>NC_139556.1:77613338-78288338 GCF_965112155.1 Podarcis liolepis
CTATTTCTGGGTTAGCGGAGTCTGTGACCTGAAGCGTATGTAACCTGAGGTACCACTGTACAATCAAACAACAGTTGAGGGCAAGGCAAGTAGAAGCTGAAAGATGAAGAGTGAGAACGGCAAGTTTCCATGGTGCAGGCACTGCAACAGCCAGCATGAACTGATAGTGCTTCCATTACCAATTGCAAGCTGTTACAGACTTTAGACCTGGTTGCTATGAGCCAGTGCACAAGCCCCACAAAATCATTATATAGTGGACCATACATAGTCCCATAATTTGCAGTGCTTATAAGAGAGGAGATAAGGGCAAGATCAACTCATGTAGCCATGTGGGCTATGAAGGCTGAATGTGCACGCTGTTTGTTTATATGTTAAGTAAAATATTTTCTACCATAAAGAGAATTCAAGGTCGCTTCCAGAATTGCAGGGAGTTGGACTAGATGACCCTAGGGGGTCCCTTCGAACTCTACAATTGTACAATTCTATGACAGATTCACCTTTAAATATGAACTGAGTATAATTTTAGCTTCCACCCCTAGATATGTGACAGGCTAAGATTTCATAGACCTTAGCATTTCCCCCTTTAGAAACCAACCACTAAATTGAATTACCAGTTTCTGTATTTCCCCACCTCAACTTGGCTAACAGCAACTCTGGGTTTACAGAGAATGGAAGGAATGGGTGGGTAACACTTCCTCGTTTAGCACAACTCTTCTGGTCAAATCTGAAGCCTACCCCAGCTTGTTTACAGTAAAAATGGTAGTATTGGGACATTAAAAAGCTAATCTCCTGCATAATGGGTCCTTTGGCACTCAAAATGGAAGAGCAGACCAGTTCTGTAATCTGTGACATTTCTGGCAATTTAAACATAACATAGTGACCCTCTTGTGAGTCCAAGTATTCTGTTTCAGTGCTCTGTGGAATGCAGCCTTTCCATAGAGTGGCAGAGGACCTTAAGGTCCATGAATAATAGTTTAGAGGTCCCGGGCCCTAAGGAAGTCAGATTATCCTCCACCAGAGCCAGGGTCTTCTAAGCGATGGCTCCGACCTGGTGGAATGCTCTGTCCCATGAGACCAGGGCCCTGCAGGATTTAACTTCCTTCTGCAGGGCCTGTAAGACAGAACTATTCTGTCTGGCTTTCAATTTGAACTTAGCCTGATCTTTTATTCCCCTTCCTTCTCTCCCCCTCCCCTTTTTATGAAGATTACCCGCTCTGGGATCCCACAGCTAATTCTCTCCTAGTCTCCTCACTGGCCCAAATAGGACTAATTTAGCCAGCTAGCCCCAGTGATCATCTAATGTTTATTAGATGGATTTTCCTCTTAAATTGATTTTTGAATTCTGAATTTATTATTATTCACATTTTATACTGTATTTTATGCTGTTTTTTGTTGCATCAATTAAGTGTTTTAAATTTATTGTTAGCCGCCCTGAGCCCGGTTTTCTGAACGGGGAAGGGTGGGGTTTAAATAAAAATATATTAATAATAATAATAATAATGACATTTCCCAAACATTTGCCCTGATATATAAATATGGAGTAACTGTCAGGGACTTGGCAGAGGAAGAATGGTGGAGACCGCCTCCCCAGCTTGACCCTTCCAGGGAGGAGGAAGAAGAAAAAGAAAGTTTAGATTTACAACAGGGATTTGAGGGAGGTTACAGCTCAGAGGCAGATGAAGGAGAAAGTTGGGAGATAATGGGAGAGGAGGAGGAGGAAGCACCAGGGGGGCAACACCTGATGGACATAGTGTCTTTAGAAAGCATTCCAGACCCTCCCTCTCCCAGAACCTGGCGAGCCTTGAAAGTAGACAAGCAAAAAGCTCAAAGACAGAGGGCACGTAGCAGCACCCATAGGAGAGATGATGAGAATGACGAATGAGGAAGTAGAAAAGAGAAGTGGGTGGAGATTCACTCAGGACAACACCATTATCCAATTACCTATAGCCTCTCTTGGTAAATACAGAATAAAAAGCAGACAGTAAGAAACATTCCCTTGCCTTTATACATTCCTGGGCAGGCAGCCCGGAGCCATTGGCAACAGCCTGACAGCAACAGAGAAATAAAATCGCAAATGTCATACTCCCCAGTGCAGCATAAGCATAAGGGCAAGAGCCTATGTCGTCCAGCATCCTATTCTCACAGTGGCCAACGAGGTGTATGGGAAGGCCACAAGTAAGACCTGAATGAAACAGCATTTCCCCCACCTGTGATTACCAGCAATTAATACTGGGAGACATCCTGTTTATGACAGTGAAGGTAAAACACAGCCATCATGGCTAGAGGCCATTGATCACCTTCTCCTCCATCAATTTGTTTAATCCTCCTTTAAAGCTATCCAGGGTTGGTGGCCATCACTACATCCTATTGGGGTGACATCCACAGTTTAACTATTTTCTGCATGAAGAAGTATTTTCGCATATCCTAAATCTCCCTACGTTCAGTTTCATTGGATGGCCCGAGTTCTAGTATTATGCATAAACATAGTATGTGGATGTATAAACACTTGCTTCTAAAGTTAAATCCCCACCATCTCGTTCAGGAAACATAACCAAAGTGTGCTTGCTCAGCGAATCAAATTAGATCTGCAGCCACAATTACTTCAATGAATTTGAACAGCTTACCTAGATGGAAAAGTTTTGTTTTGTTTTGTTTTTTAAAAAGTTTTGCTGCATCTCACAACAGGCTTCCATTTACTTGAAGGCAATTCTTATTTAATCAGTGATATATTTATATTTATTGTGGCACCACAATCATAGCCTATTTACCTTGGAGTAAGTCCGAGAAAGACTGGCTTCCAAGCAAACATGCACAGGACCGGTTTGCCCAAACCTTCTTCCTAAATTGTCCTAGAAGGACTTGTCACAACCCCATGGGCAGAAAGAAATGGGGGCTTGTGAAGGACAGGTGATTTTTCTAGCATCTCTCAAATAGCATCAAGGGATTTTCATTCTAATTGTTAGCTGTCAGCGTAATAAACAATTAAAAAAAAAAGACCCTGGTTTTTAGTCGCAAATCTTTTTGATGTAAATGCAAGACAGAATATGATTGCGGGGGTGGGGAGGGGGGAGGAAATAAGAAATGACACAGCTACTGCCTTGGTGCAAATGCAGCATTTATATTTCCTGCTGGCAGATGCATTTGCCAAGAAATGCCTAATGTAATAAAATTAGACAATTTAACCAGCATGGTGGATTTGCCCATTTTTGCTGTCAAGCATCAATACCAGCACTTAACCCCAGAATAAAGAGACACATGACTAAACTTGTATATGTGTTTCATAGGACAAAACCAGATTTGCCAAGTATACATTGTATGCATCTGATATATATCTATATCTGTATCTATATGGATATAGAGATATATATGGCCCCCCACATATATACATGCATCCATATCCACAAACACTTTATATATTTTAGAATGCACGCAATGCATTTAAAATGATTTCCATGGGTGGATGAAATATACCCCTGATATCCTTCGCTTTCATCATTAAATAATGTTCAGGAAAGTTAAATAATGCACAAAACATACAGTGATCATCCAAATGCTGTCTAACCCTATCAAACACAGGTCAATGCCATCAGAACTGCTATCTGAAATTTCCTCTAGTAGAGCTGGCAAATGCTTTGGAAGTACAGAAAGCCTAGAATTGAGACAGAATTACACTAGCATTGTGTAAATAATCAAACTGTGACCTGTGGGGTTAAAACCTATAATTGGAGTGATACTTCAAAGAGATGACTACTTTCTCAGTGCTATTTTGTGCAGCCAGATAGGAAGATGACTTCTTAGGATTTTTTATTGGCCAGCACTACTGCTGCAACAGTGATATTTTCAACAGCTGCTGGTGCATTTGTGTTCTGACAAATTAGAGGCTAAAGCAAAGCATTAAAGAATATCAAAGGCTTAATTTAATGGAAAAACAACCACCACTCCAACTGGATGTATTTTACAGTGAATTAATAATGCAGATTTACACAAAACGTGCTATTTTTTTACAGTCTGGCTTACAGAAAGCGTTACAATATTTTTGCCCCTTTTAGCTTTTTGTCCTCACAAAAATAGTAGAATCGGTAAGATAACCAATTATTTTGTAATATTTAGTAAATGTGCAATCTGACCAATGGACCTTTGCATTTTCTTCTTTCAGCAATAGGCATGTTGTCATTAATATCATTTATATAGCTCTGTCATATGTATGATTCGTTGTGATATAATATCTATGACCACTTATTTACTGCATAAGAATACCAATGTATGCTTATACCTAATTTATTCTTCGCCTTTATTTCTCATCCAAACAGACTTTAGATTCCCCTGTATTAGTTTATGCTGTTCCTTTGTGTGGAGAGGAATCCAAGTCAAACTCTGGTCAATTTTTTTTGGGGAGGCGGGGGTGGAATCTGTAGCCTCTGAGAAATAAATGCTATTTTTCCAAATTATGTTAGTGTGGGGAAGGCTCCTCTTACTTACACAGTTCATCTTGTGTAAAAGAGAAGTTATGAGGCAATTTACTGAGTTACCCTGTGCAGGATAGCTCGGTAAATCCCTCCGAATTAAAGGATTAATATCTTAAAGACAGCTGAAGTTGATATGCCCTGTTATTTCTCAAAGTGTATTTGTATTCATTTATTTTGCCCCAATTCTCCAATCAAATACATAGGACTCCTAGGCTGAAATCCTATACCCATTTTTCTGGGAGTAAGCCCCATTGAACTCAGTGTGACTTGCTTCAAAGTAGACATCTCAAAGATGGTAAGTAAAGGGTAAAGGGACCCCTGGCCATTAGGTCCAGTCATGGCCGACTCTGGGGTTGCAGCGCTCATCTTGCTTTACTGGCCAAGGGAGCCAATGTACAACTTCCGGGTCATGTGACCAGCATGACTAAGCCGCTTCTGGCGAGCCAGAGCAGTTCACGGATACGCCGTTTACCTTCCCACCAGAGTGGTACCTATTTATCTACTTGCACTTTGAAGTGCTTTCGAACTGCTAGGTTGGCAGGAGCAGGGACCGAGCAACGGGAGCTCACCCCGCCGCAGGGATTCGAACCACCGACCTTCTGATTGGCAAGTCCTAGGCTCTGTGGTTTAACCCACAGCGCCACGAGCATCCTCTCAAAGATGGTAAAGTACCTCAATTACCTGTTTGACCAAAGACAACAGGAATTGACTGCAAATGCCAAGAACAATGGTAGCTGTATCATATAACTTTCAACACCTGGGAAGAATGTCTTTCTCTTCCCTCAGTTTGTAAAGGTGGACCAAATGTCTGACTTGGTACAAATCAGCTTTCTAAGGAGTATTGTGGAAAGTGGTCCCCCTGACAGTTGTGTCCTTAGAAAAATAAAGCAAACACAGGACCTCTCTTTGCCAGGTATAAGACATTTGGACGTGAAGATTGAGTCCCATGGACTGCAAGGAGATCAAACCTCTCCATTATTAAGGAAATCAGCCCTGGGTGCTCACTGGAAGGACAGATCCTGAAGCTGAGGCTCCAATACTTTGGCCACCTCATGAGAAGAGAAGACTCCCTGGGAAAGACCCTGCTGTTGGGAAAGATGGAGGGCACAAGGAGAAAGGGACGACAGAGGACGAGATGGTTGGATAATGTTCTCAAAGCAACCAGCATGAGTTTGACCAAACTGCGGGAGGCAGTGGAAGACAGAAGTGCCTGCGTGCTCTGGTCCATGGGGTCACGAAGAGTCAGACACGACTAAACAACAACAACATTGCTTTAAACACTTTCACACTTGGCCATTTCAATCCATATAGCCATTTGTTCATTTATTTATTTAGTTGTTTGTTTGTTTGTTTGTTTGTTTGTTTGCTTGTTTAGATTTCTATACCACCCTCCATCCGAAGCTCACAGGATGGTTTACTCTATATCCATCCCTCCTTGTTGTAAGACAACATCATGGACTTGATATGTTTCTTAAGGCAAGTCGTACCATGAACCAATATGAAGCAGTAGCTTAGTGTGGCAAATTCCAAAGGAGTGCCTGTCATTTTTTAAAAAGGGGGAGAAGAGTGAGCTCCAGTTTGGAGCTCGAGAGCATTGTTTTGACTTTAAGTTTCATGTGCAAAAATGTGTACATTCGACATTTCTGTCTTTTCCTGTTACAGGCAACAAATTTTCCAGAATGTCTAGGTCTACTCAGAGAAATGCTGCAACATCCAATATTATTAGTATTATTAACTTTTCATAACATGGAAAGATACGCAAATGTAGCTTCTGCAAGATATATTTCGCCTGTGGAAGACTGGCAACAACTTCCAAGATGCTTAGTTTTGTCTGGCCATTTTTATACTGGTAGCAAGATTGAAATGCTGTTCAGTGATGATAATAACAACAGAATAATATTTTAAACTTGTGCCACTAAAACGTACACAGTATTACAGCCTGAATTAGCTGTGGTTGTAGTCAGAACTAGAGCACATGAGCATCTAGTATCAGAGGAAGACAGATAATATGCTCAGAATATGATATAAATAGTATTGCCAGTTTGAATATTCTGAATTTACTCCCACAATATATCATAATAAGCACCCTCCCTCATTAATTTTCCTGAAATCTCCAGATGGGAAACAAAATATTAATTTTGTTCAGCCTTAGGCATTGTTGACAGTTAAGGTACTCACTAAATCACTGATCTTCTATGCATTAATATTAGATTTCTTCTGCAAAAGGGAAAAAAAAATATGCAAGACCCATGGGTATAAGGTTCACTTTGTCATAAATATAATGAATTGTTTTTCAACATGATTAATTTGTCAAAAATGGCAAGTATATACATTGGGTAGGCAAGATTCCTGAGCAAACTAACCTACCTTATAGTCATGGTAATACTCAAGGAATTATGCAAATTAATTGATTCTTTCAATGTTGCATAAAATGCTACTAGTAGTACAAGGCATGGAACATTAGGCTGTTCATCCACCAAAAGAGTTGCATTTTAAAGGCAGGCATCTGCAAGAGGGAGGCCTCATGGCAGAAGGTCCTTAGAAGCTTTCAGCCATTTCACAGACAAGGGGTTCTGCTTTTTATAAAAATAAAATAAAAAAGAATCGCTTTTTTTAAAAAACCACAAGTGACAAGTACGGTATGATGGTATTTTATTGTTTTCCCAGACAAAAGGATGTAAGGCATTGCTATTAACAGAAAGTGATGCTTACTTTATATAACCAGAATAAGCTGTTTTCCTAGCACAACCTCATTTGCAAAACCTAAACCTATGAGGCATAGCATTTAAATCGGAAAGGTTCTCCTAAGCATGTTTACTCAGAAGCCATCCCTGCTAGTTCAGTGGGACTTTCTCCCAAGAAAGTTTGCCTAAGATTGTGCCGTTTTAATTACAATTAATATTTATCTTGTTATTTTGCACCCTGGGTCCCGAGATCCCTTGTTGTGAATACTTCCACATTTCCCAATCGCTACCAATCTATATCTGTTTATGCGTATTCATAATATTCTTAACTTATTTTATATCCGGCAACATTAAAAATAATCAAATTAAGGTTCAAGGATTTGTTGCTGATATTTAAAGGTCCTAAATAACTTGGGACAGGGGAACATAGCAGACTGACAACCTGACCTTTAAGATATTCCAAGGAGACCCCACTGGTCACTCTAAAACCAGGTGACTGTCACCTAGTGACCAGGTGGAAACAAACCTTTTGGTCAATAGCATCCACCCTCTGGAATCCACCCTCCATTCATTTATAAACCTCTATGTTTACCCAAGCTCTTACAATTTTTATTTTGTCTTCAACACTGCTCAGTTCTCTTTGTGATATACAGCTGTATATATATCTAGGTTTCTTAGGCAATTTTGCCAGCTTGTTTGACATTGTGATTGTCGTTACTGTATTTTTATTGTAAACCAGATAGAGATTTTTATTACCATAAGTGGTATAAATATATATAATCAAGTATATAATGATGAGTAAAATCAAGTCACTGCTTCGTGTTATTTTCAAGACAATGTCCTATTCCAAATGTAATCCCTTTACCTTACCACTGTACCCATACATGTATTCTGGTTCAGTAATAGAACAGCACTGGTTTTATATAGCCAATAAACACAAGTGGCCATTGGTTTTGCACACAATGGCTGACGATAGCCTCAGACCATTGCTCAAAGCAAAACATCCAGGATGTGCTTTCTACCCCACGGCTAAACATGTTGCACCTCCACACAGCTTGATGGGAACAATGTATAGATGTTATCAAGAGTCAAATTCAAACTGAACTATATTTAAAAGTTACAGTGGTGCCCCGCAAGACAAAATTAATTCATTCCGCAAGTTTTGTCGTCTAGCGAATTTTTCGTCTTGCGAATCACGAAATCCCATAGGAATGCACTGAAAATCAATTAATGCGTTCCTATGGTAAAAAAAAGATCAAACAAAGCCAAATTTGGTACAACAACAGTTTATTAACTGCTCTTTAAAGTCACACATACTGTAAAGAGCAGTTCAAAAATTGAAGGGAAAATAAATTAACTTTATAAACAAAACATGTCTTTGTTTTTAGACAAAGGAAACAAAGTCGCGAGACGTTTTCGTCTTGCGAAACAAGCCCATAGGGAAATTCGTCTTGCGAGGCAAATCGAAAATGGAAAAAGCTTTCGTCTAGCGAGTTTTTTTGTCTTGCGAGGCATTCGTCTTGCGAGGTACCACTGTAATTTTCTTCAGAGCAGGCATCACACCAAAAAAATAAACATTCCTTTCCACTTCTACAGCATGTATAATAGTCATAAACAAAGGAAGCCACTGTTGCAATTGAAGCTTTTTAAAGTATGCCCTGCCAATTTTTGTCTTTCATTCTTATTAGCAGGATTCAGAAGAAGAAGAAGAATTTGTATATGGGGTGTTTTACAAATGCTTATGTCACTCCTGCTTACAAGTCTTCAAATCAGAAATTTTGGATTGGATCTGGGACGTGATATCTGATGACAGGGTGATCAGATGTTTCTCCCAGAACCATATTTGCTGATGTTGCAATAACCATTCCCCCCCCCCTTGTGCCTTGTATCTACTACCATAAATGTACTTTTACACAAAATGGTGTTGTGTTATTTGCTTGTAAATATCAACTAAATATTGGTCTCCAAGGGATAATGTACCTCCCTACAAGAGACTCGCAATATTATTATTTTTGTTAGAAATTAAAATAATTTTCAGGATATAGCTTGAATTACATAAAGGGTTGAGCTCAGAAGGAAATTAAATTCTCAGCACAGCTATTGTGCCCCTAAACATCATTGGGAGCTCTGACAATAGAATGTATTCTCCCTCCCCGGCTTGTGTGGAAAAGCTATTAGCTGCACAGGCATAGCAGCTACTGTACATGTGTGCAACAAGGGGAGGCTACAGCCCTGTGACTAAATTTATATACAACAGAACATATTTTGATGCTCAGGGTCAGCAAGTCCATGGAGAGCAGCAGGAGCACAGGGCAGTAAGTGGCCTCTACACCCACTAAAATACAGTAGAGACTGCTCCTCTGATCATGTGTGGCAAGAGCTGCTTCATGTCTGGCATAATGATCATTCAGATGGCATAACTCATACTCTTGTGTATGCATAGTGTCCACAATCTAGCAAAGTTATGCACACTTCCAGGGCCGTCTTTAGCATATGCGCCGCCGGAGTGCTCAGATCCGCCCAGTGCCCCCAAATTTAGTTTAGCCCCAAATTAACTTTTATTATGCTTATGTCACTATAATCATTTGATAAATAGCACTCATGCCTGCGCTGCTCCAAAAGGAGGGTTTTTGTGTGTGTGTTTTGTTGAAAACCAGCTTTCCTAAAGAAGACAAAGAACACATTGAGAGTCGGTGTAAAGACTCCACGCATGCTCCTACGGTCGTAGGGAGGTGTCTGAAAGATGAGACAAGCAGGCATTGTGCACATGTGTAGAACAGCCATCTCAGGCAGCCTATCATTGTGGGAGCAACCTTATTTCTAGAGGAGCTGGGAGGGCCCTTGCGAGCGCGCGTATATGAGTTCTTCTTCCGGAACCTGTGCATGCTCCTGTTGCTAGATAGGCATGTTCTCTTCCTGTCTGGCTCTCCCTCTTTCCTGTCATGCCCTCTCCTCCCAGCTTTGGTGAGTGAGACTTTCCAGAGAGCACTCCCTGCAGGCAGCGCAAGATCAGTTGTGTCAAAGGTGCCACTGATCCCGCTGCCACATAGCAGCTCAATACAATATGCTTCAGCAGAGGGTGCCTGGCGCCCACGAGAATTCAGTGCCTGGGTACCCCGCACCCCTTGCACCCCTGGGTAGAGACGGCCCTGCACACGGCAGCCCCATATCCTCCCCCCCCCCCGCTGCCATGGGATGTGCAGTGAAATTCTAAGCATGTTTACTCAGAATGTATTGTTCCTTTCATTTTTATCCTATTCTTCTAAAGAATTCAGGATGAACTCCCCTGCCTGTTATTTTCACAACAACCTTGGGCGGGAGGGTAAGCTGAGAGACAGAGGTCACCAGGCAAACTTTATCGCTGAGCAGGAACTCAAGCTCACGTTTCTCTGTTTCAAATCCAACATGATAGCCACTACATCACAAATTTCTCCATACTAAATTGCTTAGGCCTGTAGCTTTGCATGCTCACAAATCTGCACTAGTACAGGCACAGTTTGTCTAAGCTACAAACAACTGTTTCCTCATCACAGCCCTCACAAGAACATAAGTGAACAGCATTAGGTGCTTCTGCTGTGGTTAATCAGGAGAGTGGCCTCTACTTCTGCAGTGTTTACAGAAGGGACTACAGTACAGTGTTTTTTCTCTCTCCAAAGGCTTTCTTTCAGAGATAGTTCATATGTTCAACAAAAGACAACACAAGAATCATTCATGTTTCTTCCGGAATTCCAAAAGAAGTGGGACTTTTAGATCTCAGAGAAATGGTTTTGGAAACTCCCATTGTGTGGAAGTTCCACTTTCCCCATAATATTGGAAGTCTGTGGGGGGCAGGCATTTTTTCTTTTGATCCTTTATGGAATGCATGAATTAGGCAGAGGAGGTAGGCAAAAAGGAAGAATCTGGTGGTGCGCTGTTTGGATTGCACCCAGAGGAATCAAAGTAAATGGCTCTTATTTTTTCAAGGGTTCACAGTACATGGGAGCACAACACTCCATAAATAGTACAAGGGCAACTGAAATAACAGTTTGTGTGAAGCTGGCCTTATTGTTATTATTATTACTTTATATAAAGTAAAATGCCAATATATTTTGCATATTATCCCAGCACTTAACCTGCCAGCGTATACCATCAATGACCACAAACACAGGAAATAGGAGCAAAATGCATTGGATTCACAATGTTCGCAAGGCTGGTATAACTACTAGCTTAAGGAAACCAGGGGGATTTAGGCTCTTTCCTTTGACTTTTCAGTCCCTACTCTTTGGCCCATCATGAAAGTAGGAGAAAACCAGGGTACATCACTAAATGCATCCATGAGAGTACATGAGCCCCCAGTGGATCATGAATCTGAACGATGAGGAATGTCCAATAAGGATTCAACTTGTGTTCCACTTTCCAACCTTTGGCCAAAGGAAAGAAGCATGGGGAGACCAGCTAAAGGTCAAAACACATCATGCAGTTCTCCCTGGTCCCTATAAAACATCCAGGTCTTGCTCGCTGCTGGCCTAAAGAAGAAGAGTCCCAACTGCTGTGATCCCTTAAATTATCTGCCATTGTCTTCCCGCATCTTACTAACAGGAATTGAAGATGACAACATCCTATTCCTAAACATATTTTAAAAGGAGCAACTTCAAGCTTTTTTTTGTTTCATTTACATAATTTAAATAAAGATGTATGTCTTTGTTACTGTAATCTTGAAATCCTGTCTTCACACCTCCCATGGAGTTTGCCAGCAAAGATCTGATTAAGAGCACTTCTGGCTAGTTAGATGGGTTGTTTGGTGAAATCACTGGCTGCCATGGCATGGTGACAGAAGGGCAGAGACCTTCTCTCAAGTACAGTGGTACCTCGAGTTAAGAACTTAATTCGTTCTGGAGGTCTGTTCTTAACCTGAAACTGTTCTTAACCTGAGGTACCACTTTAGCTAATGGGGCCTCCCGCTGCCGCTGCACCGCCACTGCATGATTTCTGTCCTCATCCTGAGATAAAGTTCTTAACCTAAGGTACTACTTCCGGGTTAGTGGGGTCTGTAACCTGAAGCATCTGTAATCTGAAGCGTCTGTAACCCAAGGAACCACTGTACGTTTAGACACCAGGATATCCTGGTTTCCACTAGGACTTTCCACTTGAGGAAAAACTGAAAACATTATCCAAGAACATTCTGAAGAAGTGTGCATGCACACGAAAGCTCATACCAAGAACTAACTTAGTTGGTCTTTAAGGTGCTACTGGAAGGAATTTTTTTATTTTGATTATCCAAGAAGTGAGTGTATGGCCTAAGAACCAGAACAGAGTACAGAATACACAGTTCATAAGTCTATGACAGGCAGAGCTTAAAGATACATGGAAGGTACTCCAAGGGCCATCTAGTCAAGAAACTACCTCATATGTATTTCTTGAACCAGTATGCAAACTGAAACAAAGCTATGCTTCAAAATTCTAACTTCTGCAACCAAACAATACAAAAATGCATATATTAAAAGGAAATGTGCATAAAAACACATTGTGGAACTAACATTAAAATGCTTTGGGGAAATTGCAATAATGTGCATATTAGTTAAAATTGCATTAGAAATAAATAAACTCATTGCAAGTTTCCACTAAACTGCTGGTGAATATTCATGAGAATTTTTTGAGGGAAATGGCGAATTGTGGTGAAAATGTGCAGAACTCAATTCCAGATTGGAAGAATGAGAAACTTAAGAGAACTGAAAATGACAGATCTGCTCATCCCTTCATTTTCTTTAAATATTTTGGAATATTCCCACACTCTTAGTGGCAACAGGCTCTTTGCAGACAAGAGCTCATCCCAGCAGGACTTCTTGGAAAGACCATGTGACCAGGCAAACTTGCTTATACAAAGGTCTGGGCTAGCATCTTTCAATGACAAAAGGCATAGGTGTTGAGTGTATATGGGTCACGGGCTAAAACAAGGCGCAAACATGTTTCCAAAGGTAACATAAGGTAATCTTATGTTTGCTGAAGTAGATGAGCTTGGGTCTATTGGGAAATGCAGGAGCGGCACTTAGTTTAATAAGCACAGGATATGATGGCTGACTGGCATCCATTCACTCACAACAGATCATTAATTAGGGTTGCCATATGTCCTCTTTTTCATGAATAGAGTTGTCATAGTGATCCAGAGTTAAAAGCAGTTAAAAGGAGAAGTCGGCAAATGTGTCCTCTTTTTGCTCTTCAAAATATGGCAACCCTTCATTAATGGCCTGGTTAAGGGTGTTATTTACTTTACTTTATTTTTCATTCTTCATCTTCTTACATTTATATCCCACGTTATGGAACTCAAGTTGGTGTAGAACCCAGGTGGTCACCCAGCCAGCCACTGACCAGACCCAGACCTGCTTCAGGAGGTAAAGTGAGGTGCAGTGATCCAAAATGGAGGTTACTCCCCAGGTCTTTCCACCCAACCATCTGGGTTTTTGTCTTAGAGCCAGCTGATAAGAAAACAAAGGGCAAAGGGCCAATGGAAAGGGTTGCGGGACAGTGTTAGCGAAGGGAAAACAAAGTTCTACCCTGCACCTGTGGACAAATCCTAGCTGCACTCACATTAGTTTGGGCATCAGTGTCTACTAACCACAATGGCTATATTCTACCTCCACTGACGGTGGCAGTATGCAGTTTAATACCAATTGCACAGAATGAAATAGCACACAGGAAGAGTGCTATTGCCCTCAGGTTCTGCTTAGATGGGCCACTGGGCTGATCCAGCAGGACTCTTATTAGAACAGGAACATAGGACTTGTTAGAACTCTTGTTAGAACAGGAACATGGGGCTGGAAAAACCATGCTTGCCTCCTAACACCCAGTAAATTTCTGAGCCGAGTGTCAAGATGCAAAGATAACAAAGAAAACACTGAATTAGCAGTACACTGAACCACCCGGTACCATCCCATGCTGAGATGGTGCCAAAATTATGGCAAAGAAGCAGTTTCTTTGATTACGGAAACAACTCTATTTCTGAAACAGTGGCTTTTGTTGCCATCAGAAGAGGCAGCTTGTGATTTCATTTGTTCTATAACTACAGAAAGGACTTTTAAATGTTATAAAGACCGCAAATGGTTCGATTATAGTTCCAGAAATTTGCGCTTGCTGATTTTTCACCAGCATTATCCTGTGATTGCTTTCTTGTGGCTTTATATTTGACACATTTGCCCATCCCTTGTCTAGATGAATCTCTTCAGTATTTCTGACAGCCAAAGCTGCAGTTCTCCCAGTTCACCTTTTAAATGGTCTCAGTACACTTTTAAAATTAATGGCAAAAACAAGCACATCTTCCTGATGAAAGATTACCCCAAACATGCTTGCTAAAACCAATTCAACACAGCATGGCTAAATCAAATACTTGCTATAGAAGGATAATGCAGATTATTCATTAATATGGTTTCCCAATAAACTACTTTCCTGCTAAGCGGAATTCAAAAACAAGCAGATGTTTGCAGACAAACCAACTTGTCTTCTTTGGCCAGACTATGGATTGGTTCCTGGCACAGTATATTTAAATATCAGCATGGCCTTGGAAATTATTTATTTTAATATTTATAAGTACACTCTGGGAAACCCTCTCACTCTTCTCAGATTCCGGCTAATGCTGTCTACAACTTTAGATACTATGATATTTCTGACCATCTGCAGTACTACATCCACCAAGATGTGGAAATCAGTGATATGCCATTCTATTTATTTTGTTGCCATATAACAGAGAGTTGGAGGATCAAATTCCTTTCTGGGTTTGTTTCAGGAATGAAAGTATTGGCCAAACTTAACCAAAATAATAATAATATTTATTTTCAAACAAACAAGGACATCACCCAGAAAGTGGTTTAGTGTTAAACCTGCCCAATGTAAAACAAAAGTTATTGTGTGCAATCAAAGAAAATGGTTTTTTTATCAAGTGAGACTGACTGGCAGAACCTCAGCCAGTCCTAGGCAAAATTAAGTGCTCTTTATTCTTACTGTAATGTGGAACTTCAGCATACTTTATTCTGTGCTAGATTATATAAAAAAATAGACATTTGTCCTTAGTTTTCCTATCTGCAAAATGGAAGCAGGCATGCAAAGTGAGCAAGATCAAACCTACTATTCTTAAAGCACCTTTTAGGTGTGCATACTAGAAGAGTGGTCATGCCTGTTTTTTTCTAAACAACAAACACGCAGCACAGCTTTGTGTATGAAATTCCCCTGAGTTTTTGAGGTACCTTTCTATGTCATGTAGAGCTGCTATTTGAAAGAAGAAAATAATTTGAAGCCACACTATGTGGATTGAGCTAGGCATGCAAATACTGAAAACATTTAATTGTTAGCTCCTTGGAATAGTGACCAGTCTTTTGGTTGATGCACTGTATCGCTTTCTCTCCCTCTCTCTCATTACTTCTATGTTGCCTGTATCCACTTAGCAGCATGAAGATTGGTGCCTGAATTACAAGGTGTGGATTTTTTTGTGATGCCCCCTAGCTTTAGAAGCCCGTGATTTGTGCCCTATGCATACATCTCTAAACACACACACACACACACACACACACACACACACTTCTTGCCATGTTGCTCCAAGAACACGGCTAGCTGAAGAGGACAATCTGGTCTCCGGCTCTGCTTTGCTGTGTTTCCTCAGGCTGACTACCCAGATCCAACCACATTCAGTAGTTGAATGATAGAGGAGCCTGAGGTCTCCTGCCTTAGTGATGACCATGTTACCTGCTGATTTTAGACAGCTATTGGGGTCAGATAAGGCCTTGTGGGTTTCATCAAGGACTCCCCACTCTCTAGAATAATTCAAAGCATTGAATGACATTTTTGTTGTTGTTGTTCCGCTGACTAAATAACAAGACACATCCCAAGTATCAAACATTGCATGTAGAGACCAAACGTATCGTGGATAGACAGGGGTGGGGGCAAGCAGCTTGACTTGAGATCCTGCTCCGCACCCACCAACCGCATTTGTACGATCTGTAAGGAGCTGTGGTTGGCAAGTTCACCGTAGGAATCTGAAAATTTTCACTAGAAAAACTCATCTCCTCTTCCACGCTGCAATGAAACCTAAGGATCTGTAATTACATTTGCTCACGTTCATCCATGGTTATTCTTACCTCTGTCATTTTGTTCTCTCCCCACTGTCAATGTTTTAGGCTGCAAGCTCCTTCAGGGACAGGGACTTGTTTTGCTTATGAAACTGGAGCTGAGAGTCTACAGATGTGCATGGGGCTCTGTTGCACCAACACAGCTTGTTACATGCATCAGCCTCCATGCGGTTGCATTTAAAGTGGCCACCAGACTGCTGCTTCATTATATGAATCAAGCCCCTGTCTCCTGCTTATGAAGCATAAAGCCTCAGGGTGGCATAACTATATATTTAACATGTCCTCCCTCTGATGCCCACCAGGCCACCTATGAAAATAAGATGCATTTCCATTGGGTTTGTCTTGCAAAACATTTACATGAAATATTGCTCATTTACAAGCTTGTATGATCATCCTTGTTCATCATGCAATAAAATATTCATAAAATGCAAAAGCAGAGCAGATATTATAGCATCTTAATTTTAAAAGCCAAACAATGCATTGTGGATTCCAGATGCTATAAATCCAGTGGGTGGGTGGAAACAAATGCTAGCAGAAGTGAAATTATATGTGCAATCTGCTTCAAGAATTACGTAATATTTTTTAACATTCCAGCCACTTGCTTGTTTTCTAAATGAAAATTATATTTATTAAGGAAACTCCTACAGAAGAGCAGTACACACACAAAACGCTTCACAGATTATTCACAGATAGAATGAATAGGAGAACTACAGCACAATCTAACAAAAGCAACATGAGGGTGTCATTTCATAAACATATCATTTCAGTGGGGTGGGACCTGGAGGTCATTTTGTTCCACTGTGAAACAGAATCCCCTGCATCTGAACACTCCAAAGCTTAGTCCACATAATGCAAAATATAATGTGCCTCCTAAAAACAAAGGAGGGTTAAAGAAATGTACCCATTGAAAACAATGGAAAGATAAAGAATTATCTTAATATATGTAAAACCAGAGGTGTTTTAGGGTTTGTTTCTTTTTTACTATATAAAATGGTCTTGAGATAGGATACAATGTACATCTGAAATCTCAACAAGGAATATATCAAAATGAAATGAAATGATCATAAATGGTTGCCAAAAGTCAAATCAAATGGCAGCTTGGATAAAATACAAAGACAGTCAGTAGAAACAATCACAAACCTTTCCCAAAGAATGCCCCATTCCCATGGGATATATATACTGTATCTGGTACAGAATTGGAGAATAGGGGAACTGAAATCAACAGTCAAATGGAGGCACAGGAGAGCTCAGATCAACACCAGCCAAACACATTTGGAAGCTTTTCCTGCTACAAGTGGCTTATTTATATTCTGAGTTAAGATGCAGGCACATCTAGGTAAGTTTAAAACCTGGGGTGAGATTCTGTATAGGAGCTTCAAAGGAATCTTAAACAGATCAATACAAGGTCGCATGCAATGAGTTCCAATGTGAGGTGAAGAGACAGACCATTTGCCTAATTTTCCTGCATCACCTTCTGCTTTGTTGAAAGCATTGCGTAACACAACACAAAATGAAAGGATCTTGGGAACATGAACTATATAGTGTTTGCAGCCCAAACACACTTACCTGGGAGTTAGTCCCATTAAGCTCATATATAGGATTGCGCCATAACTTGTGCAGTGCCACCCCTCCCAATGAAACAATCTGAATACCTGCATAATTTATTTTTAAAATAGTTTTTAAAACCCCTGTTCAATAGCCCCTGATCAATGTCAGATCTAAGGGATAATCTAATCACTGTACTAACTTTGCTGTCATAATAATCTCTCATACTTTAAGTACAATAATCAAATGAGCTGTTTCAGTTGATTATTGGGACTAAGTCTGAAGGCCAGTCATGTCTCTTCTATGGAGTCACTTTGGTTCTGATATGCTATTATATTTCCTTTTAATGATTTATAGCTTTTGCCTCTTGAATTGTAATTTATTCCATACTTCCTTCCACCTGTATGGAGGTTAGGATAATATGCACATTTATTTAAATGTAATTGACGGATTCATGGATCATTCAAAATCCAGATGATTAATCAACGGGGGGGGGACCTCTCACCTTTGTTTGGGTAGCTCCAATTAATATATTAGATTTTAAATAGATAATGGAAAGGGTTTATGGAGTTGTATTTTCTCCTCCCATCAATATTTTTGCCTGTTGGTGCATTGATCCAAACATGTCAAAAGATCAGGAAATGCATACACAACACAACAGTACTGTCTATAATAAAAAGACTATGTAAGAAATAAATGAGTTTTTTCTTGACTACCTTAGATTGGTAGAACTACCACCTAAAATATAGAGCTATAATTCTGGTGCTTTACCCTAAGCTCGGCACATAATATAACACCATCAAATAAAATCAATTGAAACAGGAGGGGGAGCTCTCACTGCATTGGCAAAGATGGACAAGGAGGGGGATGGGTAAGGAGAAAGACTCCCCCCCCCCCCTTTTTGCTTTAAACATAGATAAATTGTGCTCTCTTTTAGACAAGTCTCAAACCTCTCCCCTTCCCCTTACATAACGCCAGTAAGATAGGGTAATCTAATTTAAACCCAAGATACCAGGATGTTATCATTACAATATGTGCCACATTAGATATGCCTCAATAATGAAGCATTTGGTTTGGCCAAACATGTATGCAATGTGGTCTGGAAACAACATAAAGCATATGATCATATGAAACATTTTGAGCAGTTGTATTTTCATGAAAAATATTGTCAAGGACTTTGTTCAGTAAGGGGCCTATTTTATATTTCAGTGTATTTTATATTTCAGTGTATTTCAGTTCATCTTGTTTTATCATCCAATTCATTGATCTGATAAGTGTGCACATACAAACAAACACAGATACAACTACTAAACATTCTGCTGCTATCCACCTGAATCTAGCCTTGTTCAGGTCACTAGACATCCAGTCAATGAATGAGGCTTCAGAGCAGCCATAACCTTATCTCATCTCTGCCTGAGCACCTGGGGAATCTCTGGCAGACAGAGTGGACCATATGTGGTCTCTCCACATGTTGTTGGATTCCAACTCCCATCAGCCTCAGTCACCATGGCCAATGGGTAAGGATAATGGGAGTTGTAGTCCAACAACATCTGGTGGAGATCCTATTGGCTACCTCTGTGCTAGAGGGAGAAAGTCTGTAATAGGAAGCCTGCTCTATTTGTGAACATTTACATCACAAATTAGAACTCTGATCATGTAGGGTTCTGAATTGTCTGAGGAGACAACATGCATACAGATGGCGTCCCACTTCGGGCCTTCAACTTCCAACACATGATGGGGTGGCAGGGCCCAGCGGAAGAGACACAATGGCAGGAGCAGCCTGCATGACACTGCTCTCTCCTCATCCAGTTCTAATCAGGTGAAGCTTTGAAGGCCTGAGCAGCACTTCTGAGAACCAGAAAAGCAGCCATTTGCTAGAATGCTATACTGTGGTATAATATTGCTGAGCTGCTCCTGTACAGTGGTACCTCGGTTGATGAACTTAATCCGTTCCGGAAGTCCGTTCTTAAACCCAAACCGTTCGAGGCACGCTTTCCCTAATGAGGCCTCCCGCCGCCGGTGCCCTTCCACCATTCAGCTTCCATTTTTAGACGAGGTAAAGTTCACAAACCGGGACACTCCTTCCAGTTTTGCGGAGTTCGTAAACCGAATAGTTCGTAAACAGGGCCGTTCTTAAAGCGTGGTACCACTGTACTAGAGTAAGAAACTTCTCTCTGTTTAAGCTTGCAAGTCATCTTGTGAGCACAACTGATAGAAATCTGTCCTGTTGATGGGGTGTTAATGAAATAAGTTTGACAATTATATAAAATCTTGTGATTCGTAATCTTTTTTGAGTGTTAAGAAAACATTATTCAATTCCATGAAATATTTCTTTACTTAAACACTTTCCCCACAATACATTTAAGCACTAGGTAAATATTCTGGCACATTATTCTCATTTCTCACTGAAACATAATATGAAAACAGAGAGAGACCTGTAGCTCGTTCTACAGCCCAGTTAGTAGAGCATCTTCTGTATGCAGAAGGTCCCAGGTTTGATTCCAACTGCCTCCATTTAAGGTGATCGGGTAGCAGCAGGTAATGGGAAAGGCTTTGCCTAAGACCCTGGAGAGTCAATGGCCTGGGCAAGATGGTCAAATAGTGTCACCTGGTATAGGGCAATTTCCTATGAACCTGTGTTTTCTCCAGCTGCTTCGAGAACCTTGTCACACCTGAGTCTTCTGTGACACACCTTTCGCTATACTGTCCTGCCATTCCACATCAAGGATAGTGGAGAAATTTGATTCCATATGCATTTAAAGCTAAATATATCAAATTCACACTTTACAAAACCATCTGCAAATTTGCAATGCACACATATCCGAATTGTGTAATGCAGTTCTCCAACCAACCATTGTTTACAAAATTGTGTATACTGGGGAAAAGTGCATAAAAATGAAGATTTTAGTGAAAATAGCATTCAAAAAGGCATTGTATGTGAGAAGATTGCTTGTGTAGATGTGCACATTAATCAAAACTATAAAAATGAATGTGTTAGGAGAAATTCATACTAAAAGGCTAATGAATTTTCATGAAGATTTTTTTAAAGAAATAATTTCAAACTGCTGCAAAATTAAAGATTGGGAAAACAAGAAACTAATCGAAATTGGCTGACCCCCTCTATCTGTAAATATTGAAATGAAAAGGTGTCTTATATAAAAGTTATACGACCACATTCTCCAAGGTCTCTCTCGTGGTCTTTCCCAGCTGATTTTGAGTGTCATGAAAGAGGGCTCATGTCATCTACACATGTCACCAGTTAGTACAGCTTACCTTGTTCAGGAGTGGGAGGAAGAAACAGTTGTGAAATGTAAGATATGTACACAATGATACCCCACCTGTCCCTCACTTCCCTCTACAACATGTTCAGAACCCACCTTCTTGCCCATTGAACCCACAATTGGTCTTGTCTGCTCACTCCACCAGAGCCTGTCTTCACATGCAAGGGAAGTTCCTAACTCACTGAGGTTTTGAGACCCATTGGCTATCCTCACTTGGTTTAGCTGGCCAGTCGAAGCCATATCTGGGGTGTGGCCACTGTCACATGCTGACAGCTTCTAGGAGTCACAGTTGAGAACTGAGTGCAGGGTGGGGACTAAAGGTTGACAAGCTACACCAGAAGGAACATGACATGTCACCCACCAGAGGTACTAACCTTCCCCTAACAAACATCCCAGTGGAACACTACCTCCATCTAAATATAGTGCAGATTCCTTCATCCTTCTCTGCATCAATAGGTAAATGATACATGGAACCATGTAGCAGTTCAGACACACTAGACACACTATTCAGGGCTGTCAGTGGACAAATACTTACAGCTCTCTCAACTCAGGGCCAAACGAGATATCCACTTGACATAAGGTATGGAGCATGCAGCCTTGCATCTTGTTTTTCCTTCATTAATTACAGGTGAGGGACCATTTCTTACGGGAGAGGAAACACACAGGAAGAGATTTATCTTTCCAGTCAGCACTCCCATCACCCCCGCCACACACACACCTGCTGTGATTCTAAGGAGCCTTAGGGAAGAAGTCCTTACTGGTGCCAATGGGGACTTTAATCTAACGCTCCCAGCTATGTGGGTGAGGAGAATACTCATTCGTATCATGTTGGGGGAATTGCAGAGATAAGCAAAGATCTAGTTTATCCCTCAGACAAATTTACCATTGATGGAAGTGGTGTGTGTGTGTTTGCCTTGAAAAGATGATACTATAAGACCATACTTTTATTCATGGGATAATTGATTTTTAAAAAATATTTATTTTTTTAAAAAAGTTTATTTTGTGTTCAGTTCCTTATTGTCTGTGAACCCCCAAATAGTTAGAATGGTGGTGGTAAGAGAGCAACTCTTATACTTCATCTAGCTAGGGTAAAGTTGTTGCTTTTTATTTTTTCATTGTCTGTTTAGGTTTTTAGCACATCTGTTTGTGAGACATAAGGCCACTCAGCAACAACACATGAAGTGTATTGTTATCAGTTATCTGTTTTAGGAGGCTCTTGAAAACATGCCTTTTCCCTCAGACCTTTTTTGACCCTTAAGGATAATGTCTTTATTTTTGTATTTTTGTACTTCTATGATGCTGTGTTGCATATATTTATTTTTACAATGCTTAGTTGATCTTATGCTTCCATTGTGTACTTGTACACCACTTAGAAATTCTAATATAAAGCAATCTAGAAATGTTGCCAAATAAAATAAAATAAATTGCTGGGCAGGGCTTTCTTTTATATGTACCTGTGTTGTGATTTTGCCGCCTTACACATTTGATTGATATTGATTTGCTTTACTGTACTTTTGCAGTCTTTTTTCCTGTATGAATATGCTATTCATTGTTAAGAGGGTCTTTCTCTGGCTACAGAAAACCTAGCTGGAACGGCATATAGTTATTTCAAAAAGACAGAGAAGGAACAGCACTAATATGCTTATTCAACAATAAGAAAATGTATGATTGTGTATTCTGCTGCATAGCTTAAGAAGTGCAGGTTAAGCAAATTACCATAGGCAGTCTATTACTAATTCTGCCGATCACCTAAATGAATGATCAAGTGTAAATCCTTCAGTTCTGGCTGCATTTCTTTCTAAATAACTCACTATTTAGCAGCCTAAAGGGACCTGCTACATCAGTAGCACCTTCTATGCACTGTTGGGTCCCAGCTTGAACACTCTAAACTCTTGGGCCTTTTGAAATGTTTAAAGCCAATCATACATAAGACAGATTCTACATTGAGGGCTGGCTAGATCTACTTCAGCACAAAACAATATTTCAAGCTTTCTGATATACATGTGTCACCTCTCTGTGACAAATAGCTTGTATTAATTAGGCACTAGACTTGGTGAGATTGCTGTTATTAACTGAGAGAAGATAGCTTGAATTTAATTGTGTGTGACATCAAAGTCAAGTGACTGATATTTCAAGCATCATTTAAAATGTTTGATATTGAAGTCATTGTATTCGCATAAAGACTGTCTAAAAATATAAACGAGACTGATGAGAAAGAGACTGGAAGCAATTCATACAATCTATCTTATGAAGTGAATTTGATGTAATTTTGCTGGTATTGTTGACCCAGTGTCAGAGATATTTATTTATTTAGCTGCATTTTTTAAATAAAAAAAATGACTTTGTTGGACAGTTTATTTTTCTTGGTGATAATGTTGGAAACAGCTGTATTGTGCTATAGCAGTTCCAAAATCAACAATTTTTAAAAGAAAAATGTGTGCATGCAGAGGCGAGGGAAAAGAGAGGGAAATAAAACATTGCTTCTTCTATAAATGAACATAAATAGCTTGCAAGTGTAGCCCTGGAGAAACAATATGTTCCCTATTTTGTGAAGCCCAGAGAGGAAGACAGAAAAAGCGGAAAGAATACATTTAGGATTTATGCCTCTGCACTGGATATTTGAAAATCATTTAATTCAGATATGAGTCCAAAATATTTGAAGAGTTTCAAAATGTAAAAACATACAAAGATCACCCACAAAAATCATGTTAAAAGAAAATTGAGAAATGTAACAAAATAGGCAATTTGATTAGTCACTCCTCTGACATGACAAAGTTTATATGATGGGACTAGTACATTTTTTCCAAGAGAAAAATTAAGGGAATTTGGGGGAAAGGCTGATCAGGAAGAGCAGACCATCCCCTTAACACTAGGAACATATCCTAATTTTTTCCCCTAGGGTTGTGTGCATTAATTAGTTTAATCTGTAAATGAAGCAATGGGAGTTAATTTTAATCAATGGGGCTGAGAGTTCTTTATTAGTTAGAATCATAGAATCATAGTGTTGAAAGGGACCCTGAGCATCATCTAATCCAACCCTCTATAACGCAGGAAATTCAACTAGATCATACATGACAGATTGTTATCCAATCTCTGCTACCTCCAAGGAAGGAGTCTCCACTTTCTGATCTGAAGCTATTTGAAACTATTTTGGTTCTGGTATGTTAAAGTAATAAGGAATGGGGGGGAGGAGAGAGAAATAGGACCTTTAACAGTGGTCACCTCTCAACTTTAAAGGTCAGCACCAACAATTAAATTGGATTAAAGAAAAACAAATCCATTTTAAAAATCAAACAACAGGCTTTTTGGTGTGAGGAAAGTCATGAGGAAATACTTCCCATGTATTTCATGGGAAGGATTCAAGAACACACATGAACTTTAGGTTTGCATAATAATAATAATAATAATAATAATAATAATAATAATAATAATAATTTATTTATACCCCACCCATCTGGCTGGGTTTCCACAGCCACTCTGGGCAGCTTCCAACAGAATATTAAAATACAATAGTCTGTTAAACATTAAAAGCTTCCCTAAACAGGGCTGCCTTCAGATGTCTTCTAAAAGTCTGGTAGTTGTTTTTCTCTTTGACATCTGGTGGGAGGGCGTTCCACAGGGCAGGTGCCACTACCGAGAAGGCCCTCTGCCTGGTTCCCTGTAACTTGGCTTCTCGCAGCCCTCGGTGCTGGACCTCAGTGTAAGGGCAGAACGATGGGAGGTGGAGACGCTCCTTCAGGTATACTGGGCGGAGGCCATTTAAGGCTTTAAAGGTCAGCACCAACAATTAAATTGGATTAAAGAAAAACAAATCCATTTTAAAAATCAAACAACAGGCTTTTTGGTGTGAGGAAATTCATGAGGAAATACATTGGAAAGAGTAGAATAAATAAAGAATTAAGATGCATAAACATCATGCAAGCAAATCAGGATGCTCACAAGACATGATTGAACTGAAACTCCCATCATCTCTGCCCATAAGCCATGCTTGCTGGGGCTGATGGGAGTTGTAGTGCAGCCTCATCTGGAAGACCAAAGGTGTCCCAGCCCTGGTGTAACACTCCCTGCAAACAGAACAAATGTCCAATAAAGATCTGACATAGCCTAACTTTCACATAAACTTTGTGCAAGCAGATCAGCAGGAATGCCAGTAAACAGGCCATCTAGAGGAGCCCAATGTCTATATCTTTTGATCATGAAATTGAAACTCAGTTAACTGAAATTGTGCAGCTGATGTATACTAAATCCATCAAGTCCAGCACTATTGTCTCTTCTGACATGCAGTGGCTTTCCAAGGTCTCAGACAAGGGTCTTCCCCAAACTGACTGACTATGATCCTTTTACCTGAATATATTGGTGTTTGAACCAGGGATCGTGAAGCATGATGTACAAATTAGGAACATTTACCACATCCTTCCGAATCTCAAATCCTGAACCAAATGGAGCCAGTTCAGATTGACCCAGGATTTGGCCAGATTAGGTTGAGGGAGCCCTAAGGTCACCCCAAGCTGAATTGGGTCCACCTGGACCATGTCAGGAGGACATGGAGTTGTAGTCCAACAACATCTGGAAGACACCACATTGGTAACCCCTCAAGTAGGTAATCCTGAGCTAGATAAATCAATGGTGTGACAAGGTCAGATTCACATGTCAATACACATGTAGAAAATAATCACATACATTTCTACCATGTGATTTCCCCATCTTCATTCTCTGAATAAAACTACCAGAATAAAATAATGAGCCTTGATAAACACCTCTAAAAATATCAAAAAAAATACACTCAAAATGCATGCCAACTGATATCATACTGGGGGAAACCTGGTAGCTTCAGCAGCAATTTATTCCAGTTGGTATCTAGATTTATTTAAACTTCTTTTGTATGCATAAGGAATTGTGGTTTTTTTAAAAAAAAATTGTAATTGTTCAAATCTTTTATAGATGGAAAATTGTTTTAACTGTTTTATGGATGTAATTGTTTTGCATATGGCTTCTATGGGTTTCTGAAATAGCTTCAAGTATCCATTCATAAATGAAATTAATACTAATAATATAATACATGGAATCCAACACAGTGCTAAGTCTCTCAACATAACAGTGCAATGGAATGTTCTCCCACTCTCTTCCCCCTGTGCACCCACTAAATCTGTTCTAGGGGTTCCCCCAAATCTCTGGGGCAGATTTGGGGAGGGTGTGAGGGGAGGAGAGAAGGAGTAGCCCCGTTGTACAAGTGGAAACCCTTGTGCGAATGAAACATGGTAGTTGAACACTGCACAATAAGAATTTTTAAAAATCAGCCCATGTGCAGAAAGCCCTTTCAAAAACACCTACCAATAGCTGTTTGGCAGGAATCAGGGAGCGAATTCAACCACCCATCTGCAAACAAACCTTTCTTGAATAGTTCAGCAATGACTGCTGTGATCTCAGAGAGAGAAACTACAGGCGCTCTGCCTCTTTGTTTACACGGTGTCCACTCAGCTGGGTATGTGTGCATAGATATCTGCTCCTAGATAGATAACGCCTCTCTCAGTCTTGGGCCTTTGCTAAAAGGTGTGCCAATGATTCTGAAAATTCATCATACACCATAAACTCTTCTGCAACCCCCTTCACTTATGATACTACTGCTGCTAAGTATTTGTGCATTGTTGTTGTTTTTTTTAAAAAAGGACCATTAGCTATTACATACATTGCTATGTATGCTTTTAATAAATGCATTTTTAACCAATTGTGTCCACATCCCATACATTATTAAAGAGGACAGTGGAGCTTAGTTGAATAAACATCAAGCACCAACAATGTGAAATATTCCGTCTCATATATTATTACTAATACAAAAACAAAACAGAAAGCATTTCACCTCTGCCTGATTGAACCTGGGTTCTCCCTCAAGACTTTCAGCATCCTGATCTGTTGCAGCAATAAAGACAAAGCCAATCCTAAAAGCACTTCGTTGACCCCAGCCCCACTGAAATGAATATGGTATGAAGGAGTGGAGATATCTGAAGACTCCATGGCTGAAAATTCTGGGTGTCCAAAAGCTGTTCAGAAAAACTGAACTGAGAAGCTGCTTTTAATGCTCCCTCGACGGTACTAGTGCAATAAAGCTATAGGAATAAAAGCTGTGTCTTTGTCAAACCCACAGGGAAGTTCTTCATGGGTAAGGATCTCCTCTGGTCCTGTTCCTATTCAGTCTAGTAGGACTTGCATGCGGGAAATCTTCAGTGGATTGTCTGGCTTGCCCATTCTTTCATTGCTAATACAATACACTGAAAATATCTTGCCTTTTCCTTCCAAATATCTCTAGTGAAAAAAGCTAAGCTTCCACATGTAGCTTTAAAACAAATTCTGAGCAGTATATAACCATCATGTTACTCAAGGCCAGCCCTGCCATGAGGCAGAGAAGAGATCACCTTGGGTGGCAGAAGCTAGGAACAGAGAGCAACAGAAGCTGGATATGATTATATTTTTAAAAACATGAAGACATGGGGTAATTACTGCTGTGCATTACCTTATACCTTTGGGTAAGTATTCCCTAAAGGCTGGCGCATCCCCTGTTACCATCTCAAAGGGCAGTTTCAATTTCTTCTGAGGCGATTGGCATCCTGGCAATTTGCCTCTTGCCCCACCCAACTAACTCTTTTTTCCTCAGTCAGAATAATATTTTGTACCCACAGTGGGGGCCAGTTTCACCAACCCACAGGTACACATTCCATCTTGAGACTTGTGACCAGATGCAGACTCTATAGCTTCATTATCAAACAACTTGAAAGGTCAAACATTATTTTCTGACATGTTAGTTGATCTAAGAAAAATATGGTCCCAACATGGACTATCTATAGTTTTGAGGAGGAAGAGTGAATCAGGAAGTTCAACAGTGCTGAACATAGCTCAATGTGAAGGAGTATTGAAGAAATTCAATACTCAATGTAAGCGAGTATTGAATACTCAATGTGAGCGAGTATTGAAGAAATTCTAGCCCAATTTGATGCTCCACCTTGGAGCATCAAATCCCAGGACTTCATAACACAGGATCTGAGATCTTCCTTCAGTTGCATTATATTATGCTACATTCATTTCTCTGAGGTTTACATGTCAAACACTTCTTCCTGCCACTGCATAATTTTCCTGGGGCCTTTTTAGTTTTTTTGCTAAGTGAAACATATCCCAATTTCCTAGCTTTTTTAAAAAAAATGTCTTAAATTTCATGCAAAAAGAAAAAGAATAATCTTTGAGGTGGTATGATTCTTCCCATGTAAATTGGCTGCTTCAGGGTGGGCTTTGAGAAACAGGACCCTACACATTAGTTGCATTGATATGAGCAGGTTTTTGCACATCAGAAAGAACTTCAGAGGGCCTGGGCAAAAGGTTAAAGGGGAAGGGTACCCCCTCCCCAGCAGTGACAACTGAATTTTTCATAGCAAGGAACTCACATATGGGAACAATATGACAGCTAGTCTCTTAAATGTATGCTTTTGCTTTACCAGGGCAATTGATATGTTGTGTAAGGAACATTGTGGGGCAGGTGGCTGCTGTGAGATGACCCCGTGGCTGAAGGTAAGCAGTGAGGCAGGAGGCCAAAGTTCAAGTGTGACTTTGTTAGTACCAAAGAAATACAGTTATTTTACAATAGCCGTGCACCCTGGAGTGTCTTACTTCCTCCGTGAGCCTGAAAGGTTTTATTGTTAAGGAAGTATGCTGTGCTATGGCTATATTACTTAAAAGGGAGACATGCACATGAAACAGTTTTTTTTTTAAAAAAAGGAAGCCATTTTAAATACAAGCATATATAAGGCAAAAAGCAACACAAACACATTTTTGCAGCAGTCACAACCATCATTTGCTACATTGGCACATGCACATGAGATGCAATCACACACAATGCACAACTGTATCTGGAAAACAGCTGTTGGAGGATAGCAAGGAGAAGTGGGGAAATGTAACCTATCATAGGCAAAACAACAACAAGTATAATAATAATAATAATAATAATAATAATAATAATAATAATAATAATAATAATAATAATATATTTCTACCCCGCCCATCTGGCTGCATTTCCCCAGCCACTCTGGGAGGCTTTCAACAAAACATTAAAAGCAGAATAAAGCTTCAAACATTAAAAACTTCCCTAAACAGGGCTGTCTTCAGATGTCTTCTAAAAGTCAGGTAGTTGTTTATTTCCTTGACATCTGGTGGGAGAGCGTTCCACAGGGCAAGCGCCACTATTGAGAAGGCCCTCTGCCTAGTTCCCTGTAACCTCACTTCTTGCAGTGAGGGAATTGCCAGAAGGCCCTCGGAGCTGGACCTCAGGCTGAACAATGGAGATGGAGACACTCCTTCAGGTATACTGGGCCGAGGCCATTTAGGGCTTTAAAGGTTAGCACCAACACTCTGAATTGTGCTCGGAAACATACTGGGAGCCAATGTATGTCTTTCAGGACTGGTGTTATATGATCTTGGGGACCACTCCCAGTCACCAGTCTAGCTGCCACATTCTGGATTGCCGTTTCCGGGTCACCTTCAAAGGTAGCCCCATGTAGAGTGCATTGCAATAGTCCAAGCAGGAGATAACTAGAGCATGCACCACTCTGGCGAGACAGTCTGTGGGCAAGTAGGGTCTCAGCCTTCGTACCAGATGGAGCTGGGAGACAGCTGCCCTGGATGCAGAATTGACCTGTGTCTCCATGGACAGCTGTGAGTCCAAAATGACTCCCAGGCTGTGCACTTGCTCCTTCAGAGGCACAGTTGCCCCATTCAGGACCAGGGAGTCCCCCACACCCGCCTGCCCCCTGTCCCCCAAAAACAGTCATGATTCAACCTCAATCTGTTAGCCGCCATCCATCTTCCAACTGCCTCCAGGCACTCACACAGGACTTTCACCGCCTTCACTGGTTCTGATTTAAAAGAGAGGTAGACCTTAAAGACTAATATTTTTGTGAGCCAAAGCACATTACATCAAACACCAGGCAAATAAAGAATCCTAGAGTCAGTTGTTCCATGTGTTAGAGTGAGCACATGTTGTATTGGGGATCTTGTGGCATCTTAAAGACTAACAAATTTATTATGGTATGAGCCTAAAAAGGAATGTCCTTTGGCTTTCTACATAGGACATACAGGTCAGCCTCTATGCAAACAAATAAATGGGCACAAATCTGAGAACAGAAAGGGCAATATTCAGAGATCAGTAGAACATGTCAACCTCTCAAGATATTCTGTTGCTATTCTTAATAAGCTATTCTTTACCTCCGTCTCTGTGCTGCTGGGTTCCTCCTTTGCCAGCGGGTCATACTCCAACTGACATGCCAGATTTTGACTTTCAAGGCATCACCAGGCCTGCTTCATGATGTCACCAAGCCTATGATTTAGTCCTCAAATGTGCTTCTTTTCCCTGGGACCACACTGGAAATGCCACTCCCTTTGTTCTGCATTAGGTGAGCAAAAATCTGGAATGCAGAAGGATTTCAAGGCCATCTTTTCTCCTTTCTCCACTATGTTCAACAATTTACCAGCTTCCAGTACAGAAATTCACCAAAGCCTTTTGCTTGTTCTCAGATAATTTTGTGTGGAGGTAGAGCAAAAGACAGAACTTGTTTAGCAGCCATGGGACAACAAGGGCAATTGTTCCAGACCACACAGGTGAAGGTGAGTTCTTCAGAATTTGTGTCCTACTTTTTAGCCTATATAGTCATGCATTCTGTTCTGACGGTGGCCAAAACAGATGCCATGGACCTAGATAATCGAAGGAGCACCTCTGCCTATATTGTCCTGCCTGGGCTTGAGATCTTCTGAAGGCTCTCCTTAGGGCCCTGCTTCTGGGAGGCATAAATTATGTGGTGATGTGGGAAAGGACCTTCATGGTGGCACCCTGGGTGTCGATCGCCCACACCTCTGAAGTGAAACTACCTCCTTTTATTGTTTTGCTGCCGGTTGAAAACATAGCTGATTTCTCAGGCACCTGTGGGAGGTTCAGGTTGGTTCAGGTTGATGGTTCAGGTTAAAAAGGTAGCTGCCTCGCATCTTAATGATATTTATTGTTTTTAATATGCTCTCTCATGTATTGTATTGGAATTATTGTTTTAGATTGTATTATGGCACATGCTGAGATCTTTATGATGGAGAGGTTATAAATATTTTAAACTTACAAACAAACAAACAAACAAACAAGCAAACAAACCCATAGCCATGGAAAGCCTTTCCCTCCATGAATTTGTTTAATCCCCTTTGAAGCCATCCAAGTTGGTGGCCATCATTGCATCTTGCGATAATGAATTCCATATTTTAACTATGTGCTGTGTGAAGTACTTCCTTTTGTGTGCCCTGAATCTTCCCACATGCAGCTTTATTGTATAACCTCGAATTCTAGGAGGGAGGGAGGTGGGGGGGGAGAGAGAGAGAGAGACTGAAACAGAAACACACACAGAGTTCGCTTTCTGCACATCAGGTGGGTGAGGATAGGTTGCTTGAAGGGGTTGCTTGAAGGGGAATGAATCTATCATATATCTGTTTCTCCTGTTGACATGTCCCAGAGTGAGCTGCTCCAGAGTTGTCTCCTCCAGCATGCACCAAAGGCAATGACTGAAGGATTTGAACCCACACTCAGATTTGGAGCTTGGGCCAGCCATTCTCTTCCAACTTCATAGCATTGTTGTACGGACAAAATGGATGGAGCAGAATCACATACATCACTCTCAGCTCCAAAGAGGAACAGTGAGATAAACATGTAAGGATCAATAACAAAGCAGAAGCCCACAAAAATATGAGTATTCACTTTTCTCTGCATTTACAGTTTAGTGCAGAATTGGGCACATAGGAATCTCCTCTTAGGAATCCCCCCCCCCATGCACCAGCTAAATACTCTGATCATTTTTTGCAGCGCATGTTTTTTGTGTGCTGCAAAACAAGAAGCAGACCTCATTGATTCAGAATCACAAAGTAACTTTCTCCAATTTCTCATGAGTTAATTGGTTTCTCCACTTTGTGAATACCCACTTTGTATGCTAATTTTATCAGCATGTTACATTAAACTAATGAATCTTGGATAATTGTAAGATCCTCCGATTAAATCCACTCTGCTGTAGAACATAACTACATTTATCATGGCAATGAATCATAAGCGAGGAAAGTCCTGACCACCTAAATTTAATCTTCCCCACATGTGATCTATCTTGCAGATGCACAGGCTAGATTGAAACACAATATTGCAGCAGCTAATTCGAGTATAACAACCTGGTTGGTCCTGTGTGCATAATTATTGCAGATTGCATGACCCAGGGCTTTTCCAGATGAGTGTGTTATCGTGCAGCGAATGCACAGTCATTACTGACTCAGTGGCTCCAGGAAATGAGATCCAGAACACTTTCCCCCAGTTAGCACTTCAAATGCAAGGGAATTTTCCAGCACCCAAAGCATCTTTCCCCATCCCCCTCTCTCACACATGCTTCTGTTGCAACTGTGCATAAATGGGTTGAATGCCAAAGGCAGCTATTGGCTAGTGTCCATAACATGGCAGGCACTCTCCACAGTGCCTGCACAATTTGTATTATCTGCCTGACCACTCTAAGCAGCATCACTCCGGCAGATTGAAATAAATAAATAAAAATAAATAAATTGTCCAGTAGCACCTTAGAGACCAACTAAGTTTGTTCTGGGTATAAACTTTCGTGTGCATGCACACTTCTTCAGATACACTGAAACAGAAGTCACCAGACCCTTATACAGTGGACGCTCGGGTTGTGAATGTGATGCATGCGGGATGCATGTTCACAACCCGCAGCATCCGCAACCCACAGTGGTGCATCTGCGCATGCGCAAAGCGCAAAATAGCGTTTTTGCGCATGCGTGACTGCGGAAACCCGGAAGTAACCCATTCCGGTCCTTCTGGGTTTTGGCGGTCTGCAACCTGAAAAAATGCAACCTGAAGCATCTGCAACCCGAGGTATGACTGTATATGGTGGGAGGGTGGGGTGGGTTTTTTCTCAGAAGGGTAGTAGGAGATGGGTGATTGACTCAATGGGCATGGTAAACCTGCGGACAACTGCAATTAGTCCTACAGGAAAAAGCAAGAGATAGTATGCAAATGACCAAAAATAGCTTTAGCATATGTACAGGTTTATCATACAAACTGAGTCAATCACCAACAATACTCGGGTATTACTAATTTTAATATGTTGTTGCATGATATCTGTTTGTTTAAATTTTTATTGTTGTAGGTCACTTTGAGACTGTCCTTGTGGAAAGTGACTAATACAATAATAATAATTGTTGCTGTTGTTATTGCACCTGCATATTGATTATTTGCTTTCTGTTTTTGAGAGCCGCTGAGCATCATTTGGAAAAGTGGCATATCAATGGATTGTGGTGGTGGTGGTACTACTGCTGATGATCATAGTGGGGATATGCACAAAAGAAGATAAGGCTATGAATCCATAAGCTGAGCTAGTCCAAAAGCTTAAAAGCAACACAGTATGTATAAGGCCAAATAGATATCCATCCCACAAAGGCAATATGGGGTTCTTCACAGTAATTCTTATGATTATATTTATTTTCCACCTCTTCTCTGAGGAGCTCGTGTTGGCATACATGGTTCTCCCCTCTCCATTTTTATTCTCACAGCAACCCTACGAGGCTGGTTAGGCTGAGAGATTGTGACAGACTACCAAATCAAACTTTATGACTTGGTGGAGATTTGAACCCTGTTCTCCCAGGTCTTAGTCCAACACTCTAATCACCACACCATACTCCCGCTCACTTTCTCTCTCTCTAAAACACCTGCTAAATTTTCTGGTTGTTAACTCAATATATTACTTAGTTGACCCACCTCTCACTTCCAGCCTTCCTTCCAGCTATTACCTTCATTCCTTCTTCCTTCCTTCCTTCCTTCCTTCTTTCTCTTTCTCTCTCTCTCACCACAAGCACTTTACACACTCACATCCATATAGAAAAACCTTTTGCTGCTAACCAAGTTGGGGTTGCACTGCTTTAATGCTATCTTTAGCATATTTCGAATTATAAAGAAGACTACTGGCATAACTGGTGTATAAACTGAAATGTGACCTGGCTCCATCAAATCCTTATAGCACAGATATTTGAGGAATGACATAGCAATGGCCTGACTGTAAGAATTGCAGTGTATACTGTCAGTTTGAGAGCCAACAACAAACACAGTAGACATCTGGAAACAGACAGAAAAACAGGTACAAGTTAAGACCAGCATAAAACAGTCCACTGTATTTACTCAACTTGTACTAGGTTAAAAATAATCACTTGGTAATTGTCCACTAACATGACTTCCAGCAATCCAAAAATCCCAGGAGTATGTCGGGACTGCAGGAGAATAACAACTGAAAACATCAATATGCAACATGAGTTACCTTTGGAGATTATCCATCCACATTAGTCTAACCTGGCAAAGTCTGGTAAGGTCATTCCCAGGAGGCTAAAAATTCACAAGTCGCTGAAGTGTATTGATCCAAGGGAGTTTATGATGGTTAACAAATTCAGGACTGTGCATTATTTAGCTTGATGATATCCACAAGGAGCGGGGCTGCATGTAGTCATATTAATTGGTGGTTACTTTGTGCTCTTCTGAATGCATCAACCAGACAAGGTTTGATTCAGGATGACAAGAATGCAGGCTTTTGAGGGAGGATGTCTGATCTATGCCCTATTTCTATACCTCATCATAGAGAAGAAAGCTTGCCTGTCATTTCAAAAGACCTGATGGAAAAGATTAAGATTTCACCCTCCTCCTCCTCAAAACACAGGGAAAAAATGAAAACACAAACAACCAAAGATGGCTTGACATATAATATAGGACACAACCTGAATATATGTGATGCTGCTCATCCCTGTATGGACCTGTGGATTTCTGTGGTGATATTTAATTCTGATCTTAGCCATACAGTGTATTCTCTGATTATTCAGTGTTGTAGTGTTTTTCTGTAATATTCATTGTAAAAGGATAAAATAAATAACTTCAACTTCTTGCAAAGAAAGAGAGAAATGACAGATAAACAGGAATCGATTCGATGGTGGACCAGCCAGATCTTCAGAGGAGCTGGGCACCCGCAACTCCCACTGATTGACAAGTATTTGTGGGTGCTCAGCACTTCTCAGAATCAAGCACATAAGCAACTTCCTGAAGATAGAAAAAGAAGTCGAGAAAGGCAAGGCAAAATCCTGAGAATGTCAAGGATAATATTCTAAAATTCAAGTGAATCTGATGTTTACCTTTTGTCTGCAATAGATTTTGCTCTTCTCTAAAACTTCCCACCCATTTCTTCCTATAATCTTTGAATACTAGTTGCCATTAAATCAACTTTGGGATCCCCTAGAACAGGGTTTCCCAAACTTGGGTCTCCAACTGTTTTTGGACTACAACTCGCACCATCCCTGGATAGCAGGACCAGTGGTCAGGGATGATGGGAACTGTAGTCCAAAACCAGCTGGAGACCCAAGTTGAGAAGCCCTGCCCTCTTCAGATGCCTCTCCCAAACCAAAGATGTGGTGTGCATCTTATGATCAGAGATGGACAAATCTGTCGATTTCATTTTCTCTCTGCTTCTCATTGTTCAGTTTATCCCATTATGGTATCCATTTGCAAGTAAAAGAAAAAAAGTGAAAATGCTATGCATTTTTGTCTGTGTTTTCCCCAGTATACATAGTATGTGATTTTGCCTAATATACACATATCAAGCCATTTTCCCCAATATAATACATTTTTGTATATATTTCTGGGTTGCAATTTTGGGTTGGCAAGCTGCATCACAAAACCAAGAAAAGCTCTAATTTCAAAGGAAAGCTGCATTTCAATTCATGAAGTGCAAGTTACGTAGGTCCACATATGAACTTAATGAATTTGTTTCCCAACCTTACTTATGATATACATCTTGACTGAAAAACAACCAAGTGTTTTGTAGCACCTCAAAGACTATGGAATAACTTTTCCTGAACTAGAGTTCACTTCATCAGTTTATTATTAATAATAATAATTTATTGGTTGCTTTTCACAGCAACAAAAAATCTCAAAGCAACTGACAAAAAAGCTTAAAATACAAAAAATAACAAATCAGGGGATAATTCTGTGACAAAATGTGGTGGGATGAACAGCTAAGGATGCATCAATTTCCCAGTTCCGTGGACTAATTCCTGCCTCAGCTGGCCTGGCATTAAGATATAACCCTGTCTCAGGTGAAGATATGCCAGCATAATTTAATATTTTTAAAGTTCTCTCTTTACCTGTCTTCTTGAGGAAAATGGTACAGATAAAGTCCAGTAAAGACAATTCTGTAATTTCACACAGCTAAAATTAGATGTCAGTTTGTTAAAATGAGCACTTTCTTTATTGACATACATCTGTTAATTATTTAGACTGGTCAGTTTTCTCCATTTGTGCATAATCTTCAAACGTTTCCACATTGAAGGCAGCCCTGTTTAGGGAAGCTTTTAATGTTTGATGTATCATTGTATTTTAATATTCTTTTGGAAGCCGCCCAGAGTGGCTGGGGAAACCCAGCCAGATGGGCGGGGTATAAATAATAATTTATTATTATTATTATTATTATTATTATTATTATTATTATTATTATTACATTGTAATGTCTGTTGTGATGTTACATAATAAAGTTTTCATTGAGTTGGTATGCTTACTTCTGTAGGGTCAGCCAGATAACCTACCATATTTCTGTTGTGTTGGGTTACAAAGGAATAGGCAATTATAAAGAATTTCAAAGGTTTGCTTGATAATTTTATTAGAACGTAACGGGTCTTAAAGAATCACCTTTCACTGAATAGGAAGCAACAACAAGAACACCACAAGTCCGAAAACGATTCACTTTGAACCACAGCCCTCCCCAGCAAACACAATACAATTCCCTTTATTTCTAATGTTCAGTTTTGCATACCAGTGATAATGTAGCAAAAACAGAAGCATCCATGCACAACAGGTCAGGAGAGGTGGCAACACGAGAACGGGCCTTCTCTGCAGTGGCTCCCCATCTGTGGAATGCTCTCCTCAGGGAAATTCTCCTGGCGCCTCATTATACACCTTTAGGCGCCAGGCAAAAATGTTCCTTTTTAACCAGGCCTTCCTTTGCCTAACTTGATCTACATCCTATACCCTTTTTTAAAATGCTGACTCTTGTGGGGGCGGGGCAGGTTATTGGGTTGTTGTTTTGATTTTATGCATTTGATATTTTATGTGAACTGTCCTGAGACCTTCAGGTATAGGGCAGTATAGAAGAAGAAGAAGAAGAAGAAGAAGAAGAAGAAGAAGAAGAAGAAGAAGAAGAAGAAGTAGTAGTAGTAGTAGTGAGGGAGGCATCACCATGCTTCACCAAGGGATATGTTGCACGTGTATGTATGTATGTATGTATGTACATATGTATGTATGTATTATTGCATTTAATAATAATAATATCTTTATTGTCATTGCCCCCTTCGGGGACAATGAAATTAATTGACTGCTCCATAAAAACACTAATTAAACAATACAGTATAATACAGCAAGGGAGATTAGATGACTTTCAAAGTCCGGGCTTCCCATTCAGGGCCGAAATCGCTCTGGAGAAGAAGCTGTTCTTAAGACGGCTCGTTCTTGTCTTCATCGTCCTGTATCTCCGTCCCAATGGCAAGAGCTCGAAGAGACAGTGACCAGGATGCGATGGATCTTTTACTATGTCCAGTGCCTTCCTATGGCACCTTGTGGCATAAATCTGCTCTAAGGTGGAGAGTGGGCAGCCAACAATGCTCTCTGCTGCCTTAACAACCCTGCACAACCCCATCCTGTCCTGGGTAGTACAGCTTCCGTACCACACACATAAGCCATAAGTGAGCACGCTCTCAATGGCACAGTGATAGAAGGCAAGCAGCAGTTTCTGCGGAAGATGGTTTTTCCTTAGTATTCTCAAAAAGTACAGTCTCTGCTGCGCCTTCTTCACAAGCCCCCTTGTGTTGACACTCCAGGACAGATCCTCTTGTAATTCAATGACCAAAAATCTGAACGTTGTTACCCTCTCCACACAGACCCCATCAATCAGAAGTGGCTGGACGTTGCTCTTCTGTCTCCTGAAGTCCACCACAAGCTCCTTGGTCTTCCTTGTATTTATGAGCAAGTTGTTAGCTCTGCACCACTCTATCAGCCCACCTTTCCTACAAGGAGCTCAAGGGGGCAAACCTGGTTCTATTCCTCCCCATACTATCCTTACAACACTCCTAAGAAGTGAGTTAGGCTGATAGACTGTGACTGGTCCAAAGCCCAGGTGTTCTATGGTTGAGCAGGGATTTGATCCCTAGTCTCCCAAGTCCTCGTCCAACACTCTAACCACTACACCACACTGCCTCGTGTGTGTGTGTGTGTGTGTGTGTGTGTGTGTGTGTGTAGATAGATAGATAGATAGATAGAGAAACAGAAAAACAAAAACTGCACATATGTTGTTACTACGATTATGATTATGATTATTATTAATTTACTTACTGCCTTCTGAACACTGTCTCAAGGGAATTTACACATAGATAATTAAAAGCAGTACTTGTGCAGGTGAGAAAAAACAGGGAGAGTATTCTGGGTGGCGCTCAGGCTTAGAAGGGAGAGCTCCTGAGGCACAGAGGAGCTGGCTGACAGTTGACCTGATCTGTGGATTCAAGAGCTCTCGGCTATCCCTTCTCAGGCCAACATTGTGATAAAGGATAGTTTTGAATGCACTGATCAGCCGAGCTGACAGCCCACCCAACCTGCACCTTCAGGGGCTGCCAATTGTTGCTCCTCAGGTGGAGCAGCTGCCCAGAGCTATCCCACCTGCCTCCTGAGAATGGAGAGCTTTGAAGACACAAACACATGCACTAACAACATTTTGTTGCGGGCCCTTTGCCTGTGTCCCTACTTAAGAAAGCATCTCACTGCCCATTCTCTGTTCAGGTTGAGAACAGTGGACAATTTGGTCGAAACCTCCCCCTGAACTATAAATAAAAGGAAAGCAATCAAGCAAACACAGCTCCCAAGATACAAGTCTCCTCTTTTTAGCATTCTGACAAAAAGACGGGCCGTTTCGTGCGAAAGAGCATTCAAGAAAACATGTTGAGCATCTGTGGATGTTCATGCCTAACTAGAGCTGCCATGTCTTTTCATTCCCACTGTATTTTTTGCGAGCACTGCCATCACTTTGTGGGACATCACTGAGGCACCATACAGTGACCACTGCAGAGAGACAGAGACAGAGTGTGGTGTTCTTTCTTAATCATGGTGATATCACAGCCAAGGTGCATCAGCACCATCATGCATGCCAGACACAATATAATGACTTCGCACAAGACCCCTGCCAGAAAGCATTTACAGTATATCCCAAACGCTTCACTGTCAGACTCTACTAATAATTTGTAAAATCGCCCCGATATATTTCTAGGCCTTGCTTTCCTTAATGCGAGACACAATCTGAGAAAGTTCGAGATTGACTCCAGGTCATTTTGATCCATTTCAATAGTATGCTAAAACTGCAATAGTATTTTTGTAATGTAAATTAATTTGGGAGGTAACTCAGGGAAGGCAGAAAACAGAAAGAAGGTGGGCAGAAATCAGTGACTGTTTTGAAATACCCAGCTGAATAGCTCAGGCCTGCTTTCCATGTTGTTCGGAAGTAAAGAGAACTCATAAGTGAAATCTATAGACCAGGCATAGGCAAACTCGGCCCTCCAGATGTTTTGGGACAACAACTCCCATCATCCCTGACCACTGGTCCTGTTAGCTAGGGATGATGTGAGTTGTAGTCCCAAAACATCTGGAGGGCTAAGTTTGCCTACGCCTGCTATAGATGCTTCTGGATCCTGCACATAGATGGTATTTGCACATTCCATGAGATGCACCTTCAGTGGGAGGCTCCCTTTGAGAGAGGTGTATCACAGTTCTCACTGAACCACATGTGCACACAGAAACTATACAAATGTGCCCAGCTCTTCTTATCAGAAGTCATAGCTCATCAATTCTTTTTTTAAAAATGTAACCAAACCAAACCACAAGCAGCTGTCTAAAATAAAACAAAATGGTCTAGAAATGATCTAAAAAATATATATTTTATTTATTTATTTATTTATTCATTCATTCATTCATTCATACCAGTACACACATACCCCACCCATCTGGCTGGGTTTCCCCAGGCACTCTGGGTGGCTTCCAGCAAAATATTAAAATACAATAATTCATCAGATATTAAAAGCTTCCCTAAACAGGGCTGCCTTCAGATGTCTTCTAAAAGTCAGATAGTTGTTTATTTCTTTCAGTTGTGGTGGAAGGGCATTCCACAGGGCGGGCACCACTGCTGAGAAGGCCCTCTGCCTGGTTCCCTGTAACTTCACTTCTCACAGTGAGGGAACCGCCAGAAGGCCCTCGGTGCTGAACCTCAGTATCCGGGTAGAAAGATGGGGGTGGAGACGCTCCTTCGGGTATACTGAATTCTGAACTGAGTTACCTGTCTCCAAAGCTAGCAGCCTGCTTACAGAAGCACACCTAAGGTCCTTTGCACCCTTGGCAAGGAGCTGTATTGCAGTCCCAAACAAGGAGGTATATCGGTTCCCCCCACCCAGAAAAAAAACTGAGAAGCAGGCAAGTTTGCCTGGGCAGGGTGAATGTGCTTCTTTGAGGTTGGAAAGGGGTGCCCTTTGCTACTCTCTGCTTTCCATGCACTCCTGCAGCAGTAGCTCTTCCAGCTGGAGATGCTGGCAGATTCCTTCTGTGTAGGGCTGGCATATGTCGAGGTTTTCCCTGACACGTCCGGGACTCGGACTTTCAAAATGGTTCAAGGAGAGAAACTGTGATGCCAACTGCTGCAAAAATAAAGCTCAAAGACTTTGTTTTGTGAGATGTTACCAAAAAAAAAAAAAGTTCAACAGCTTGCCCAGGCCACAATTTTGGACAAAAAATAAAGGGGTCAACTTTGTCCAGATTTTCACTTTTGCGAATATGGCAACCCTACTTCTGTGGTCCAAGCAGGTGCTGGAGTACTGAGTCTGGGTGGGGTGCTCTGGGTGTCACAGGAAGATTCTAATGTATGAGGAGTGATTTTAGTGCCCCTCCTGGTCTTGCGCCCCCAGCCGGGGCTGTTTTCGACAACCCCTAGGTATGCCTCTGCTTGCTTATACAGCCATACCTCATGTTATGTTTGCTTCATGTTATGTTCTTTCAGGTTATGTCCCGCGGCAACCCGGAAGTACCGGAAAGGGTTACTTCCGGGTTTCGCCGCTTGCGCATGCGCAGAAGCCCTAAATCGCACTTCACGCATGCACACAAGCGCCAAAACGCGCCGCGCACCTGCGCAGATATGGCGTTTCAGGTTGCGCTCTTTTCATGTTGCGAACGGGCCTCCAGAATGGATCCCATTCACAACCAGAGGTACCACTGTAAATTGGAATTTGATGGAGCTTACCCATTCAACAAAAGCAATATGTTAAATTCTTTCCAGGATTGTGCTACTCTAACATGCAGGTTTGGTGACAGCAGCCACAAAATTAAAAGACGCCTGCTTCTTGGGAGAAAAGCAATGACAAACCTAGATAGCATCTTAAAAAGCAGAGACATCACCTTGCCAACAAAGGTCCGTATAGTTAAAGCTATGGTTTTCCCAGTAGTGATGTATGGAAGTGAGAGCTGGACCATAAAGAAGGCTGATCGCTGAAGAATTGATGCTTTCAAATTATAGTGCTGGAGGAGACTCTAGAGAGTCCTATAGACTGCAAGAAGATCAAACCAATCCATTCTGAAGGAAATCAGCCCTGAGTGCTCACTGGAAGGACAGATCCTCAAGCTGAGGCTCCAATACTTTGGCCACCTCATGAGAAGAGAAGACTCCCTGGAATATACACTGATGTTGGGAAAGATGGAGGGCACAAGGAGAAGATGACGACAGAGGACGAGATGGCTAGATGGCTGGACAGTATTCTAGAAGCTACCAGCATGAGTTTGACCAAACTGCGGGAGGCAGTGGAAGACAGGAGTGCCTGGCTTGCTCTGGTCCATGGGGTCACGAAGAGTCGGACAAGACTTAACAACTAAACAACAACAACAACAACAACAACAACAAATATGCAGGTTGCATGTTAGAATATTCAGCAAAATAAAAGAACCTCCTGACATACAAAAACCAGGACAATGTTGCAGTATCCCATATGCACATTCAGTGAGGCATTTGACAAGGAGGCATTCCTGCACTGCTGGGGGTTGGAGTAGATGACCCTTGGAGCCCTTTTCTAACTCTATAGTTATTTGAGTCTATCTGGAAAGGCGTGCTTATGCATAGGCAGATGTATGCATGAAAGGGCTCCTTTTTCAGCTTTTCCACTGAGCACACAGGCATGAGGGTTCAAAGCAGGAGGGTGTGTTGATGTCAGTAACAAGAGTAACACATACAGTCCCACTCCACCTGCCATGCATTTGCTATATGCATGGAGGGAATACCTGGATGGGTTCACACCACGTAGAAAACTGCTTTGAAAATGAGGGGGCTTTCAAAAGCTACTTCAAAGGCGGAGAGTGATGCAAAAGAAGTCAAATTTTGATGTGTGCAACATCCAAGCTCTTAGCTAAAAGCACCTTTTTTAGATCACAGGATATGTGAACAGTTTGTAACCTGCAATTAGTAATGATGTACAGTCCTGAGCTGGAACAAATTTACTTCCATTTTTTCAGGATTCTGAAAGTTAGATCAAATATTCAGTGCCTTCACTAAGGAATATCTCTGACTTTTTGTTATGGCTATTTGACATTCAGAAAACTTTGATTTCGCTGTTTGAAAGCTGACTTCAGATTTTAATTCTCCAGCATTTTAATGTTTGACCATTGGCATTTAATAGTATGTGACAGCAATGTTTGGTATTTGACAATAGCTCATGAAAATTCGTTTCTAACGTTTCCAAAGAATCAAAGCAATTTCATTCTTAAGACCTGCCAAAAAGTCAATGCAATTCTAAGCAATGTTTATAAAATTCAGATTTCATAGGATAGGGGTAAATTTTACATGCAACACTTTAAAGTGGAAGCACTGGGATTTTTTTCCAGCAAATTTAATTTATTTTGTAAATTCCATTTCATATTTAATTCAATCAAACATATTTATCCATTATACAATTTTTATTGTATTAATGCAGCAACCTAGAACCTTTCCAGTGTTAAATAAAACACTGTTCCTACTCCTAATTTTACCCCTGATTTAACTGGGCCCTCCCCAGTTCATCTTGTGTCAGTGATGACGAATTGGAAGCATCATACAAGGGATCTTTAAGTCCTGCCATCTATGTATCTAACAGAGATAAGAGGTAGCAGCATTTTATTAGTTTTTCTACTTCTCAAGTTCTAATCTCTCCTCTCTCCCTGTTCATTTCTATCTTGGTTTATCTCCCTCAGGTTAGTGATTTAAGACCTGATTAGGGTCCTATTCAGTGTGCAGAATCATCACACATTTAAATTATGAGGTATCAGTCCCTCACACCATATTTTTTAATGTATTTGCTTAACATAAATGCGCCTTTCTTAAGAACCTGCACTTAGATGCAGATAACACACAGTATAAACTATTAGAGTGTTTAACATGCTTAAATCTTTATATGTAAAATAGGAAAATATGTGTAACAACCACTAACTGCATATTTCAGTTTCATTGGAGGGGGGTGCAGTGTTTTCTCCCCTCCTATCAGCTGAAAGATACAAGGGAGAAATTTATCTTGTATATTATCTAATAGGCCTTCCAGAATGAAAGACCACAGGAGGTAAGGCTAACAAAATTAATATGCAAAGAATTTCAACACTAGGGGCCTATAATTTTCTTGTAAATGGTTTCACTTTAAGGATGAAACAATATAGGACAATACCAATTTCTTTCTGGCTTTCTTTCTTCTTTTTTTGCAGATAGATGGAGCTTTAAAAAAAAATTAACACATGACAGCAGGTGGGACGAAACTAGACAAGTGGATATTCAAAGTAGGCAGACTGCAAATTTGATTTGCTTAGCATTTTGCTAACTGATTTGAATTCATTGATATGTTAAAAACAACGTGGGTAGGTATATTTAATTAAAGCTAGATTGGCTATCATTCAGACCTGAAGTAAACATTTAGTCTACTTACAGAATCATTAAAATGCATGAAAAACAACATAGCCTTCAGAATAAAAGCCTGACAACAAGAATGTGGGGATTCAATGTAAGGGATTATAAATTTGGTTCAGATTTTACTGTCATTATGTGATATCTCACCCCTAACTGTTAAACTGAATCCATTATTTACTGTTGGCTCTTACATCCTCCCTTTGCCACCTTCTCACCCACCCTCGTCTCAAAGAAGGAAACATGTTTATACTCAGGGACATGTACTGTAACACTGTTCCAAATAAAGGAATCTGAAGTCACATGGTCAGTGGAGGTTAAATCCATTCTTGCCTAGGTTTATGAAATAATATTTGGCATTACTTGATTCATTCTTCAGAGCTACTTTGTAATCAGTCAGGAAGAGCTAGGTGTTGTTTGTCTTGTAGTAAAGAGCTCGATATGATTAGATTTCTAAAATATATTCCAGCACCCCAGGAAATAGTTCAATGCAGTGCTAGTCCTATCAATTTAAAATAGGTTAGTGTCAGACAGCCTTTGAAACTAACAAATCAGTTCAGTATAATTTGAAATTTTAAAATCAGGACTTTGAAGAACTGTCAGGCTGCACATCTTAGTCTGATTTTCTCATAATTTGACATTCAGATGTGTCCAAATTCGATCTGTTATGGCAAGAAGACAAATGAGTTGAAATGCTTGCATTGCTAAAGAATGCTTTTTATGTTGCAAAATTAATAATTACATAGGGCTGGACTCAGAGAGTTGAGAGAGGGTTGGGTCTAGGGGTGCCTTTCCACTCATAGAAAGACTCATTCTGTGAACAGAAGGATACCTTTGGATGTAATCATCTCCTCTGGATCCAACATATAGTCTTCTGGGGGATTTCTCCACCTCCAGTAAGAATTGTGCAATGGCATGGATGTTAACTGGAAATAAATGCTTGTTTTGTATAAGAAGTGATGTTCTCAACTGAAGAAGCTGGCCCCAATCTACAGACCACTGTCCTAGATCCCATAATCTGCTGTGCTATGTTGGGGAAACAAAAACCACTCCCGGTGATTGCCATATAGATAGGAAAAGATCCCTGCATCTGAATTCACATCAGATTTGGACAGCTGTTCAGAGAGGAGAGAATAGCTATCTGCACCCCACTCCCACTGTGAGCATCTCTATAGTCAAAATACAATCATCACAGAGGAGGAGATCCTCCCATTGCTCTCCAGTCAGCACAAGATTGCTTCTAGGAACACAGGAACAAAGGGAGCTGCTATACACTGAGTCAGACCATTGGTGTTGTCTACACTGACTGGAAGCAGCTCTCCAGAGTTTCAGGCAAAGTTCTTTCCCAGCCCTACCTGGAGGTACCAGGGTTTGAACCTGGGACTTTTTGCGTACAAGGCATGTTCCACCACTGAGCTGCAGCTGTTCTGTTTCCATGTGCAGTGGTACCTTATAAAGTTCTTTATGCAAGAAGCAGGACAAGGGACCATATATTTCTGCATCCCATTGATGGTTTGCACATATAGAACGGCCATATGTAACATCTCCAGCAGTTGTGCAGGAGATTCAGAAGAATTGTATGTTGGCAATAACAGGGGGACATTGTCTCTGTGGAATGGCATAACATTATTATAATCTCTAAAACTCCTAAACAGGCTTGAAAGTATACACAGTCAACAAACCCTGAGCCTCAAATAAGCATCTGCAAGTAATTGGTTTCACTTTCAAACAAATCCTGATAGGAATAAAAGTATGCATATATGCTGAAGCTTGCACAACTGGAGATTTGCAGCACAATTTTCATATGAGGGTAACACAAATGGAGTGGCTGGGTTTTAGAAATATGCACAAGACACATAAAAAGGACCCCTGACTGTTAGCTCCAGTCACAGACGACTCTGAGGTTGTGGCGCTCATCTCGCTTTAGTGGCCGAGGGAGCCGGCGTACAGCTTCCGGGTCATGTGGCCAGCATGACTAAGCTGCTTCTGGCGAACCAGAGCAGTGCACGGAAATACCGTTTACCTTCCCACCAGAGCGGTACCTATTTATCTACTTGCACTTTGATGTGCTTTTGAACTGTTAGGTTGGCAGGAGCAGGGACTGAGTAACGGGAGCTCACCCCGTCACGGGGATTCGAACCCTGTCGCGGGGATTCGACCTTCTGATCAGCAAGTCCTAGGCTCTGTGGTTTAACCCACAGCACCACCCGCGTCCCACAAGACACATACACATCTGGTAAACTACTGAACTGAAGGAGCACAATACACAAAACTGCTCCAAGATGCTTTCTTTGCAAAGTCTGAGCACATGAAGAAAATTCTTTACATACCTGAAAAACAAGCTGAGTATAATTATTTATTAAATTTCTATGCTGCCTTTCAATCGAATATCACAGGGTGGTCTACAGTCTAAAAGTGAAAATCACTGACACTCCTTTTCCTGGCTTGAAGGTTCCCCTGAGCCAGAAGTAGCCACCCTAATAGTCTCCAGCTCCCATCAGTCTCAGCCAGCATGGCCTATAGTCAAGGATGATGGGAATTGTAGTTTAACTAACCAGTCAGAGAACTTCCCATACGGTACTAATTTGAGTATGGACAGGTGTGAATTGTATGTGAAGGTGTGTCACATAGGATAAAAAGAAGGAAGTGTATGACTTATGCTGAATTCCCATTCAGGCAAAAATGGGGCCAGAGTCATTATTGCCTGCATGTGGAACGACTTCACAGGAGTAGATTTAGAGCTATGGTATTACAAAGTGTGGCAAATTGCTTTTTTAGAAAAATTAACCCCTCAAATTGGAGCAGCCCAAGGTCTGGTTTTGTTTTGTTTTGTAAACAAAGGGAAGATAGAAAATTAATCAAGGGAGTTAAAGATGATGCCCAAAAAAGGAGGTAGAAGCAAAAATGTCAGTTAGATAAGCAAGAAGGAAGCCAAATTAGGTTGATGGAAGAGACCAGGGTGCAGAAAACCAGAAAATATATGCATCTAAAGATGTGTTAATTGCATTACAAGATTAGTATAAATGCTGTATGCTGTATAACTACAAATCATTATATGCATTTCAGTGAATCAGCACATGTAGAGTCCACAACAAATAACTTTGTAGCAACAAAACAGTGCTTAACTTGGAAACTGCAAAACACAGAGACAGAAAAACAGGGGTCTATCGCTACTCCCAAGGCTGCTTTTCACATATATATTTTTTTAAGCCTGACATGTTGCAACTTCATTACATTCATTTGTGTGCAATGTGCAGTTCATTCACTCCACAATTTGGCCCTCCCTGATCAATCAACTAAAATTTCAGTTGATTTATCCCCCAATTAAGCTGGTTAAAGCTTACAGCCCCACTATGAAGTTATTCACATATTTCAAAGGCAAACTCTAGCATGCATTACCTTATAAATATAAGTCACTCTGAGTTACCTTATAGGAAAAGCAACTAATAAATACAATGAATAATAATATTAATAATAATAATGATGTAAAATGGATACAGTAAGCACATATGGATTCATGCAAGCTTTAACAAGACCCATTTCCCACCTCAAACCTTCTTTTTCTTCATCTTAAAGGGGCTTTTTATTTTAAAAAATAAATAAATCAGGACCTACTCAAATCCACCAAGATATTTAAATACCAATTGCCTTGGTGATTATTAGTTCTAGGGGACTTTGTATTTAATGTCGCTGCATAATTTAGGACTTTGATCTGTGGTCCACAATAACAATAGCAACAAGAATGTATTATTTATAAGTGTATAGTATTGCAAGTTCAAATTCTTCCAGAAGACTAAAAATCAAGCTCCATTTGTTCAATACAAAAAAGCTTTTGCAATGTAATCTCAGCAGGTTGATTGGTGCATTACATAATGCAAAATGTGTGGGGGTTGTTTTTTAAAAAATCTTTTTACATCCTATAAACATGTTAAACATTTGGGGTGTTTGTTCCATTTCCCAGTGCACGCCTAATGTATGATCTCGTGCAGTATTTAATAAATTAATGGAGGCAATATAAAATTGAATTACTTCTTCTATAATCAAATTAATTATATATTAACTGTTCCCAGGGCTATAAAATATGAATGCCTACTGACAGCAGTTCTTGCATTATGCTGCAGTTTTCAAAGAAAATGGTGTTTCCCCTAACAGAACGAAAATAAAGTCTATAAAAAGAACTGCCAAAAATCCAGTACAGTATCACACATAATCCTGTTTAATTGTGCTTTCGTCCTTAAATAGTCACAAATCTTATGGTATTGGGAAAATCGGTTTTTCTCTTTTCCTTTCCTTGGAGTAAAAGTTATAGTTTATATAAATTGATTCCAGTGGTTATTACTACGGGCATACATCAGTCACAAGGTTTGATTCAGGCTCTTTTTGGTGCTTCATAAAAAAAAAAAAATCTGCCTTGTCCTAAGGTGCTTTTAAGCTGCTGGGTTCATCTTGGCATCTGCATCATTCACCATTGAGAAATTTACTCATTTCCCTCCCCCCCTTTTGATAGGATGAAATTTGCAGGCAAGGTCACCCCTTCTGAAAGCATGAATCCAAATTTCAGAAGGGTAACTGGAGCAGGTTTCCTGCAATTCCAGCCATTACAATTTTGGGTTGATTATAGAGTAAACTGGTCTTCCCCAACCTTATGTCCCCATGTGAAGGTGATGACTAAACCCCCATCATCCCCAGTCAGCATGACCAATAATTAGAGATTACAGGAGTTGTAGACCAAGAGCATAAGATGAGACATGGTTGGAGAAAACTGCAGAATACAAACCAGGAATGTAAAACATGTTTCCAACTTACCTTGCTGCTATAATAATTCTTAACAGCAAGCATTCATAATGTCTCTTTAAGATTGCTGCCTTCAATTGCAGTACACGATAAATACCTAAATGCATTTTAAAGGCTTTCATTTTAAAGATGTTCTCCATGATGTGCTGTTATTTGAAATTTATTCCTATAAGGATTTATCTTTTAAAAATTCTAGGTTTCCTACAATTCTAATCTTTCTATATTTAGGGAGATGTTGACATGGTGAAAAGTTTCAGGAGGGCTATCCTATTCCAATATGGTACTATATGATTCCTTTGCACCTTTGACACATCCTTTGAATTACACCACAGTCTATCACAGCATTTCCCAACCTTGGGTCCCCATATGTTGTTAGACTGCAACTCCCATCATCCCTAGCAAACAGGGGGATTGGTCAGGAATGATGGGAGCTGTAGTCCAATGACATATAGGACCCAAGGTTGGGAAAGGCTGACCTATCATATGCAATAAGTTCATTAAAAACATTAAAGCAAGACTGGTTCAAGACATTTTGCTTCCAGAGGCAAAGGACAAAATGGCGTCCAAAGCCAATGACATTATACTGGGGCAGCATCCTCTGCTGCACACAAGGGCAGCAAACTATTTTGGAGGAAAAGACAGACCTCATGGCAAATACAGCTCTTTCTGACATCTTTCTATCATTTTCTGCCCCCACCATCCACCACCTCATACAGCTGCCTCACTCTACCTTTGGGTAGAGCCAGCCCTGCCTTAAAGAAACCTGCAGCCAAATATTTGCCTAGATATTTCATACAATGTGTCAGCTTCAATCTCCCTTGAATCTGCTCTTCCTGGCCATGACTACCTTTCCTTTTCATTATTTCAGTTTCATGCCATCCTCTTTGTTCTTGTGTACAACTTCATCGCCCAGCCTCTATTTCTGTCTCTCTGTCCTCCACCACCACTATTCTTGGTCTGATGACTTCTCAGGCTTTGCCTCCCTTTTTCTAGGCATATGCAGCTTCCACTCTCCCCTTCCTTTTGCTTCTGTAGGATCTGCACAGCTCAACCAATGGCAGGCAGAGTTTCTTTTGCCTGCCCCTTCACCTCTGTGACATTAGAATAACACAGCCAATCAGTACCCAAAGCTTCACCACTACAGACATCTCAGAAGCCTACACCACAGTAATGCTGAGCAGGGCTTTCAGTATGGCTACCCCTATTCTGTTGAACAGCATTCCTGTCAAGATACAAAAGGCACCAACTATCTGCAATTTTTGGAAAGAACCGAAGAACTTTTTGTTCCAAAAGGCTTTCCCAGCTGAATAAATGTGTCTTTTCCACGTGTGTCCACTTGTTAGAGTTTTAGTGTTCTTTCAAATGTATTTATTGTTTTGGTATTTTTAACTGTTTTTAATTATTTTATGTGTAGATCATCTTGAGACGATGGTTTGAAAAAGTAAAGGTAAAGGAACCCTGACAGTTAAGTCCAGTCGCAGACGACTCTGGGGTTGCGGTGCTCATCTCGCTTTACAGGCCAAGGGAGCTGGCGTTTGTCCACAGTTTTTCCGGGTCATGTGGCCAGCACAACTAAGCCGCTTCTGGCACAATGGAACATCTAAACCAGAGCAGCCCACAGAAACACTGCTTACCTTCCCACCAGAGTGGTACCTATTTATCTACTCTCACTTGTTGGTGTGCTTTCGAACTGCTAGGTTGGCAGGAGCAGGGACTGAGCAACGGGAGCTCACCCCATCACAGGGATTCGAACCGCTGACCTTCTGATCAGCAAGCCCAAGAGGCTCAGTCGTTTAGACCACAGCGCCACCCACATCCCCCAACAATGGTTTAGAAAGCGACTAATAAATCAATGTTAAATAATAATAATAAATTCATAATGCATATGTGTGTGTGTTCGTGTATATTTTAAGATGTTATTTAAACTCTAACTTTTTAATGTGAATGACTTTAATATGACTTCTATTCAAACAGTAGCAACTTGTAATCAACAAACATTTTCGTTCTTTCTTTTTATGATGCTCCGTATAAATGAATTATACAGAACTTTGAGAACTACTGAGAAATATCACATCATTAAAAAAAATATCAAGTTCCCTAGGGCTCATGTGAAGCACTAGAATCTAGATGACGAGATGAACCCAACTTCCACATTATTGTAAAACTGTCGCCGACCATGCAGGGGGAGCGATGGCTGCATCTGTGGCGCTGCAGATGAGAATATTTTTCTGCTGAAATAGGACATCTGGCACATAAAAATATTGTTTTCTTTGTCAGAAGGAGTGCTAAGGATGTTGTATATAAACTAATAGCTGTGGGATATGTTGCTACAGAATGCCTGTTTAAAAGGCATTTTAAATAAGTGTGATATAAATCCATTTTTTTCTCCAATTCATAACATCCCTCTGTTAAGTCAGTGTTCCATTTATTACAGTGTAATTTTCTTCAGGCAGGAAAGCTGCAAACTTGTTTACCTTGCAATTGATTTTATTTGCCAAATTACACACCAAATTGTCCCATGGGCTTGCTGAATATATGGGTGCTAACAATGAAAAATGTGCATAGTTTTAATACCAACTTTGTAAATTGCCTTAATAATAGCCTGTGCGATGCAATAGTATTTTCAACCAGTACTTTTAATTTCTAGCTCATAAAGCCTTGTCATTGAACCCCAAGGGTGTAGCTATAAAAGTAAGATTTAATTTTATATATAATGTAGCCTAAATTAGCTTTAAAGCAATAGGAGAAACATCCGGTTCCAAGAGATAAGACTGAAATTATTATAACTCGATGAAATTTCCTATAGTAAAATTAATCATTATTTCTACTTCAACATAATTTGACATACAATTGAGACTAATATAGATCTAATCAGAGCGTATACTTTAAATGACATTGTAATGGCTACAAGGAAGTTATACAAAAGTTCACTGTGGAAGTGTTTTGAACGCATCTATTTTCTGTCATATTTCCCGTAGCACTATGAATTTGTAGCAGGATCTTGTTCATGCAAAAATTCCTTTTCATTTACACACATGTCTCTTTGAACTAAATAGTGATCAGTTTTAACATGCATGTCTTGTCAAAATGAACAGAGGTACACAAGGACATAGAGCGATCATGTTTTTAAGAGAAAACAGATGACCCTTCCTATATACAGTCCTGGGAGACATGAAGCAACATTAACTGAACTCCTTATGGTAGGTGGCAAATAACATGATGTGGTATGTAATGTGATTCATCTCTTTAGCTCTGGTGAGCATGATTTTAAAAAATAAAAATAAAAGTAGTCAGAGCAGGGCAACCAGCAGTGGAAGATGTAATCCTTGCCCCTACCACAGTCCTTATCCAAATCAGAAATCTCCCAATGAGGGCCAATTCAGATTGGGACCACCAAAGATAGGGGGAATGTAGTAACACCTCTCTCCCCCCACATCAGTGCCCACAGGCATACCAGCTACAGTGGTACCTCGGGTTACAGATGCTTCAGGTTACAGACGCTTCAGGTTACAGACTCCGCTAATCCAGAAATAGTATCTCTGGTTAAGAACTTTGCTTCAGGATGAGAACAGAAATCATGCTCCGGCAGCGCAGCAGCAGTGGGAGGCCCCATTAGCTAAAGTGGTACCTCAAGTTAAGATCGGTTTCAGGTTAAGAATGGACCTCCAGAACAAATTAAGTTCTTAACCCGAGGTACCACTGTATTCATAGTTTAAAAATAAAGCGTGCTAGGGCTAAAGATGATGAAACAATTTAAAACAGGATTCAATGGAAGGAGGCAGATGCTACTAACAGCAGAAGCCCCAGTGTCTCCTCTTTCTACAAAGGCTTGACCAAAGAGGTATGTCTTTAGTTTGAAGATGAGTTTGGATTTGATATCCCGCTTTATCACTACCCTAAGGAGTCTCAAAGTGGCTAACAATCTCCTTTCCCTTCCTCCCCACAACAAACACTCTGTGAGGTGAGTGGGGCTGAGAGACTTCAGAGAAGTGTGACTAGCCCAAGGTCACCCAGCAGCTGCATGTGGAGGAGCAGGGAATTGAACCTGGTTCACCAGATTACGAGTCCACCGCTCTTAACCACTACACCACACTGGCACAAAAGACATATAGCATCTGACCGAGATGCATCTTGGAGGGGACAACCACAGGCAAGGCTCACATGTCTCACATGCCCCAGCCCCCAAATCACACTTGGTAGATGAATTGTGAGAAGGACCTCTCCTGTTCCAAATCTAAACTGTCCCACTGCTCCTTGGAAGATTCAGCATCCTAACCAGGAGCAGGGAGATGGGGAGGCTCCCACCATTCCTCATCTGTGCAGCTCTCCTCAGCTCGGTCCCTGACAATACGCAAGCAGGTTGATTTGGACTTCTTGCAGATATATGGAAACTATATCAGTCAGGATTTTATATATCAGTTTATATTTGGGCTACGAAGTGAAACAAACAGTGCAGATGTTTTAAAACTGTTGTTATGTGTATCCAGCCAACAGTGTCCATCCAGCATCCTAGCTGCTGCATTCTGTACCAGTTGCAGTCTCTGGGCTGCCTTCAAGAGCACATTGCTCTGGAAATTGCGACTGGAAGTTGTCTATACAGCAATGGCTGCAGCTGGCACACCTAGCCACTGAAGCCACTTGGGTTTAAGTGGCAAGGTTAGATCCAGCAACAACTCCATACTAAGCACTTCTTCTTACAAAAGGAGTGCAACCCTGACCAGAGCAGTTCATGTCCCCAGTTCCTGGATCTAACAACCCACCCACACATAGCACTTCTGTCTTAGCCGGACTCACTTTATTGGCCCACATCCAGCCTGTTACTGCCTGCAGGCAATGGGCCAGAATCTGAACTGCTTCTTCCATGATGATACCACAATCAGTTCTATCAAAACCCACTGAGAGGTCAAGGGTAATGACCCTATCTCCTCCCCCATTAGAGGTCATCAGTTAGGACAGACATCTTCAAACTCGGCCCTCCAGATGTTTTGGGACTACAACACCCATCATCCCTAGTTAACAGGACCAGTAGTCAGCGATGATGGGAATTGTAGTCCCAAAACATCTGGAGGGCAGAGTTTGGAGATGCCTGAGTTAGGAGAACCTAGACAATCCTAATGCCATACCTGAGTCTGAAGTGCATTGAAATAGATTTAGAATAAAGTGGTACCTCTGGTTACGAACTTAATTCATTCTGGAGGTCCATTCTTAACCTGAAACCATTCTTAACCTGAGGTACCACTTTAGCTAATGCGGCCTCCCACTGCCACTGCACTGCCAGCGCATGATTTCTGTTCTCATCCTGAGGTAAAGTTCTTAACCTGAGGTACTATTGCCGGATTAGCGGAGTCTGTAACCCGAAGTGTTTGTAACCCATGGTGTTTGTAACCCGAGGTACCACTGTATCCATTTCCTCCAAGCATGACTGTAGTTGAACTCCCACCACCCTCTTGGGTACCTTGCCTGAAACAGGGATATTAGCAGGTGGGGCATAGTGGTTCAACACTTCTGGGTTCAAAGAGGTCCTCTTGAGTAGGAGCCCACCATTGTCTTTTCAAGGATAGATGGTGCTTCACTCCACCATAGCAAGGTGTTCACCACTCCCTGGACCTACCCAATTGGTCTCTTATTTCTCATGGTCAAGACTGTGCATATGGTAGGCCTTCCCCTTTGAGCATCTTTCCCACATCGTCACACCACAATAGTTGAAACTGATGTAACACAACCTGACTACATATGCTCCAAACACTATTAGAAAAGAAGAAGCATTTCATTCTTCCAACATCAAAAACAAATGTTTCTGATTTGAAAGAGAGAGAGAGAGAGAGAGAGAGAGAGAGAGAGAGAACATATTTCACTCATTAAGAATTTGGATCGAGCAAAACAATAGTGTTAATGATTTGTTTATGACTCATTAAAACAATGATATCACCAGAGCTAAAGCATGTGTCATTGGACAGCCCATGTTGTGTACTTTGAAGCCCAGGCTTCAGTCCCTGCTCTCTCTTTTTGAAATTGGCATAGAAATGGAACACATGTTTAGCTCAAAATGGCTTCTGACTGAACTGTCTCTGTGGGGGGTTTCTGTAACATAAAGTAAAGTTAACAAGCACAAGCACTAAATCATGGTATGTGATGAACAATTGCATCAACAACAATGAATGTTTGTACTTGGGTGCTTTGCAAAAATGGTTGCTGATTTTTCTCATAACGTGGCGGTTTTAGGTAGAATAGGCATTGGATCTGCATCAACGCAATTGTCAACACAATCAACTTTCCTCAAGCTTCAATAGTGACTGAGAGTAACATTTGTCTTACACTTAATGGTTCTAGCCAATATTGCTTGATGCCCCCCCAAAGGTCACCCTAGTCAAGTGCTTGATTATGGGGGGGAACCTTCCCCCAAGATCACAAGCACCAAGATCCAACAATCCTTTATCAGCTGAATGTGGAATTAACTGAAGCAATTGGCAAAACATCCCAACCAAGGGCTTTTCTTGCAAATCCACAAAATACAGATCAGTTCACTCCTTTGCATATCCCTTTTGAGTGATTACCATGTATGAGTCATCAAGATGCTGATACACAGATGGTCGTATCAGCCCTACAGATTGCCTCTCAAAACCAGGAGGTGTCACTGGTGACAGATGATACCAACATCCTTCCGATGCTTCCTTCTGGTGACACATAAAGCCAAACATGGCAAACATTTATAGCCCTGCTCAGTTGTTTTCTATCCCATTTTGAACAATAGGAGAGCAAGGAGTGGGGCTGCTGGTGTAGCCCCAGATTAATATTGCACACTTGATATTGTGCATACACCAAAATGTCTGTAGAGAGAGACCTTGGTGCATATAGCTGTAGGCGTGAAGACTTCCAGGGGATCTGTAAACCCCGTTTGCACAGACATCAGGGGAACAGCATGAATTGTTATGGTAGGCCTACTTTGACACGGTCCAGCTCTTTGCTCCTGTGTTGTTCAACATGGGAGTGGAGAAGACTCAAACAAGGTCCATATAAGCTCCAAAAGCATTATATGCTTGTCAAATATAAGAGACTTTTTGGGGGGAAATATTGTTCACCACAATTTGTTCCTCCATGTGGGTATGATAAGCATGTCTGCTTCCTTTGACCATGGCACAGCTAACTTTCAAATGATACCATAAAAAGCCAGATTACAAAATGAGAAGATAAGCAATAATAAGCAATAATAATGAATTGACAAAGATTAAAGGTGGATAGGGACGCAGGTGGCGCTGTGGGTTAAACCACAGAGCCTAGGACTTGCCGATTGAGAAGGTCGGCGGTTCGAATCCCCGTGACGGGGTGAGCTCCCGTTGCTCAGTTCCTGCTCCTGCCAACCTAGCAGTTCGAAAGCACGTCCAAGTGCAAGTAGCTAAATAGGTACCACTCTGGCGGGAAGGTAAACAGCATTTCTGTGCACTGCTCTGGTTCGCCAGAAGTGGCTCTGTCATGCTGGCCACATGACCTGGAAGCTGTACGCCATCTCCCTCAGCCAATAAAGTGAGATGAGCGCCACAACCTCAGAGTCGGCCACGACTGGACCTAATGGTCAGGGGTCCCTTTACCTTTACTTTTACTTTAAAGGTAGATAAACTCACCAAGCTACATACAATGCTACACACACGAGATCAGAAAGAGTACGGTTGGAAAACTGAGGCTTCTTTTCTTCCTACTATGTCTGATAAGGCACTTATTCCTGGTAATGTTATGAGTGCCATACTTCCTTGATTTCAATGGCAGAAGTGACATGGGGGTGGGGGCGTTTTGCAAAAAGTGGCAGCTTGTCCTTGGCAACATAAGCGAAGAATCATGGATTTTTGTATTTTGGAGAATGTTTTTTTTAAAATGTCAACAATTTGTTTGTGTCCGGATTTTCACTTCTTGAAATACGGCAACCCTGAATAATGTGCTTAATGTAATCTGATTTCAAGCAGGTCTCCAAATGGTACAATGGTTTGCTCATCCCATAGACGTGGCTTAGAATGTGTAACAGCGTATGGTTTCACACGCAGCTAGAAAGGCGAAGACACAGAAGAAACTGCTGTTGAATCTGATTAAAATTATGGCTTCAATAATATCTAGTGCAAATGGTGTCATAGTCTAATCCTATAAATGTAAGTCAACAACACAATATGATCATAAACTGTTATGTTGTTCCTTTTTTGTACGTAAACAGAATTTTTTAAAAAAATAATAATAAAAGCATTTGAAATGAAATATGTTTTGTTTCACACCAAATTTCAGTTGTTGCTATTTTAAAAGTTATCATAGCACATCACAAACGTTTTAGGATATATCTTTCTCTGCCCCTTTCATTTAAGTCTTTGTTTCTGTACCTTTTCTTTTTTCAGGAATAACCTACCAGAAACTTTAAAGAATTGTGTGAATGGTCGAACATGTAAAACCTCTGGGCCTTGAGTGTGGTCAGTAGCAAGGCCAGTAGCAATCCCTCTTTTAGCCCTCTGTGTGCATCATTGCTATGAAAAGGAAACATACCGTATTTTTTGCACCATAACACTCACTTTTTTCCTCCTAGAAAGTAAGGGGAAATGTCTGTGCGTGTTATGGAGCGAATGCCTATGGATGGCGGGGGATCTGCTGCAGTCATGAGCAGAGGATCCATGGTTCCCCTTCCTTTCCTCCTCCGTGGCTCGCTTTGAAACAGCAAAGCAGGAGAGGAGAGGAGCCTTCTCCTCTTGTACCCCTCTTCTGCATTATGAATAGCATCCTTCTCCACCCAACCCACGCGTGTTCCTTGTCCCTTGAGTGCTTTTCCTTCCCTCTCCACTTAAAACGTGGTTACAAAGCATGGATCCACATGGATCCTCAGGATTTTTGCATTGGGCTACCCCAAACTCACCGTCAGATCACATGTCTGTGGCCACAGCATGAGCCACAAAAATCATACACCCACTGTTTCGTTTAGAATATTTTTTTCTTGTTTTCCTCCTCTAAAAACTATGTGCGTGTTATGGTCGGGTGCGTGTTATAGAGCGAAAAATACGGTAAATAGAAGTGGCTGTGTAGCCACACTTTTAACTCCACCCCTATTATCATGTGGCTCCTCCTTTATGCTCTTGTATTTGGCTAACATATATAAAGTGGTACCTCGGGTTACATACGCTTCAGGTTACACACTCCGCTAACCCAGAAATAGTACCTCGGGTTAAGATCTTTGCTTCAGGATGAAAACAGAAATTGTGCTCTGACGGCGCAGCAGCAGCAGCAGCAGGAGGCCCCATTAGCTGAAGTGGTGCTTCAGGTTAAGAACAGTTTCAGGTTAAGAATGGACCTTAACCTGAGGTACAACTGTGTAATGTGGGGAGTCTCCTATGCCTGTGAAGACTCCCAACTCATTTTAGAACACTAGACGATCAGGATGCTAAAACATTTGGGGAGCCTCCAGGAATACCAGAAGCAAAACATGCAATTAAAACAAAAAATTACCTCCATTGTTCCTAACAACTCTACAGAAATTAAAAATGACGCATGAAAAAGGCACACTTCTTAACACATTGCATTACGGGCTTTTATGCAGATTTATTTATTATCGGACTTTTTTCCCAGGTTCTCTTTCAGCTCTGAGCTTTCAAGCCTCAAGTTAATTCCATTGGAGTCAATATGTACCCAGATCCCTTAGAAAATAATGTGATTTACTCTTTTTTATATTCTTTTTGTCAGATGATCCACAATAATGCTTCTGTTTCTTTGATGCATTTTGCTTTGATTCTACTGCTATGTTTTGGTTTTGGTTGCATTCTTTTGAACAGCAAAAAAGAGGACACATTTGACTACTACTTTTAACTATGGATCACTATGATGACTCTACCCATGAAAAAGAGGACATGTCCTGGAAAAAGAGGACATATGACAACCCTAAATTTGCACAACCTAAACAATATGTTTTATTAATTTATATGAAATGAACAAAATAATAAAAAGCAAGGGAGAGGTGTACACTCACACTCTGTCTCTTGGGGAAGGGGGGGAAGAGGTGAGCCAAGAGGGGTGGTGCCCTGGGCACTTGCACAAAAATCCAAAAGTACCCATGGGCCTCAAAAGGTTGGTGACCCCTGGCTTAAACACTCCAATAGATTGTCCAAATCCTCTGCTCTCACAGCAGATCCTAAGGAGATAGCAGGCATCCCCATGATGCTTTTCAGAGTCAAAGCCCACCTCTCTGACTTCCTTCTCTGCCTGTCTCCCTGGCAATCAAAACTGCCAGTCTATGCTCCACACAGACTCCTAGCTTTCATCATCCCCAGCTGGGAGAGGAGAGAAGATGAATCACACTTTCCTTAGCCAGTTCTTGAGAGCCATCAGCCTATAATTTCCCTAACAAAAGAGATACTTGCTAGGGCCATTAAGATAATCCCTAGCAGTCCTGCTGGTCTGACCACTTTAGCAGAGCCTTGCCCAGATCCCAGTCTTACAATCACCAAATTGGAAGGGGCTCTGGAAGTCTCTCTCTCTCTCTCTCTCTCTCTCTCTCTCTCTCTCTCTCTCTCACACACACACACACACACACACACACACACACACACTTCTTACAGCTGTATCAAGAGTATCAAACAGTTGCTTCACCCTCAGTTAGATCAGCTAAAAATGAAGTAAGCTGGTTACTCATTAGTCCTGCCTGCCCTGTGGAATGCCCTTCCATCATATGTCAAACAACTGTCTGACTTTTAGATGTACAGTAGTACCGCTTCAGGTTACAGACTCAGCTATCCCAGAAATAGTACCTCAGATTAAGAACTTTGCTTCAGGATGAGAACAGAAATCATGTGGCGGCAGCGCAGCAGCAGCAGGAGGCCCCATTAGCTAAAGTGGTACCTCAGGTTAAGAACAGTTTCAGGTTAAGAACGGACTTCCAAAATGAATTAAGTTCTTAACCCGAGGTACTGCTGTATAGGGAAGTTTGTAACGTTTGATGTTTTACTGTGGTTTTATAATTTGTTGGAAATGGCTCAGAGTGGCTGGAGGAACCCAATCAGGTGAGTAGGGTATAACTATTATTATTATTATTATTATTACAGTACTATTACTATTATTATTAGCAACCAGTCAGTTAACCTCAATTGACTTTGACCAAATTAATAAATATGGAAGAATAAACCAGAATCTCAGCTGCAATCAAATCCAAATATAAGAGTAGTCTGAAACCATTTCAGATAGGTGATAGTAAATTTACTTGCATTAACACATCTTGGAATTTGATTTTAACAGCTTGATAATTGCATAAACTGATTACCAAGTTGTTTAAGTAAGTTAATCTTCCACATCAGAGAAGCATTGCTTTTTTGCCTCTTAATATGAACATATATCTGTTGGAACCAGTTCCCAATGAACAAACTTAAGTGGACATCGATCACGATGCAACCATTTTGATAAAGTTCTAAAAGGGGGGAAACAAAATGGCAGCTAGGAACGTTCTGCTTAATGTAACCCCATGTGATCCCTAGCTGTTGATTACAAGTGACAATCATCGTCAGACTTCATACACAAGGTATTTTTCTACAGAGCTTGTATTTGATTGCTGACTCAACGTCAGGCTCCAACTAGAAGCTGGTATGCCACGCAGTCCATCTCTCTATGAACTGTGCAAACCATTTATTGTCTGACTCACATTTAAAGAATAAATTGCAGAAAGAATGTGCCAAAACCAGCAAAGGGGGGTGGGGGTTGTCCATTAATCAGGAACTTATAGGTGAAAAGAATGGGGAACTGTTTGTTAATTGTGAACAGCAGTTAATGCATTTCATTTCAGGACTTTGAATGACTCTCAGCTGTTCTCATGTGGGTCTCGCATTTTTCTCAAAGCTCACATCAAAGTTGATTTAAGTTGAAACATTTATTAAAAAGCTGCAAGGGAGCTTGTTTTTCTCAAATCATTTTATTTAATACTATGATATTCCTTTAAAAAATATAACAGCTTCCTTTGCTTAAATGCCTTATTAAAACCAATATTTCATTATATACATTATGTATATCTTGTGTGTGTGTTACAAATGAGCATAGTTCTGAAGTTCCATGAAGTTTGGCCAGTGTACATATTTTATCCCCACGCATGTCAGAACTGTTAGCACTAAATAGTCATGTTCATCTTGTTTTCTATAGTATTATTTATAAGGTGGCTTAAAACATTTTTTTGGGGGGGTGACTTGAGACCAGTTGTCAAATGCTGATACAACTTTTTTCTCTCTTGTTTTCACTTCTACAGTGGGCATTTTCAATGTACGGTTTATATCCAAAGTTCACATCCTCCATCGAAGGAAGCATTTGGTTACATCCCACAGACCCTCCTGGCAGAATCCAGACCTGGCATAGGCCAGAAAGGAGTATGGAAATTTAACTGATGCCTTAAATTTGCTTTCAGTTTATATTCACAGTCTCCTCTGGGGAGAAGATGAAGAGTGGACACCATAGTTGTCTCCTTTTCTCACAGGACTGATGGTGCACATGTGGAAGGGGCCTTTAAAAAAATCCCATATTTGATATATTGCTCTCTTGGATTCACTGATGTCAAGGGCGTTGAGAACGAAAACACCCACAGTAGAGAAAATGTTTCCTTTGATCTTCAGTTGATCTGATGGCCAGAATATACATTAAGCTCTAGGAACCGTTCCGCGTTGACTGATCTTTAGCCACTTCTCCCTTTGGCACCTGGGCCAACCTATTGTGGCTAAATTAACAGGTTATAATTATAATCATTAATAAATTAATGGTTGGCATCATTGAAGCCAACACATTTTATCGTTGGAATGAGCAGCAGAATTAGGTCAACATCAAAGGCTCAAAATTTTACACAGGAAATTTTTTAGAATTCAGACTACATGAAATTGTTCTCAAATGAGTAGGAAATTTACAGCAATAAACCACTTTAAAAAAACTTTTTACTCTCACATCTTTCAAATCATACACACATGTGGGACAGGGTGTTCAGAAGTGTTTGTACATGTAGGTTATTTAATGCCTAACAAATCAGACTTCTAAACTAGTCCATTAATTAGAAGATTGAAAACAACTGGTTTAAAGAAATTCTCAAATATTGCCAACAGACATTTAACTGGGTACATTTAAAATTAGCATGACCCTTTACATAAGTAAAATAATGAAATCATACTTAAAGATAGACTGTGGTAAGTACTGGGTGTATTCATACACTAAAACACTTTTTGCCTTCTTGTGTCCTTCACTGCTTTCTGCTGCAATAAGATTTTTTTTGCTTATTTCGACTAGGAACATAGGAAGCTGCACATGCTCTAACTCAGTACTGTCTGCACTGATTGGAGATGGTGAGGACTGAACCATGAGAGTAGCCAAGGAGGGGGCGGGGAGGAGCAACTGCCCCCCAAATCAATAAAAATGCATAGCAAACTGAGGTTCTGCCCCCCTAACAAAAATCCTGGCTACGCCCATGGACTAAATCTGGAATCTTCTGCATGTACATGTTCTAGCACTGAGCTACAGCTCCTTCCTCTAAATGTATTCTCTATCAAACCCTCTTGCCTCCTGAAGTGTTCTGCCTACTTTCTTTGAATCCCTTGTAACACAGGGATAGAGAGTCTCCCATTGCCTAGACAGCCTACATCTCTTTTCAAATGGACACACTGCAGAGTAATGCAGAATCAATCTGCCATGAGCTTTCATTTTCGGAATGAGACAGAAGGATGCCAACAACAACGACAACAACAACAATTTCTCAAGGGTAAAAGATATGTATTAGATGCAGATTGTGTGTGGACTATGTAGGAAACACCTGCACAGTCTCCAGGGATACTAGAATAAGATGGTGTGTGTATGCAGCCCAAATAAAATTACCCTGAAAAGGAAACCAAAGTTGCAAGTTTCAGAGGACAATCCCAATCCAATAGAAGTTAACAGAAAGTCAGCAACAAACTTCATAGAAATTAAAATTGCAGCCTAAAGCATAAAAAACCCTAAAAACAATTTCAGCCCACTCTAGAATACAAGTTGGATTAAAAGCTTCTAATTTACTTCAAACATTTTCTGATTTTTCTTTGCTTTTCTCTGACAGTTTGTTTGTTTTTTATCCTAGTTGGACTTATTTTGTGATTCAGACTGCTGAACTAATTTGAGAGCATTGCATGTACTAAAAGCATTTTTTTAATAAAAAAAAGGCTTTTAGCACCCAACATCTCTCATGTAGGGACAGTTCATAGGGATGAACAGGCAGAGATATGAGATAAATGCTCAATGAAAGAGACCACTCATGGGACTGACAACATAGTCTCTGAAGCGCTCTGAGTCTGTTAATAAAGGTAGCTGAGATTTTTAATTGAAAGTTGAAGGAAGCCTATAAATGGCTTAATCAGGTCATTGACAGACACTGGAGGGTTTTTCCCCCAAGGGTCCACCACTGCATTAAACCTCTACTTTTAAACAAGATAAATTCTAGAGGCAGCTTGTTCTGACAGCAAGGAAAGGCCATACAGAGAAAGCATTGACTTTGTAGATAACAAGATCAAGATTACAGCCCACTGAAATCAATGGGAGCTTAAGTCGTAGACTTTTATCGACTTAGAAGTTCATCCAAAAATATTTTAAAAATCAGCGTCCTGAATGTATGCACCCCTTGGAGTCCCATAGTGGGCAGTGTGACTTATAGATGTTCAAGTGGGCTGAGGGGTATATTATTAGCATTCTATTATCATTTTTATTACTTCTAATATCCATGGAAGACTTTGGTCTATTAAGTGTGCTACCAATCCTTATAATTCACACCCCACTCGTATACTAATCTTCAGTTCATCTAAGCACGTATTTTCCTAAAACACAAAATCAATGTCACTAAAATACTAGAACAATATATTTTTATGGAGAAGAGCATTCTGGCAATTGCCCTCTGACTTTAAGTGCACAGAGAAAATGTAGTATGGCAAAAATAGCAAAGCAACAAAAATATTGAGAAGCACATAAGGGCTGCATATATTCCACCCAATGCCAAACCACATAAAATTTCAGATAGCTCCAGTGATCAAAACCAAACCAAGCCAGTGACTGAAACCAGGGATGCCCCGAACCACTACTGGAAGACCAGGATGTCCTGTTACTGCACAGACATGAGAGTGTTACAGATATGGGAGTTATTCTATACCAGCTATCTAAGTTAGACCACTCATACATTCATGGAATTGTAGAGTTGGAAGAGACTTTGATGATCTTCTAGTCCAACTCCCTGCAATGCTGGAATCTCAACTAAAGCATCCATGACAGATGACCATCAAACCTCTGCTTAGAAACCTCCAGTGAAGGAGAGTCCACCACATTCAGTTAATTGCTCCTGTTTAATTTCTCCTTGTTTTTGGAATCCTTGCATAAGTATCTACAACAGTTAAAGATGATAAAGAGTCATCTTAATGACTACCTAATTTAGTGACACATGAATTTTCGTAGACAAGTTCATTAGGTGCACTGAGCTCCATACTCATCAAATGAGATCACAGTAGTCCATATAATTGCATTCCCAAAGGTTTAATTGAACGTTGAATCTGTTCAAATCCATCAGTCTCATTTTAGGATCACTGTGATCACAAGAGTTACTCTTCCTAATGATCCCAAAGTCTTCCTAGAGTGTTTACAAGAACTGAAGTAATCTTCACTTAATTAAGTAAGAATTCTGTTTCAGATGTGAGTGAACATCCAATTTAAACAAAGAAATACCATCTAAAAAAAAAACCTTAAAACTTTCAGATCAGCGAGTGGACTAAATTTTAACACTGCAGAGAACTCATATACACAGATACATTGGATGCACAATGGATACTTTTTAAAGATATATGAAGTCAGTATACTAATTACTAACATAAATAAGAGGCCAATTTTCCCAGCATCAAACCCTGGGTCTTTCCACATCAGTAAGAATTTTGCTACTGAAAGCAAATATTTCATCATGCATATTGTAAGACTACAAGTACAGTATCTAAATACTGTCTTGAGCCAAGGTGCTAATATGGATTTCCATGGGAGTGTGGGATGCGGGAAACTTACTCCCATAGATCAATTTGTTATTTTCTAAAGATGATATTCATATTTCCAATATCTAAATCTTTAGACAGCTATCTAGCTGAGTATACGTATACTGTATAATAAACTATTTTATCTCCTGCTATGAGACCTTGGGCAGATCCACACCATCCATCTAAAGCAGGGGTCAGCAAACTTTTTCAGCAGGGGGCTGGTCCACTGTCCCTCAGACCTTGTGGGGGGCTGGACTATATTTTGGGGGGGTGAATGAATTCCTATGCCCCACAAATAACCCAGAGATGCATTTTAAATAAAAGCACACATTCTACTCATGTAAAAACACGCTGATTCCCAGACCGTCTGCAGGCCGCATTTAGAAGGCAATTGTGCTGGATCCAGCCCCCAGGCCTTAGTTTGCCTACCCATGAGCGAAAGCACATGCAATGCACCTTTAAAGCATATGACTTCCTCCAAAGAATCCTTGGAACTGCAGTTTGTTAAGACTACTGGAAACTGTAGCTCTCTGAGGGGGAAGCTATGGTTCCCAGAACTCTTTGGGTGAAGTCATGTGCTTTAAATATGTGTTTGATGTGCTTTAAACCTATGGTGCAGATCAATACTGCGTGGCCTTTTCTGATGTACTCTACATGTAACCACTAGGCTCCCTGTCAGTATAAGACCACCTAAGCCAATAAATACCTGCATAAACATGTGGCAACATATTGAAGAGGCATATTCGCAACATGAGCTACATAAACCCATTCTCTAAATGGGACTATTTTAAAAGATCTTGAGTACAGATGTTTCAAAGTGGAATTTAAGGTCTCCCTGGGTGTCCCTGACTGGTGATCACTCTATTATAGGCTTAACTCTTTAAAGCAAGAGTTCAGGTGCTTGTATTCCCCTCCCCGTCCTTTCACCCGACATGCAATCATTGTTACATTTCAACACACTTCTCTCTTTTTTCCTTTTTGGTACCTAGCACCTTACACAAAATGCAAACAGCTGCAATTTCACTGCCCAACCCTTCCTTCTACCCTTCCAACATTTGTTCTGTTAATGTAGGTTAATTCGGCAAATAACACTTCTGTAAATTGTTCTTGCAAACTGCTACATCATTTATGTAAGGACTTCCGTGAACTTTGAAAAATTAATGCCTTTAATTTTGGTTGATGGCAACATCACCAGAGCTCTGTAAATTGCACTTTAATGAGATTTTGCTACAGGGGATAATCTGCTACTGACAGAGTAACATCTTGAAAACATCTGTAGACCTATAATTTCTCTATGACGATTAGATCCCACCACAAGACTCCAAATACAGAGCCGAAATAAAGGGGGAAATGCAAAGTTCTAAATGACTATACAACCTGTTCTTTAGCAAAGAAGAGATACACAATGAAAAGTTTCGTGTGCTCAAAATAAATCAAATTTTCTGACTAATTAACATTTAGCTTTATTTAATTAAGAAAGACTATTACTGTCTCCACTGCTGTGCATCTGTATATAATGAAGGAAACAGCAGTAGGTATAAGATACCACGGAGGGATATGCCCAAATATCTCTGCACTATAGGTGTAAAGGAATGTCTATTATTGTTAAGTAACTGACATCAGAGTCTTTCTTTAATGCTCTCATAAATAAATGGAAGATTTTCACAGATGCTTTACACATATGGTTTCTTATTTGTCTCTGATGGAGACCGGGAGTTAGATTAGGTGTCAGAATTAAATGATTTAAATAGACAGCTGCATAATGAAAACTACTAAATAACACCTTTTAAAACAATTTCTATTTATAGTGATAACTGAACTCACAAAAGGGTGATAAATCTTGCTTTGCTTAAGCCCAGGTTTGCTCGCTGTTTCAAATCCATCCTTTTGAAAAACTTCAAGAAGAAATCTCCATCCTGCAATTTGAACATACAAGGAGGAGAGTGATTAGGTAGGATAAAATAAGAAAGAGAGAGTCTCAAAATCCAAGTCTAATTTTAATACAAGAGGGTTTTTAAAAAAAACACTTGGAGAAATGTCAGTGAAAAAGATTTGAGACTAAACAGAAGTCAAGGGAAAAGTAATCTTGTTTGTTTGTCTGTTCGTTTTCTGCATTCATATGCCACCCGAAACAAAGAGGTGTCTTGGCATTCAATCAATCAATCAATCAATCAAGAAGGTCTGGACATTCCATTTTAATCAGCATATATTCTAGCATCAAGAGGTGACCGTGGCTCTCTTCAGATGGTAAAGGGATGGAGGCGCCAGGTACGAATGCATTGGCTCCACCCCCTCTGACACCTTTACTCATGCCATGAGTCAGAAGGTAGCAGTTTGACATGTTGAAGCTTTTGTTTCCATGGGGACTACCCAGGAGTTTCTGAACCCCTATTAGGCAGAGCTTTAAAATGTGTTGGGAGCCTCCACAGAAACCAAAAGGGGTTCCTGCAACATACAGCCACAACCCACAAGTCGGAAGGCAACAGAAATGGGAATTGATGTTGGATGGAGCTGGCTCGCTCATCTCCAGCGACCTCCTTGCATGCAGGGTGCCCTTTCTTTCACAAGTGGTATATCGACTATTACTAGCTTCCGTCAAATGAGTTAAACGGAGCAAGTAGCACAATTCATGGAAGGGTCTTTTTCATGGTGGCTCCATGTCTATGCAATGAAATTATTTATTATTATTATTATTATTATTATTATTATTATTATTATTATTATTTAGTTTGTGAATTGCTTTCTGTGTATAAGTCCCAAAGTGATTTGCAAACATAGCCCAGGGAGGAAAAGCTGAAATGCATTTTTTAAAGAAAGAAAAAATACAAGAACAACCAAGTACAAGAACATAAGAACCACCCTTCTGGGGGAGGCCAGTGGTCCATCTAGACCAGCATCCTGTTTGAGAAGCCCTCCAGCAGGACTGGAGTACAACAGCACTCTCCCCTAATATAGTTTCCTGCAGTGGCTACCCGACATGTTTGCTATATACTAGCTCCAGTGTCAGAGGTGGTATGCTGAGAATGATAAATGGGGAGATTGTTGCTTTGTTCATGTCCTCATTCATGCCAGGCTTTCTATAGGCCAATGTGAGAATAGAATACTGGACTAAGTGGACTTTTGGTTCCACTTCTGTTCTTCTTTACTTATTACTGAAGGAAAATAACTTAATTCATAATATAAATTTCTCCTTCCCAGGCCTCATAAAAGGTGCCATGTATCCACAGAATGGGACTTCCATTAATTCGACGATATACATTTGAAATATGTTGATTCCTAATTCAAATTTTAAGTTTGCAATCTGCATCACGTGTTAGTGCAAAACAGCAAATTAAGTCTTCATGGGCGGATGCTTTTGACCAGCTTGACCAGCCTCCAAACTTGAAAATTCTTATACGGGATTTCACATTTCAACATTAAAAGTAAATGATTTTTAACATGGGGAATCAATAATGGCAAAATTCTGCTTTGATTCTCTTGGAACTGCTTTCTTCCTTTCAGATCCCCACCCTGTATAAGGCCAAATTCTTTATAGATAATGTATTTGTGTTATTATAAATAGTTATTTGTATGCCTCATTTCAAAACATGCTGTCCTTAACTACCCTCCATTGTTATTATTTATCTTATAGGCAGACTTTCTTGACAGTCTTCTGAAGCCAGTGAACAATATAAACATTAAAATGCAATAGAATTATACTGTATCCAAACCATTTTTAAACAAAATAGAAAGATGCATCAGCGAGCAGCAACGTTCAGCACTAGCTTCAGACAATGGCAACAATTTTTCAGAAAGATATTTATTAACAGCATTTTTTTAGAAGTAGCCATCCTTCTTTTACAAGGTTACCATAATCAGAAACAGACATTCTGCATGGACAGCAGTCTTAAGAGAGACAAATAAACTGGTTTTTCATCACTCCCTTTTCACCACTTCACAGTTACATGTCAGTCAATTCATGTGATGAGTTGCTTCTGGATCCATGTTGTGGAGAAGTAATCCTGCCCAAACTACACTCTACTGGGAGCCAACAGTGATGCCACAGTTACTTCTGGTTTAATTCTCGGGTTCCATGTGGTCCCCTCAACCAAACGTTATGGTTTGATGTGGGAACCAGCCACGGAAAAGCTACACCCACCTTGCTCCAGAAATATAGAAACTTGGTCTAAACGTTGCTGAGAGAGCCTCTTTATTGCCTAAGCTAGCTCAAATTAAACAGTTGCAAGAACAGAAGTCTTTCTTTTTCTTTTCTTTTTTTTAAGAACATGAGGGATGGCATCATCTGCCAGAGCACCTGGTGTAAGTCAACAGTTCTCTTTGTTCTGGCAAGTGAATGAGGGGATAAGAAGGCTTTCAAGTGTTATTATTGCTGCTTGCGACAGAGGAAATCAGAATGAGGAAACAAATCAACCAGAGGTTGGACACTCCTGTCCTTTGATAGGCGCTTTAAATGCCAGCACTACTTTTCAAAATTGTCTGCGTTTCTACCAAATAGCTAAAGGTTGCATTTCAACTCAGTGTCTTTCCCAGGCTCCATCACACTTTGCCCGCTCAACTTATACCGCCAAGAGTAAGCACCACTGAGTTAAAATGAACTTATTCACAGGTTACCATGCACAGGGTTGTAATAATCATACATGGTTGATCAGCGCTCAGTTCTCCATTGCCAAATTCCAACACGCTAAGAGAATTGGGTAAGGGTACTGTGGATGTAGCTCTCAAACTGTCGTGATAAGCTCCTGCACTTCAAAATTTACCAGTACACCACAGATAGCTTTGATATAGAGCTTTCTAAAAGAGCTGCCTTCTAAACCCACCTTCACATAAAAATTACCAGTCAGTTAAAAGATGAAAGCATAACAAGGAAGTGAAATAGCTTCATCACGCTGCACTGTCTCAAAAACTTCCATTGGTTAGATTTTCAAATATCATCAACTATAATCAAGGCAATGCTCTTCCCCCCAGCCCCCCACTTTAGTGCTCAATATAGAGAAAACCGATTTCCTAGCTTCTTGGATGTTTCTATCTATGTACCACCAGTTGCTTCAACTCGCTACACAGCAACCATTCAACTATAGGGGATTTGATGCATAAAACACAGAGTTACCATTTCACTTAAGAAGAAAAAAGAAAAGGCTATCAAGACAATAATTTTCAAAGCTGCAGGGAAATGCTATTGCAGAACACGAAGACATTCTTCTGCAGGGGGAAGCTCATATATTCCTTAGTTAAGCGGACCACCTCTCGTAAAAGGATCTCCCCAAACTCACAGATGTTTGTACAGGAATGGCATTTAGTCCAGCCATTTGCAATACCTCAGTTAATAGCTGCTTGTCCAGGACTTTGAGCCTGATAAATGTTCATTTATCTGAGCCAACACCAGCATGCATTTTAGCTCCAATCACAGAATGAAACCCAGTTAGTTTTTTGACAGGCATGGCTTCAGATCTACAGCCCCAACACCAATGAAAATTCAGATTTGGCTGCAGAAAAGGGCTCACCAGTCTGACCACAGCTGGCATGTTATGGCAGTAATTCTGGTGTGCTATTCATCAACACTCACATGCATATTTGGAAGTGACATTTGGGCTGGGAAGCAGGCCCTACTTTCCCAGTGGTCTAGTCCTGTTCCTGGTAAATAAAATAATGCCAAGACCAGAGGCGTGTTGGTTTTTTTACTGCTACAGTAAGTAGGATTCTAGCAGCAAAGACGGAACTAGAATGCAACATCTGTATAGATCACAAGAAGATAGAGAAACACCACTATTGCAATAAGTGACATATCACCAAAATTAGATATGTTTCTGTATCTCCACAAAAAAACCCAACCCCCACATTAATAATAATAATAATAATAATAATAATAATAATAATAATAATAATACCCAACCCATGTGGCTGGGTTTTCCCAGCCACTCTGAGCGGTTTCCAACAAAATCTTTAAAATACAGTAAAACATCAGACATTAAAAACTTCCAAAACATAGGACATCCATCATTTTGCGCATTGTGTTGGTTCTATAGGAAGAAAGTTGGTTTCTGTTTTCTACACATACACTCATGACTGGTGGAATAAAACTCGACACTCGTGTTGATAATGAAAGGTCCAATCAAATCCTGGCCACTGACTGACAGGGCTATGCAAAGTGGCAAAGCCATTGTTGCACCCACAGCCCTACTGCCTGTGCTGCCCAGGGCAGAAGTGGGGCGGGAAGATTGGTGCAGCTGCTTTGACCTGGCCTGGATTAGACCGGATGCCATCATGTAACACAGTAAAACCATCTCAGGATCCAGTGGGTCCTGGGCCAATTAAGACACTCCCCACTTTTGTTGGGGCATGTGCAGAGTGCCCCTGCAACACACCAGGAGAGTGTGCCAATGGAACAGAAAACCACCAGACAGTTCAAGGTAGGGTCATTTCCTTTACTGACAGTATAATGCAGTATAATCCACAGCTTATAGGTTACATACAGTAATATGCAGTCCTTCCAGCAGCATACAGTCTCTTTTCAGCATCCCAAGACACACTAGGCTCTGGCCAAGGACAGGGGTCAAGAGCAAACTTGCTTCAAGCCCAAGTGTATTTTATACTTTAGATTGTGCTGAGTCACTCTCACATGCTTGCTGACTCACTCTCATGTGATTAACCAGTTGCAAGTGCAAGACAAACATGGGGAATGCACCTGTTAGTATATATGGCATTAAAGTGTAACTACATTTTTTAATATTAAAAAATCTGTGATACAAATAATCAATGTTGTGAACTGATTTTCTAATGCTAGGCAGCTTGGGAATCTTGGGGGTGGGGAAAGATGTGTTATATAAATGAACTGAGCAAATATCTACATACAATGCAAATATCTACATACATACTCTACTTTGCGTAGAGTAACATACCCTGAAAAATAAACTGTGCTCTGAGAATGCATATCCCATGGAAACCAATGGGAATTTGGTCAAATTACATGGAAATAGCGAGAATGGAACCTTTGCCTTAAAAGCTGATGGGGGTTTTCCCACTGAAAAGATCTGGTTTTAAGTAAGTTGATTGTTGTATCAAAGATACATCTGAATTTTAATTGCAAGTAGTATTTCTAGGTTTGGTAGTTTGCATCTGTTTTCCTTGAGAACGTGTTACCAAGATGTGTACACAAGCAGAGCTCATCATATGTTACAATTAAGGGGAAGCATTTCTAAATACATCTGTTATAGTTTTTGAGCTCTTAACAAGCAGGGAGGTCTTCCCTCTGCACAGCTGATTGAATAATGGTTAGCATATATTTTTAGAAAGTACGTCTGGAAATATATATATATTTTTCCCTGATCAAAATGAAGGTGTCTCTCCTCTTCTTAGCACTGCCAAGTGTGTGATTTACACACAGTTTAATTATTCAGATGTTTATTATGTTCTACATAATGAAATTTGGACCCTCATATTTCCTTCCTACATGCTCAATGCAGGCTGCAATTATAGCCACAGATATCTGTTTATTTGATGAATTTTGCTTCTTCGGCATAGTTTGATAAATATGGAAATAAGTCAAAACCTACTTTATATACAGTAATTAAAGTGAAAAATCTAGTCATGATGCAAATCCTTAATTGGACTCCAGGAGAGATATGCAGAATTTCTCTTTAATAATATGGGATGACTGGGGACAGAAAAACAAAGCACACTAAAATATGGTTTAGAAGAACAATTAATCACAAAACAGAAAACAACCAATTTAGCATGGCTCATTCAGTGACTCTCAAGGCTCAGGTAATGTTCTTTTAATCATCTGCCTCTAATATTAAGGTGGTGTCATGTTCTACAGAAATAAAGCACAATAGATATTCTTGTATCCTGTTAGAAGCATGTTCCCAGTTTTAATTTGTAAACACCCGCCTTTTCAGACAATCAAATTGCTCGGACTACTTAATGACATGTAAGCGAACGATCAAAGTAATGTGTAAAATGGCTTAAACTGTGTTATTTAATGCATTAATTCATTAGCAGAAAACTCTCTACTTGTCTCAGGGTATTCTGAATGGCTTCCTGTGCATATTTCATTTAATTTTAATAAAATGCAAACAGCACCATTAGGGTGGTATGTATGGGTTCTTTTTAGCCCAGGAAGTAGCATACATTTGTTAGGCAATATTAAATTAATGTATATCAGGCTAATACAGTCATAACAAAAACAGAAACCTACAAGGGAAAAATAATAATAAGGCAAATGAAGAAAAGGTTCTTTTTCAAGCACTGAATATATAGTTAATCAGCCAAAATTAACCATCATTGTCACTTAATTTGATTGTGAAAATATTGTTCTCCATATAGCTTTGTGTAATCTCCCATTAGGGGATGATGAGCATGGTTTAATGAGAAGATGCTGGATTTATTGCTCTACTTTATTTAAACTACAAACTCATACGATCTTGGGGAGGTTGTTTTTATTTGTCTAGGGGGTTTCGGTTATTCTCCGAGTTTTTCTTCCCTTCTTTGGCTTATTTTATCTTAAGTATTTCCACGACAATGGCAGTTGCCACTGTGTGTCTTTTTTATTAAAAAAATACTAATAAAAGGAATGTGGATTAATATTTGTCTCTCTCTCACACACACACACATCCGCCTTAATTATACACCCAAATGCCTGCTTTGAGATCTAAAGCATTTTATAGAAAGTATTAACTGTCTGGAGAACTGGGATTCTTGATTATGCTGCAGAAAGCCCTGTGGTCTGTCACATCATCAGAAGGACTAGTCTTCTGTTGCCCAGATGTGCCCATTGGTTGAATCCATGACTGCAAGCTACCATGCTGAGAGGAACTGAAATGAGAGAGGCTTGATGTTCACTGTTCCAATCACTGTTAAAACTCTTTCTGAGTGAGGGTCCCTACCCTTCTTTGACAGATAACCTAGTTTCAATGTTGTCTTCTCTTGACCACCCTGAGATGACCTGCTCCTTTTTTTGCTGTGCACCTGCCATAAAACTTAAAAGCTTCAGAAATGCCTCTGGCTTTGAAGTGTCCTAATAACAACAATCTAACCTTTGATGAGTCCCACCCCCTTCCTTGTGCCACATGCTTCAACGTCTCAGTTAACCTAAGTGCCATCTGAAAATTCTCCATTATTACAACACAAATCAGTTTATAAAAATGCAGTCATTGTTTCAATCATCCTGCAAATTAAGTTGGTGTACATAATGACAAGTAATTGACACACCTATAGGATGATTTGGATATCTGTGTCTGATTCCTATGAATTAAAAAAAAATGCTGATTAGTTTGGTTACCATACACAATACATTTTAGAAGTTAATCACTGCCTAGCTGTATTCCTTCAAATGCAGACTAGTTGTATTATTCCTTTGACTTTGTGAAACAGCTGTTGGCTAAGCAACATCTCTAACAAGTTAACAGTGATGACAAGTGCCTCTTCAAACCACTCCTTGAGACAGTTGTGTGAAGGCTCACTTCCCTCATGGACTGTGTATACTAAAATCTATGGACTCTGACTTTACCATACTGATGCAAACAGACCAAAGGAAAAAAGGGGGGAAATGTCCTGACAATGGAATGTAATATGTATCCAAGTCAACATTCAAACGACTTCTGTGTATGGCCCACTGAGTGGAATTCAATTGATACAGAAATACTATGCAGGAGATATACTGTAAATAGTGATGTAGGATGAACTTTTTTTTCCAGAATTTCCCACAAAATTTCTCACCATTTCATTTTCTGTGTGGAATATTTTCTGTTTCATCAGTTCATTAGTAACAATGAACGGAAGCCAACGAAAAATTAATATTCTTAATAATGTAGACAAGACAAGGTAACTGTTGGCTTTGTAGCTGTCTGACTAACTGAACCCATTGTTCCTTGACATATTTATAAAGGACAGGGATGAAGGAATTGAGGGTATGCTCATCAAATTTGCAGATTACACCAAACTGTCAATGTGGTAGAAGACACAACAAGGATTCAATATGACCTTCACAATTGGAGAACTGGGCCATAACTCACAATATGATTTTCAGTAGGGACAAATCTAAAGGTTCTACACTTAGGCAAGAAGAACCAGCTGCACAAATATAAGGTGAAGGAATCCTGAATTGCCAGTAGTGCTCGTGAAAAGGATCTAAGGGTCTTAGTAGAACATAAGCTTAACATAAATCAACAGTGTGATACCATAGCAAAAAAAAGCTAATGCTATTCTAGGCGGCATCAACAGAAGTATAGTGTCCAGATGATGGAAGTAATAATACCATTCTATTCTTCCTTGAACAGACCACACCTGGAGTACTGTTTCCAGTTCTGGGCACCACAATTTAAAGAGGCTATTGACAAGCTGGAACGTGTGCAGAGGAGGGCAACCAAGATGATCAAGGGTCTAGAAACCAAGCCTTACAGGGAATTGTTATAGTTGGGTATATGTTTAGCCTGATAAAGAGGAGACTGAGAGGAGATATGATAGCCATCTTCAACTATCTTAAGGGTTGTCACATGGAAGATGGAACTCTGAATGGTAGGACCCAAACCAATGGCTTCAAGTTGCAATAAAGGAGATTCCGACTAAACATCAGGAAGAAATTTCTGACAGTAAGAGCTGTTCGACAACAGAATGGTCTCTCTTGGAAGGTTGTAGATTATCCTTCCATCTGTCATGAATGCTTTAGATGAGATTCCTGCATTGCAGAAAGTTGGACTAGAATCAGGCGTAGGCAATCTAAGGCCCACGGGCCGGATGCGGCCCAATCGCCTTCTCAATCCAGCCCACGGACAATCCGGGAATCAGCGTGTTTTTACATGAGTAGAACATATGCTTTTATTTAAAATGCATCTCTGGGTTATTTGTGGGGCATGGGAATTTGTTCAATTCCCCCCCCTCAAAATATAGTCTGCCCCCCCCCCACATGGTCTGAGGGACGGTGGACTGGCCCACGCCTGAAAAAGGTTGCTGACCCTTGGACTAGATGGCCCTCAGAGTCCCTCTGGCTCTACAATTCTATGATTCTTTGAATATCATAGAATCATAGAATCATAGAATCATAGAGTAGGAAGAGACCACAAGGGCCATCGAGTCCAACCCCCTGCCAAGCAGGAAACACCATCAGAGCACTCCTGACATATGGTTGTCAAGCCTCTGCTTAAAGACCTCCAAAGAAGGAGACTCCACCACACTCCTTGGCAGCAAATTCCACTGTCGAACAGCTCTTACTGTCAGGAAGTTCTTCCTAATGTTTAGGTGGAATCTTCTTTCTTGTAGAAGATATCAGCTCTAACACAGTGAAAAGACTTGATTCCTGTGACAGGACAACTCTCATAAGAAGCTGACTGACATGAATGGTACTCCCCATATTGACCACAACAGAAGCCATGATACTAATCCAAGTGGACCTCCTTTTAAAAAAACTACCACAAGCTGAGTGCCAATATGTTTCCTAAGAGTCATCTCATTTGAATCTTATTTCAGGATAGGAGCCAAAAAGCAAACAGTCTGACTGACTGTTTAAGGGTAATGTCAGTTTCACAAAGATGCTCTCTGTTTAGAAACTGCCAGGGCTTGTTTGAATGAAATTTGTCCTCAATTGGCTCGGTGTTTTGGCCTGTGGCTCTTACAACATTGCCAGAAAGAAAGAACGGACTGAGTGATAATGGTGGAACCAATATACATTTTTTCCTTTGTGGCGCAAGATTCAAAACTCTTTGTTCTCTGCCCCAAATCCAGCATCTATGACTCTTCCCTGGGTGACAAGCACAAGCCCTTGAAAGACATATGGAAAATAAGTCCTCCCACCACCATCACCAGGGGAAAAAAATCATTGCTTGGTTTGGAGCACCAGCAGTTTACTGAAACACACTCGCTAACAACAATGTTCTTCAAGCTTGGATTCCCAGCTGCAGCTGGTCTACAACTCCCAGCATTCCTGACTAAGTTGGCTGTGGATGATGAGATTTGTAGCCCAAGAACTCCTGGGGACTTAAGGTTGAAGTGCATTGATTTAGAAGGATAGGTTCAAAAAAGGTTCTGTAATTATAGAATAAAATTATCCTACTCCTATGACATTAAATGTGTGCAAAATCAAAGAGTGAGCAGAATCGCACCCACAATCATTACTTCTGACCTCTACATTCTGTGTATTATAATTACTACTACTACTACTACTACTACTACTACTACTACTACTATTTCTTAAATTTGAATCCCGCCCTTCCTCCTGAAGCAGCCCAGGGCACCAAACAAACATTAAAACAATACAGATAAAAATTTAAAAAGCATATTTAATACCATTAAAACCATATGACATTAAGGATATTTAAAAACAATTTTTAAAAGCAGTCACATACCCTCACTGCTAATAATTTCAAGGTTGCCAGTAACAACCTTGAAATTTGACTCTCTGCAGAATACGGAATTGAGATATGGCAATCTAGAGCTATGCTTGTCCCTCACATTGTCAGCCTATAGGCGGCAACTGAAGACGTAGCTTTCCTTTGGAATTTTGGAAATTAGGTATGTGAAGAGCCCATAAATCTGATATTGGCCTACTGCTGTACTGAAATTACAAGGGTTGTAATTTTTGTGTATATTGGGGAAGTGTTTAGGGTTTTTAATAATTAGGAACATGGGGAACTGTCTTATACGGTGTCAGATCAATAGTCCATCAGTCTCAGTATTGTCTACACTGACTGGCAGTGCCTCTCCAGTGTTTCAGAAAGAGCATCTCCCAGCCCTACCTTGAGAGACTGGGAACTGAGCCTGGGATCTTTCCCATGCAGGGCAGATGTTGTATCACGGAGCTATAGCCCTTCACCAGCTCGTGGCACTTTCAGTTATTGCTTTTCAGGTTGAACATTATGTGAGCTATCCAGGTATCCTGTGGGATGAAGGGCGTTGGGGAAATGAAGTAATAATAATGAGTGAAAGCAGCAGCCACTCCCCCTCAGATACCAATGCATTGATTATCTGCCCCAGAGGTGGCAAACCTATGGTCTTCCAGATACAGTTGGACTACAACTCCCATCATTTCTGACCACTAGAAATTCTGGCTGGTGCTTAGGGATGGAAAGATCAGTCTATTTCTGGTCAGTGTCAATATGTGATTATTCACAAGTCTGTTCCATTTCATTCCATTTCAGCATGTGTGTGTGTATTTTGTTAAGATTTCGGTTACCTCAGGATTTACTTTCCTTCAAAATAAATGTAACTTATTGGCATTTTCACTGGTTTATGTTGACACCAAGAGCCACTGTCTCATCAAGTTATGTGTGTCAAACCATCTCTTTCTTACACACACATCGTAGTTCTGAGTCTCCCTCTTTCTTAGACAGTACATTTAGTTTATATTTCACCACATATTTTAGCACTTAACTTGGTTGCAAGTAAAAACGTCCCAGAAGTCTTTTTTAAAAATTATCCTACAACAGCAGATAATATATAATGCAACAGGAAAAATATAAAAAAAACCCCTGCAGTTTTACTAGTACTGATGAAAGCCTACCCTGGTGGGTGGGGGTGGGAGTGGGTGTGAGAGAGGGGGGGTCTTTCTTCCTAATCCCTAATATGTTTTAGAATTAATACTCACTGAATTTGTAACAACCCAACACAATTCTGCTGAGGGTGAAGTGTTGTGTGTATATACAGTGGTACCTCAGGTTGCAGACGCTTCAGGTTACAGCAGTGGCGTAGCGTGGGTTGTCAGCACCCGGGGCAAGGCAAGTAATTTGCGCCCCCTAACCCGTGGATTTGTGCCCCCAACCCGTGGATTTGCGCCCCCTAACCCTAACCCCCAGATGTTGCACCCGGTGCGGCCGGCACCCCCCACGCTACGCTACTGGGTTACAGACGCTTCAGGTTACAGACTCCGCTAACCCAGAAATAGTACCTTGGTTTAAGAACTTTGCTTCAGGATGAGAACAGAAATCGCACGGTGGCTTCGGGATGCCCCATTAGCTAAAGTGGTACCCCAGGTTCAGAACAGTTTCAGGTTAAGAACGGACCTCCAGAACGAATTAAGTTCTTAACCCGAGGTACCACTGTATACTGATTACTTTTCAAAAGGGAAAGAGAATAGTTGTTCAACCCATTTGGGGATGAAGAGAATGAAAATGCTTTCAAACTTCTAACATGAATTATAGAATTGTAGAGTTGCAAGAGATCCCGAGGGTCATCTAGTCCAATCCTATGCAATGTAATGCAATGCAATCTCAACTAAAGCACACATGACAGGTGGCCATCCAGCCTCCGCATAAAAGTCCTCCACCTCCAGAGGGAGACCATTCCACTGTTGAACAGCTCTTATCACCAGAAGGTTCTTCCTGCTGTTTAGTTGGAATTTCCCTTCTTGGAACTTGAAGCCATTGGTCTTACCCTCCAGGGCAAGAGAAAACAAGCTTTTTCCATCTTCCACATGACAGCCCTTTAAATATTTGAAGAAGGCTATCATATCTCTTCTCAGTCTCAGTTTGGTGCCATCTGCAGTTTTGATGAGCATCCCATCAACCCATTCATCCAACTAATTTATAAAGACATTGAACAACAATGGTCCCCCACTTGTCAGTTTTTTTCCAGAATGATGAGGAACCATTCATGAGCACTCTTTTAGTTCAGTTAGCCAGCTACAAATACACCTAACAGTCACCTCATCTATCCCACATTATACTAGCTTATCCTCAAGAATATCATGGGGGACTTTGTCAAAAGCCTTGCTGAAAGCAAGATGCATTACATCCACAGCATTCCCCTGATCCACCAAAGCTTGTAACCCTATTTTTTTGAAAATCACTTTTGCTGGCATGGCCACTGTTTCTTTTCCTTTCTGAACAATAGCATTTCCTAAAATTATTTTATTTATCTGTTTTTTACAACAACAAAAACAACAAATCTCAAAATGACCTAGAAAAGGTTATAAATGCAAAACAACAACAACAAATGAATCAGTAAAACCATAACCAATACTAAAAGTAAATTAATGTTATATTTGGCATGATACTAGACTTCTTTGAGATGTGCTACATGTGATGACATATTGATTGATTGATTGATTGATTGATTGATTGATTGATTGATTACAATTTCCCCCAACTCAGTGGGTCCCAACAAGGTTTTCCTGAATAAGAATTGATTGAGCTTTGTGTACCACTCCACAATTTATTCACATCTGTTTCAATGTAATCGTATTAGGTGGCATAGCTATAGCAGCTAATGAATTTCCATGAGAACCCTTTTCCAAAAGAAGATGCAAACAGATGCCAACGTTTAAGAAAACAAATTTAAGATTAGAAAAATGAGAAACAATATTTAAGAATCAAACAGTAATCTAATCTAGAGGTTACCAGAGCATATCCAACAGTAGTTAGGCTGTTCCTGTCCAAATAAGGGTGCAGTTGGGCCACCAGCCCAAGTTGATGGAAGGCCACTGAGGTCACCTGAGTATCCAGGAGTACAGTGGTACCTCGCAAGATGAATGCCTCGGAAGACGAAAAACTCACAAGACGAAAGAGTTTTTCGTTTTTTTAGTTGCTTCGCAAGACGAATTTCCCCATGGGCTTGCTTCGCAAGACAAAAACGTCTTGCAAGTTTGTTTCCTTTTTCTTAAAACCGCTTGAAGAGGTGCAGTTGCGACTTGACCGTGCTTCGCAAGACGAAAAATTCGCAAGACGAAAAAACTCGCAGAACGAATTAATTTCGTCTTGCGAGGCACCGCTGTACCTTTAAACTATGTACCCACTCCAGAGGAAGTGTAACCCCATCAAGAGCAGGCAACCCCATATCCATCTGGTCTAAAGAACCACCCACTAACAGTGCCTCCGTCTTATCTGGATTGAGCTTCAGTTTGTTGGCTCTCATTCAGTCCATTACCAAGGCAAGACTTTGGTCCAGTACATCTACTGCCATGTCCGCAGATGTAAAGGAGAAATAAAGCTGTGGGTCTTGCAGATATGAACCACACATGTCTACAAATCACTCCCATTCAACTTTTCAGACAACCACAACTATGGGGATTTGAAGGTCCACTAGAGAGAGATGGCAATAGAGATTATTCTACTGGTATCCTCTAACACATACCTTAACTACTTCTACATTTGAGCTAAGACTTTATTAGAATTGAGGTTGATAAGGAGCATAAGAAAGTTCATCTAGCTCCACATTGTCTTCTCTGACTGGCTGTAACTCTCTGAGGTTTCCAGCAAATATATTTCCCATCACCTACTACCTGATCCTTTTAACTGGAGGTGCTGGGGGTTGAAGCTGAGACTTCCTGCATGCTAAGCATGTACTCTAACTCCATGCTGTGGTCCTGTCCCAAATGCACAGATGAGTAGATAATATGTTCAAGCACACCAACCTGTCCAAATTCTGAGCTTGAGAAAGCAATGTGCATGAATCATAACTGACTTGCTTACAGATGAAATCAGAGATTTCCCAAATCACTTCACATTCTCACGATACCACTAAGAACATGAAAATCGAGGGACAACTCAAAACGCATACACTTTAGGAGGCTGTGAGGGCTAAAGTTCATTTTGTAGAGGTTATAGGGCTCTTCTTTGTACTGTTTGGCTCACACGCAAAAATATGAACTTGCCCAGTGAACCATCTCTGTGCTCTTTTCAGGGTGGCGGGGTAGGGAAAAACATGCCATATGTTTGAAGGCATTTCCCTCTCTTCTTCTGCCAGAGAACGGGCAGATAGCCAGAACCTGCTGCAAAGAGGCAACATTTGGCATTTGGAATAAATTCATCAGACGCTTCACTGAAGCAGACTCCAGCTAGCACTCCTCTTTTGACATTTTCTTATACTCCGTGATATTTCACACTACCGGTCTAATGGTGGCGACAAGAACAAACACTGTGCAAGGAAGTTCTATTCTTGATGCTGGAAAACGTTTTCTAGATCTAAGCGAAAATGTGGTCTGTTTTCCCCCTTAACAAGGGCTGTTATCATTTCTAGCATTTCCTATGTTTGCAATTCAAATGTTTAAAATGGCTAGAATGCTCTTCAGCTGTCTGTCCCACATTAACAATGTTTCCAGGGGAATTTAAATGTCCAAAGATGTGACATTATAGCCATGAAAGTCGTGACAAGGAGATTTCTCACATCAACATGTTATCTTTGGGTTTTCCTCTGTCTAAATGCTCAGAGCTAAATTGGCATATCTTGAAAACACTGGCATTAAGAAATATAGGAAGATGTCTTATACTGAGTCAGACCATTAGTTCATCCAGTGCAATATTGTCTACATCAGTATTCTTCACACTTTCAGATCCAGGAACCGCTTTTCAACCAAAAATTCCATGTGGGGACCTATTTCTTAATCTTTTACCATATATTTGCATGGTGGTTGTGCTCCTTCTACCATCTACCTTGGATCAGACCATGACCCGCTTAATGGGCCCCAACCCCCCTGTTGAAGATTAGTGGGCTACATTGACTTGCAGTGGCTCTCTAGGGATCCAGGCAAGGATGTCTGAAGATGTAAGGGATCGAACCTGGAACATTGTGCATGCAAAGCAGATGCTCTATTCCACTGAGTTTGGCTCTTCCCTAAACTGGCTCTGTTAATTTGGACCTCGTTTAAATCGTCCTTCAAGAAGTAAAACTAAAACAGACACCATGTTTGTTGCTTGCAGCCAAACAGTGGAAACAATGTCCTTCAATGAATATACAAATGCGCAATGCTGGACTCAGGTACAAGAGTGTGGAGGAAAAGGGAGAGGTGCGAGTCCCATCACTTTCCAGAACTCAACTAGGAGACTCTCTCAGGCCTTACCACCTGTCCTGACTCTTAATTTCCAGATTTCAAATAATTTAAACCCCTTTGGATCTGGAAGGAACCTGATGGAAATGGGACTGTGACTGGTGGACAAGAGTGTGTGTACATCCTCCACTCCCAGTATGTTTCTGTGTGCTTTTTGGAAAAAATGCACTGTATACAAATACAGTCTGCTCTTATACGACACCTCATACCAACAGATAAATAAATATTAGATATGTGCAGGCTTTAGGGTCTTATCTTCATTGAATAGGTTTGTCATCCATACTGTTTGTTTCAATAAATCCAGGTTTTGTGGATATGCTTTATGTTTAAAAAAAGATCTGTAACCTCTTGCTTTAAAGTTGGGATCCCTGTTGGGAAATTTAAAAAGATAGCTACAAATTACATAAAATGCTTACCAGCAAACCACTGAGAAAACGAGGAGTGAACACCTTGATCTAATCAAAATAAGCATTGTACAAAAGTCATCCAGCCTTAATTTTTCAAAAGCTATTAGGCTTCAAATTAAATGGAAAATGAAAATAAAAATGAGCTTGCATGGCAAGTGGAAGCTAAATTTGGTCCATTTTTGTTGGGGGGGGGGGTTATTCTGCTTTGCAAGCCCTTGCATTTACCATTTGACAATTCTTCTGATAAAACACTTGCTGCAATCAGGTGAAGTAGGTTATTAATGGTTCTAAAAAGATATACAGGATTGCCTCATCCTGAGGCAATTAAGGCTGCAAAGTAAGTGTATTTAATATCTCCAAGGGCCTGACTATAATGAAACAGGTGATCTTTCTAAAATTGCTGTTGTTTATCTCATTTAGAAACCTTTTACTTCTTCTTTTAAAAAAATTAATAAGGACTCCATGACTTCTGACTCCTTTGGATAAAACAGTGTACCCAAAACTTTTAGAAGCAGAATCCCCTTCAGGAAAATTAAACCTTTCAGACATCTAACATTTTGCCAAGATGTGTACATTTCCAATGCCCCTACATGCTGTCAGTTCACATTCTGAGGGCGAATGCAGTGAGATATTCCTTTCCTTTTCGCATATACTGTGACTGACAGTGAAATGGCCTCTCAAGAGAATTCTTTGGCTTGGAATAGAAGAGTGTGAGGTATTGTTTATACGTCCTATCCAGTGATAAAAATTGATTACCTATTTGGTCATAACATTTGGTCAGTTCTTAAAGCTCAGTGATGAACCAGGATGAAATATTTCTGAAAGAACACCATCATGATCTCCTGGGACTCCATACATATCTTTTCATTTCCAGTTTCACCAGTACTCCACTGATTCTCCTGCTGCCAAGTTTGAGGTTTCACTAGTTCCTTTGTTTCCTTCATAGACGGAAGGGTGTGAGGGGTGTGGAGGCAACAGTACTTTCTAACAAGGGCATAAAATCATTTGGCAGGATGGGACGTATTGCAGAGCACCTCCAAATGACGTTTTTATTTAGCATTCTTTCTCATTTGTTTGCTGAGAGATTAGACTATGGTGGCTATTTAATGAGCATTCATTCTGATTTGCTTGCTGGGAGGTTAGATGACATTGCATCAAAGCAACTGTTATCCCATACTTTCAAGTGCATTTCCCTGACAGTTTCCTTATCACAAAAAGTCTTATCTCTTTTTAGGGGAGGAGGAGGTTGTTGCACAAAACCTCCCAACCAACTAGAATCGTACAACCTGAAGACACCAATACAATACAATACAATACAATACAATACAATACAGTACAATAGAATAGAATAGAATAGAATAGAATAGAATAGAATAGAATAGAATAGAATAGAATAGAATAGAATAGAATAGAATCGTACAACCTGAAGACACCCACCTAAAATGAGTGACCATCTGGTAGCATCCTAAGCTATAACCTGCTCTCTCTCTTTTGTTCCGTCAAGTCTCTAAATATCCTTTGCAGCGTTCCCTACTCTCACAGCAATGCTCTACATTGGGTGCTTCCATGACTCCCTGAATCTGCCATGACTGTTTCCCAAGCTTACAGAGAAAGATGAAGGATGCCACAATTATGTACTTGCCCTGACAGGTAAAATTGAAATATAAAACTTATCAGTCACTTTATTTCAGTAGATTTCTCTTGGATATTTTGGAATGCGTTTAGTCTGGTGCTATATTGGAGGTGATGCCCTCCAGATATTGCTGAGGAACATCTCCCATTATCCCTGATCATTGGCCATGCCAGTTGAGGCTGATGGAAATTGTAGTCCAATAACATCTGGAGGGCACCACATTGTGTACTTCTGTGAGCACTCTTTCCAAAGCCTGTTCATATATTTTTGTTTGTTTCCTACCACGTGGTTAGTATCACTAGTGATTGGGGATGTATAGTTCATTGTCGGAACTGGTGGCCTGCTGCTAATGAAAGCTGGTCCTGCTAGTCTGAAGGCTGCATTACATTTATTTTGAATATAATAATCATCTGCATACTCTATGTATTGTCTTGGGAGATAATAATGAGAAACTTAAACAAGAAGAAAGAATAAATATGAGAGCCTTTACAGAAAAACATGATTGCATTACCAGATTTAAACAACTCTGCTGCTCACACAGTATGGATAAACAAACATGCAAAAAAAAAAAGTCCAGAGGAGTCACAATTTTGCGACTTCTTTTATTTAAATGCCTTCTGTGCTGCCCAATAAAAATAAAGGTGGCTAGAAAGGTAGCTAGCCAACTCCAAACTATTAACCAGGACTGACTATGGGCATATCTTGGGGTTTTGGTGATGCCATAAATACCAATATCACGGTCAAAATAGCAAGCATTCAGGGAAGCAGAATGGAATCATATCCTACTGAACAGCAAAATTGCTGGAGGAGGAAGGCCTCGAAGTCTAGACAACTACAAATAGCCTCTAAACCTTTCCATTTAAAGGTGTCATGGGGCAAATGAGGTGCCTCACAGTACTGTACTCATGTCTGGAGCCCTTTGTAGCTATTGGGAAGAGCTTATTCAGCCTTCTGACAATTTGCCTCTCTAGGCAAAATGTCAAAGGGGGTATATTAATCTTCCAGGCTCATGGAAGATCCTTCCTTCAAATTACCATGCATTCTCCCATTTGGTTGCTCATTTCTTCTTCCACTGACAGATCCAGGGCAGGGGCCCAGGCACCTGTTCTCAGTTTCTCCCCAGAGAATCCTAGGGAGAAATAATCTTAGCATGGCCTTTACAAATCCCATGCCTCCTCCTTCCACAGTATCCTTGGCTCCTTCGAACACCATATGTTCCCAATGTATTATCTACTAGAGACTTGGGCTTGGGACAATCGAGATCAATACTTGCTTGCGGGAACCATAAAAGCCACCCTTGCTCACACATTATTCATCAAGAAATCCTAAGGTGTAGAGGTGGGAAGGTCTTTATTTCTGATGGTCAAGACTCAGTATTTGTTTTCTAAAACTGCCATTCAAATCACAGTGATTGGAGAAGGGGAGTTGAAGTAAAGAGTTATTCTTCATATGGGTCATCCTTTGCCTTTGAACTTTGGCTGTGAGAGCAGGCAATAAGCAGCAGAGGTGGACTTTTGTGGTGGCATGCTTTCTTTCCTCTTGTGAAATGAGAAGCCACTTTGAATGAAATTTGAGATCATTGTTGCTTTACAATAAAAAAGCAAATGAAATCCTTATGGCACTTTGGAGTGCTGACATGGGCAGTGTAAATAAAATGAAAGTAACATGAAATCAGAGCTTATTCAACATTAATTTTATGGATTTGCATATTGTGGAACTGAACTTGACTGTTTGAAAAGTATGTGTGGTCCCTTGTGTGGGTGTTAGGTCTTTGAACATTCAGCATGCTCAAATGCGCTGGAAGTCAGTCTAGAATGTCTTCAAGGTAGTAATTCAAGACAGAAGGTATGAAAGTGAGGCCAGGCCTCTACAGTTCTGGGGGGCGGCAGGGGGAATCACAGCCAACCTTTATCCCATCCATTGTCGCAAGAAACTCTGCGAGAGAATGGTATTTTCCCAAGCTTGCATCATCCTTGCACACATTGGTTTCCCACAGCTCAGCAATCCATTTCATTATTCTTTCTTCTAATAATCATCAGTCAAATGCCACAAATCTTTGCCCCCCACATCTCATTCCTGGCATCTGGTAGTCAGAGACGCAAGTCATAGCCAGTCTTCCCCTTGGATGCTATAGTGCTCAACCAAATATGTTGGGGAGGAAGTCTTTGAGGAAAAACAAAACCTTTTCTCCTGGGACACTTCTGTGCAGGCCATGCGTAGCCTGTCATGCACATTCTGCCAAGAGGCGGGGGGGAGGGACATTACATCATGAATGGATGAGGACTCGAAATAAGTTCCAACTTGCGAGCCTGAGAATAAAGGAAGATATACATATAAAATAATAATATCCAATCTATAAGGGGAACACCATTGGATCAGACCAAAACCTGTTTTCTTCGGACACTTCTATGCAGGCAGAGTATAGCCATTTTCAAGTGGGTCCATTTGTGGGAACATTGGGAACCACTGATCAGTACCATACAGTAATAAGGGGCCTTTTTTCCTTTTACCCAAGAGCTTTATTCAGCCTTTCCCAACTTTTCAAGGAATGCACACACTGGGCATACACAGTTTAAGAGGAGGGTTATTGCCCTCTCTCCACTTATTAAATGTCGATCTGATGACTAGGAGGAGGTGATTTGAATCCCCACCAGAATGCTGAACTCTGTCCACTCAGCACTCAATCTACCTTTCTTTCCCACTGCCTCCAGCATCAGGGGCCGGGGCAGAAATTGTGTTGGGGAGTTGCCACCTTTGCCATACAGTGTCCAATAAAAATATTGAATTCCACCTCTCTATAGCAGCAAAAGCGGGTCGTTTGTTCTCACAAGCACCGCCTCCGTGAGCCGGATCAATGGATAAGAGTTCCCCTTTGCATATGGGAAACTAGAGCTGCGAGGGTGTGATTCTGGCTCTCACACTGGAGCAGGAATTCCAGCCAGGGCTCAACAGAAGTTGCTGTGGATAGGCGGAAATTCAGCACGTGACGAATTGCCCATCACTGAATCTCCCGCTGGGAAATAACCACACCTCTTGAATACCTGTCCATCACGCAGTTATTAAAGGCACATGTGGAGTTCTGCTAGAGCAGCAGGTGCCAATCCTACGACCTTCCCCTCCAAGTGACATTTGATCAGTTTCCATTCATACATAAGCGGCTGAATCCACGTCTAACTAACCGATATTAAAAGCATTCACAGGAGCCACTATGGCGCAGTGGCTAGAGACCTGCCGTGTAATCATAGACATTTCTACTCAAGTGAGCCCATGGGGTTCACTCTCAGACAAGGCGGTATGGGAGCGCTGTTCACACCTCACTGCCACGAATTTACCTAGCGGCCTTACGCACGACTCCCCATCTCAGCACACAGTCGGCATTATGGCGTGCATCGAACAACCTTACAGGGTTATTGCAAGGACTGAAGCTTAAACGCCCACCCACCCCCCGCCCCATGACAGCATTTCCTATGCCTTTACGAGTTCTGCTAAGAAGAAATTTTGGAAGTGACTGTTTCCCCGGCAGGATGATGAGTATGGCAAAAAGTTTCGCTTGCCAAAATTCTGCACAGGCAAAACAAACATTGACACCTTGAAGAGCTACCCAGACCCCTTGAAAACACCCAGAATTGTTGATCAGCAGTGGTGCACCCAGGGTTTTTTGGACTATGGACTTATTGGGGTGGTGGGCTCTTTAGATGTGTCTAACTTCAAAGTGTGGTTAAGCCAGCTTTTGCTTTAGCTTTCTTGCCTAATCTTCGAAGTAGGACCCCGGGCTTCTGCCCTCTGATTCTGACCGCACCACTACTCTGGAGGCGCCACAAAGGAGCTACGCGTAAAAGCTGGACGGGTCCACTCCACTTCCTCCCCGCCCCCCAGGTGGCCTGGCAAGAATAAGGGCCAAGGAAAGCGCCCTTCTCCCTCGCTCTCCTCCCGAAGGAAAGGGGGGGGGGAGTTGACACCAACTCCTCGGCAAAGTAGGTTAATGAGTGTCTCGCCGCGCTCTCCTAGCAGCGCGCCCTCCTTCAGGTGCTGCGCGCTCGAATCGGTCTGCTTTGTTTCCCCCTTGCCCGGCAGCCCAGAGTTGCGGCATATTGATGAATTTTCTCTCCGGAACGCGCTGAAATTGACTTCTGGGGCTGCCGCCTCGACTTAGACCTGGGAGGTGGGAGAGGGGAGCTCCAGTTATCAGGAACCTATTAGCAGCGCTCGGGCATGTCAGGTACGCGCCGCGGTGCGCTTCGGAAATGGGAGCAGGCGCAGGAATCCGGGTCGCTGCTCTAATTAGAGGCATCCGGTGGTGGCGTCTGCGAGAATCCTTCGCAAAGGATCCTCCGCCCCTAACGGGATTAATAATAATAAATAATAACAATAATAATATATTATTTATTTTGGCTTGGTTTCCCCAGCCGCTCTGGGCGGCCCCCAACGAAATATTAAAATACAGTGGTCTGTTAAACATTAAGTTTCCCTAAACAGGGCTGCCTTCAGGTGTCTTCTGAAAGTCTGGTAGTTGTTCTTCTCTTTGACATCTAGTGGGAGGGCGTTCCACAGGGCGGGTGCCACTACCGAGAAGGCCCTCTGCCTGGTACCCTGTAACTTGGCTTCTCCCAGGGAGGGAACCGCCAGAAGGCCATCGGTGCTGGACCTCAGTGTCCGGGCAGAACGATGGGGGTGGAGACGGTAAATGTTGCTCCCAGGGTTTCCAGGGAGGCTTACTCGTAAGCAAAGTGGGCTCTGGGGCCCCCTCGAAAAATCAAAAAGCCCCGGATTCTGAAAACGTTGCTGGCGAGTCAGCAGTTTATGAGCGTCTCAGGACTATGGAAAAGTGCAGACAGATGAGCCGGTCTGGATGAAACCATCCTCTTTCCGCTGAAACTGACTAACCTTAAGACAGACTGGAGACAAAGTAGGAGAAAGCTTTTCGTAGGCAACAACCGCTTTTCGCTCCCTTGCGCGCGCATAATCTACGCCAGCCCCCAATCCTCTCCTCTGCGCAGCCATTATACTTTGACATAGGATCAAGGAGCCATATCCGAGTTAGTAGGGAGATCCATAGGCCATTGAGAAAAGCAACACGCATACAAATACTGCAGTGAGGATCACGTCACTTGGATTTCTTTTCTTTTTTTAATCCAAATAATTTTAATTTGTTTTTTGGATTTCTGCTGGTCAGGCAGCTGTTCATCAGGAGAAGGTTTCCCCGACACGGGGATGCGGAATAGGGAACGCTGCATCTGTTGAGTTTCTGCTTTGACATGAAAACACAAGGGGCAACAGCACGAGGAATTACCCCTCCACCTTTAGATACTAATGCTACCATCCCGAACATATTTCCCTGGGAACAGAAGCAGCAGCCTTACACCGCGTCCCTGACCACGAGTCATTCTAGCTCAGTTCTACACTGACAAGCAGCTCTCCAGGGTTGCAGCCAAACGTGTTTCCTGACTTGGAGACGTCGGGATTTGAACCTGCAGCCTTCTGTATGCAAAGCAGGTGCTCTGTCGCTGAACGTCGGCCTCATTTAGTATTGACGCTTGTTAAAATCAACCCGATTTAGATTGGCCTTGCTCAGCCTGACTCCTTCCAGGTGTTTTAGACTTTCCAAGGCTGCGCTGACTGGGGCTGGTGGGAGTTGTAGTTCGAAACAATCTGGCGGGCACCAAATTGAGGAAGGCTGCTTTAGGACTGGACTGCCAGGCTGCAGTCCTGGGCACACATTCTTCAGGGTCAGCTCACCGGGTGAGACTTACTTCTGAGTGCATCGGGTTGGGCTGTAACTGATTTCAAGTGACAAGAGGTAGTTAGGATTCCCCGCTTTCACTGCATGCATCTGTTCAAAGCGGCTGGTTGGCAAGGGGAAATGGTGCCCTGAAGCCACTTTGGGACTGCATGTGCACGAGAAAATATGCCACTCTCATTGATGTCACTGAATGCGGTCAAGAAAACCATTTAAACCAGAACTCAATCTGTTGATTTCCCAGACACCTTCCTTGAACTTACGATTGATTGTACATTCTGCAGCCAGGATTCCAGCACTACTCCTCGAGACCACGCCAAGGGTCTCCAAAGAAAGGGCATGAAAGCGCAACACGGTTTTAAGAGACGCGGGTCGTCTCCAGCGTTTTTGAGATCCCTGTCAGATTCTAAGGGCATTTTTGGGGATAAGAAGCGCAGTCTAGCATGAAATACAGGGGACTTAACTTCCAAAGAAAGATAAAGCATCGAAGAAACTTATTGCGCATTAAGCATCAACACGTTTATAAGGTTTCGTTGATGTCACAGACGAATCGCAATTATTATAGTTTACAGTGCAAGTGAATTTTCAAAGGTCTATGAGCTAACGCATATTTTGCCCTCGCTGGGACAGCAGCGAACAGAGATTTGAAGCGCAGCCTCGGATCAAACCATCATTCTCTGTTTCTCCGACACTACAGCAAGCGGGCGCGGGGGCTTCCTTGGGAGTAAAGTTCCATCCAGCACAATGTCGCTTCCGAGGAAACAGACACAGAGGCGGATTGAACAATACCTTGGCTTTTAAATCAGAATGATGAGAAAGTCCTGGCTTCATTTCCCCACCTTTATCTATAGCCGTCCAAACCCCAAATCCTTGGATTCAATCCTAGACAAGGAATGTTATGTTCCCCATTTCCATCTGGGGCAGCGCGTCTGTTATAAGAGTTACCAAGAGCGCGGGGAGGGCAGGGTTGGGCTCGCGTTCTGCCCGAATTGGTAACTCTTCTAACATTTCCGAAGGGGCGACACAAGAGGAAGGCGACTCTCTTCCCCACGAAGCTGATGTCTTGAAATGAATGTCTTCACAAAAGTGTTCAGCGGCCTCAGTATCAGAGATGGCAGCCAAACACCTGTTCCCCAAGCAAGTTTTCTTGGATGAACACGTGGATTTACTGCCTACTGCCTCGCCTAGCCTAAAACCCAGGGCTGGGGTATCTGAGATGGACTATGCTGCCCATCATTTCTCATCATTGGCCAATGTAGCATAATGGTTAGAGTGTTAGGCTAGGTCTTAGGAGACCAGGGTTCCAATCCCCGCTCAGCCATGAAGTTCACTGGGTGACCTTGGGCCAGTCACCATCTCTTAGCTTAACCTACATCACAGGTTTGTTGTAAGGATGAAACGGGGAGGTTGAGAAACACGTTACACCACATTGAGATCCTTAGAAGATCAAAATGGTATGTAAATGTAATAAATAAAATAAAATGAATAAATTACCCATGCTGGCTGGTGCTGATGGGGGAGTTAGTATTGCTGTCTTCGTCTTCACTCTTTCCTGAAAGTAGTAACCTAATCCTGTTTCTATTTCTTCAGGCGTTAGTCTCACTGCGTGTAAGGGAAGTGTGCATAGGATGGCAACATCTGCCTAAAAATATGTTACTGAACATTCTTCCCCTATTACCCTAAATCCAATCTATTCCTCTTGAGTTTACAACAGGAAAGACATCCTATTTAGCCCTTCCCATCCCTATCTCTGGTGCTCAGATTCTGAGGCTAAAATCCTACAGTGGATCCTAGACATCTCTACCTAGGCATAAGCCCCACCGAAGTCAGTGGGACTTATTCACAGGTATGTGAGCCTTAACTTGGATCTTATTTGCAGATAAGGGGGCAACCCTGACCGCGTCTACGCAGAAGTAAGTCTGTTGAACTCAGTGGGACTTGCTCAGTGGGGTTTGCTGTTAATAGTATAATAGAAATGTGGTGCTAAATGTTTGGGTAGAGTAAATATTGGGATTTAATTAGAACTTGTATGTTAAGCCTGGACTAAAAGACAGTTTCGATGTGTATTAGAAAGGGGTTTTGAGGTGTTTAATTAGGGTTTGTGTGAGAAAGCTGTATGTCAGGCTTTAAGAATGTAATCAAGATCGATGTGTATTGGAATGTATGTGTACCTACTTCTGAGCATCAACAATTAGCATGTGAAGAGGTAAACGTCCTAAGTGTATATCGGTCTTTAATCCTGCTCAATCAACAAGTGTTGATGAACTCAGGGGAACTCCTTTGTCAGGTGACACCTGGGGGGGATAAACTATTCGCACTTCAAAGCATCGAAAGAACTGACCATTGGGATGCAACTGAATAAAGCAGGCTTAGTGTTTAGGAACAGCAGAAGGAGAGATGCCTTGGACTGGACTGCTGCACTGCGGTGGGGAACAAACCCCTCTTGAGATGACCATGCAGAGTGAAGGTGTAAAGATGCGAATAAATCATATTTCTTAACGCTAGGGCAGCATCCTCCATTAGCCAAAGGAGCACAAACCCCTTGGGCTCTTGCCACCGCTCGCAGAGAGAGGGGCAGGCACCTGACTTTTGTAACAACAATACATTGCTTACAGGTGAGTGCCAATTCATTTGACTGGAGCTTCCTTCCACGTAAGATGGAGTAGACCAATTACATTTTTTATTCCTGACCATTTCCGTTTCAACCTTTGCCTACAAATTACCATTCCCAACTCTTTGGAGTGAGGAAGGCCTGGACGGTTACTGAAATAAATGAATACGTTCACCTACCACCACCACCACCCGAAAGACAGCGAGGCGTACTTTAAATTGAACTTCGCCATGCTCCATTCCTTGGAAATGCTACTTAACTCTTATTCCCTTGGAATTTACTCCCGACTAAACATTCTTAGGCTGGGGGCGTCAGTCCCGTCAGAGGTTTTAAGGCTACAGTCCTCAACGCATGTCCCAGGAAGTAAGTCCCACTGGGCACAGTGGGAGCAGCCGCAGCTCTTCAGGGAGGACTGGGAAAGCCCTTCACCTCGACAGTGACTACCCGTTCGTGCAGACAACGCAGAGCTATAGGGACCAACGGTATGAGTGTTGGGTCCCAACTTCCTCTCCCTCTATCCCTACACAGGATTTAGCAGCACACTGATTTAGGAACTAAGCGCGGGGTGGCTTATTTTGCCGTCGTTCGTTCCTGGGCCCCGCTCGACCCTAAGCACTCTTTTATGGATGTCTGTTCCACTGAGATGGCTTCAAGCTTTCTTTCTCCCAAACTTCAGTGTATCCCTAATCAATGAAGCGAGGAGCAGGGCCTTCACTGAACTCTGTTTCGTCTCCAGCTTTTTAAACGGAACCAAAACTAAAATCTGGGGTGTTGGTGTGGTTGGTGGGGTCTCCGGCTACCTCATGCGCACCTGCTTAACTGGCTTGTGGGTCATCCAACCTGGGATCCAGGGGCCGGCGGGGTAAATAACCCCCCTCGTGCCCCCAATACCACCCACACCTCCAGAGGCTGACTGAAAGCCGGAACCCCCTTACAAGCCAGCAAACTTCTTTGATCGCGAAGTGGGGCTGACAAGAAGCTATGAGGGCGCGGGGGGAAGTTTCTCGCGAGCGAGGCAACAGAGAGACGCGCTCCATTTTCCTTGCTGTCGCTTTCCTGCTGCCTATTAATTGACGAGAGGACACGCAGGGCCGAGGATGGGGGATAATAATCGTGGGATGATGAGCATCAGAGCCGGATGATGATCAGGGGGAGAAATGACAAAAGGAGCGAGAAAAGTTGCCCGCGCGCCTTCCCCGCTGCTTGGGCAGCGCCGCGCTCCTCCGAAAACGTCCTAGGCAGCAACTTTTCCTTGCCTCGCCTTGTTTTTCCTTGGCGGGGAACAAAAAAAGTGTTTCGGACCTCAAAAACAGCAACAAGAAGAAGAGCCATGCATTTCCTTTATGATGATCATCGCCAGCCACAATCATAGTAATAAGAGAAACCCTGCCTAGGCAAACGGCAGGGCATTGCATCGCCCCGATGTTTTTCCCCTAGAGGGCTTTTTGCAAAACTTTTCTTTTCTCTCTCTCCCTCTCGCAATCACGACAAACAACAACAACAACTCTGGCGCTGCTGTTCGACGCAGGGCGTGGAGAGGCGGCGGTCGCGGCAGCTTGGCGGCTGCTGCTGCTGCTGCAGAATCTGGCAGAATTGGGCAGACAGATGGAATTCCCATCGCAGGCCGGCCAAAGGGCCGCGGACGGGACGCAAAGGAAATCCAGCCACAAAGCAGTTCAAGCTTTTGAAGTCCCCCGGGGTGCAAGGAAGGGAGTTGGGGGCTGGCTGGCTGCAGCGAGGCGGTGGGGGGGGGTAGGTGAAAATAGCGAGGAGCGCTTAAGCCAAGCACTCAAAAGTCTCGCTGCCAGGGAAGCCCCTTTATATTTGAGAACAAGCGCTGAGGGTCTTACCTGGGGGCTGAACTTTTCGGGTGCTTATTTAATTCAAACCGAAATTCATTTAAGTGGAAATCGTGTCCTGTTGACCTTTGGCAGGTGTCCGAGCAAAAGGCTGCGGACTAACTTACTTGAAAGCCAGGGTCATTGAAGCTGATGGGATTTCTTTCCCAGTAAACAGAGTTGTCAAGGGTAGGGGTCCCCCTCTCTCAATAGTTTTTTTTTAAAAAAACAAACTGGTTCATCCAAGGGAAATATCAGATTTCAGACGAAGTATTATTACTTCAGATGTTCTTACACTGTTTATTTATTTATTTATTGCTAAGTGTCTTTGCCTTCCTAATCCTAATTTTGAATGGCCCACCTTAAGGCAACGTTAGCACTATCACTTTCCCCTGATTTCAGCGGGAGAGTTACGCACATGCTTAATTTGCTCCTAGTTGTTAAGCACCCTTTCCTGAGAGTAAGACGACTGAACCAAGCAGGGCTTCCTTCTTAGTAAACAGGATTAGGAATGAGCTGTACAATACAGTGCTTAAAGTTGGCGGGATCGTGCCCATAGAATCTATAAAGTTTATAGATTTTTGGTAAGAAGATCCCGTCACCCTTTTTTCTTTCTCTTTTTGCAAAAAGGAGAATATTGTTTCATTCAAAAGTAGGACAGCTTATTCATCAGTGATTTGGCGTCATGTTTGGTGAAGCAGTTTGAGGCGAGGGAGAGGAACGAAATTATTCCGGTATGTCATGTATCTGGTGTGGAATTGCAATCCACAGCCCACTGAGTGGAATTAAGCCCACTGAGGCACGTTCCAGCCAAAGTCAAGCGCATTTAAAGCTGCGATCCTAGGAATTTCCACTAGAGAGGGAGACCAATAGAATTTGATGGGACTTACTTCTGAGTAAACATACAGATGCATAGGGATGCAGAAGTGATTTACGTTTGACTGGGTTGAGGGGAGGGGTTCCTGATTAATCCTATATAACTGCAGAACTTCCAGTCCTAAAGAAACGTATTTGAAAGTCGCTGTTTTAATTATCTGACAATATTTATATGCTGCTTAATAGACAAAAACCTCTAAGCGGTTTACACCTACAAATCCCATCTCATGCAATTGGGCTTGCACCCAGGTAAGCGCGCTGTATGATAAGGATTGTTCTTACCATGATACTAAGGCTTCTTTGCTGTTTTTCACGCACTTACACGAGAGCAAGCCCCACTGAACTCAACAGGCCTTACCTCTGAGAAAACATGCATAGGATCATAGGAGCCAACTTCTAGGGGCGGTGGGAGCTTCGGCCCCCACAATATAATATTTGAGGGGGCCGGGCCCCCACAAAATTAATGCGCATTCCCATTCAAATGGTGTGTGTGCACTGCCTCATGTGACTGATTATGCAGGGAGGGGCTGACCTGGGCCGTCACAAAATTTTATTCAAGTTGGCACCCCTGCATAGGATGGCGCGCACTGAATCTTTTCAGTACATAAAAGGGTAGGAAGACTTTGCGTTTTCTTCCACATACGCGTGGAGAGGGTTTGATCCTTAGCCATGCGCCAAATAACATCACAAGTTTACAGTTGTGTTCCTGGTCTTTTCCTGCAGCCCCGATCCTATGCACGTTTTAGTGAGAAGGAAGTCTCTCTGATTTCGTCATGTGTTACGTCCAAATAAATGCGCTTAGGATGGCCACCCTCGACATTGCGTGTTTCCTCCAAACACACTCACACGTTCTTCTGCGGGGGGAGGTCTGCCTTCCTTCTTGAAAGCAGTTGATGAAACGCTTCTAATTGCTCCAGCCCGCCATCCATTCCGGAGAACAAAAGTTAACATCATTTGACTTAATTAAGTTTTGTTCGTCGCTCTTTTTAAAAGGCCAGGTCTGTCATGGTTGTACAGACAGCAAGCTGCTGGCGTCAATTCCCCAGAGCAGCATCTGATACCGTTCAAAGTAGGTTACCCACCTGTTGGAGGGCTGCGCCTCGTTTATGGGGCGACGGCTTTTTAGCTCTCGACAATTTAACGCTTTGAGAAAGCCGCAGTTCGTCTCGGGTTTCCTAGATCCGCTGGCAAAGTGAGATCCTGCTGTCTAGAGGGCTTTGAAGGAATCTCAGTCGGACTGCCCAAAGTTCAGCGGAGGTCAGGGGAAAATCAGGGACCGCGGGGTATTGTTGCCACCTTTGGGGGCTGTCGCGGCTCTTGTGTTTTTGGCACCTGCGGTGGCAAGGAAAAACGTCTGCAGGTGAAGGTTTTCCGCCTTGCAAGATGCGAGGGGGAGAGGGCGGGTTGCTTATTTCTGTGTTTCGTGAAGCTGTTAAAGGCACAGGTGCCCTGACCTTTTAAAAGTTGGCAACCCAGTGTGCATTTGACTTTTTCTAGCAACTGGTCATAGAAGCAGCCCCAGTATGCAGAAACAGGAGTGCAAGAAATATGTATTTCAGCATGAGGTAAAATAAAAGTCTCTTCTAAAACAAAGAAAAATATGAGATCCCGAAATATCCCGCGTGCGTGTATTTTAAACCTGTGCCTTTTATCCAGCAGTGGAAGATTCAAAACGCAGCTAAACTGAGATGCCACAATGTAGGCCACATTCATAAGCATATTATTGCTTGGAGAGGGGAAGGCCGAAGTTCAGTGGTAGGGCATCTGCAATGCATGCAGAAGGTCCCAGATGCAATCCCTGGTATCCCCAGGTAGGAAGGACTCCCCTGAGAGTAGACACTGCTGAACGAAGGTGGGCAAATGGTCTGATTCGGTCTCAGACAGCTTCGTACGTTCCTAAATGCTGGATTGGTTAGACTCTAACCAATTAGAGCGTGGTTAGAGTCTAACCAATTGGTTAGACTCTAACCAATTAGACTCTAACCGTTAGAGCGTGGTGCTGATCACACCAAGGTGGCAGGTTCGATCCCCGTATGGGACAGCTGCATATTCCTACATTGCAGGGGGTTGGACTAGATGATCCTCAGGGTCCCTCCCAACGCTACAGTTCCACGAAGAGGGTAAGTGACTATCCTGTTGGCCTCATTAAAAACATAAGGCATGATCTGGCCAGAGTTAAACAACCCTGAATGCAATTATCTAGGGGAGAGCCCCACGGAACACATACCCTATCCACACTGACTCAGAAGTAATCCAGAGACGGGAAATCTATGGGATGTGCGCCCATACAAATGGTGATGGGTTTGACTGGTGGGCTGCAGTAGAATGCGCACTCCATAGGATGCGAGTCCTATTGAAAGCACTGGGACTTATTTCCTAGGAACCAGGCATAGGATTGCGCTAATTGCCTTTAAAATAAAGGGATGTCCGTCTGTCTAGACGCACCGTGCGCAACGAGCTTTCAACGCCTGATCATAATAAGTTAACAAACCGTGAATTGGAAGAATAGATGAATGGAACTTCCCCCAAATCGAATTTCCGCCGGTTTGTGGGGGTGGGGGCGATGGGGCAGAGTGCGATAGGGGTGCCTCTGTGCGCCACGAGAACCAGTCTCCAGCTTGTGGGGTTTGAAAAGACTGAGACGGTTTTGAAGCGAAGCTATCCATCATCTTCACTAAAGTTTCCCGATTAAAAAGTTGAGCTTCGGAGGGGACTTCAAAGGCTAAAGTCCTCCTGCATAGACTACCAAAGAGATTTCTCTGACTTGTTGCAGGAGGGGGGCGAAGATAGGGGGCTTGACAGGGGTCGAAACTTGTTTGTTCTGGTGTCTATATCTGTCACTATCTGAAGTACAATCCAGCCAAGACGCAACAACAGCCCTTGGAATTTTTTTCTCCTTCTTCAAAAGCTTCAGATTTAAGAAGTAGATGTGGGGGCGGGAGGGAGAGATTATCAATCAAATTAAGCAGTTCAGAGGGAAAAATAGCCTATTTATTTAAAGTTATTCTGACAATCCCGTTGCCAGTTTCAACAATCTTAGTACAGATATGCATTTTGCCAAGAAATTTCCCACAAGGATTGAGGTTTTGGCACATGACTCTTCAGTATATTAGTTCAAATTATGTCCCAGTGGTGTTCTCTCTTTTTTCCATTTTAGTCCCGAAGGTGTTCTAAGAGCCAGATGTTAAAAGGGTGGTTGTTTCTTTCAGTAACACTCCGCTATAAACTCTTTAACATTGTAGTTCTAGGCACACTTACTTGGGAGAAACTGCTTTCACATACGTAGGATTTCCTTCCAAGTATTGTGTAGTTAAAAATCCTACTGATTTCAGGGGAAGAGTTAAGCAAATGCCTAGTTCTCACTCCCGACTGATATCAAAGGGACTTAGTGCAATCCTAAAATGTCTACTCAGAAGTAAGTAAGTTCAGTGGGAATTACTCCCATGATATAGGATTGCAGAAAATGACTTAACCTGGACTGAACCGTGTCCCTTCTCATTCACTAGGGCTGTAGTACTGTATTTAATTATTTGTATTTATATATATATATTTCTACCCTTCCTCTTCACCTGACGGACTGAAGGCACCTTACAGATAAAATAAGAACTGCTAAAAACATAGGGAGGAGAGGAGATAATTAAAAACCGATTAAACATTTATCAAATTAAAACTTTATACAGATATAAAATCTATTAAAATCACACCAATAATTAGTCAGTTCCCAAAAGCCTGTTGGAACAAGAGAGCCTTCACTTGCCGCCCAAAGGACAGCAATGAGGGAGCCGGTCTAGCTTCTCTAGGGAAGGATTTCCAAAGTATGGGAGCAGCCACCAAGAAGGCCCTCTCCTGCAAGTGGGGCCCAGAGAAGGGCCTCCCCCAAGATCTCCAAACCTAGGCAGTTTCAGATGGCTTGGACCTTAGCGGTTGTCGGGCTTTATCGGTCATATCCAGGACTCTGAATTGTGCCCAGAAACAGACCGGTAGTCAAAGGAGCTGTTGCAACAGGGGAGTTGCATGCTCCCTATAACTGGCCCGGGTCAGCAATCTAGCTGCAGCTCCTTGAGCCAGCTGAAGTTTCTGAGCACTTTTCAAAGGCAGCCCCACGTAGAGCGCGTTACACTAATTCAAGCCGGTTGTAACTAAGGCGTGGAAAAGAAGTCCCCCAGCACCACCTTCGGGTTGGCCCCTCTAGGAAGGAACGGCGGAGCCACTATAAAACAGTGCCCCCCAAATCCCTGTAGTCCCTTACCTGGGAGTAAGTCGCATTTGAACTCAATAGACTTACATCTGAGTAAACATGTATAAAATTGCTCTGTAGCTGATGTGGTTAGATGTACTGTTTCCTACCTTCTTCCTGTAATTTCGTGCTTAGGATCACTTTCCACCCATCCCATTCTTACGAAAGATGCTTTACAACAGGACTGGGATGAAGTGAAACAAGCGCAAAGAACTAAATAAATGTTAATAGCGAGCCGCTTCTCTTATAAACGGAATCTTGGTTTCAGCAAGGAAAAAAACACATTGGATTTTCAATTTACAGATAGCACTCTAAAGATTGCCTAATTGTATCTGACCCCACCTTTTCACTTACCAGATAAGAAATTAATGCCCATAAGATAAATACATTTGTTCCTGTTCAAAATACTCCTTCGCAAACTCGTTGTGAAACAAGTGTTTGATCATCTTTCTCGATGATCTTGGGACCGTTTGGACCTGTTCTCACATACTTAGTGTCTTCCTCCCATCCACGCTAATGGAAGATTTGAGGGCAGAAGGAAAAACAGAATGACTGGTAAACCACCCTAAGCGTATTTTCTCCCCAGTTAATTCCGTGGAGTTTATCCTCTGGGAAGTGTTCCTAGGACTGCAGTTTTAACCATCGAAGGAAGGGGGTTTGGAGGGGGGATGGGGATGGGGAGGAAAATGTTTAACGCAGCACTTTCTGATCACTTGTAAAGAAAGAATGTAGATCCCAAACCGTTCTGCAAAATCGTCTTGTGTGATTCATCAGCACAAGCAATTTGCGCTCTTTCCCCCCTAGAACTGCCTAGCAAAGCCTTTTGAATGCTGAAAAGTTTTTAAGCTTGCACGTACTTAATTGAGTGTTTCCGGTCTGAGTGAATTCCAGCCACTTAGTTTTCAGAAAGACAATTAAAAAAATAAAGAGGGGGGCAGCATTCTTTGTCCAACCACAAGTACCAAAAGGAGAACATTCTGGATTTAGAACAGAGTCTTCAGCACCGTTTTTTCTGGTTACATTTATTTGAAAAATGTGGCCTGCCCTTATGCAAAACTTTGGATTTGAGTGCATTAACATTTAAAGCACTTCAGGCTTCTTTATTGTTGATCTGGTGTATCTTAATGTGTGATTTCTGGAGTGATTTCCTTTCGATTCTAAAACTGCAGTTGCTGAGTGCTCAGTCGCTCGCGAGCAAGTCCTGTCGGAAGCTGACTTCTGAGTAAACCCCGACGGACTCTTGCCGGAGGTTCGAAGTTGTCTTCCTGTTACCTGGATCTCAACAGCACCGAAACAGATGAAAAAGGGACGGGGCGGGGAAGTCTGGATCTTCGTTTGCTGGCTTCCTACTCTCCCAGCGTTGCAAATAAGCCATCAAATCTCCGGCTGAAGTTTTTGCTGGTGGGGAGGGCGACCGCTCCAACTTGTGCCACCTCTTGTAACTTTAAAACGGGGGAGGGGGAGAACTTTTCACAAAGACAAGTACGGGGGGGGGGGGAGGCTGGGATGTGTGGAAGAAAGGGAGGAGAAAGCCAGAGAAAGAAAGGGAGGGAAAGCACCTCTGTTTAACAAGATAATTCTTGCTTGCAGTTTTATTTCTCCTTTCGACTTCCTATTCTTTTGTGGCGTGACACGGCGCTTTTTCTTTCCCCATCGGGGACCCTTTTCTCTGCTCCGGCTCCCCCTATTCTGAACTGTTTTACAGGCTGGCTTTGTTACTTGTCGGGGCGGGAGGGGAGAGGAGGGAGAGAAGAAACAGCGGAGAAAGTCCCGCTTCCCCAAAGCAGCCCCACCAGCCTCAGGGGGCTGTGAGGTTGCCTACGCATGCAGAACATCCCAAGCTGTTTTTGTGCATCGGGCTGGCTAGGGGGCAGCGGGGCGCTTGCACCCAATCTTCCCTCGGACAATAGGAGGCTGGACAGCTGCACAGCCGCCACAAAAGCTCCCCTCTTCTGCCCGCTCTGTTTACTTAGTGTTGCTTGTGACCTCTGGGCTGCACTTGTTGCTAATACAGATGCTTATCAAGCCCGTTTAATTGGCTTTCTTCCTAACGCGAAGGCCCGGCGCTCTTTTTCTTTTTTTGCTCCCCCCCTCCCCCCTGCCAGTGTTTCCAAACAATTTAATTGACTCTTCGTAATATTCATGTGCTTTCTCTCTTCCATGTCTTTGTTGTTCACCAAAAGAAGAAGAAAAAAGTGAGAGATTGGAAAAAGCTGGGGTTTTTTAATAAAAAGAAAACTAAATATGCGGCTTCCCCAAATCAGGAAAGTGAGGGGATAAGAAAAGGAGATTCCAGGTGTATTTATAAGTGCAGATCTCCACGGGAAGAAGTGGTATTTGAGAGAGAGAGAGAGAGAGAGAGAGAGAGAGAGAGAGAGAGAGAGAGAGAGGCCCAAGTGAGTTTGAGTTGAATGGGAGAAGTATCTCCAGAGATCTATGATATGGAGATCTGGAAAGAAACCTAGACCTCTCTTCCTCTCCCTGCTCCCCCGCCCCCATTTATTCTGTTAAATAAGCTGAAAATAACACATCCAATAATTTTTCCTTGAAAATCTATGGAACTTATATGGGAAGACCCACAGGCTCCCACAAAGCTGTGCATGTTTCTTTGTGAAGTTAGGGGACAGTGACTATGAATAACGACATGAGTCAATAGCAACACAAAAAGCCTTTGATTTCACAGTCCAGAAAATATGAAATGTAAATGAGTACAAGGTTGTTCCTATTCTGATGTTTCCTTATCCTACTTAACAATAAAATGTTGTTGAAATAAAATTTCAAAAGAAATGTTAGTTGAATAATGGCACAAACATATACATGTCTACTGAGCAGTGGCGTAGCGTGGGGGGTGCAGGGGGGGCCGGCCGCACTGGGTGCAACATCTGGGGGTTAGGGTTAGGGGGCGCAAATCCACGGGTTAGGGGGCACAAATTACTTGCCTTGCCCCGGGTGCTGACAACCCACGCTACGCCACTGCTACTGAGAAGTAAGTCCCCTAACTCACTAGGTAAGTGAATGCAAGACTCAGTCTTACATAATACACACATATATATCATGGATTTATACACATGTGTGTTGCATATGTGTTTACAATAAGATGATAAATACAAACAAAACAATTGTAATGTAGCCAGGAGAACCCCAGTTCAAATCTCACCTATGTCCTGAAAAAGGTTGCCTTAGGCCAGAGGTTTTCAACCTTTTTGAATCCAGGGCTCCCTTGACCAACTACATTCTTTTTGTGGCACCCCTGTGGGGCTCAGGAGCCCAGCTATGTTATCCCTTGCCTACAGAACTGCCAGCCCCTCACTCTTTTCCCAAGACCTTCCCTTGTGGAGTGTTGCCTCAGCCTCCTCTCCCCTCTCATTGGGAGTCCTCCAGGCAGCTGCTCCTGCTGCCTTCCCTGGTCTCTGAGCTGTCCCCACTCTGCCCCAAAGAGAGGTGCCTCACAGGGGCTTGGGAAGAGGATGCCCCCAGCCTTAATGGTGCAATGGAGGCTGGCCAAAGGTGAATGTAAGGCCAGCAGCACCTTATCTTGAGAGGCAGCAGTGGGTGCTGCCAGGCCTGCATGGTGGAAAGGCTTCCCTTCAGCACCAGACATTCAGCTCCCAGGCAGGCCTTGCACACAGCAAGCACAAGAAAGGCCAACACAACCCCTGCCTACCTGCCTGCCCAGCCTCCCTCTTGTCTGTCCCTTCCCAGCAGCAAGGACTGGCTGGCTGGGCTCCCTCATCCAGTTGCTTTCTTACTCCGAGGCCACCTCAGCTTCTGGCAACCCACATCCCCTGGCCAGCCTCAGAGCACCATTCGCCCTGTGGAACTTGTAGCCAGGGCTGCTGCAACAAACAGCTGTGCAAGCCTTTGGGAGGCAGAGGGAGGGAAGGAAAGAGGGACAGAGGCCAGTGTTGTCCACGGCACCCTTGACCACCATTCAAGGCACCCCATGGTGCCATGGCACACTGGTTGAAAACCACTGCCTTAGGCAAATCACTCTCCCTTAGCTTCAGCATCTTCTCATCTGCAGTAAGATGGTAATGTGTGACTTTTGTCAACTTTACAATGTAAAGAAGCACGGCTTTGGACACTTTGCTAAGTGCTATATAAATGCTAAGTTTCAATATATAATCTATCTAGGACACCACATATTGTCATTTTAACACTTAGTATAGAGCATTGTCCTATACAAAACAGGACTTTGGGTACAAATATGGTTCTCTAAAAAGCACAGGAATCCATCCTGGTCCAACAGAAAACTTTCAAAAATCTGCAGCCAAGCAATACCTGGATTACGACTGACCAAAGTGTCACAAATCAGTGAGCAATAACTCAAAAGCCTATTCACTGTTTTGGGACATTTTGTTGGCCTTAAAAACAGTATTGTCCAATTATAAATATGGGGAAACTATATCTCTGTCTATGCTGCTGGATTGTACGATCTGGTAAAATACACACCTATATGCACATTTGGGCATACATATTATCAATGTGGCCCTGAACCAGTCACAAAAGGACTGCTGGAGGTGCATGCTACTTTCCTATCTGGCATGGAACCAAGCAGTACTGTTTTCCTATTGAGATTGTAATCTCTTCACAGCAGATCTGACTCTTTAGGAAAGCCCTGGTGTGAAAAGGTAAATCCAACCCTCTGGCGTCATCAGCTGAGATTCAAGACTACCTAGTGTAGGACAAGGAGTCATTCAAGAGACCTTATCTAGAAGATATATAATACTGCCTCCCAGGAGCTAGCTCAAAATTACTTCACACTACCAAAAGAAAAAGAAAAAAGGATGGGGAGGTGCAAGTATCAGGGTAAAAGTTTCCTCTGTCTATCATCTTCAGCTAAATGATACTGTTCTTTGGACCTCCAAAATTCCTGGTAGAGAGAGTACAGGCCTACTTGGAGGTGGTTTTCTGCCCTCTGCTATGTATCTTTAGAATTAGCAATACAACAGAGAGAAAAGTATTGCTATGTTGCCTTCTCTTCTGCTGGTTAAGTTACGGGAGAGGAAAGAATGCTTGGACTCACCAACCAATGAAAACCAACAATTTAGTGCTACCTCATTGTGGATAGGATTAAAAGGCAAGGTACTCATCCTTTACTGCTTGCATTAAAGCCAAGAAGACAAGATCACGCTGCTGGGATGCACTGCCATACTAATATTTGAAATAGAAGCTCAGCAAAATAGTGGCATGGATGGGAATGATGACATCACCACCCTATTACACATAAAACAAGCTCTCCTTCCCTGACTTGGAGTAGTTGCAAAACTCACTCATCTGTGGCTGGGAGTGGAGGTTTAGCAAGTCATTGTTACTTTGGATAACAGACAGGTAACTGGAACATTATACACTGCTGGTAACGTAGGCTCAGCAAAGTGCATGAAGTGAAAGGATGGTTGATGTTAAATTTATGACCCATCCTTCATCCATGGTGGGTTACAACAATTTAAAATTCAATATTAAGAACAGTTAAAACAGGGGCAAGAGAGAGACTCAATTCTAGTGGAGGCATTGTCCTGATGCTCAGACCTTGGCCAGACTCACATGACTGCCACTCTAAAGCTTTGAATGCATGCTCAGCAGGACAGTGTTTGCAGGAAAGGTCTATACCCTGAGATTCTAAGGTTGTATATGAGTGCTTACCCTTGTTGACCTCTGTAGAATTTATTTCAGAGTAAATGTCCACATGATTGCACTTCACATATGTTTACTTGGATGCAAGTCTCACTGAGTTCAGGGGAATGTAATTCCTGTCACTATGCTTGGATTTGTCGCCTTCATACTTGGAAAGCCATTTCACATTCAGAGCAGCAGAATCCATTTCCCACCAGGTGTTGTTGTTAATTTTCACGGTAGCCAAGTTTGCTAATGACATCAAATTGTTAGGTTGGTAAGAATAGAAAAGGAACTCCAGAAGGATCTCTCTAAAGTGGGTGACTAGGCATTAAAATGGCAAATGAGATTGAAAGTTAGCAAGCAGATTCATTGGGACAAAAATCCAGATACATACTTATGGGGTCTGAACCAGTGACTGACCAGCAAAGGGACCTTGGGGTTGTGTAGCATGGCTTTGTGAAAATGTTGATTGGGTGTGTTGTGGCTGTGGAAGAAGGTGAATGTTAGGACTCTGGCAGAGGAAGAGGATTGCGGGAGGAATGCACTGCCCCCGGCAGCATGATCCCCAGGGTGCCATCACGGCTGCCCCCCCCACCCGTGCTGGGTGCCCCGCTGTGTTAGGATTCGGATTAGAAAGGGACTGAAAATAAATCAGTATCATAAAGAAGTTATACTATTCTATGATGTGACTGTGCTTAGAATGTGTTCAGTACTGGTCAAAAATAATATTGCAGACAATAGTAAAGGCTCAGAAAGGGTCAACTGAAATTATATTAGAGATGGGACAATCCTCTTTTGTAAAAAAGTTATAACGATTGATGCCTTTTGGTTAAGAAAAACATCAGGTAAGGAGGCGGGAACATGGTGGGGGCATATACAATCATACATTATGTGGAAATTATGCTCCTTCTTTCATAATACTAGAATTCAGGGTCATCCAATGAAGCTGAAAGTTGGAAGATTCATGACAGACAAAGGAAAGTACTTTACATAGTGCACAGTTAAACTATGGAATTTGCTCCCACACGACATGGCAATGGCCACCAACTCGGATGGCTTAAAAGGAGCTTTAGATAAATTTCCCAAGCTTTATCTGGTTACTAACCATGATGGCTGCATACTGCCTTCAGTATCAGAGGTGGTATGCCTCTGAATACAAGTTGCTGCGGAGCACAAGCAGGGGGAGTGTTATTGAAGTCATGACTTGCTTCTGGCCTTCCTATAGTATCTGGTTGGGTACTGTGATGACAGGAGGATGGACTAGAAGGGCCTTTGGTCTGATCTAGCAGTGGTATTCTTTTGTTTTTATGTCCATCATTACCAGCACCATTATAACTTTTGCTTACATGCACCTCCCCAACTAACCCGCATTCAACTCAAGCACAATCACGTATACGCATAGCACCAGGAAATAATAAAATGAATTGATTTAAACATGAAAAAGGTATGAAAAGGGCAAAAGGCCCCAAAAGAGACTTGGAAAACTGCAAAAATGGTGACAAAAGAACAGGGAAAGGTAGCAATCCCATCAGCCTTCGCACCAACCTGTGAAGAGCTGGGGTTTGAGAAAGGAGGTTTGGGAGGCGGCAATTGTGGTGGAGTATAGTGGAGTTTTTCTTGGCAAGGATTTGGTTTTTTTAAAAAAAGATTGTTGGAAGGAGATTTTTGAGGAGTTTTTTGAGATGACACCAGAGGTTTAGAGGATGTTTACAGGCTTTTTTGATGGTGTTCCCCACAATACGCCATTTCACGTATATGTTCGGTGGTACCCAGGAACGTAACCCCTGTGTATGTGAGAGGAGACAGCTGCATTTGTTTTCCTTCTCAAAATCAGTTCTAGGTTGTTGTTGTTTTAAAAAAATGCAGCCTAACAGAGAAAGTTGATGGTTGCTTATTTTTGCAAAATCCCTTAATTCGGGTTCCAGGGGAAGCCCAATTCCCTCAGGGGGCTTGCTTGCTTGCTTGCATGTTGTGGCTCCCCCCCCCCCCCTTTGGAAGTGCTCTTCCCGTTGACCATGTACTATGGTCTGGTGTTGGGACAGCGCCTCCTCTCAAGGAGAAAGCTTAGCTGGGTCTGCCTACGCGGAGGGGAGGGGAGTCGGCAAACACTTTGTAGTCTGCCTCGTCCATCTTTAATTCAGAGACGTATCTCTAACTCCTGGGAGCGCCGCCTTTGATCTCTTTCGATTCCACCCCCCTTTTTTTTCCTTTAAAAAAAGCATCGGATCTGTGTTATGGCCTAAAATTCCTCGCTTTTCCATAGAAACATCTCCATTCCTCGGGGATATTGATGTTTTCTTCTTCCTAGGGGTTATGATATGGTAAATCAAATTCAGAAAAGCCGGGACAATGGCCAGCATTCATCGGGGCTGCGGCGGAGGGGCGGCGAGCCTCGCTCCCGTCGCCCAATGAATCAAAATATTGTTCCGCCGCCGGCTCTTGAAGGCCTTTCAGCGCCTCCAACTTTGCGCCCGGAGGCAGCAGGTTGCGCGTTGCCACGGCGACCCTACTGTAGGCCGCCAAGAATAAGGCCCGGGGAAAGGGAGGCTCCCTCTCGGCCAGGCCGCCACTTCCGATGGGGCAGCCACTCGCCTCGGGGACCTCGCCTTGTCAGCGCAACAATGGGCAGCTCCTCCGCCGGCTCAGGGCTTCCCTCCTCCCCGCTCCCTTTCTCGCCTTCCCTTGCCTTTGATCTATTTAAACAGAAAGAAAAGAAAGAAAGAACAAAGTCGGCGGGGAGGGAGTTTGCTGGGGGGGGGAGGGGAGAGAATGTATTTATTTATTTTGCAGATGCACAGCGATTTTGCTTCAAGATCGGGGTTGCCCTTCTGCTTTCTGTTCCTGCCCCATAGAATGGCCGGCTTTTTCTTTCCCACTTTATTCTTTTTTTACACTTCCCCTTCGGCAATCTCTAGGGAAAAGACGGTACATAGTACAGACCCTCAGCCTCCCCCACCAGTGCTCCTCTATAAAGAGGGGGAGACACAGGAAGTTCGTGTTCTCCGCCAGGGGGCACTGAAGTGAAACAGCCTAATAGCCCTTCCGGGTCAAAGGCCACAATGTGTGTTAATTCCATATTATTAGTTATTGCTATCATCATGCTACGCTGAAAGCCGTCAGGAATGTGCACACTCAACAGCAGCGTGGCTGCATTTCCTTTGCAAATCATGCCATCTCTGAATCTAGATATTTCAGCACAGCATTACAAAATTGCTCGACAAAAACGTTTGCTCTGCCTTAACTGATTTTATTAGAGGTGAAGAAGAACGAGAGTCGATATCTGCTCTCTGAAGCATCCTTGCCTGATATTCAGGGATAGTTTATTAGTACACCCAATATTATTTATTATTAATCGTGTCGTTTATTAATCATTTATAAAGCCCTTGCGTACAGTATTTTTTTTAACAGACAATATTCAATAAAGATGAAAAAGACATTTAAATGTCACAGGACTGTGTTTCTTATTATTGGAAGAAGAGGAAGGTTTTTTTTTCTTTTTAAATCACTTGTCCGTTGGCATTTCTTTTTCTCAGACAACTTTACTGACACAAAGTTGACATAAATTCAACAAGCATGAAATGCCTATTTAAAATGGGAAATTGTCACCCATTTTATGAATACTACCTCCACTATTATTTAATTAATTGTGCTATTTCTAGTAATGCAGCCAGTCTTTTCTAATGATTATTATTTCCTGGCTCTTTTTAATGTGTGGTGCAGATGTACTACTCTGTCTAATCCTGGCTGAACTGATTGATCTATGCAAACTTTGCATGAGTAACCATGAACAGAAGCTTTAGGAATACTGAGCTTGCTTTGAAGCCATGCTTTAGCCCCCCGCCCCCCACTTTCTCCAGGATTATATGAGCGCTTAAAATATGCAACCTGGGCCTATTGTTTGTTTATTAATTTATTAGCATTTGACACGGTGTCAGTAGGAAAAGTTGGAGTGCCGGTGGGATTTTTGTTTTGCTTTGTTTTTTAATGTTGCTCTGGAGGGGAGGGATTTGACATCTCTTTCTTCCTCTGAAAAGAGACAAGAGATGGTGCCACAGAATGGGGAAATGTGAGTGGAGAGTGGACTTGAAACTGTGAAGATTAGACCTTTTCCCATTTTTGCCACATCGCTAGGGCAGCTTTGTACCTTCATTTGTGCCGCTTTACTTACTTACCAACTTACTTATTTTTGTACGAATGCTGTTTCGCACCCTGTATGTCTGAATCAGAGATTCCCAAGCAATTACAGTGGTACCTCAGGTTAAGTAGTTAATTCATTCCGGAGGTCTGTTCCTATCCTGAAACTGTTCTTAACCTGAAGCACCACTTTAGCTAATGGGGCCTCCCGCTGCCGCCATGCCGCCAGAGCACGATTTCTGTTCTCATCCTGAAGCAAAGTTCTTAACCTGAAGCACTATTTCTGGGTTAGCGGAGTCTGTAACCTGAAGCATATGTTACTGGAAGCGAATGTAACCCGAGGTACCACTGTACCAATTATGTGTTACTCCCAAAACAGTCATTTCTTTTCAACAACCTTTTTTTGTCTTTAAGCGGGAATCTGCAAAGACATACTTTAAATAAGCATCACCACATAACTGCATACACACCATACATTTAAAGTGTGCGCGCACACAAACAAACAAACACAAAATCCTAGGAATTGTCGTTTACCCCTACCAGAGTGACACTTTTCAGCACCCTTCAAAAATGACGGTCCCAGCATTCATCAGAGGGGTGTTTTAAATGTATGGTGTGTACAGGTTCTGCTGTGAATGCATTCTCAAAACTCTCTCAGGACAAGCTATAATGGAAAAAGGCCTTTAACTCCCTTCCATTCATTTCTGCCAGTCTGAGTAGGCCAGTTGGGCCAGAGCTTTCAGGTAGCCTGTCACCACTACCCTCTTAAGAGCTGATGTAAAAACCTCTTTCCCTGGATAGGAGTGCTTTCCGGGGATCCAAGGCAGATATTTATGAGGAGAAGCCAGTGAGATGTGGGTAGCTTATCTGTCTCTCCCTGAGTCCAATGTAGTTTGCATTTTTCTGTCAAACCCCACTTATGGACAGCACATGGTATGGACCAAGCTGAGTGGAAGATTCCCTTTGAGAATGGCCTCCATTCAGGGTCCCTAAACATCATTTGCCATGCATTAGCTGTCATTCTGTGTATCATATAGAGTATAGCTACATCAGAACCATTCATTCTTGGTTACAGATGGCACTATCATGGATTCTCTCCACACAGTGCAGAGGATGCATGTAGTAATTCTTTATGTCCTCTGCCTAGACTGGAATGGCACATCCTTTGTCTGGCCATAGCTATCTATGTAATGTCCCAATTGGATTTTTGTAAGGTGTTATATGTGGGGCTTCCTTTGAAGACAGTTTTGAAGCTTCAGCTGCCACAGCTGCCAAGTATTTTGACTGGCACAGTCAATTTGGATCACATTTACCCAGTGTTAAAAGAGCTGCGCTGTCTGCCTGTCCGCTTCTGAGCTCAGTTCAAAGGAATGGCATTAACTTTTAAAGGCCTAAATGGCTTGGGACTATGGTACCTGAAGCAGTACCTTCTCCCGTTCCATCCTGCCTGCATTCTCAGATTGTCAGCCAAGGCCCTTCCCTCCGCCCCCCTCTCCCACTGCCCTTGTTGGATGTGGAGTAGGAGGACACCAAAAAGAGGCCCTATGCACATATGGCACCCACTCTATGGAATATCTTCCCTAGGATGGCTATGCTTTTATTTTAGGTGCCAGACAAAGCTTTTTCTTCTATTTCACAGGCTTTAAAATTATACACATTTTAAAATCTTGTGGGTTGCTTTGTGTTTTCTGCTAGCTTGGTATATTTCTAGTTATTACTATGTGATTTCACTGCTTTTGGTATTTCAATTGCATATAATGTTTTAATTCTGGTGAAGAGCGGTATACATAATTTTTAAATAACTCATTTTATCTGGAGAGAGATATATATAAATTTTATTAATTTTCCAATAAAAACAAATTTATAACACAATTAAACATTAGGAACTCATCACACGTCTTTTTTCTTTTAGACTTCCATCAACATGTCTGATAATTTTCTGTAGTTATTACATATCTTCACATTTCTTAAATTATCTGGAGATTTTAGATGTACTTTCCTGATCCCAAAGTTATTAGTTGAGAAATGGGGGGGGGGGGATCCATGCAAACAAAAATCTGTTTCAGATTGAGAAGCTGGTGTATTTAAAATTAATGATTTCAGGAACTCCGCTGATATCCGCTATGGACTGAGAAAAGCCCAGGATGATGGAGAGCAGGAGTAGCCCCACGCTCCTCCCCTATGTGAGATCTGCTGCCAACATAGGGCAGAGACATGCAAGAAAATGGGGCAGGGGAGAGAGAGAGAGAGAGGCGCAAATGAGAGAGGGAGGGGTAGATTTTATGTTCTGTGCTGGGTTGTGTCAGCTCATGTGACTGAGCTAACACACTTAGGATCCAGCACAAATTTCCCCCTCTATTGTTCTACCACAACCGTGCCCCTTTTTGGAGACTCACACTGGCCTTGGCTCAGCTGGCTGATCCAGAAAGTGCAAGTTACACTGGCTGTTTTGCTGAGCTGGAGTTGGGGATTTAATTCTGGCTTATTATTATTATTATTATTATTATTATTAATTATTATTTACTTATACCCCACCCATCTGGCTAGGTCTCCCCAGCCACTTCCAACAGGAGATTTAAAAATACATTACAACATTATTATTATTATTATTATTATTATTATTATTATTATTATTATTATTATTATTTACACCATAATGCAGAGTAACACAGTATTGTTACCCAAGTTGCTGAAGGGGGGTAGTGTATGATAACCCTGAAGTGTAGTCCAGTATTGTATTGATTTTTAAAAACAAAAAACAAAAACTGAAATGCAGTGAGGAAGGGGCTGTGAACTGCACTGATTGTAGCAACACTAAGCCTACCTAAATGCGAATTGGCTGAGCTAGAGATCTGCTGCATCCTAAACAGCTCCTGCCAGATCTTGCCATAGGATTGCCCAACATAGGCGCCGACTCCATGGGGCTTGAGGGGGCCCGAGCCCCCTCAAAAATTCGTTTGGGGGGGCTCAGCCCCCCCAATAATCTTGGGCGGCGGTGGGCGCGTCCGCGGCTTTTATAGGGCGCCCGGGCGCCGGCGCGGCGGGGGGCGCCGGGCCGGGGGAGGGGGGCGGCCGGCCTGTCTCCTTGGCAACCCCATTGAGCAGCGCCGGCTCCCCCGGGAGGGCCATCCCCCCGCGCCGCCGATCGCCAACACCGCCGACGCTGTGGCTGCCCGAGCCCGAGCCTGAGCCCGAGCCAAAGCCCGAGCCAGAGCCAAAGCCCGAGCCCGAGCCCGAGCCAAAGCCCGAGCCCGTCAGTCAGTCAGTCAGGAAGGAAGGAAGGAAGGAAGGAAGGAGAAATGGGGAGGGAGACGAGGGAGGAAAATTGCGCGCAGGGTGAAGAAAGGAGAAGGGCGAACGAGACGAGCTTCCAACCCAAAAAAGGGCTGGAAGACTGGGAAGATGCAGGATCGGGAAAGAAAGCGACGCCTTCCCCGCCCGCGACGTCGCCCGCTTGTCATTGCCACCGCAGCGGCCCCCAGAGGGGCTGGGCACCGGCGCAGGGCCGCTCCGCAGCCGCGGAGGACAGCTGCGCGGCTAGCAAGGTGTGCCGCGTAGAGCGCGGCCCTTGTGTGGCCCGGTGGCCAGGCAAGCTCGGGCGGGGACCCCCATGCAAATCTAAGACGGGAGAAGAGGGCAGAGCAAAGGGGGTCCCTTCCCCAACCTCCGGCTCTGAGACTTCCCTGCGCCCCAGAAAAGCGAAAGGATTTTCTCTTCTTCTTTTTTTATAAATATTTTATTAAGTTTTCAAATACAAAGTTAGAAACATACACTGAAGAAAAAAGTAAAAGAACAAGAAAAAGAAAAAAAGAAAAAGAAGAAAAGAAAACCAACCATTCAACACATTTTTTATATAACTAACTGGACTTCCTCGCATCTCCCTTACCCTGCATTCTTTATAATAAATATATCAGCAAATTATTACCTTGTTTCGTACCTTATTTTGTACTTTTCAAATACTATACCTCTAAATTTAACATACTTTTCATCAGTTACTTATATCTTAAATTAAACATAGTATTACCTTAGATTTTGACCTTTTCTTACTTAAAATATAATTTCCTGTTTCCCAAATCTAATTGCTGAAGCTATAGTTTCCGAATCGTGTAAATTTTTAACATTCATACAACTTATATTGTTTTTGTAAATAGTCCTTAAATTTTTTCCAGTCCTCTTCCGTTGTTTCTTCTCCCAAATCTCGGATTCTGCCAGTCATTTCAGCCAGTTCCATGTAGTCCATCAATTGCGCCTGCCACTCTTCCAGTGTGGGCAAATCTTGTGTCTTCCAATATTTTGCGATAAGTATTCTTGCTGCTGTAGTTGCATACATAAAGTTCTATCCTTCTTTAACACTTTCTGGCCAACAATGCCCAAGAGGAAGGCCTCTGGTTTCTTGGGAAAGGTATACTTAAATACCTTTTTTAACTCATTATAGATCATTTCCCAGAAGGCCTTCACTTTTGGACAAGTCCACCAGAGGTGAAAGAATGTCCCTTCAGCCTCCTTACATTTCCAACATTTATTATCAGACAGGTGATATATTTTTGCAAGCTTGACTGGGGTCATGTACCACCTATAAATCATTTTCATAATATTTTCCTTCAAGGCATTACATGCCGTGAATTTCATTCCAGTGGTCCATAACCTTTCCCAGTCCTCAAACATGATGTTATACCCAATATCCTGAGCCCATTTTATCATGGCTGATTTGACTGTCTCATCCTGAGTGATTTTCTCTTCAACCTGCCCTCCATCCTCTTGCAGAAAACTCTTTGCCTGCCCTGCCCGTATCTCGTTTTTGCTTTTTAATTCCACACACGCACCCTTCGGACTTCATGGCAATCGGGCGCGCGGGTGCGTTTCCTAAGAGAGTGAGGACCCCCGCCTCCTCCCCACCTGCTCCCTCGCCAGCCAGCCAGCCGCGCGCCCTAGCCGGAGAGCCCCGGCCGTCCCCGTCGCGCAATCGGCTGGATCTCCCTTCAGCAGGCCGTGCTCACAACTCGGCCCAGGGACCCCCCAGCAGCGGATCTCCGGCCCAGCTGAAGAATCCGGCAACAAGCCCCCTCCTCCCCAATCGCTCCGCCGAAATACGCTCCAAAACCCCCCCGATAGGCCGCTGGCCGCCAAGTCTAGTGGCGCCCTGAGCGAGGGTCTCTCCCCAACACCGCCACCTCGAACTGCGTTCTCCCGGCTACCCGAGCGAACCAGCGGCAGGACCCCGGTATGGGCCCCCCCAATATTTTTTATAAGTCGGCGCCCCTGTTGCCCAACAAAGCAGGGAATGAGGAGGATTAAAAAATATATATACATATTGACTGATTGATTGATTGATTGACTGATTTTCTCACTCTCACCCCCGCCCACACTCCCTGCTTTGTGTAACATCTTGTCCGATGACAAATTCTGAAGAACTCAAAAGCTTGCTCAGCTTTCATGATGTTTCAGTTCTACTGCCCAGCTGTGGATCTTGGAGCTTTTTGTCTTAGGGATCAGTAATCCATTTGGCTTTTCACATATAGTTTTGTACATCATGTGATGTTACAGTTAGTTAATGGTAATGTCCTGCTATTGGACAGGTGAACAATCTCTATTGGTCTTGTGACCCTTGGATCAATCTTCTCCCAAAGGAGACAGCTGTTGCCAGACTTTAGCAAATACATACAATACATAGTATAAATACATAAATACACACATAATGTCACAGCAATATTTTGCTTGCCCAGACTCTTCCCAGACCACTAATCTCCAGTTCCTGATTCTGGATAAAATACCAACCCCCAGATCAAGCAGGATGAACAATTTAGGATGTGGTGGATCTCTGGCTCAGCTGGCTGGTTCCCAGTGTAAGTTAAACCAGCAAACAGGATGGTGTAATTCAATGGTGTAACTCAAACACTATTTAAATGCTTGTTTTTTCTCTGTCAGGTTTAGGCAGGCTCAGACTTATGCCTGAACAGAATTTGGACCCAGTGTACTTTACACTTGCTTAACTTAAAGGTAAAGGTAAAGGACCCCTGACAGTTAAGTCCAGCTCTGGCAAAACCAGAGCAGCGCATGGAAACGCCATTTACCTTCCCATCAGAGCAGTACCTATTTCTCTACTTGCACTTTGACATGCTTTCGAACTGCTAGTTTGGCAGGAGCTGGGACCGAGCAACGGGAGCTCACCCAGTCATGGGGATTCGAACCGCCAACCTTCCAATCGGCAAGCCCTAGGCTCAGTGGTTTAGACCACAGTGCCACCCCTGTTCCTTTGTTTAACTTAAAGGTAAAGGTACCCCTGACCGTTAGGTCCAGTTGCGGACAACTCTGGGGTTGCAGTGCTCCTCTCGCTCTATATGCTGAGGGAGCCGGCGTTTATCCTCAGACAGCTTCCGGGTCATGTGGCCAGCATCACTAAGCCACTTCTGGCAAAACCAGAGCAGCACATGGAAACGCCGTTTACCTTCCCGCCGAAGCGGTACTTGCACTTTGATGTGCTTTCGAACTGCTAGGTGGGCAGGAGCAGGGACTGAACAATGGGAGCTCACCCCATCGCAGGGATTTGAACCGCTGACCTTCTGATCAGCAAGCCCTAGGCTCTGTCCACTCGCTTCCCTTAGGCGAGTGTAATTTACTCTGGCTTCCCATACATAGGGCTGCTCCCTTATTGGGCTACTTTATCTCTTTGGTTGTGTTTTCACACAACCATTAGACACTTCAGAAGTATCTACCCAATTTCTGTGGTTTTTACATCTATCCTTTGACCAGGAGTACATTTTTCCTTAAAGCAGTATGATTGTCTATTAAGCCTAAAGATTTCCTCTACAGAGTTTGAGAAAGCAGTTCTTACAGTGGCTGAAAGGGCCCCCATGGGAGAACTCACCCTGGTTTACTGCCCTTTCTCACCTCTTTATTGGAAATTGAAGCTTCATCCAAGCCCATAAAAACAGTGAGGTGTGAGGATGTGGGAGAATGCCTTCATCAGTCTATATGTGTTGCTACTCATTTCCCTAAGTCCAAAGGCACACAGCAGAGTCGACTTGGCATCAGTTGTTCCAGCTTGCTGCTGCCTTCACCTGAGATTCTCTCACCATGTTTGCTGCTGGGAGAATAAAAGCCTCCTGAACTGTTTCCCAAAGGAAATGTAAAAAAGACCTCTGTGAGGAGGAGTCAAGCTGAGAGGGAAGGTGTCAGGCTTGTGCATCCACAGGATTTTTTCAGGGGGAAGTAAATACTCTAAGCGAATAACCAAACATACATAAGTGTCGGCAGAGAACAGATCTACAATTTCTGCTAGATCAGGTGACTGAGTGGGTAGACCTGGCTTTCCAGGTCCATCCTTCCATTGGTTCTCAATGGGTAGACCTGCAGTCCATCTATGGGTGAATGCAGCATCCAGGCAACCTCTTTCTCACTCACTTCTGTCCCTGGCTTCCTTCACAGCTTCCAGCCTTCAAAGAACTGCACTGTTGCTTTAATCATTTCAAGTTGGGGTTTTTTTTTTTAAAAAAACCCAAAACAGTTAACAATACTGGACTACACTTCAGGGTTATCATACACTACCCCCTTCAGCAACTTGGGTAACAGTACTGTGTTACTCTGCAGTATGGCGTAACCCATACTCTTACTCTTAGGACTGTTCTGCCTCCTGGCATAATAATGATGGATTTAATCAGCATTGGCATTAGCAGAGTAATTCTTAAAGAAAAAAATACAAACTCATAAGAAAACCTTACTTTTATGAAATAAGACCTAGGTTAGAATGATCATGGGTATCTTCCTTTATCGTTACATTTTATTTTTTACTTTGCACACTCCCCACCTCCCCATCACAGCTACCTGTGATACCTGGATACCTGAATTGCTTTCTGTTGGGCAGCAATAACTTCTCCACCAGGAAATACCAACAGAAAGTGCTTAAAAACAAAACAAGAGTCTACATCATGAGCGTTTCATTCTAGCCTTCTCTTTGTCTCATTGGCTGAAACGGCTTTCCTAAATGCCAGACATTGCTATGGATTCATTCATTGTCTAAAAACACTGGAAGGTGGGAACAGGCTAGCTTCTCACAAAACAAGGGGGTGAGAATGGCAGCTGCATGTTTTGATTCATTTGCCAGGTTCAACAAATGGTAGAAACTTAGGCAGCAATCTTAACCTACCCCCCAGCCTAATGGGGCTTTATGGAGCAGTGGGACCACCAGCACCACATCTGCACCCCTGCCATGGCAGCTGAGAAGGTCAGATAGATCACTGTGCGAGCCTGAAATCACACCCAGTGCCATCACATGCAGTCGAGGATTGGGGCTGCTGCTACTGGGGCATTTCTGCCCACCTGCACATTTGATGGGCAGAAGGAGGAGCTCCACATCAGCATGTTTATCAGGCAGAAAGAAGACTGGCAAAGTCCAGCAGTGTAGAGGCCTGTAGTGGTTCAGACAGAGATGAGTGCTCTGTGATATAGAGAAAAACTGTGGGGTGGGGGCTTAGGGAAATGGGACTGCAGAGAGTCCTTTGGGTATGAAAATTGGAGGGGGGAGATGCACCAGGGAACTGTGGTAACAGGGAAAGAGGAACAAGCATGCATTATGGGGTACAGAGAGAGGTCTGTAGCGGTTCAGAGAAGTCTGTAGTGATAAAGAGGAAGCATTCAGATGGGAAAGCAGAGTTAAGAGCGAACTGATTAAAAAGAAAGCAAAGAGTTATTGTTAAAACAACAACAACATTTAACCTAACAATATGACCTGTTTGCATTTGGTTGTTGCTTTTTTTAAAAAAGCAACAGCTATATAACATATAATATATCTATCTAACTTATTTATTTAATATAAATATACAGTAGCAGTCAGATTGATTGGCGTTCCGCATCCCTGGCTATTTTATTTCCAAATGCTAACAAGAAATTTGCCATCTTTTGCTGCACCTGCATGCTGAGCTGTTGCTCTTTTGCTGATCTATCCAGTAGCTCAAGATGTTGCTGCTCTGTTGGGCCCACAAATGAAAAGTCATCCAGCATGCGTAGAGATCATGACTTCAATCTAACTCTCTTCTTATTTAAGGTCAAAGAACAGTTCCCTGAACAACTGAAACCAGCCTCACAAGAGTCTCCATGGAAGTTCCAAAGATCTCTTTAGACCTTTGGTTTATTTGGTCATATTGAGGGCACAACTATGCAGCAAATATATACCTGTTTTTAATAAATCAATTTACCTGCCCCAATGCTTGTAATTGAAGTTTGGTAGGGATTGCAGAGAGAATCACATACTTAAGATCCCTAGCCCTCACTTGCTGGACTACATAGTTCCCTGGCGAAAGGGGGTGACTATCAATCCAGTTTAAATCAGCAAAGTAAATAAATTGCCCTCCCAAAACTGGTATAGATAAGTTTAACTGTTTCAGCTTCCACCTGACAAGAACTTTAGTTATGGACAAGGTCACATCCATGCCATACATTTAAAACACATGTCTCTCCCCCCACTCCACAAGACTCCTGGGGACTCCTCATAAAGCTACAGTTCCCAACACCCGTAACAAACTACAGTTCCCAGGATTCTTTGGGGGAAGCAATGTGTTCTAAATGTATGATATAGATAAAAACCTAGTCCCTTCACAAAAATGCAAACCTAGGTTTTTAGGAGACTTTCTCCCCCGGAAACGTGAAGGACTTTTGCCTTGTGAGTTTGCTCTTAGCTTTAGTGTGGAAAGAGTTGGAAAGTCACCATGGAGAGCAAAGATGTAGGGCTTTGCCTATACATGCATGGATGGGGGAAGGGAAGGGAAGCTCAGAACAGCATCCTCTTCTTTTCCTAATTCTCCCTAGGCCCTCAGGTGAATTGCTTTGGAGGAAAGCTATGTGGTTTCCATGGGAACTGTGTGTACCAAAGGCTATGGATGCTTGGAGATTTGCCAGCCAACAATTTGGGAATCTGGGAGTAGAAGGAGGTGGCGTTTTTTGTTGCCTTTTTAGCTCCTACTTCACTGTAAAACCAGCTTCTCCTGTATCTTTCATCCTCAATTGGTCCTAATACTGGCATCATGACTGTTGCTGTTGTTATGGAAAAGGAGAATGGTTGCCTTAACCATCCCCATCTTCTTCCTTTTGCCAAAAGAGAATCCCACAAGGGGTAGCTGTGCTGCAGCAAAGAGCCTTGTGGTACAAACAGGTTTGCTGTGGCCTAAGCAGGAGCTAAGCTAGTCTACCGCTTATGCCACAAGACATCTTATATTCTAAATAAGAACTTAAGGAATGGCTACAAAGCTGTATTAGATTGTGTCTGACCAAACGGTCCGTCTAGCTCAGTATTGCCTACGTCAACAGACAGTAAATTTCTGGGTTTGCAGGCAGGGGACACTCAGACCCCAACCTGCAGCTTCTGGGGATTAAACCTGGGACCTTCTACATGCAAAGCAGAAAGCCAAGGTTTTCAACCAGCTTTCTCTCTGTTCGCTTTCAAGCCTTTGAGCACCCTGTTTAAATTATTTCTGTGAAGATCATAGTGTGGTGAGAAGCAAGACAGTTCAGTTACCTGCACATCATCAGACACACACCTATCATTGCCAAATCTCAGAGCCTCTGAACAGCTCCTTTGTTGTGCAGCTGTCCAGAAGGCAAAGTACCACCTTCTAGGGAAGGGGCAGGAAACATCAGGGCCAGGGGCCAAATACCTCTCTGTCTGGCCCTTGGGGTCCTCAGTAGACCCGCTCCTACTCTCTTAGTCTGTTTTTGCTGGAATGTAGCCTTTGTAGGATGTGATACATAAGTAGCAGTCAAGTACAACATTCCTTGTTTTCCTAGAATGGGCATGCAAGGGAATGTTTGGTCCAGCCAGTGGAAAACTTCCTGTTTCCTCCTGGCTGGGACATACTTCCTTTTGCATGTGACTAGAGATGGGTGTGACCTAACCAGTCCAGGTAACAGAAGGGACAGGGCACGCAGCCCCCCCCCTCTCTCTTTGACTTCTTCAGTCGTTGGAGCAGCAGTTTTTAGCTAGAAATGCTCTCTTGCCTCTCAGCCAACAGAGGACACTGGAACTATCTCCATATGGGATAGATCCACATGTATATACTTTGTAACTAAGAAATCCAACTGTGAACTGATGTTGTGAGTAAACTTCTTTTTTATACTTTACACAAGATTGTGGTGTGTTTATTCTTTGAAGAGGGATATAAGGGAACTCACCAGAAGCCTAATATTGAGAGGCTTAAACAAGCCTGCAACCAGCTATCTGCTGTGCGTTTAAAAGGGGAATGTGAAACTCTGCTAAGTAAAGGAACTTGCTAGTGCAAGTTAGGAAAGATATTAATAAACAATATATCCTCTCCTGCTTCCCTGAACATTCTAGCAGCCTTGAACTATGCTAATTCTCTTATTTGCTTGGATGAAAGATGGGAAAGGGTGCAGGTGTATCTTTTTATGCCTATAATGTAGCCTGCTATACAAAAGAAAGACTCCTGCCCTTTCCTCTGACCATTTTTGTCTCTGGTGCCCCAGTGCCAGTGCTAGACTGTTTTAGCACTCTAGGCAAAGCTAATTTTGTAGAATTATACAGAAGGCACCATGAGAGTCATCTAGTTCAACCCCCAGCAATGTAGGAATCTTTCGCCCAACATAACCCATGACCCTGAAGTAAGAGTCTCATGTTCTACCAACTGAGCTATCCCAGCCTTTCACCCTAGGCAAGGATAACTATCTGCACCCACCCACAAAATGTCTTGCAGAAATCATAAAATTATTTACTATATAAAAATAAAATGTTGTTGTAAATTTATAAGGCAAAACCAAAACTAATCCATATAAAACTGTGCCCCTCAAGGGACAGTATTCTGCCCCTCTGAAGTCTGCACCCTAGGTAGCTGCCAAGTTGGCTTTACAATAGCACCAGCCCTGGGTTGCTTCCAGAAAGTTCCCCGGAAAGATCATTAAGCCCTCTGGCAATTCAGATGCTGCAGGGTGTCACAGATGGCTGGATGCAGAGGAATGGTGGCAGGAACCAGCTGGGGAACCCCCAAAGGAAGAAGGTTCAGAGACCATGGATTGGTGGTGGGACAACAATGGGTGGTCAGAGGGAGAAGACTGGGAAGAGGAGGTGTCAGAAACTGAAGAGACAACAGGGCTCAGTGGGTTGGAAGAAACTGTGGCAGAGAGAAATCCAGAATCAGAGGCAGAAGCTGAAGCAGGTGAGTGGATAGGCCAGACCAAGAGGCAGAGATGAGGCTCACTACTGAAAAGTCATGGGTATCTCCACCTCCTGCTGTAACAAGCAACTGTCCCTGCAGGTCTCCCAGAACCAGAAGAGGCATGAAAAAGGAGGAGAGCCTGGTTGTATGCAGATGCCGTATCTGATTGCTTGGGGGGGAAACTATGCAGAGAAGGGGACTACGCCAGTGTGGTGTAGTGGTTAAGAGCGGTGGACTCGTAATCTGGGGAACCAGGTTCGCGTCTCTGCTCCTCCACATGCAGCTGCTAGGTGACCTTGGGCTAGTCACACTTCTCTGAAGTCTCTCAGCCTCACTCACCTCACAGAGTGCTTGTTGTGGGGGAGGAAGGGAAAGGAGAATGTTAGCCGCTTTGAGACTCCTTAAAGGGAGTGAAAGGCGGGATATCAAATCCAAACTCTTCTTCTTCTTCTTAAGAGGAGGCAGGGACTGGTTTTCATGGAGTAAGACCACAGGAAATGAGCTGCTCTGCTCATCAGGCCTCTCACTCAACCAAGTCTGTGAGGATAGTGTTTTGCTACTAGAGAGTTAACTCCATCTTTGAACTGTGTGATTACTGTCCATCACACTCATGTGACACTGTGGGGCAACTCCAGTCATTTCTGACCACTGGGCCAAGCTAGCTGGGGCCAATGGAAGCTGGAATACAGCCACAGCTATAGAGGGCCATGGGGCCCTGCGACTCTGTTGTTGCTGAATCTAGGGTGCATATACAAATCAAGTTGAGTGTACTGGGGTGGAGCTATTAAGATCCCACGTCCCTGGCCCTGGAAATAGCAAACATTGGGAGCCCACCTGTCATGGAGCAGAAGATCTGAACGGCAAAGGCTCCAAGAGGTGGAGAGGACAGCGCCTCCTCCCCAGCCAGTCAGGTGAGAAGCAGGAGACGTCGTTAACAGCCTCAGTTCTGCCTCCTTGTAAACAAACACGGCTCCGGGAGGGAGGAACAGCCTCTGACCCCGAGCTGCTTGTGGGATGGCCCTGCTGCCCTTCTCTGCGAGAGGAGGAGTGGAGAAGAAAAGCAGGATGCTTAAAAGGGAAACAAACAAGATAGCAACAAGGAGCGGGCGGGGAGGGGGGGCGGAAGTGGTCAGGAGAGCAAGTGCAAGAGGAAAAATTCTGTTAGTATTCCACTGGAAATTAAAACATAATTGAAATAGAACCTTTGGGGGTGTTCCAAGCGCTTAAGTACAACAACACTGCAAGGTAGGTCAGGATTTGTCCCTCTTTGCGTTCAAAGAGCTCTAGAATGCGGGTGCTAAGCGATCTTTCGGGGTGCCTTGGCAGGAAGCCCCGTTGGTTTTCATTCTAAGCAAAGCACTTCAGACAAACGCCTGCGTAACAGTGCACCCTAATATGAGTCCACGCGGAAGTAAGGCTCATTTTCAACAAGATACGTGTGTGCAGGATTGCAGCTTAGGAGTTTTGTGCAGCTCCAAAACCTACATCGGTACAGAAATCGGTCAAATAATACTTATCCCCTTTGCCGGCTGATATAAAGGGTCTCCCCCCCTCAAAATATGCCCATCTTCTTTCCTTCTGCTTCCATTATGCCCGTGGTTGGAAAAAGAACCAGAGTCAAAGCCTTTTACAAACTTGAAAGAATTTGCTCCAATGTAGTTCAATTAGTAACCGAGTGATTGCTCCAGTAAACAACTGCAGGTAGTTTGGTAGATAACGCACACACACACACACAGACACGCACATATACATAGAAATAAACACGCGCGCGCGCGCACACACACAATTTGTCTGTCTCTATGCGCAGCCTGGGGAGAGGTTTTGATTATTACTTTTTGCACAGGTATTAACCAGAACATTTTGTTTCAACCGGGACCGATCCATAAGAAATGTTTCAGCCTTTAATGAATTCAACTCACATGTAAAATGCAAGGGACATGCTAACGGAGGGAGGGGGGTGGGCTCGATCCTGTGCACGTTTCCTTCGAAATAAGTCCCGCTGAGGGCGGGTTATTCCCAAGTGCATAAGTTTTCAGCTTTGAATTTCGCCCCAGCCTGCAAAGATGTCATAAAACTGCGATCCTGAGCACATTTGTTTGGAAGCAAGTGCCACTGAAACCACCCTTACGGTGGGGAAAATCACACAGACAAAATTGGAATACGTATTCTATATGTGCTTAATTTTTGTTCCTTCCTTAAAGAAACCCACCAAAGCCCAAGTTCATCACCTTTTTCGGATCGTTGCGAGATATATAACTTTGGACTAACTTTAAAGTCCTGAGAGGTGCTGGTATTTGCTAAGCTTTAACTATTTCACCGCTAACCGTTTCGGCGACTGTCACTGATCGATATGCATTAAGATGTTTTGTCACAGAAGTCTGGATCGGGTGAACTAAAAACATCAGAAGGTTATATGATCCTCCTGTTGTCGAAAAACGATGGCATCACTCCTATTGGTTTTGACGGTACTCTGTTAAATAAACTCTTAGAGAATGAAAGTGTCCTTTTGGAACAAAATGATGTAATGAGCATCTTTAATAAGAAGTAAAACAACAAAAAACATGGTCTTTGAATGAGGGATCTAACTCTTTTTATTGTGTTACCATTTCTTTTTTCTCTCCACCCCCCCCCCTCCCGCTTTAGTCTAATTCTTTATTAAGAGCTCCAGGTTGTGAGAAAGCACCAAGCACCTTTACATCTCAATTTTTCTTCCCTGACATTGGCGGCGGAGGGGGCGGGGAGCGGGAGAGACGGGTTCCCTATGTGTCAAGGTTGTAAATTTCCTTTATTGGTTACAGACTGGACAAAGTCCAGGCGAGGCAGCCTAGAAAGCTTCTGGAAACATAATGAGTGGACAATGGGGCCCAAATGTTATAAGCTCTCCGGAGCAACCGCAATGAAATTAGCAAGTAATTACAAGCTTCATTGTTTATGTAGCAGACAGTTTAGAAGGGGGGGTGGGGGAGGGATGGAAATTCAGGAGATATACAGTACCTGGTATGATAAAATACTGTGCGTGAAAGGTGTGCCCTTTTTTTTTAATCACATCGTAATTATTTTTAAATAAAACTTTCCCACGCAAACTCTGATTGGTATCTCATAGGCATGCTAACAAATATATTTGCAAATATATTTCTTTCTTTTCTGTTCGGGAGAGCAGTGACCGAAAGAAGCGAGGTTCAACTTTTTGAAACTTCCAAAGCTGCATAAGGAAAGCATTACCGAAACATATTGTCAGCGCAGTTTCCCAGCCAGGATTTGCAGTTACCCGCAACCTAAGCACTTTGACTTTCGCTGTAATGTACTTGCAAGTCAAGACGTTTATGGCGTTCCTCTTGGGCACACGCTCCTTGGAAAGGAGTCCCAGGGAAATCAGTGGCAGACTTCCAAGCCATAGATCTCGGGGAGGAACGTCAGCGAAACCGAGTTGCAAGTCGATGTGCCTCGGGTGGCAGTTTAAATTGATTTGAAGTCAATAAACGGGTTGCGGACAGCGATGTTGAACTCTTATTGCACCTACTAAAACTGAATTACGGTGTAAATGCAAGCATGTCTACAACACGTAAGTGTTGTGTGTAAGTGAGTGACTTTAAATCTACGTGGAGGGCAGGCGAGCCAAAACAGGATTCCTCGACAGTCAGTCCCACAGAGTCTATGAAGCTTATTGCTTTACAAAACTGCAACAGTACCTACCTTTACCTGGGTGTAAGTCCCATGAAACTCAGTGGGGCTTACGTCTTCCTATCCCTGCATAGAATTATGCCCCTTGGTGCGCTGCTTAGGAGGACCTGCTCCGAAGTAAGTGTCTTTGACTTCAGCGCGACTTACTTCTGAGTAGGTGCTCATGGGATCTGGCTGTCAGACAGTTCATCTTCTAAGCAAAGTTTTCTCTAATGAATATATTTTTTTTTAAAAAATGTTCTACCATGCCTCCTTACAACAAATAACCCGTTTCCTTCACTGGGGAGTTTGCGAAGGAAGCGGGAAGAAAGTTCAGCTTGCAATCTCTCTCCCGTTCATGGCAGAGTACCAAAGGAAAGTCTGTCGTCACTGTATTTGCAAAAGCCTCGTGGCTGACCTTCTCCCAGATCGCCGCCCCCCTGCACCCATTTCTACTTAATCGGCGCTGTGATCCTCTGACTCGTCCTGCCTCGGAGGTGGCGATCCCTGACTCATTTTCCTCTAATTTGGCCAGCGACCGCTTTCCTTTCGTTCGTCAACCCATAGCTCCCCAGGAAAAAGGCGAATCAGAAATTGAAACCTGCGCTCTTTTCCTACTTAACTGTCCAGTTCGACGGATGTTTACTCAAAAGTAAATCCCGTTGCCTTCAAGGGGATTTACACCTGAGCAAATGTGCATGGAGGTGCAACCTAAACCACCTTTGCTGGTGGCCTGCAGGCTTCCAGCCGAACTCAGGATCATTGGCTGCACGCTTCCTTGGGAGTAAACGTCCCATGGGGCTTCCCACCGATGCAAATAGATACTTTTCTTATTTGTAGTAGCCTCCCCCCCTCCCAAATTTCCGTTGCTGGTTAAAATTCCCTGGGGAATATCAGGTATACCTGCCATAATCTACACTCTTACTCGAAAGTAAAAAAAACAACAACCCACCAATGGCGCCAACTTCCAATTAAATGTGTTTCGTATCGCTATGCGGTAGGCGAGCAATATTACTGGAGGGCATCGCTAATCCCTGAATTTTAAGTGCACGTGTGTCCTGAGCGAATCAGCCACGCGGCAGTAAGTGAACAGAAAAGCTCGTTTCAGCCTATAGGGGGAAAGATGGATACTTCTGCACCAGGTGTGACACGTGTCCGCAAAGCACTGAACTGCGGTATTGTTTTCAGGCTACCTGGAGCTCTGGAAGAGTGACATTCTATTTTGTAAAAAAAAAAATCGAGTGTAAACTCGTGAGAAATCATTGGGACCTATTTCCGATTCAAGGTGCTTAGACAGCAAAGTACACCTGAAACTGTCATTTGCAAGCCGCCGCCCCCCCCCCCCCACCTCCGATATGAATGGGAATTGCGCAAAAGCGCTACGGTCCCAGCCAAGGGGGCATGCGTGAGACAAATTCCCAACTGATCGATGCGAACATACTTCCCAACGCGATCCAACAGCCAAGCCTGAGTATTCATTATACATTATTAGCAAAATTATTGCTGTTTTCTTTCTTACCCCACCCCCTTCATCAGAAAGAAGGTCCCTGGGCGGGTCATAACACATTTTTAAAAACCCACAATACAATTAAATCCATTGTGCTTCGGCTGCAACTGATGACGATTAAGGTTCCTAAATGCATTTGCTTTCAAAAAAAGCAGCGGCTGAATTGCTTCTAATCAAACCTTTTGAGGATCACGCTCTTAGGGGCGCAATAATTTAAACTGGAACCGCATGGCTTTAGAGTCTGAAATTCATCTGTTAGAATCTTTACGCGGTGAGTTGGGATGTGTTAATGATCGGCAGTTAAACGTGTCCACTTTCCTGATGGGGAAACTGAGAACTAGTGGAGCTGTTCACAGTCACAGCCATCCACTCTGCCCTATTCTACACTGGTTCACACCCACAGGAAACTGAAGTGCAGCATCCAGCGAAGAGAATATTGGAAGAGTCTGATGGAAAATAGGTTTTCTATCAGGCCATCATCTTTGGGCAGAGCTCTCAGTTTACATATCCATAAAATGGGATATTAAAAACAGACCATGTACTCTGAGGACGTGAGAAAGCTCTTTGAGCTCCGACAGTCCTATAAGAGATTAAAAACGACTTCCGAAACAACCAGAGCAGCAAGCTAATGCAGATAGCAGTTGTTTTCTAAAGCGCCAAACATTCTGCTATAGAAAGGAATGCCTTTACGTGGCTAGAGAAAAGTAGTTCACAAAATGTGAAGGTTTCCCCCTCCCAGGTTATTTACATACATATAGCAGTGCATCAAAGAACTCTTACTCGCGGAAAGACCAAAACGAACAAAATTCATTACAACGGAATCACATCGCTGTTTACTAACTAAACAGCTTGATCTCTCCAAGAACTGGAGCTTTTATTGGCTGGTAACAAGAGCAAAAAAATCAAATTACGAGTTTATTATTTTTTAAAGTCATCGTCCTCATATGGATCCTTCATTTTCATTCTAACTCAAGGGTTACAGGAGGGCAATGAAAATGCAGGGGGTTTCCTCCCCCACCCCAGTCACTGCAAGTTCAAACGGAAGACGCTCGTGACGCATCAGCATTAACAGCTACGTGCATCCCGTTTGCGCAAGAATACATTCATATGAGTGTCGTGTGTACGCATAGGAAAATATATCGAATGGGTTGCGAGGGCGAAAGGAGGGTGAAGCTACTGCTTCCCTTTCCCCAGAGAAAGAGCCTTGCCTTGCAGAGATCCTCTGTAACCTGCACGGGACTAAGACACCAGCCCCAGGGAAGGAGCCACGTTTCCACCCAACCCAGTTCCTCCCGACACTCCTGCGAAGGGAGCCAGAAATCCTAGAAAGCCTTACTCGGGAGTAAGCGACCCTGAACTCATTGAGGAGAGAGGGTGCTGGCTGCACCAGCAGTCAGGTTCCTTCGAGCGAAGGGTTGAGCTGTCCTGCTGAAAAATATTAAGAAGGAACCCTTTTGACTCCCTGGGTGGGGTGAGGCATTTCAAAGCTTCTAAGTCGTAAGGGGAGGTCGAAGGCATCTAGCAAACCCAATTCCCAGGTTGCCTATCGAAAGAGAAGCCTCACCTACTTCCAACTTAACTGTTTAAAAGGCGTTTGGCGGAGAGGGGTGAGGAGAATGCATCCTTAATGCTTGGATACCCTATAAAACAGAAGTGCCAAAATCCTGTGCACAGAAACACACGTATACCTAGGTATAGACATACAGTATACCAATCTTCATACTATTCATTTCAATGAAATGTACTAAGGCAATATATCCTGGGAATGCTAATTTGTTTGGGAGTAAGTGATCTTTTTTACGAGTGGGCCTGACTACATCGGCCTGCATATGCCACGGATCCACCGGATCCTATTTCAGTCTATCTGCGTTCTAGACCACACTGGTCCTATTCTATAGTATCAACCCTTTCATTCATTTATTCTCTTTTTCTTCCTCCTCAAGCATTAGCAGCGTTTGAGTCTGGTTCCTCGACACATGCGTGGCTCGCTACTAACATTTCCTGTGCACGCGCGCTCCTGCACATTCGCTGCTGCGGGTTTCCTGGCCCTCGGTTTTTTTCTCCCTGTTTGTTTGTGTTCGGGTGTGCGTGCGAGAGAAACAGAGAGAGAGAGACAGAGAAACAGCGCGCGCGCGTGTGCTTTCCCGCTATGGATTCCCTTGTATTCTACCAGTTAAACGGCCGCCTCTTTGACCAGGAACTAGCAATCACCCGACATTAATTTATACGGGCTTTTACAAATACCTAAGCCATTTAAAATGCTGCGCTGGGGTTGTTGTGTGTGTGGCAGGGAACATCTATCTATTGAATAGGCGGTGTCACACGGTAGCAGGCTCCCTTGTCAAGGGTGATTGTGTTTTAGGCAAACATTTGAGCAAACATAAAGGCAAAGGTCAAGGACTGTTCAGTTGCAGGGTGCGCTTAATTCACCTAGCTAGCCAATGGGGGCAAAAGTTGCGTTTTCTGCTAGTCCCACAGACCAAAGCGCGGAAAAAGGGCATTAATCCCAGGGATCGCTTGTTTCTTCCATCACCCTGCACACTGTGCAAGCTTTGGTTGGGGGGGCGGGATAGTGGGGTAGAGGGACCTCCGCCCCAGGCGAACTCTGTCCCCAGCGCATGTCAAAGAATCTATTTTGTTGCAAAGGAGCTAGTCCGTAGTTTTAATGTGGAAACGCCCCACTATCCTCTTTTATTGCTTATTTCTTCCCCAGGAAGGAAAAGGAGGAGGATTTTACGCTCTCTTCCCAGTTTTTGGAAAGAAAAGTCGGAATCAGCATCCAAAGGAACCAGAGTCTTCTAAAAGTGAAGCCCAGCCAATTACATGGGACACAAATATGATGTCATATTTTACGCACTTAAGAGCGAGGCACCTGAGATGGATACTGGAGAAACAACCAGCAAGGGCAGCAACAGGAAAACGTGCCCAAGAGAAAGAGACAGGCAGGTGTAGCTGGGCTGCCAACAGGATCTTAAGCACCGTGACGCAGAAGCAAATCCGGTCCCTTGAGTTCAATGGGAGTTACTCCCATATAGTGGTACTTAGGGCCGCTCCCAGAAGACGCAGTGAAGCCGGAGTCCTTGCATTTAGACGAAATCCACCATCCTGAACCGACAAGCCAGTCAAAACAAAGCACTAAACCAAGACTCCGGTTTTATTTCACATGCTAAATGGGCTTCCATTGTAGCTTCCACTGAGTTCTGTGGATGGGTGTGGGGGTTGATGTCTATGCTATGTAATGCGGTTTCGCTCCGAGCTAATCTGCTTGGGTCGTATTTTCTCGGCGGCTGGGATTATTTTGCTTAAATGGGGGGGGGGGAGGGGGGGTCTTTCCTATCTGGAGACTGACGAGGCACAGCGCAAAGGAAATGGCTGTGCATGTAACGTAACACACATAAACAGTTCTTAAAAATGAAGCTAACTCCCCAGATCACCCGCGTGGCTTCTCCCTTTGAATAAAGGCCCTGTTTGAACCAATGGCTGAGCTTCTGGAGAAAAAACCTCGCGCGCGTGTAGGACTTTGGCTAATACATTCGACCCTCGGCGTCGTGGACTTAAGTGGAATCCGGTGTGTGATGCTGACGATATGATTACATGGCGCTATACATTGCAAAACGCGCAGCTGCACACGGGCTTTTTGACGAGGGAACTGGCAGCTTATCTTACAGCTGGATCCTACGCACGTTTACTCGGAAGTAAGCGCCACTGAGCTGAGCTGTATGGATCCTCTTAAAGCAAACGCCATGGATTTTCGCCACGTATATTCACACAATGCACTGCTATTATTTACTACATAGTTTTTAATTAGCAAATTCCTTTTACAATATGTCTTGTTTGCCCCAGCAACAGCAACCCTGCTAGTTGGGTCAGTTTTGTTTTTCTCATAGGCCAACACACACACACACACACACACACACACACACACAGGATTCCTGCAGTCCAATCATAGAAAGTTTGGCCCCTACCTATTCATGCTTTGAATGGGAAGTAGGTCCCGTTCAATTCAATGCGGCTAAGTTCTAAGTAAGTGTCAGTAGGACTCCACCTATCGTTTAGTTCCAGGTGTGACTCGGATCGGGGCCTAAGATGCCACCCTTCTTCCCACAATATATCAAATAAATAAATAAAAACCACGAGCCCACCGGTCCCCCATGACATATTGAGTATCATCTCATTCAAACATATTAAAATCCCACTCCCTAGGAACCCACTGAAGTAGGAGATTGGGGTATAAAGCATCTTGATTTAGTTTGAAAATAATCCCGAAGTGAAGAGAATAGGAAAAAAATAAAATAAACAACAGCAAATCAAATCTAAACAGGATCCAAGACATACACAAATCATATCTCTATATGAAATGAGTTGGAAGAACATAAGCAATCCATCAACTATATATCTAGAATGTACATCAAGCATTTAAAAAGGGGGGGATACACTTGAAAATACACCGAGGTAAAACAAAATGAAAAATGAAACTTACCCCATGTGTCCATCAAAAACAAACACCACCAACCCCCACCCCGATTTCCTCCTTCCTCTTGCAGACACTTCCTGCTTCCTGGCCCTAGAGTCAATAAGGATTACTACAAGGAGGAGGACCGGGGGGAATATAAATAAAAATGCAGAGAGATATAGAGAGAGTGTGTGACTTGCTGCAAGTTTGGAAAGGATGGAAAAAATAGTCATCAGAGCAGCTGGGGTCTCCAGGCAGGCTGCGGCTGTTTCTCTGAGATGGCCCAGGCCCCGGCTTCGCCTCGCCACCTGGGTCGTCTCATAAGCTAAAAAAAAAAAAAAAAAGTTTGGGGAGCGAAGCGAGCCAGTGCAAAGTTGTTTCCAGTCGGGACACAATCAGTGTTTTGCTTGCTCCTTGGTGGCGCTGGGGGCTTTTTTTTTTTTTTTTTTTTTTACACGCACCTCTCATTTCAGTTAACTTTTTAAAGATTAGAAAAAGCAGCTTTAGTTGGAGGGGGGAGCTGTATGGGGTTTCTCTCTCTCTGTCTCTCTCTCTCTCTCCTCCCTTCCGGGAGACTTTCCTCGTTATTCATCTGTTTAGTCTCCTCCGCCGCACAAAAGACTATCAGCTGCGTTATGAAAAATGGTCTAAGCCTAGAGAATGTCACAGTGGTCGACTTATTATTTTAGCCTCCTTCTTTAAAAAAAAAAAAAACTCGGGGAAAGTTTGCTTTTGATGAATTCAATAAGAGCGGGGCTTCGGCGGAAGAGATTTTAAGAGAAAATCATACAGCATGGGGCCACAGCTTAGAACAGCCAGATGGCCCGATAGGTAGACTCGGCTGACTCTCCCTGTTGCCACAGCCAAGAGATAGAATTACCAGACTTCAGCTTCTTAGCTCTCTCAGCCCCCCACCCTTCCAGCTCCTAATCTACCTTCACTGCCACACCATGACTTGTTGGGGGGGGGGGACTTATATTCACATTACTATATAGCATTTTCATATTTTATATATGGAAAATCGTTATTGCTGTTGCTGTTATTTCTTCCACTACTTTGGGGGGGGGGCAGGACTTTAGGTTTATTTTCATGGGAGCGGGGGTGGTTTAAGGAAACAGGTTCAAAAGAGCCAATGGGTTATTGGAGAAAGGATAAATCAGATCATTATTTTAATTTGGGTTTCCTTCTGACTTGTAAGGGAGCGGAGGGAAAATTGATGTAAGTTGGTCGAATTTTCTTTGTCAGTTATTTGTCCTTCCTAAGCCTCTTCCAGTTCTTGTATGGCTGTCTGGGGTAGGGTGGGGGGTGATTCAAAGAGACAGGCAGAAAGGGTTGGTGTTTTATTTAAGCCCCAAATCCCATGCCCACTTGTTTGGAAGCAAGTCCCGCTGCATTAGTAGCTAGGATTGTTTCGAAGTAAATAGGTACAGAGCTGAACTACACGCCTTTATGCATATTTACCTGGAAGTCAAAGCGACTTGCCCCCCTACCAACAAGTAAAGGAGCCTCGGATTGCATCCTTAAACAAATCCAGACTAAGAAATCTAATTTATCCTAGGGAGCTGCAGATTCATGTGATGAAGTGAACTGTGGTCCCCGGAAGCTTATGCCGCGAGAAATCGGTCTGTCTTCAAGGTGCCACAAGATTCTTTGCCATTCACTCATTCAATGCGTCCATTCTTTAGAAAGACATAGAAACACTCTTGTTTACTTTCACTGCTTTCCTCGCCTTTTTGTTTTTGTTTGGGCTGTTTAACTTCTGATCTCCCTTTTGTACCCACTGAAGCGAAGGTCAGGAGAGACCCTTGCCCCCGGGAGGACTTGTATCCACGGAGAGAAGTGGCCGTCCCAGGGGATAAAGATCACCAGCCTCTCGCCCTCTCGAGGTGAGCTCGCTCCTTCTCCCAATGGCGTCTTCTTGCTCGCTCCCGAAGTCACACTCCAGGCCCGTCGCGGAGCGGCCAGTCTCTGGGTACCTCCGAGTCTCTTCGGAAACAAACGCCCTTCACCTTTGCCCTTGTCCCCTAGGAGGGGTGGGGAAGAATCCCAGGCTTCCCCGGGGGCTCGGCTAAAGGGCTGCCCTCGTTTGGCTCCATCAACATTCAGCCCTGGAGGCGGCAAGGAGCTCGACTGCACCCACCCATACGCGACCTCGAGGTCAAGGGCTAAAGTCTGCCTTGGTCAATTCAACTGCCTGGCATGTTGGCCACCAAATGCATGCCATCAAGCGAGGAGGACCTTGAAGGCAGCTCCTTGTGCCTCTGTAAAAACTAAATAAATAAAATAAATAAAGTAAGTAAGTAGTGGCTAGACGCTGATCCTGATGCCTCGCGCTGCAAAAGGAGTAGCAAAGGTGTGGCACCGCTGTAAGGGACCTGGAGTTTAAATAGGATTCGCTGTTTCTCTTTCTCTCATCCTTGCTTCCCAGTCCCGTATCCCTTGCATTACAAACAATAAGGAATCTCATTCGTGTATGTGATTAATGCCATTCATTTATATTCTGTACACCCTGCTTTTAAAGGTAGTCCCCCTCAAAAAAAACTTGGGGGTGCGCTGGGCTACAGGTATAGATGTTTCTCGCCCCCAAAGACTTTTGGGTAAGATGGGCTGCGCGCGCCGGTTGTCTTTGAGCAGCTAGCTTGCTTCCCAGCCTCAGTTTCCCAGCAGTAAAACGGACATTGTATTTACCTGTTTTTTACAGGGCTGTGACTATGTAAAACAAATGACGTGAAATAACTTTAAGGTTGCAATCCTCCAGACACGTCCCTAGGAGGAAGTTCAGTGAACTCAGTGGGGCTTACTTCTAACTAGGCAGCTATAAGACAGCACTGCAAACGCATTTTATTGCATTGAAAATGATGCACTGAAATGGTTACTTCTTTTACAGCGGCAGGCTGTTAGTGCCAATCCCCCATTTATAGTTTTGCATTTGGCAAAAGTGCAGAGTTAAAACTCGGGGAGATCTTTCTTGCAGTATTCTCCCCTCCCCATGTAGAATTATCACTATACCAGCAAGTCAGGTTTCTACCTCTCAGTCTCTCCTTTCCATCTGTGAAATGGGAATAATACTGACAGTACCTCAAGGCACAAACTAATTGTCTCCTGTTTTGTATTTCAAGAGCGAAGAAGTAATAAGGAGCTGTTTTGAAATCCAAATTTTATTATATGCCATAGAGAGACAGATGATAGATAGATGATAGATAGATAGATAGATAGATAGATAGATAGATGATAGATAGATAGATAGATAGATAGATAGATAGATAGAGATATAGATGATAGATAATAAAATGTACCAGAAGCTTCATGCAAAAACTGCGTAAATGAAAAATTCCCTCTTTACTGCTTACAGTGCTCTCATAAAGAACAAAATGTTGATAAACTTGCACCTCTGTTGTGTAAAGTCTGCCTTCTCTTCCCTGTTTACTTAATCCAATGTTATGCAGGAGTTGATGTCCCCAGGATCAGAAACATAAGTTTGTCACAAACGCAGCACTTTTATCTCTGTGGGAGCACTGGTGGAGCTAAAAAGTCAATCTACAGTTCTTAAGAGAGAGAGAGAGAGAGATGCTGATGATGGTTCTATATTGCTCGTGCAATTTGACAAATAGAGAAACTGAGACTGGGAAATAAAATGACAAATCCCTTCAGATTTTTGGAAGGTTTGTTACTGACACTAATAGGGAGGGATTTGCCCTTGGCCACCGTTCCTCTTTAAGAACTGGACCGATTGTAACACACCGGTCACTCGAAGTTCTCATTGTTTGGAATAAGAGGTACTGGGGTCAGGCCTAGTTGGGAGTCGTGTGCTGTGTCCAGTAATTCTCTCCTGGACCCTCTCCTTCTTCTCCCATTGTTTAGAGTGGACGTGAAGGGGGGGGGGACTCTGAACATGCTCAAATGCTCCCTGGTTTTTGTTATTTCTTGGGCGTGCCAGACTGACTACGAGAGTTGAGAAACGGGCTGATCTTTACCTTGATGAGTTCCTGCAACTGTTCTCCAGAACCCATGAATTATTGGTCTCTAATTAAGATGAGAGTAATAAGGCTCAGTAAAACAAACTTCCTATGACGACTGAGGATGTTTTTCACCTGCAAGTCGTCGCTTGAAGACGCGGTTACAGGTGGTGACTCAAATGAGTTCACACTAATTTTGACACGCCACATGTGGATGTCCAGTTCACAAAAAACTGTTGCTACCCCTGATAGCTATGTCGCACGGCTGAAATCCTGTCATTTCTCTCATGTATACATTATGTGGAAGTGGATATGTTGAATATTATACATTGGTTTGCATTCTGCTATATTGGGAAAAACATTTGAAAAAAGAGACAGTGTAAGCTATTGGTTAGAGTGTTGGGCCCGGGAGGCCATGATTCAAACCGCCACTCAGCCCTGAAACTCGCTGGGTGACCTTGGGTTAGTCACACACTCTCTCTATCAAATAACCTACCTCACAGGCTTGTTGTGACGATAAACTGCGGAGGAACCATGTATGCCACCATAAGTTCCTTGACAGAAAGTTGGGATATGAATAGTAACAAATAAGTGATGCACGGTCTATATAAACATTGCATGCCCACTATCTACTAATGCACATATTTAATAATTGATATACAACAAGAACTTTCCAGGTCCCACTTACTTCAACTGGAATACTTAAGTGTGGGCTTAAGGCTGCAACCCTCTACTCATTTACTTGGGTGTAAGTCCCACTGAACTCAATGCAGCTTGGTAGATACTTATAGGATTGCCCCATGGATCTCGGTCATTGAAATCAATAAGGCTTATGAGCTTATCTTTGGTTGGATCGTAGTACCCACGTGTTTAAGCTGCAATCTTGTATCTACTTAGCTGGGAGTACACCCCATTCAGTGCTACTTACTTCTCAATTGAGATACACAGGAGTCTGTACTGTTGAGGTATATAAAGTAAAAGTCTATATGCGTTCAGGTAAGTTACGGTATATTGGACGGTGCATGCTGAGGATATGTGCCATTTAATTGTTTATCCGTTTCCCCACCCACAAAATACGCTTGCTTTTGATTTCACACCAGCTTTCGATTTCATTTGTTTCTTTTCTCTTAGGCATTCAGGTGTAGCCACTGCCCAGAGTCGCAAAAGTCACTGAGTCGAAGTAGATCCGGGTCTCCTTGAAGTCACAACGGGACTTCGTTGGCGATATTCCACCATTTAAACAGGACTTTGAGTTGGGCTGCAAGTCATCTAAAAGAACTTCACAAGCCATTTGCAATCCGGATCAAGGAGGTCTTTTGTGGCACCCAAAAATAAAATAAAATAAAATAAAATAAACGGCACCGCGTGGACTCTGGCGTTTCTGTGCCCTGAAATCAGCCCTTTCGCTGGGTTTGTTTTTGTGTTAGGAAGAAGAAGAAGAACGAAACGAAAAAAAGGAAAATAACAAAATAACGAGCAAGCAATTCCCTCCCCCAATCCGTTGACGTACCAACGATTGAGAAAGGGTCTTATCCAGAGATAGTAGGGTAACACTTCTCCTACTTGACGGGGCTGCTGCCCTAAAAGCGTATGTCTCATTTCATTCCACATAAATAAATTACAGTACGTTGACTTTCCATCATAAGCGCCAGAGCAAGTTCTACACCTGCCCTCAATTGACGCGGACCATCGCGGTTCAGCGGGTCGGGCTGAAAACTGGCGAGTATTTGGGGCGGCAGGTTGATATATTAAACAGCAGTACATTATTCAGAGTCTAAAAAATATGCCAATAAAAAGCAGGAAATATACCCCAGTATCCTCTTACGTGTATGCAAAACAGGTAATACTCCTGTTTCCCCCCGGATAATGAGCAGGTGGAATCTTAAATCAGAATCTAATCTGCAAGTTTGTCCTGTTTCATGCGTTTTTCCATGTTAGAGACTTAATGCACTTCCCATCTTCCAGCGGCGTTTCTCTAGGATCTTTCCCCTGTCATTTTCCTTTAAAAAGAAAGAAAGAAAAACGAGGGGTTTTATGGGTCGGGAATGAAGTAAGTGCTAACTTGTTTTACAACCTGTTGAGCATCTTTGTTCGGCAATCGCGGGGGTGCGGGTCCGAAAGATCCTAGAGGATAAATTTCATTTTCTATTCCACTAACTCCTTCTTGACTTGAATAATTTAAGTAAACGATCTGGGGTCAACAGTTAGCAGCAAACTTTAGCCCGGATAATTTAAAGCTGCCCAGCAGCTCAAGAACTCAAACCATTAAAATGTGGCAATAATATTTAGCTGCCACTGATTTCAGGGGCAAATCTATGTGCGGTTTTTGAACTGCGTTTGCATTATTAAACTAACTTTCACGGACTGAACTCCACAGAGTTTAAAAAACTAACGAAAATTCTGATAAATTGAACTGTTTGGGTTTAAAGCGATTTAATTCACATAAATCAGCAGGACTAACCTGGCTGTAATCCTAAACACATTTACTAGGGAGTGATCCCCATTGACCACAGTAGGATTTCCTTTAGAATGGCTCTGTGAGGAAGCAGTCGTTTGCACAATTACTTGGGAGTAAATCACATTGAATTCAGAGCGGCTTACTTCTGGGTAAATATTCCCTGGTGCTAGGGCTACGAATCAGTTAGGGCTAAGTAGTTCCGTCTAACTTTACTCGTGGAAGGTGCAGTCATCCACAAATCAAGACGTCTGAAATACAATAATTCATTCGAGGGACGGTTTGTTTGCAGTTCTTCTTTAATCACCAGCGTCACCATCCTCTGTCCATCCTTAACAGATCCCACGACACAGGTTATGTTGTAAACCGCCAGGCGATCTTCCGATGAAAGGCGGTATAAATTATTATTATTATTATTATTATTATTATTATTATTATTATTATTATTATTATTATTATTAAATTAATAAAGCGCCGTGCTAAAGGGGGTGGGGGGAGGGATCATGTGGGAGCTACAATCCAGTTAAATCGATGCCCTGAGACTAACTGGGACAGAAGTCCTAAGTCCTAAATAAACCTTGGGGGCGTTACATTAGAGTCTGGAGAATATTTTTTGAGGGGTGTAAATAGATACAACTTAAACTAGTGGATCTTCCAGTTTCATTCCAGAGATGTTATATCCTTTGAAATGATTGGACTTGCTGTCTGATCTTGAACAGGAGAACCCTAAAATTCGTTCTGTTTATTTCAGAGGAACCTATGTACTTTGTTTTAAGTCCTAAGCTCTTGCCTATTTTCACACCTCTGGTTTTATTGACTACGAACCCAGACTACATATACCTAAGCTGTCTAAACCTTCCAGCAATAAACAAGTCGTCGCCTTGGGAAGAACTCAAGTGGGTTATAAATCCGTTAAATAAATAAATTATACAAAATCCCTGGCTTGAAATTCTGTTTCTAATGGGAGAGGTATTTGGCGACGCACCCAACGGGTTAAAATAAATTTGCAGAGCAACGGTAGGGATACTGTTCAGTAGGGATACTGAAACTAGAGCGCACACATTTACCAGCTCCATACTTTCTTAAAGGCCATCGGATTTTTATTTTATTTTATTTTACTCCTGAAAGAAGTCCCCTTGTCCTGACCTGTGCGCCCAAGTGAAAGTTGCGAAGGGGGATTTCAGAGCGAGTTTATTCCAGGGCTTCCGCTGGGCACCTTGGCCTTCATAAGACCATGTGTTGCCTTTTAAGGACTTGAGAGACCAGCATCGCAGTTCAGCCGGGACCCTTGGGGAAGGCGTTGCGAGCCAACGTGTGGGATGTGGTCATGTCAACAGTCGATCTCAGATTTCTTGCGAAGGACTGCCCGGGGAATGAAAAATGCAAAGTTGGTAAGGCAATAGCTTTTATTGGGCTCAGCCTCTGTTGGTTTGAAAGCGTCCAAAGCTTTCGAGCTGCAGAAAAAGATTAACCATAAGAGGAAAATGAGAAGGCTTGCAAAGGGGAATAAGGAAAATGAAGGCTTGCAAATGAAACATTTCTCTCTCACCAACCAGTAGTTTCGATTCCGCCAGTCTCCTCTCATTATGATTATTAACCTGTTGCCATATTGTTTTACTGCTGTTATTTGGCATTCATACAGGGCTATCAGAGTGCATGGTGCGTTACAGGGTAGCCTGAAAAGTAGATCCCTGTCCTCGAGGCGCTTACAGTCTACAGGCTTCTTCGATTTTAATATACACCCGATACCTTCTAGCTGCTCGAAGCCCCCATTTAAGGAACTGACCATCCTAAACACATTTAAGCAGAAGTGCCTGTTAGTAGAAATCAGTGGGAATGGGAACCAGAATGTGCACCAGATTTTGAATCGCAAAGTAAAATCCAGGCATACTCGGAGTGATGTTAACTGGAAGATGGTTGGAATGGCCAGTGTATTCAATGGACTTTGCTGCATTGTGAAGTGGATTACCAACCAGCTTTTCAAGTCGAACGTCGTTGGTGGGTGATCAGCCTTTACTAGAGTAGCTCGGAGGCCGATTCTTCACCTGAATTAGCATTACCCTGTGAAGTCCCTGGGACAGGAAGCGGAAGTGGTCGCCCAAGGCCTGCTGCTGAAGCGTTTGGATGGTTGGAGTCGGACGTTGGCAGTTCTGCCTTGTGAATTTGATCTTTCTTTCTTTCTTTCTTTCTTTCTTTCTTTCTTTCTTTCTTCTCCTTCCCTCCCTCCCTTTCTAGCAAATGTCAGTAGCTTGCAACTTTAGTGCTCTGCAGTTCATATTTCTTGCCCGAGGTCTATCACTAGCATTAATTGTCCCAATAAATTGAGATATAGTGTGCATAATGCAATGTAACAATATGGTTATATTCCACGTGTAGACTTAATTAAGCTATTTGCAGCCTGATGCTGCAAGCCAACGGGTGTGCAAGTGGATTAACAATGTACTGTTCTCCTATCCTCAGGATGGTGCATAATTACTTTACTGGCGGTACATATCAATTTTTGATGATTGCAGAACACATGCTCACTTTACCAACAAGCGCTTTAATAACTCTCCATTGTGTTTTTAAAAACCGTTGTTTGGAAATATTTGGAAGTCTCTGCAAACAATTTTATAGCTTCTTAGCGCGTACTTTAATGGCTCCAGCTTCATTCCCGATGTATATTTTATAAAGTGCAAAGGCTAACGCGTCGTCCGCCTCCCAGGCTGGGGATTTGGAGTTCCCTCCTGCCACTAACCCCTCCACCTCTGTCCCTTGGCCTGCCCTGCAGAGCCATCAGTTCAACTGGTGCAAGCTGGGCTGCTCCAGCTCTCCAATATGACACAAACGATGGCCAGGCAAGAAATGTTATTCGGCTCTTCCAACCCCCCCCACCCCGTCTCTTTTTCTCCCTCCCTCCCTTCCCCCCGCCCTTTCCACACCTTGAACTGGAATTAATAATTCAATGAGAAGAAGACAAAGAGCCTGCATCCACTCAGAGACTCTGCTGTCTCAGGTCACCTCGTTTTCCAAAGCCAAAAAATACAATATATAGATATATTAAAAAATCGGCACGGATCTCCATAGTGTGCCCCGGAGCGCAAGGGATTGTGGGTGCCCTAGCTCGGCAGGGTTCCCGTGTCCCAGACCTCGCTTATGAAATTTACCAACAATTCAATTACTAAATTAACAAAACTCGATTACGCCACTGGGAGGAGGAAATATCCGACACCCCCAGAGTAGAGGACGGGCAGCCGAAGAATCTGCCTTGCCTACTGCTGTTTATCTGAGCACCGTACAATATGTGGTTGCATCTCAAAATCTCTGCATTCAGCGCTCTTGACTTGGGCTGCAACGAGCTGGGGCAGTCAAACGCCCTGAATTGAGGCCTGCGGTATCCTCTCCTAGTATCTGTTCATATCTCAACATGAAAGGGCCCTGGTTCAGTGGTTATAGCATCTGATTTGCATGCAGAAGGTACCAGGTTCAATATCCCGCACAATCAGTGTAGTGACTGGGTTAGATAGAGTAGAAGAGTCAATGGTCAGACAGTAGAAATCAATGTCATGTGTTCCTACGGAAAGTGAGAGAGAAGCTGCCGGTCAGAGACTACACTAATACTGGGACCAACGATCTGATTCATTTCAACCTCCTTCCTTGGAGGTTTCTAAGCAGAGGTTGGATGACCATCTGTCATGGAATGGATGCTTCAGCTGAGTGTGGGATGTATCATTTATTGCTAGAGCAGTCAAGTACAACATTTTCCTGTTGCCTAGAATGGACGCACAGGGGAATGTGGCTCCAGACAGGGAGGAGTTCCTGTCATACCTGCTCTGGAGCTTCCTCCCCCTGTGTGTGACCAGGTAGATGGGCATGACTCTAGCTGACCAGAAAAATGGTTGGCTACACAACCATCTCTCTCCTGGACTCTTACTCTTACTCTTGGACTCTTGGTCTCCTGACTCTTAGCCAGCTCATGGCTTAACCTTCACATAGAATGGAGCTCACAAGCAGAAAGTCTGAAACGTAGCTCAGACTTCTTTTCACTGTAACCACAAGATAAAGCCTGCCTTTAGTGCTGTTAACTGAATGTCAGTAAATGTGAGCAAAACTTTATAATTACTTTTAAAGAAGACTGTGTTGTGTTGTTTTTATTAAGAGGGAAATGAAGGATAGACTTACCAGGAACAATCCAGACTGGACAATCCAGACTGGATTGATTGATTGATTGATTGATTGATTAAAGGATTCTAAGGAACCATCAACTTGCTCCCAATAAGCTGCAGTGGGAATGTGCTCTGCTGTTTACTCACTAGCGTGAGTGCGGAGGGATAATATCAAAACAATATATCCTCTCCTACCTTCCTTAACATTCCCACACTAAGAATCCTGCATTACAGGTGTTTGGACTTGATGACCCTTGGCGTCGCTTCCAACTCTATGATTCCTCCCAAGTCACCTTCCTATGTTTCCGCAGAACAGTTGTGCTTTGCAGTAATGCCAACGCCGTCTTGAGAACTTGCTGGAGAGCTACAACGGTGCGCACAGCTAGGTTGCCTGGACCCCACAGAACTTCTTAGAATGTAAGCTCCTAGGAGCAGGTTTACAACCTGTGCCTTTGAAGCGTGGTTGGCTAAGGGCTTGGCCCGAGACCCTTCCTATCCTAAACGTTCAAGTGTACATGTTATGTGTTAATGACGGTCCAACTCACAAGGGCGGAAGGGCCATTCCACCACTTTTCTTAAGCCGGATCATTAACATAAGGACAAGAGCCTGCTGGATCAGGCCAGTGGCCCATCTAGTCCAACATAATCCTGGATCAGGCCAATCAGATGCCCGTAGGAAACCCGCAAGCAGGATTCGAGCACAAGCGTATTGTCTCCTCCTGCGGTTACCGGCTACTGATACTCACTAGATTCATTGTCTTGGTGACTTTGGGGTAATGTTGGGCATGCAGGAGTGGGGAGGCTAATAGTCGACAAGCTCATTGATCAAGGCCCGGGTGAATCAGAAACTTGGGTCCATGATAACAGGGCTGCAGTGGTGAGGGTAATTTTAGACGCTGGGTTTAGCTGTTTTAAGAGCGCCCCCACTGTAGATGGCAAAGTGCATGACTTCACTTACTTCAAAATGTGCTGTGTTTCCAAGCACCCACATCAGGAGGAGATTCAGTCAGACCAGGCGCCGGTTTGTGCGGGTAAAATGGGCGTCGGCCTCCTATTGGCCCATGTGAAATGAATCAAGAGCTGCCTGCTCCATTTACCTTTACAACGTGGAGGTTCTTGAAATAAAATAAAGTATTTCGGGTTCTTGCTCCCCCCCAAAAAAATTAAGGTTTCACATCCCCCCCAACTCAGAATTTTATTTTATTTTTTGAAGAAAGCAGTAAAAAGAGTGCATTTGTTCTTGTACCTGAAGCAGGTGATGTTTATGTAGAGACATCTGAAATGACAGCAGGAGAGAAGGCCAAATCTAATCAAGCCTAATAAACCGTGCGAGTCGAAATGTCATTAAACCTGATCAAGATGAGTCTCCGAATCGCCGAAAAAGGTAAATGCCTTCATTAGGGTGATCTCTGAAGACTGTCGAACATTTCATTAATTTATAATTTATGATTGTTTGACAAATATTGAAAAGTATGTAAATATGAGCGGGGTAATGTCTTTTCTGCGGGAGATGAGGAAATGACCCAAACGGTGGATGTCTGCAAGATTACACACGAGGTCCCATCTATCTGCTCTCAAACTGTGCCTTCGCCTTTCCCCGCGACATATTGTGCGACTGACAAGTGAAATAGTGCAGATAAACCAATGGTTTAAAACGTAATAAAGACAACAGCTATTTGCATTTTTTACATTTTATTACAAAGGTAATTTACTATGACACATTTTCGGGATGTCATCTCTAGAAAACATTGCCAAGCAATTAGAGAAATGTATACAACACCGAGGAGCCCGGGGTGGGGGGCGGGGAGAGAGAAGTCAGATAAAGGAGAATATTATGGATCATCAGAGGTTTTCTTTTCGTATAGTAACACATAGATTGGGGGAGGGGGTTCGAGGAAGGGGACCAGTTCAGCGAGAACAGAGGCCAGACCTTAACACAGAGAGGGCATAATAAAGCAACTTGATTCCATGCGGAAGGAACGTGGAATAACTTTCTGGGTGGCTTAAGAAGCCTGTCTAGATGTCTCCAGGGAACTGTGGTCAGAGGTGGTGGTCAGGTCTATGGGTCGGGGTGAGCAACCTCCCGCCCAAGGACTCGCTCTGGCGCTGAGCCTATTCTCATGCAGGTGGCAAAGAAGAGAGTGGGGAGGGGAGAGAAAAAGGGGTGACAGAATGAGAGAGGGGAAAGAGGGCGCCTTGTCCACTCCTGGCTTTGGCCCTGCCCACTGCACTGAAGAGACAGAAAAGGGTCGTGGGCCGGTTGACAGTATGACTCAGGGACTCCATCACGCGAGGAGAGGACCATAAGAGGGTGGGGGCGCAGCTGGAGTAAAAATTTAGAAAGCAGCCGATCTCAACAGCAACTTTTTTGCAAATGATGCTGCGTCTTCGCCAGTCCAAGCTCTTCGCGTGTATTTGTGGCGTTGGCTTATGGAATTGCTGTTTGTTTTACAGGAACGGTTGCTGCCCCCAGGATATGGTGTCTTTACTTCTGTGAAGCCCGAGACTCGGAAACAAATCCCATTGTATCCAATGAAGCTTCCTCCCAAGGAAGGGTCTATAGGATTACCCTGGAGTTGCTAGCATGTGCCACTCCAATAAGTGTCAAAGGATGAAGTCTAGGGGTTCAGTTAAAGCGACCAGCGTTCAGCAACTAAATCTTAATATCCTTCATTTCTACCTCCGCCCACTTCGCATTTCCATTCTTTGCTTAGAATATATAGTAAAATCTCAGCCAGCCTATAAAAAGAGGTTTTATTACAGAATCTGTCCAGGTCTTTTAATCGTGCATGATTTAGACAGGGGGGAAATCTTGGAGGCCGCCAGCAGATCTTGTTCCCTACTGAGAGACAGAGTGTCAGAACCCCCTTTCTTCATATCTATTAAATCCCTCTCTCACACTCTCTCTCTCCAAAATTTGTCACAACTGGAATCCGATTTATTGGGGAGAGGGTGCGGTGTGGGCTGCCTTGAACCTCAAATCTGGTCTCAAGAGTTTAAAGTATCAACTACCCTTTCCACCGAGGCTTTATGAAGTAAAGGAACTCCTTTGACATGCCTCCAAGTTTATAAGGGCTTACTTCCAGGGAGGCGTGTGTGCATGTTAACACAACTGACGTCGTCTAAATTTAAGCTTTCGGAGAAAGATTACGGAAAATCCCGAGGAAATTGATCTTTCAAATATTTTGTTCAGCAAGAGTTTGGTTTCCTTGCGGCAAATTCAGAAGGAGTTGACCCCTCCGTGCTCCCTCGTTCTAAGGTTTTGTGGCTTTCAGCTAACACGCGAATCCAAACCATATATCCGGAGTAAAATCCCACTGATTTCAGCGGGTCCTGCTTCCCAGTGGAACCTCCTTAGGGTGACAGGCCTCAGGCTGACCTTAACTCAGTGCCTTCGCCGCTTTCGGCTCTACGTGTTTAGTTATACACCTGAGATGTTTAAACACATAACGTGTGAATAGGATATCCATGGGTTTACAAGCAGCTGTGTCACATAGGTACGCACTACAGGGAGCATTGTTTGACTGAAGCTCTCTCTCTTTTCTTTTCTTTGAAAAAAGGCTATTTGTCGACAAACTCGGGTTTCCTTTTGCGTAACGTGTGAAGCGGCTCTTAGAACGGAGATTGATTTTTCTCTCCGGTCTGGTCCTCAGGGAAGGTTGCCTTTATACATCTTATGTGCAGAGGTCAAGACGCAAGAGCTTTTGACCAGCAAGAAATAAAGGGAATCCTGGGAAATGTGTCTCTCCTTGAAATATCCCTATTCCGCACCACCGCTCCAATTGTTAGTTTGCACTTATGGATGAGATTAGGGAGGTTGTGAGGTTCTTACTCCTCTTTCTGCAGCATCTCCTCAGCGAGTCTCCCTTTCCCCGCCTCGGTCAGCTTGCAGCGCTGCTCCACCACGTGCTGCCTAAGGTCAAGGGAAGGGCGTTTCCTGGCTGGTCGAGTCTGATGCACCGGCTGCAGGACTTGGAGACTGGACAACTGGGCGGTAATAAGAAGAAACACTCCGTGACTCTGGGAGGGAGGAATCTGGACTGTAAACTGGCCAAAGAACTTGGGTAAATCCCAGGGAGAAACCCCCCACTCCTCTTGAACACCGCCCACCCATCCATCCATTTATTCACTCACTCACTCACTCACTCACTCATTCCTGGCCACCGAGCTTGCGCAAGAGAATTTCCCACTGGGCGGCCGGTACCTTCCTCGGCCAGCAGAGTCCAAGTTCGCCCCTTCGAAGTGGCCGGCGCCTTTGGAGGTTTACCGGACGTGTCAGCCCCGCCGGGCCGGCCAATCGCTGGGTAACAAATGGCCACGGTGAAAAGACCACATTGTCCTCTGGGCGCAGCAATCCATAAGTGGCCCCGCTTCTGGCTGAATGGCCGGTGTTTTGATGACTTATAGTATATGCAAAAACAAACTTTCCCGCGGTGGCCTTTTTAAAGGGGGGTGGGGAGAATCCGTCATGCTTTCCTTTCCCAAACAGCCCCGATTATTTTAAAAAGAAAAGGAGGGGGGCGAAAGAACACCCCGAAATGATAAATCGCGTGGCAAAGCTAATGGCTGGAGGGCGCGTTTACCAATTCATAATCATTTATTCTTGGTGATGTATGACCCTTACTCTTAAATCTCAAAAGCTTCTATTTGAAGGTGTAAATAGCTTTTTTTCCCCCTTGCAGTAAACCTTCCTGCATTAGCAGTGATTGATCTCCTGTACAATTCGTCCCAGAGTGCTATTTTAGAGGGGGAACACTGGCTTTTGGAGATTAACTGGGGAGTCTGTTACATATTAATGAAGTTCGCAGATATACTAACGTTTTGGTAATTTAGTTATTTGTGTCTATCGCTTTCGCTGTTATTTTCTCTTAGACCCCCGCGGTTGTTATACATCGAATTAAAAAGTGGTCTTTTAGCATCATTTTTTTTTCTTCCAGTGGCAACTAAACGCCATTTAATGGGAAAAACAAATGTTGACATGCCTCTTTGAAGGAAGTATATTTCCTGGCAAGACATCAAAGTGTTTTAAACTGTATTGGCGGGCGGGGGCGGGAAGCGGGCTGGGCGAGATCTTAGCTTTCTATTAGTCCAAGCCTACGGTAATGTCAGGAAAAAACCGCTTGGTGTTCCTAGAGGGGAGGGGAGGGAAGACGACAGAGAAAGGTGGAGAGAGGGGAAGCTGGCTGGAGGTTTCTGCTGGATCCATGTATACCTGGGGATTTGAGTCATGTTAGGTCACCACCAGACAGCGATGGCTGCTCAGATTCTGAAACTGCGAGTGCATGCCCCGAATTGGGGCGTAGCAAAGGAGAGCAGTGCATGCAACGCGAGAAAGTTCGCCAATGCAACTGGCACATGTCAGAAACCGGAAGGAGGGATCCCTGGGATGAGAGGGTCAAGGCCGCCCATTTCGTTACCAACAGCATTTTGAATCCGCGTGGATTTCAATGGTCATGAAATCTGGTGCCGCTGCTCTGGCTCTGTAATCGGTGAGAGCTAAAAAACGCTGAAGCTGAACCGTCAAGACACCTTGAGGAGGACCGCCGAGACAGGAGGTCTGCAGGAAGGGGAAGGAGAGTTCATGCTAACTCCCAGCAGCTTCTGTTGGATATATTAAGGATTTGGGCGGAGTGGCGGAGTTTGAAGACCATTTGTTGCGTTCCAGGAATGATGGTCCAATAATAGCCAAAGAATATAGTCCTCAGTCCACCTGAGATCTATAATACATTTGGGTGAATGGGAGTTAACCCTTCTCACTGCCTATGGTACATAAGATACCTCATTCCTAAGCTTTTGCAGGAAAGTCAATTGAAATGACCGACTTAGGCCTGTTCACACGTGCAAAGTGTGAAGCCATTCAGTTTGTTGGAAAATATGTGTCTCACACGACGAAATTTGTATAGTTGAGGTCAGGGAGGCTGCCTCCCAGCCGAACTTCGAGTGCCTATTGGAGTCCTTAAAAAAAGAAAATCCAGCAGGCGTTTTAATTGAAGTCTGATATTATAGTTTTAACCGAGTTTTACCTTTTCTGAATTGGAATTCAGGCACACTGCTCACAGATGAATGTAGATAAGCGGTATATAAATCATCTAATGAAAGTCAAAGTGACAGGACTGATTGCAGCTACGAGTTGAGTATCTCTACCGGCGAATCACCTGTGTTTGTTACTGCCTCATGTGCGGGATGGCTCTTACCTGACGGGGGCGGTGTCATCTTGCAACAATCATAACCTGAGTTTATCTCAGCTGGAATGTCCAAGCCCTTTCATTTGAGAATGAGGACACGGTCGCAAGGAAGGGTCTGCTACTGGAAGCTTATCCGTAGAGAATGTTGTGGAGGGGGCTGTAATAAGGACACCATGACTCCCTCTCCCACAGGAAGCTCAACCTCAGAGCACCCTTTTAAGATGAATCACTTAAAAACGAAGAATGTCCCGTTTGCAGTAGCCTATCGGGAAATAAGAGAAGCATCTTTATATTAAGATTTTTCAGAATACAGACTTTTTGGGGGGGGGAGGGGAAGCAACCAGTCTTCACTCCAAAAAACACATAATTGTTCCTCAGAGATGTTCAGAGAAAAATGTCCAGAGGTGCTGCTTCTTTTTAGATTCTACACACCCAGCCTGTTGTTGCTGTTATGGGATATGCCAACGACCTGTTTTCGCTTAGTCCCATTAACTTCCACCTTAGAGAGCGATCTTACGCATGGCTCCTCGAAGGTAAACCCTGCTGTCTTCAATGGCGTTTACTCACGAGTGAGCGTGCTTAGAATGACAGCCTTAAGCAGGTCTTTTCTTATTCGCCTTTGACTATAGCTAATGTCCTCTCCTGATTTCCCACCCCACCCGCCTTGTCCCTCTGCTGTTTTATTGTTGGATTACGATTCTATTTGTATGGACAAATTTTAATTGTGCCCCGCTTCGGGAATCGATATGATTGAAAGGCGAGCTAAAAATAGACCTAAACAAACAAACAAGACAAACATGGCTACGTTAAAGAATCAGAGCAACAGCCACTGCCTTGTTGCTGTCTGCTCAGATACCCAAACATAAGCAAACAAACCTCGCCACTCCGATAGCGCTCACCCTGTTCAACCTAAGCTTCTGTATGTTTGTTTACTCCTTTCCGCTTGGTTCAAAGAGACTTACTTCCGGGTAAGTGTCCATTGGGTTAGAGACTCGGAGTACAGTCCTGTCCATGTTTATTCAGAAGAAATAAGGCGCCTTGAGTTCCATGGGATTTGCTTTCAAGTAAGTGCGATTAGGATTGCAAACCCAGTGACAAGGGTTGCGCCTGATTTGTGCTTTAAAAACAACAACGAGGTTTCGTGTTACACAGGATTCTTCACCTACAGTTGATCGGATGATTAAAATAAAAAAGCAAATAAAGTAAATAAAATATATTCTCATTGTTGACCCCAGCTGCTTTTTAGAAAGACAGGCACTTATTATTATTATTATTATTATTATTATTATTATTATTATTATTACTATTACTGTTGTTGTTATTGTTGTTGTTATTATTATTATTATTATTATTATTATTATTATTATTATTATTATTATTAGCAGTAGTATTCTTACCCACCCTTCACCATAAGATTCCACCGAGGGTGGCAACAGTGTAAAAGCCCACTATTGTTTGTGGCTGTGTATTCTGCGTATGTGTGCATGTGTGTACATGTACGCCTACATACACACCATATGTATACCCATTCCTCTGAGTCCTCGCCCGTCTCTAAGCTGTTGACTTTAATGCTCCGGGTTTTCTTCGTCCTGAAAAATGTGCGGGTCTTTTATTGTTTCTGTAGAACTATAGAAAAGGAACTGAGAGGAAACCCCCCCTCTCCTCAAAAACAAAACAAAACACTAAACAAAAACTCAACTTGACCAAGGGGAAATAGCTGGGGATTATTTGCTTGGGACTTCCAAACAGCCGGTGGAGGTGAATGACCTCCCATCACAACGTAACATATTTGCGTTTACTTTTTGTTTTTTTGTTTTTTCCCCGCGGGCGGGGCAATGTATTCCCCCTTGAAGGAAAATGTGGTTTGGACACTTTTTCTTCTTTTATTTAAGAAGAGAGAGAGAGAGAGAGAGAGAGAGAGAGAGAGAGAGAGAGAGAGAGAATGAGACCTCAAAACGATGTTACAATGAAGAAGAAGAAAAAAACCGGACAAATTAGGAGCCATTTTCCCTGATCAAAGGCAAGCAAGCGAAAACGAGTCTGGGCATTCAGCGAGCTTGACTTATTCAGACAACTTCTTTGGAGAGCAGGGCCAACAAGCGTGTCTTCCATTGAAAAGGAGCCTCTATTCAGGGTGCAGGTGCGAAGTGGTGCGGCGCATCGGGCACATTATGCGGAGGTTGTTGGAGATTAGTGCACAGCCTTAATAACTAAAGCGCTTGATTTACATTGGGAGGCGGGGAGGGGGGGGGAAACTAAGACTCCTCATCCGTGAAAGCAAAATCATTGAACTCCTGATCATTTCGAGTGCTCGTGATATCCTAATACTTGGCATTGTTCTGGGGAAGAAGAAGAAGAAGAAGAAGAAGAAGAAGAAGAAGAAGAAGAAGAAGAAGAAGAAGAAGAAGAAGAAGAAGAAGAAGAAGAAGAAGAAGAAGAAGAAGAAGAAGAAGAAGAAGAAGAAGAAGAAGAAGAAGAAGAAGAAGAAGAAGAAGAAGAAGAAGAAGAAGAAGAAAGTCTCAGAGCATTCCGGATTGATTCATTTACAGCCAATGAACTCTGCTCCGAACTGGGGCGGGAGGTGACGCGGGAGGTGGTTCTGGGACAGGAAATGAAAGGGAGAGAGAGGGAGGTTTTCCATTTGAATAAAGAAAGCCAACTCCAAAAGATCCCTTCCCTGAAAGAAAAAAAAAAAGGAACCTCCCCCCCCCCACTATATTTGCATACAGTGCACCAAAGTCCAGCCGGTCTCTCCCCCACCCAGCCCCTGCCCCGCCTCTTTCTCCTCCTATTAATATTCCTTCCAAGAACCAAAGAACAAACTTTGCCTTTCTTCTTGCAAAGACAAACCAAGGGGAGGAGGGAAAGAGAAATGGACCTCTGCCTAAGCTGGATCGATTCAGTCACTTGCTCACGCGCAAACACCTCATGGAGTGAATCTGGATCTGACCGAGGGAATTCCAAAATCCTTCGAGGAGCGATCCAACTGTCACCGATGAAGTCTGTGTCAAGAGCCCCGCTGCCCTGGGCAGAGGGAGACACAAGTCAGTTTGGGATGTGGGGCTTGGACCTTTTAGGAGGTGGGAGAGCAATTGAAATGGAACGACCAAAATCCTCTTGCTGACAGCCCATTAAGTCACGAATTGAAGGGCTTGGGATTTCAGCCTTTGACAGTTCATTTCTATAGCGGTCCCACCGATTTGAGCGGAATTTCTTACCTGCGAGGAACGAGTCCTAAGAATACCTACACAAATTGGGTAGGTTCAGGTGACTTACTTCCAAATAAACACGGTGAGAATCGGGTTAATGTTAAGCTGCACTTGGGTTTCTTCCACACTGAACTAAAAAGGGTTGACACCCACCTTACACTAACATCCCACCTTTCTTCCAAGGAGCCCAAGGTGGCGTAGATAGTTCTCCCTGCCCTCATTTGATCCTCGCAACAACCCTGTGAGGTTGGTTAGGCTGAGAGTCAACGGTTGGCCAGGGTCACCTAGGGAACTTCATGGCATGTGAGTGCCTTCCTCCTCTCCTCCAGACTCTTTGTAACCAGACTCGTCAGGAGTTAGAGGGCGGGGCTTCGGGTCAGGGGGCGTGACCAGGTGTGAGCACATGATGCAGCTCCCTTGATGAAGAGATATAGCAGTGCCTAGAATGGAGACGTCCTGGAAATGCTCTTTAGGCCGCCTTCAACCCAGTCGAGGTAATGCCAGTCGAGTATCTGAAAGCCTTACAGTGCTTTCCAGCATATACCACCAGAACAATCCTCAGTTTCTTGCGTTGGAGAAATAATGACCACACTGCTTGAGGTCAGATTTGCTGATATTTTGGTGCGGCCCAAGCCTGCGCACGTCTATTTAAGAGCAAGTCGAGATGGGTTGAATTGGCTTCATTTCATTCCATGTTTATGCCACCCTTCCTTCAAGGATCTAGGGCAGAGAGGGGCGCACATATTTCTCCACTTGCCTCTTACTGTTTAACAACAACCCTGTGAGTTCGGCTAAGCTGAGAGGAGGTAACCGGCCCAAGATGGTGCAGGGAGCTTCACAACTGGGTATGGGTGGAGAAACTGAACCTGGGTTTTCTTGAGTTGTAGTCCAACAAGCAAACAAGCTACACTATGCTGACGGGAAGAGTGAAGTGGACATAGGATTGCAGCAGCGTCAGTATGGTGCAATGGTTTACTAGTTTACTCCCAAGTAAACGCCGCTGGACACAGCGGGATTTACGTTTCACTAAAAGTAGTTAGGATCACACTCTTAGAGGAGAGTGTTTAACTACAACTGGGCTTTACAATGAAAAACATCTGATAACTCTCCTTTTTTTAGGACTGCAGCCCTAAATTAATAGGTTTAAATCCCATTTATTTAGCTTGTGAGCAACCTTCAGAGCAGACTTCAGGGGCGATCCTAGCCTCATTTACCTGGGAGCAAGTCCATTTGATTTAACTACTTATGAGTAGACGTGGCTACGTTTGTTCTGTTAATCTGCTAAGGGCCTAATTCAGAAACTTTATGCTTGGAAGTTGGAACATATAACTAAACACCAGCGATGCTTATTCCACTGCACCCCCTCCATCCTGGAATTGCCTTATGCCAGGATTACATCCAAAGGAAACATTTTTTAAAAAGACAAATAATTAATGCTAGTGGCCATCGCTGATATCCACGTTGGCCACCCATTTGAGAATGTTAAGAGAGGAAGTAATTTCTTATAAACTACCTATCTATTATAATGGAAATATCTACGGCTTCCCTGCCTTCCAACCCTCAATTTAAGAAAGAATCTTATTGGCATTTCCATAAGTTCTCCACGAGTATAAAAGCCATATAATGGGAACAAGGTGAGAAAGCTGTTCAGCCTTGTTTCACCAAGAAAAGGTCGTAAGTCAGGCAATTGGTGTCTGACCTGTCAGGAGAAGGTATAAAGGCTTCTTTCATTCAGTCGCTCACAATTTTCTCAGCTCTCACAAAAGTGTTTTTATTATTCTGTTTTCTTACCTCGTCCCTTAATTAAAAAGCTGAATGATTAGAATAGCACCTGCATAATGTCTGGACCACGGCTGCATACTAATTCAAGAGGCTTTACATCTCGTAATTATAACATAAAATCAGAGATTGAATAAAACAGAAGGATTGTGCCCCTAAAGCCCTGCTAATCCCCTTTAAAAGAGTCTGCTGAAATAATTCAGAACACTTTCCGGAAGTTGGATTACCGACTCTCTTTTTAACTTTGCACAATGAAATGATATTTCACACTTAAAAGAGTGTCTGAATTTTTACAACTGTTCCCCCCCCCCCCTCTTAAATTGGACCGTTTCCTGGACGATTAAAAAAATAATCTGAGGTACTCCCTATCCCCAATCAAACGTTGTTGTTTTTCTTTTGTGTGCTTGTGTAACACTCACCCACACCCACACACCACCAACAACATTTTCAAGTTTAGGAAAAATACAAGCAGTTGTAGTAGAGACTAGATTTATCAGGATGTTTAGCAGCATAGCTAAGCTATTGCTAAGGGAGAGAATAAAATTGTCACGGGCTACCTGGAGATATATTGTTCTAGCCATATCAGTAAATAAATATGCTAAAGAGTGCTGTAATATCTTCAAACTCGACACTTGTGAATAGATTCGGAGTCAATAAAACAATGGCACTATGTTGCATGGCTACATTTTTCGCCTCTCAAGTAGTTCAGTTGAGATTAATGAGATTGATTCAGATGAGGTGGGTTGTGGGGTTGTTTTCGACGTTTCAGTGAAGAACAGCTTCACCTAAGCCTTGAGGTAGTCAGTTTTAAAGAGGAATAATATAAACGGTTGGCTTATTATGTGAAAGCATCTGAGAACTCTGCCACCATTCAGTCAGACGAGAGTAAGTGTATTTAAACCGACTGAGCCACACTGAAGGCCAATGAAACAGGTAATAAATGAAGCCCCTCGCTTAACTGGGCTGTGGATCGAGGTCCCCAACACTCCGAAACATACAGAGAGAAAAGGGACAAAAATATTGGGAGATAATATAGGAAGTTCTCACGGTTAAGTAGAAATCTTTAAAAAAAATGTATATACGTAACTAAAAAGTGATCAGGTTTCTTTCAAAAAGGGAAGGAGACGTTGGATCATTCAGCAATTTTCCAAATTTATGCATTGATCGAGACGTTTCTTCCACCCCCATATTTAGGAAACGTCACATGAAATATTTTAAATCCATCCCCCCCTAAGAACTTGCTAGAAATTTTGCACGTTCTGCAATCTTCATCGATTTATTTGCTCTTAAGAGGAAGAAAGATGTGCAGAAACAGTTTTGAAAAAGTAAACCTACCTTCTTCAAACTGCATTTTGAATGCTACTGACGTAGCAGTGGCGATGGGATTCAGCCAAGGTTCAAAGGTTAATTTGCAAAAGAAGGAACTGCTCTTTCAATATATCATTCAGGATCTATCCGTGAAAATAAAACATTTATAATGATGCTGATCATTTTTGCATTGTTTTCACACTCTCTCTGTGTGTGTGTTTTTAAAAAACTAATTGCCACATACTGTAGCTGCACAATTCCCGAACTTTCTTTAGTTCCTGAACATGCGTAGAAAGAAAGGAAACATTTTGCACCTTTGCAAAGGTTGCAGCAGTTCTTTTGAATAAACAAGTAAGAAGAAGGGAATAAAAAATCCCGATGATGTATCATTTCTGCATCCTATCTCTACGGAATAGGAATTATATTATATCAAAATGAATTCTTTTCTATCAAAAGAAGACTTACTCTTTGGTTAAGAGGTTGCATGAGGCTCAAAGGAAGGACGTGCTTTAAATAGGTGTGCGCATGCCTCCATGCATTTTCGCCTTCATTTGGAAATCACCATTCTCAGAAGGTAACCTAAAATAATGTGAGTGTAAGCAAATGAACATATGACCCAGATAACATGCTGGGATTTAAGTGAAACTGGGGTTATTTCTGGTGCGCATGAGAAAAGTGGGGAGTGAAAGCAGGAGAGGACACTCGATTACCTTTAATTCCCTAATTTTACTCTGGTTTCTATTACTTCTTCCTTTGGTTATGACGCCAACAACAGGACTGATGCACGTGGGGACGCCACGATGCTAAGTTCACGCGACTGTGTGCTCCAGTTGTAGCGTGTATCTATCTGACCTGTAATACCCAGTCATCTCATTGGACCCATCCTTTGAGCACATTACATGAAATCAAGCCTAGGCTCGCCTCCCAAATTCTTATGTTTGTGTGCTTAGCGGTCAGTACCACTTAGAAAGTTAAGCGTTAAGGTTTCAAATCTCCCTATTCTCATCGACATAATGGAACACTCTGGCCCTCAGGGTGCCTAGTCAGCATAGACGACATTGCCCCTCGTTTCCATGTATTGTAGCTAGCTACTGGACGTGAATATACCGGGCCTGAAAATGTGTAAAACACAATCCACCGGACGAGCCTCTTGTGCAAGCCCCATTGAATTGTATGGGAAGCAGGCAAGAAGACGATAGGGTACTCCTTCACTCCGTAGTGACACGACCCATCAACCCCTGGTAGATTTCAAGAGTTGTTTCGAACAAAGATTTCAGGAGAGCAATTCATGGAAGCTGTGTTGTATGCCTGCAAACGAACATGGCATTCATTTCTCTGGATCTCCACGTAACACACTACACATACATCGTTTCTTCCAAGAACGCAGGGAACTTCGCACAAAGTCAACTTAAATCGTGGCTGCGTGGCTCGCAACCTCTAACCCGAAAGTGTCCATTGTGTTCCTCCTGGCAAAACTTTCATTTCTGAAACATTCCTGGTCCTTTACTCGGAAAGCGGAAATGTGTTTCCAGGAACCGGACCAAGACCCGAGAGCCAGCTTCCGCCTGACATTCCCTGACACTACCTTCGAATCTAACCGTCTCTACGCAAGAAGCCGGGCGGCGAGGGCGGATCATCACCACCCCCCGGGTCATATACTTCTAGAGAGAAGCGCTGGCCATTCGTTTTTATGGGCATTCAATTAAAGGAGGTTGCAAAACCCCGAAGGTCCTTTCTTCTTCTGCCTGCCTCCCCCCCCCCAGCCCCTCTCCCTTCTATAGTGTGCCTGGGCGGAAACGGGGCTCGGCCGTCCTGATTCATATTTCTAATCTTCATTTCCTAAAGATACAAATGGCCTTTTGTGAAATGAATGGTCTTTAATTAATGCGTCCGCACAATGCAGGGGCTTGCATGGGGATCGATGCTAGAAAGCAACAGGGGAGGAAGCCATCCGAAATGGATTGTCAGCATTAAAGGAAGAAAAAGGCAGCAGCGTCTATAGAAAGAGCAGGGAAGCCTGCCCACACGTCTCTCCCCATGTTGTCCGAGGGAACCTTCCATGTCTTGCTGACTACAGCCGAGTGTAATGATGATTACAGGGCTTCTGTCTGCGATTAGAGGCCATATAACTCTTGGCTTTAATAGTCACCGACTCTCCAGCGTTGGGTTGGGGTTAGGGGGCGTTGTTTTGTTTTGTTTTTTGTCGTCGTGCTTCGCCAACCTTGCCGTCTGTAGAACAACCCACATTCCCCTCACTTCCTTGATCTCCTTTCCCACGTTCCACTAACCTGGTCTTCCTCTACCCCACCTTGGTCATATAGTTCGGCTTTCTGTAGATGCTCATCTCAGCTATCTGCCAATCTCCCATTCCCACCACCCTTCTGAGTAATACCCCTCCCCACCTTCTCACTATATAGAAGGATCTGGCAACTTCTGTTTCAGTGTATCTGAAGAAGTGTGCATGCACACGAAAACTCATACCAAGAACTAACTTAGTTGGTCTTTAAGGTGCTACTGGAAGGAATTTTTTTATTTTGTAGATGCATAGTAACACAGATGCATTCTGTGAAGAATGCAAGCAAGGAATGTGAGGAGCACAACTAAGGTGGAATGGAAGCCTCAACACACTTGCTAGAGAGTAGCACAGGGGTACTTGCTTCCGAACACACCAAGGAATGGACAGTCAACCGATCGCCCTATCCCAGCTTTACTCAGATCTAAGCACCGTTTGTATAAGCACACCTTCCTTCCAAGCAAAAAGGAAGTGCTACAGACGCTAGCCATCACACACATTTACTTGGGTGTGAGTCTCGCTGATTTTAGTGACCTGTCCTTTAGTGCGATGACAGCCTGATCCTATACTGTATATAGCTTGCTTGCTCCAACTGATTTCGACGGGACTTACTGTCGAGTGAGCGCGCATAGGATTCCGGTCTTGCACTGATAATATTTCCAAGCAGGAGAAAGGCAAATCAACGACTTGCACAATGCGCATGTGCAGCAAAACGCAGTAGTAGGCATAGACAGCTAGCAGCGTTCGATAGATAGATATATACAGTTGTGGGAAGGCGGAGAAATTTGAGGGGACTCATTATGGACTATTCACATTGAAAAAGAGATTGATTACTATCTGCCAGTGAACTAACTTCTTAAAAACAAGACAATCCCACCCCCGCAGTTCTGGAAATATTTATAAAAACAAAACACTAGTGTAGTAGAAAGCAGATATTATTTTCCTGCGCCAAACCATTTCTTGGGCACCATAGCTTTCCAACCCTAACTTGAGAGAATCGTTTATCATTTTCTAGGGGCATTGTTGAAGCCACAACGGATACTTGATTTTCAAAGAATCAGCTGGAAGGGGGGGGGGGAGAGAGAGAAAAGAGAAAAGTAAAGACGAATTTAATCACAAAGAAGCAAGTTTTATATTTCTCATGGAGGGCTTTATTTTAAAAGTACAAATTATTTCTCCAGAAGATTGAGTTTTCAGATAGCAATGATGTTTTCATCCAATATTCGTTTTTTTATTTATTTAAAAATCCATAACATGTCCATAATATTCCAACAACAATAATTGCCATTACATCGCATTAGAAACCGACCCAAATTATACATGGTTGCTGCGTAGAATTGATTTTTCCTTTTGCTGTTTAGTGTACAAGTGATAGGAGGGGATTGTTAAAAAAAAAACTTTCAGAAATAGCACGGTAGGGCGAAAAATAAAACATTTTAATTCATCTTTATAAAAAGAAGCACCGAAGCTTCGTAAATATTTAAAGATACAATAACACTACGCAGAATTTGTACAAATATCCTTTTCAAATAAAGAAACATTAAACCCCTGGGGGAAAACTGCATCTATTGGTAGATTGGAAACTGAATTTGGATTATAATCTTCCTTTTTTGAAATCAGTTTTTTAAAAAATGAGATATCCTTATCTACAGAAGTTCCTGTATTCAATAGTGAGGAATCATTCATTGTGTGTTTCCTTACCCAATCATCCTAGAAGATGTAACCTGAAATTTGGAAAGTACCTAGGAGAACCTCTCCCCCCCTTTTTAAAACCTATACCATCTATGCAGAAGTAAGTGACACTGAGTTCAATGGGATTTACATTTACTCCCGGGTCAATGTGTATCTGATTGCAGCCTTACAGCTCAATCCTCGTTTACTCGCAAGTCCCACTGTTTTCAATGGGGCTTACTCCTATGAAAGCTTCATTAGGAGTCATCCTTACTCCGCTATCTTTTCTCACACCCCCTTTTAAGAATGATACCAACGCCACGATTTTTCTCTCCCCCCCCACTCCGTTTTGCTGAAGTCTCAACTTTTAGAGATCTCAAAAACTTCCTCACTATTTTGTGACATTTTTGTTGGCCTAATAAAAGTATTGCCCTAATACTATAGTGTGGGTGGGTGTGAGTTGCGTTGTGTTTCTTCTTTTGTCTATATTTTTCATTCTGATTAAGGCAAGTGCTATTTAAACCTCAATCCTGAATAAATGCCTAAATTTAAGATGAATCTCACTTATTTCAAAGAAGCTTATTACTTCAGAAATTGTTTAGGACCACAGAGTCCCGCTGGAAACATTTCAAAACTAAACACGATACATAGAAGTCATTATTATTTATTTCACTAGGACTTATTTCACATATGGATTGGAACTGATGATGTACAATTGGTTTAAACGACAAATCCTTCTGCTAACTGAGGTATGGACAGGGTGCTTGCGAATTCCTAAGACGGCCTCCATAATGCAAGGCCCAGTATCTTCCAATAAACAGGCACCAGTTAAACCACTCTTCTTTCCTCAGCCTCTGAGCCAACAAAAACTTACTGGGATCACTGCCAATAGTTTACACTCAGCACTTGGCTGCGACAAAAGAGGGCCCAACAACGATGCCACCATTTCATGGGACCCAAAACTACCAGTGTGGCAGAAATGCTAAACTGGTGAGCAGTGCATTCTCCAAGCCACTATCTCATTCCCAAAGACATCTATGGACTCTTGAGTTTGGTGTTGTTGTTGTTTTTTTTCCCTCCCAATTGAGAGTACCAAGTTGCGGAGTGAGTGGGATGCTGTTACTTTTCTTTCCACTCGCTGATAATAAAACATTGAGACATATGGAAGCCATCGCTTTGAAGGCGTAACCATTTTAGTGCACCGCAGTAGAGAAACGTGCTTTTTAGTAGGTAGTCTCAGCATTAACACGAGCCGAGCCTGCAATAAAGGCATGTACGAGCTGTTGCATTCTTTATACTGGGATAATGGGAGGGTAGCGAGGTTCAGCAGCTACAGACTTGGTGTTCATGGACGGCGTTCGTAGGAAGTTGGGTTTTGTGCAAAGAACAAAGACTTGGGCAGAATTCAAGCCAATGAGTTCGGAATAGAAGATCCAGTTCCTCTGGGGCTGAGAAGTTCGGAAAGCAGAAGGGATCCTCTCTGGCTCTCGTTCTCCACCCCCTCTCGTTTCCCCCTCCCACCCTCCCCACCCTAGAGCTACACGCCCCCCTCCACCTACAGAGAGACAGACATAGGCAGACAGACGTAGGTAGATGTATGTATCTGATTGTATACTGGGACATTTTCTGTCTCCATCCCAACGTTATCTTTTAAGAAGTTTGGTTCCATCTCTTTAGAAACGGTCCCAGCTAACGGGGCAGAGGGAGTTTGACAGAGGGGAGAACAAATCGCTGACAAAGAACCTTTTTACGTTTCATCAGCGTTGTTAGGGCGACGAGGAGGAATTTCTCAGATAATAACTCCCACTTCAAAGATTTTTCAGCTCAATAGAAATTGGACCATCCTTTTTTATTCAGCCACAAGGGCTAGCACTAAAGACGACTCGACTGTTTGAAATTTTTTTTTTTTGTTCGGCGTGTTTATTTTTCCCCTATTCACTGGGGTACTTGGATAAAATAAACAAGAAGACAATTACTGGAACATGGACTTCTAACTTTCCCGGGACCGTGGCCCATCGTCCGTGGCCTCAGACTTGGGAGTGTCAAGTTCTGTAGCCCTGGAAGGCATTAAACCCTAATTTCTTGGGACATGGTTTTTGCCACACACCTAGGATCTAGTCCTTGTTTGTTTCCGTGAAAGAGTCAAGAAATTCAGAAGATTCCTCAGTCTTTGTTCTGGAAATGGCATCCCTTTCTAGTTCAGTCTCTATCTTCAGCAGTGTGTGTGTGTGTGTGTGTGTGTGTGTGTGTGGATGTGACTGTGTGTGTTTACAAAGAAGGAAATAGTGTCAAAAAGCAACTTAAAGCCGCAGCATTCAGCAAGGAGCTAGATCCTAAGGAGGATGGAGTCAGACACAGAAATATCGAAATGTTACTTGCAAAGCAAAGATCAGCAAATATATACATTTATGAATAAGAATAGTGACACCAGCTACTGTTTGGACCGTGCTTGTAGGATGTCTTAGGAGGGTTAAGGCTAGGGGCGTGGAGACAAGAGTTTTGTGAGCTCACTAGTAAACAAAACTGGTCCACTACTGACTTGCTCCTGAGCAGTCCTATTCTAGCCAGATGGGCTGCTTTGAACAAAAGTGGGTCCTCTGCTATTGAGTCCCAGCCCAGCCCCAGATTTCCATGGGTGCAAAATTTCACTCGACACTGGTAGCTCTTATAAAACCGCCTCGCCCCCTCCCGCCCTCCCCTACTTCGGTTTCTTAATCGCAAAGATCCAAGATGCTGCAACAAAAGCCCTCCTTAGAGAGCAAGCCAGCAAAGCAAGCCAAAGGGGACGAGATGGAGGAAGTCCATCTCTGAGGAAGAGCAGATTGAATGTATTAAGCTAGCATGAAACCAAAGGTCAGTGCAAATGTATCTTAATAGACTGTCTCGAATGGAGTGTGCCTCCTTTTCAAGGGCGCTTGCTATTGCTAGGCTCATTACCATAGCGATCCTAACGTGGCATGTTGATGCACCATAAAGCTCACACTTTCAGCCCCCACCCTCCAACCAAAAAAAAATAAAATAAAAATCAGAGCCTTTGAACAAGGCCGGGCTTGATTAGACCTTTCTCCTTTTCTTTTCCCTCCTTCAAACCCATTTCCTCGCCTTTAGAAAAGTCGCCATCAAATCCCAAAGGCCGTCTCTGATCATGGCCCAGAAGGAGAGAAACAAAAGTGAACTGGCGGACGGCGATTCAGGCGGCCCCCTTTTTCTTCCTGACATTCTTATCCATTCTGATTATGGGCTGGAACAAGGACCCCCATTCGCGTGGGGGTTTTCTTGCCCCGGAAATTCGGAGGGAAAATATGCATACTCCACGTCCATCACGAACACAACATACAAATGTGTGTGTGTGTGTGTGTGTGTGTGTGTGTGTGTGTGTGATGTGGTTTTGGCACTGTTGGGGTGTTTTCTGTTTTTTTATATATATACATCGGTGAGGATGGGAGAAAGAAACTGAGCCGCGAGGGGATGGGGAGAAAGAGAGAGAATCTGTTAGACCTAAATATTATGTCCTTCATGAAAAGACTGGACGGGCTCCAGACTTCGCTTTTCACTCTTTTTAAGTATGACTTGCCTATTGCTATAGAAATCTTAACTCACCATGAAGATTCACCGTTGCGAAGAAATACTTTCATTGTGAGAGACTGCTTTGATGTCTAAGGCATAAGATGCGGGGCTTTTCAGCTGCCTCTGTCTAGATTACCTTGAGAGCAACGGGATAGACATCTGTAACAAGCAAATGAAAAATTAAAGGTGATTAGCCTACACATCCAAAAACCGCTTCTGCAAAGAAAGAAATCAAGAAGAAAAGGGAGAGGGAGGAGGAGGGCCGAGGGACGGAGCCGGGAGGGGGCAACCCAACTCCAGACAAGGTGGAAGCATCTTTCGCAGATGGCCTCCATCCATCCATCTCTACCTTCTCATTTCCACGACGGCTCCACTAGATCAGAGGGAGTAAACGAGCAGCAGCAGTAATGGCAACGAATATCTTGTTTTAATTTTTATCCTGAGAATCGGGACGGGATGGTTATTTCTTTGTTTGCTATGTTTCGTCCATTTAACTCGGCGATCTATTAAGGATCTCTCGCTGAGGCAGTGAGAAGGAATAGGGAACCAAGTCATGCACATTGTTCAAAAGGTAGATAGGTGATAGATGGATTGATACCCAAATAGGTAGACTTTCTTCTATTTTTATTTTTTAATTTTTTAAATGTCAATGCCTGAATGACACCAACCGCCCCATCTTCAGACGTAAGTACCACGGTGTTCACAGTTCACTGGGATGTCCCAATGAACTCAGTGGAACTTACTTCCGAGTAAATAAGCATATGGTCCTGCTGCACAAGGAAGATAGAGAGAAAGAAAGAGTTCAGAAACGTGGGAATGTTAAGGAAGGTGGGAGAGGATATCTTGTTTTGATATTATCCCTCCTCACTCACGCTCAGAGCACATTCCCTTTGGAGCCACATTCCCCTGTGTGTCCATTCTAGGCAACAGGAAAATGTTGTACTTGACTGCTCTAGGGATAATACATTCCACAAGAAATAAGAAATTTCTGTTGCTGGTGGTGTGTACATGGCTAACCCAGAGACTGGGCTGGACGTTTTGCTTCACTCTCCTTCACTGAAGTGAAGGAAATGGCTTTGTAGAAGTGTTTTGGCTAAGATCTTAGAGCGCCTACAGACAAATGGGCCTTTCCATAGTTTAAAAATCGATTAGAATGAACCACGCCCCCTCCCTCATTCCTAAATATACTGCCTGTAAATAAGTTTCATTGAAGTATATGGGTCTTACTACAAAGTGATGCGTTTAGGAGCTACAATCAGTAAATGAAATCCATATAATAATATTTCCACAAGCATTCCACCCCCCCCCCCGTCTGGGGAATTCGCTAGAGACAAGGACTCACATAGGGCTGATAAGAATCATATAGCTTTAGAGACCTCGACATATGTTCAAGATTTTAAAACCATTTTATTTTTACCTTTACAAAAAATAATAATTAATATTTCGAATTGTTATTTTTACATAACTACTGTTGTGCGTTTGAAAACCAGACCACCACTGGGTTTACACCACGGGTTCAGAAAAAATCGACACGTCGTGAATCCTTTTGGACAATCCAAGCAACTCAACACAATTACGTCACTCATAACAACTCCCCCCCCCCTTCTCTCCAATTAACATGGATCTCACCTTCCATCCACTAAGGAATCACAAGAACTCACAATTCAACAGAAATAATGCGAGGGAGGGGGAAGAGAAAAGGAGAATATGTTTATGCATTTAAATCCATTACTAGTGTAAATTAAAATGTACCATAAATCATTAAGCCACCCTTGGGTCTGTTTTATTAGTGACAAGTGGGAAGAATATACTGGTGAAAAAGGGGCAGTAAAGAGATTCCCCCCCCCCGAAAAAAACGTCAACTGAACTGGTAAATTAATCAAAGTATTTAATTGATCGATTTGTTGTACAGTTCGGTAACAAATAATATATTTATAGATACTGATGTTCCTTTTTGGAAAAAAAGCACACGCACACAGCCCCCCCCCCACCCCCGCCAAGAAACCCAATTAAAATCCAGACACTGGGCTAATAAAACTGTCCAAGAAAAAACACCATCACAAGATACCAGCACCGACGATCGCAGCTGTACAGCTAGAAATCCGTATTAAAACACTTTGGTTCATTGATACAAAAGGATGTTTCCATTCAAATCGAGGCCATTGTAAACGTATGGGAAGGAGTTGGTCCGCGGAGTCTGCCCTGGGAGGGTGTAAAATAAAAAGAGCTCATGGAAAGAGGTGCGGGGAGGTGGAGGTGGCGGGAGGGGGGGGGTCTGCTGTCCTCTGTGCCATAATAAATACAAAACGGGGGTGGGGGAGAGAGGGAGGAGGTTTGTCCACCCCCCCCCATGTATCTTCTCTCCGATAGCCTGTGCAGCATTTCTGATCGAAGGTGACTGACTGGGGGAAGAGGGAAGAGGCTGGGGAGGGGGGGAGGGGGAGGGGGCTTGCTCCCTAGGCCTGGGATCGATTTCCGCCCCTCCCCCAAGAACCGGGCCTTGCCGACCCGCCGTTCGTCCAGTGTGAGCCAAGGATCCACAGCACCCCGAAAAGAACAATGCAGTCTCGCCGCCGCCGGCGGGCCATCCTACCGTATTGACTTTAATAAGTGGGCCGGGGCTCGCAGTTCGTGTAAGCGGCCTCTCCCGGGTGAGGTGACGGAGAGTTACTGGGTGGAGTCGGGATGCCGCTGGCCCCTGAGCTCTGACACACGTACCATTCGCTCAGGTTGGCTGCCGCCTGGGTGGAGGAAGCCGCTGCGGGAGGTGGTGGTGGCGGCGGCGGCGGCGGCGGCTGAGGGGGCTCCCGGCCGCAGTCCGACGACGGCGACACCAGCGACGGGGTGGACGACTCGTAGCCCGAGCTGGGAGGTGGGGACTTGCAGTGGACTTTCATGTGCTTCCGCAAGGAGCTGGGGTGCGTGTAGGACTTGTCACAGCCTCGCACTTTGCAGTTGTAGGGCTTGTCGCTCGTGTGCACGTGGGAATGCTTCTTCCTGTCGCTGCTGTTGGCGAAGCGGCGCTCGCAGCCTTCGAACTCGCATTTGAAGGGCTTCTCGCCTGCAAGGAAAAGAGGGAATCCAGGGAGACTTTGCGTAAAGGACCAGGGTGGGGAAAGGTGCGGGTGTGCGGGTTTTATTGGGGTGGCGGGGTGGCGTGTCTGCAGGTCACAGGTTATTGAGCGATGAGCTCTGTGTCGCCCTCGCCCCACCTCGATTTCCCAGCAGTGGCCGTGGAGCCAAACCCAGCAGAAGCGCCTAGCAGCACTGTATGTGAACAGGATTATAAGGGTGTGAGGAGAGAGCTCTAAAGCTGTGGGGTCTTCTGAAATGACAAAGGGGGGAAGCGTCGTGTGTGAGTTTGTGTGTTCATCCCTATCAATGCCTGCCTTCCAGAGGAAGGGTGGAAATGTTCCAGGCCTTGGATGAAGGGCCTGGGGCGACGAGGTGGGACAACGCTTTCTCTTCCCTAGGCTCCTTGCCCATCTTGCTCGCTCCTCTTATCCGTACCGTGTCCGTATGGACACATGTTTCCCATGTCACAAATGCCCCTCCAAGCTCTCTCACCTGACAACCCCTTTACTTCAGAGATGGCTACATAACCTAGGTTAGGATCTGAAACCCCAGAAGCTACGGATTCGTGGCCTTGTGGTGCAGAGCTTCTTACTAGTCTCGGGCACTCCCACATAAACAACTCCACATGCTGCAAGGCGCCTTCTTCTTGCGCGCGCACACAGAGTCGCACAAGAGCTCACATTTGACCTTGCCAATAGGCTTTGGAGGAAAGGGGGATTGCAAAGTAGGCTTCGGAGGAAACGATGAGCAAATGTCAGCAGCCAGCTCATTAAAACCACCGTTTAGATATACCACGGTTGAACCAGTGTTGCACAGGTTTAGAAATCTATCGATCTATCTATATCTAACTCTATCTATCTATCTATCTATCTATCTATCATCTATCTATATCATTATCTATCTATCTATCTATCTATCTATCATCTATCATCTATCTATCCATCTATCTAATCTATCTATCTATCTATCTATCTATCTATCTATCTATCTATCATCTATCTATCATCTATCTATCTATCATAATCTCTTTCACCTCTCTCAAATTCATATGGAAATAACTAAATTAATACATAACCTAACCTAAAGGCAGTTCTGGTAGTTTCTGGAGAATAATCTACGATAGAGTATCTTTCCACTTCATATCCTTAGAATAGATTAATAATCTAGAAGGATCTCAGTAGCATTCTGCTCGGAAAGCCAACGCCTTACTGAGTAGGCCAAGATTTTATTTTGCTATCAAGGAAAACCTGCAGAAACTAACAGACAGGGACCTATTTAGCAGCGGAGAGAAAGAGAAAAACAACGACGCAGTCCATAGTGCATTGTCCATGGGAGAACTCATTGATCTGGCTAGATGATATGCATTGGAAACATATTAAACACCGTAAGCGGGATGAGATATTGGAAAGGTGAGGAGGGGTGAGAGACGGAAGGAAGCCAGATTCCCCAGGAAATCTACTGGAGATAGTCTGTACACCAAATGCTGCATGGGCGATTTTTCACCGATAAAGGAAAACACGTTGAAGCCACGTGCTTTGATGTCTCTACGGGGCACGGATGCCTTATTCTGAAAAACCAACAGACAGAGACGCTTGCGTACGAAAGTCGCGCAAAAAATGATATAACGCATATTTGACAGGGATGGGAATGAAGGTCAGGATACTATGCGTTTCTTAGAGGCAAATGTTGCCAAAATAGCAGGGTAAGTGCATGTGTGTGTTAGTGTGTGTTTGTTTGTGTAGCATTTTTTAAACATGAGTTCCTTAATGAGGCCATGTTGTATATTCAGACTTCAGCACAAAACATTTTTTTAAAAAATTAAAAAAAGCTGTGTCTACTGAATATGCTAAGGCTAAAGTGTTCTTTAAGAAATGTTGGTGGGGTGCTAAGCAACTGCTACTCCCCCCCTACAAAAGCATTCTCTGTCAGTGTAATGATTCAGGGAAATCCGCCGTGCTGGACGGCTAGTTATTGCAAAGAGTAAAATATGGTTCCACATTTTAAAGAATATCCGTGGCAAATACCAATATTGGTCTCAGGCCTGCGAGAAAACGACGTTTTTAGCAGGCTAGGCATGACAAGTGAGGCTCCGTGTGTACCTGCATCGAAAGGTATTTACTCATTTTGCTTTGTTTTGGCGGGGAGAGAAAAGAAAAGGAAGGTCATCTGTATATTTTGACGGCTCTTTAAGTATTTTAATTATAGTTCCTTGTAAAGAAACAGTTTGACCTTCCGCTACTCAGCTGAAATAACAAATCAAGCGGATTGGTGTAGCACAGGCAAGCAGTAAGTTAGGAGGCCCTGGGGAGAGGCCCCGTCATAAACCCAGCGATCGGGCGGAGTGAGTTACATCGTGGTATAAGACGGTCTTGTTTCTCGCGAGCAGCAACAAAAAAATAAATAAATAAAAATGGCCAGCTTCCTTCCACACCTCGGCACCTTGGCAGAGGTAAATAAAGGCCCCGGCCACAAGAAATGATTGCAGAAAGGGGCTCTTCCTTGTTGGCTGTAGCGCATTATCTATGAATGGTTTCAGGCCTAGGGTTAATGTTAGAGTTCCCCCTGTTAAAAGGATAGGATTCCCTGCGCGTAAATATGTATCGGTCAAAAGGAAATGTGCTTGAATGTTTGTCTCTGACCCGCCGCACTTTTGAAAGTGTGTGTTTGGGGGTGGAGAGATGCGGGGGGGGGGGAGAGAGAGAGGAAGAGAGGAAGCGAGGACTGAGGAAGGATGGGGGCAAGGGCGCGCGCGCGCACACACTGCAGCGAGTCGACACCGCCATTTTCTACCCACACTTGTAGCTCTCACAGGACTCGCTGTGGAGAGCAATACGTACAGCTTGGAGATTTTAGCATAATCCTCCCAACTCTGGGACTGGATTAAAGTATTTGCAAAATTCTCGAGGGGGAGGGGAGGAGGGATATTGAGCTTGCCAGCGCCAGCACTATAAATTACAAGTTAAAACATACCTCTCTTACTGCGGCCTAAACACCACCTTGGTCACAATTGTCCCTTGGCCAGTTCTGATGGTAAGGAAGTGATTTTTGCTTTCCTTCTTTTGATACCTGTGCTACGTTATTGTGAATTAAGTTCGTTCTCTCTCCCTCCCTCCTTCCCTCCCTCTCTCTCATCTCCAGAAACCCATTCCTGTCTGCCCAGGCTCAGGGAAACGCAACGTCATTAATATTTGAGAAGGCAATTATTTTCTCGTTTAAATCTAGAACTGTCTTCATGAATAATTTGCAGGAAGTTCTATTGCCATTTCAGAAACATTTGGGTTTGAGAACTTAGGGCGGGGTGGGTCAATCGAAAACGCTGCCTTGTAATAAGGCCTAAGGATTCCACCTCCACTTCTCCCTCTCTCCACCCCAAGCCTAGCCCACCACCACTGCAAAAATAAATTAATTAAGCAGGGAAGTTCAAGCGAAACGACTACATAATGTAGTACATTTTGAATGCTGAACTCCAAGCCCGCACCCTTCCCAGGCACTCAACTGGTTGCACTGATGTAGGTCAAATTTACCAAGAATCCGACCATTTTCTGCTTCATAGACTTCAAAGGAGAAGGCGGCTAAAGGGCAGTAAAAGTTTGTTTACTTAAGAAAAACACTGTAATTAAGGGATGAACTGTGCTCTTCAGTGCTTTCCTACCTAACACGAAGATGCCTTGGTGTCATTCGCATTATTAATATTTTAAATAATATAAGTAACAAAATATTCTCCATCAAATGCACAGCTTTATTTTAAACGTAGTTTTTGGAGGGGGGTAGGAGACTAACCTAACCATACTACAGTTAAGGCTACGACATTTTAGAACTGCAGAAAGAGAAAGAGAAAGAGAGAGAGAGAGAGAGAGAGAGAGAGAGAGAGTCGTTGGGTTGTAAGGATATCTTACAATAGGATTATGTCGTTTTCCTGGGAGTTTATAAGGCTGTGGAGTGTGTGTGCAAAAAACTGCACAGTGGAACGGATTTAATTTTCCAAAAGGGCTTATTTATTATCTTCTGGTGTGTGTGAGAGAGAGAAAGAGAGTCGGATAGGAAGGAATGGAGTGGAGAAGGCAATAAAAAGCTAAGAAGACCGGCTGCTAAACTAACTCTCTACAACTTCACAGGCTGAATTTGGAAGTCTGAAAACTTTATACCGCCAGTTTCATTCATTCACCACAGATGCTTCTGTGGATTCCGAGGTCAAAGAGGGTGTTGGCAAGGTCTTCCCCTTCAAATAACTTTCCTTTCTGTCTTAACGAGAAATTGTACCTATTTCTGACAAAAATTCCCTTCATAATTCTGGCCAATGACCGTTCAAAAAGAACATGCTAGGAAGACAAAATTAACTCCAAGCACACACCACTACTCCCCTCTTTCCTTCCCAGGTTCCTAAAGAGCACCTTCCCATATTTCAATCTCCGTAGCACTTTAAGAAGGAAAAGGCTCTTACGAAGACTTGGGATGAAACATCGCAGGGTTCCTCGTACAAAACAAAAAGAGGGGACCTTGCAGCTGTGCTTTTCTCACAAGGAAGGCGGCAGAAGCAGCATCCCAGCAGCATCACTCAAAACTGCCTAGACAAGTTGCAACTTCCATTGTTCGCTCCTAATTTGCGAGCTTGCATCAAGATTGGATGCTTTTCCGTCTCTATAGGGCTTTTTAACTCTCCCCTCTCCAGGAAATCCCGATCTAAATCATGGAAGACCTTTCTTGCATACGCACATACACATACACGTCAGCATTATGCATCCACACACGCCTCAATTCTTCAAACGAAAGACAACAATCAAAACAAACTATTGATCCGGTCTTCATTGGCTAGTATTAATTCTATGTAGCGGGCGGGGGTGGGGGAGATCGCACATGCAGCAGATAGTTGAACAAAACACGAATGAAGAAAGACCTTTCCATACTGACCTGTGTGCGTCCTTTTGTGGATTTTGAGATTTTCCGAGCGAGCGAAGACTTTCCCGCATCCCGGGAAAGGACAAGGGAAAGGTTTCTCCCCCGTGTGGACTCGGATGTGGTTGACCAGTTTGTATTTGGCCTTGAAAGGCTTCCCTTCTCTGGGACACTCTTCCCAGAAGCAAATGTGGTTGGACTGCTCCGGCCCTCCAACGTGCTCCACGGTGACGTGAGTCACCAGCTCGTGCATGGTGCTGAAAGTTTTCGAGCATAATTTTTTGGGAGTCTGGTCCAGTTCGATCCACTTGCAGATGAGCTCCTGCTTGATGGGCTGCCTCATGTAGCGGAAGAAAGCCCCAGGGCCGTGGTGTGGAGCTAAATTCACGTTCAGGTTCATGCCACCGTAGCCGTGGAAGGAGGAAGCAGCAAAAGGATCTGTCCTGGAGACTGGTACTGGCGTGAAAGGTTCAGACCTGGCATACATTTCTCCAGGTAGCCCCAGCCTTATCTGTCCGTTTAGATGGCCACCTGGAGCTGCATGGGGAGGTTGCTCATGGTGGAGTCCAGTAAAAAGCGAGGGAGTTCCGGCTTCTGAGTGGTGGTGGTGGAGGTGGTGGTGGTGGTGGTGAGCATGGTGTCCGGGGTAGCTACCTGTTGTTGAGACAAACATTCCATGGTGAGAACCTGTAGCAGCAGAGTGTTGATAAGGGAGCCCTGGCATGACTGGGGCTGTCAGATCTCTGCGCAGGAAGAATTCCCTACCTGATGAAAGAGCATGACTTGGGTGAGGGACTGCGTAAGGGACTGTTGTTGACTGCGTCGGGCCAAATGCTCCCGCTGGACTGGGTACCACCTCGGCTTGGCCTGTCACAGGATGGTGGGGATGAGGCTGAGGGGCAGGGCTGAGCTTAAGGGCCGCTGAGTGATGAGGAGGATGAGAGTGGTGGCGGTGGTGATGATGATGATGGAGAGGATGGTAGTGGTGCCCCATGTGTTCTGACCGGAATGGACTCAGCCCGAGGCGGCTTTCTGCAGCGTACTCCCCAGGGTGCGTGGGAACCATGGAGTGGGGATGCCCGGCGAAGCCTGTCATGCTCTGAGGGGAGTGGTGATGGTGGCGGTGATGACGATGACGAGGAGCCCCTGCCAAGCCTAGTAATTTCAGCGCCGTGTTCCGTTTGGAGAGTGAAGCAGAGTCCATTACTGGGCTCCCCCAAAGCCTCCAAGCTCTCCTGGTTCTACTACAATTCTAAAAAGTCACCTGACGCCGAGGAGGGGGGAGCGAGGGAGAAAGAGGAAGAGCGAAAGAGCGGTGGAAAAACTTTTTTGAAAGTCCCCCCCCCCCACCCGCAAAGAAAAAAGGTTTTTCCCCTCCCTCTCTCTTGGTCTGGACTATTTGGCTTTGTTTTGTTTTTGCTCCCCGCTCCCCCCCTTCCCCTTTCTTTTCTCCCCCTCCTCTTCCATTATTTTGTGTGTGTGTGTGTGTTTCCTCCTTCCTTTTTTTTTTTAATGCCTACGTGGAATCCCATACGCTTTGAGAAGCAGCAGCAGGACGCTGGGAGGCTACTGAATAGCGCTTCACAGACTAGGCTCCAACCCAGAGAGCTAAACAATCAGGGCGGTCGCTGATTGGCCCAAGCTGCCTGACCGAAGTCAGCGCTGACAGGTCCCCGCTGAAGTCTGAAAAGATTTAGGAAGGGGTAAAGGGGCGGGGAGGGAGGAAGAGGACTCAGGAAGCAGTGCGCCTGCGCTGCGTTTGTGGATAATCCCCCCCCCCAAGCTCCTTCCCTTTCTCCTCCTCCTCTTCCCCCTTTGCCCCCTCCCTCTCTAGCCCTAACCAGTGCGCCGAGCTTGTCCGGTGTTTGCATTTACTCCCCGCATTTTGTTTTTATCTGCGTTTAACTGATTAAGGGCCGCTGGAACCGTCTTCCCCAGACGAAATGAGGGGTCCTCCGAGTCGTTTACGCGCTAATGAGCAGTGGTTGCCAAAGGAGGAACAAGGCCTTGAGCAAGCGGCGGCAGCAGCTCCTGGGAGCGCCGGGGAGGCGAGGCTGGCCGGCGGGTGGCTGTTGCTTTCTCCCCACCCCTTCCAAAGACGCTTTGGTTGTCCCCGATCATCTGCTTAGAAGAGCCAGGCGCTTGGAGGTATCCTGAGTGATCTCCTGACTCCTGCACGGCTTGGATCGTGGCTCAAGCCCCTTCTGCTTTCTGTTCTCCTGCTAGCCTCCAACCATTTACACACACACACACACACACACGTTCTCCTTCCACACCCAGCCCTGTCTCTTTTTCTCACTTAGCCTCGTAATGAGCAGACGATTTAATGGAGAGCTCAGATCGGTGTCTGCTTCGGGGCGGACTGCCTGATTGGCCACCGAGCAGCTCATTGTGGACTAACCAAAGTGCGATTCTCAACTCCCTTCCAGTTTCCTTCCTGCAAGAGCAACAACAAAGATGGAGAAGGGGCGGGAGGGGAGGAAGGTAGCACACATCACACAGGGACTTTCACAAAACTTCCGCTCTCGAGGGACAGGGGAGCGGGGGGGGGGGGCGAAATACGGCTAGGCCAAGCCGCCGCAGAAATCAGCAGGGAAGGAGGTAGGGAGGAGAGAGACTGCCCGGAGAAGGTCTGCCGAGACGTAGCAAGCTCTCCTCCGTCCCCTTTCCCTGCCCTCACAATCGCCCAGATTATGAATGAATCCGAAAGACAGGAGACGCGCGGGGCTTTCTGAGACCGCCTCATAAATTCCTTTGCCTACGACCCACCATTGTAGGAAGTAGAGAAGCGCGCAGGTTTGTTACCAGGCCTGTTTTGGGCCAGGAGCAAAAGTCTAGATTATTTTCTTTAAAGCAATACAGCGATGGTGGTGGACCCCAAACCCCGGGCCAGGCAAGATGCTTTCGAGGGATCCAATCCTACACACACACTACCTCCACCCTCGCTTCCTAACCTCCAGCCCAACCGCGCCATCAATTTGACTGCTGATTATTTATAGCACAGACAAATCTCCGGGACTCCCGTCCCCAACAGAAATGGGCACAATGTGGAAGAGACAGGCTTTGCATACAGAAGTCGTCCTGGGAAGCGGAGCTGGGCAGCTAGGTATTTAGATTTCTGACACTGGTTGGCGGCCCAGAGAACCAGACCTTTAAAACAACAACAACAAAGGCTAAAGCTCTGCCACATCTTTCATTTCCCACGATTACACGACATTTATGTCCCCCTCCCTTTAAAAGTAATACAAAAAAGTCATACCTAATACCTGCAATTAACTGGCGCGTATAACCCAATCCAAATATTGCAAATCATTTCAAAATGCTTATGCAACTAATAAGTCTCTGACCATCTGAAGCAGCCCTGGATGCGTGTGAAACATCGTGTTGAATCCCTTTGCCTCTCCCTGTCAAACGCAATCGCCCACATTCATTTATAAGGAGCAATTAAAAGATCAAGTCAATTTAAAAAGCAACCTGTAGATTAATAGATAAATCTATCGGACGTTATGATGCTCACATTTGCTCACTGTCAAAAGGAAAATAAACCGATTGCAAGTGTACTGTATCCGTGATGAAAATAAAAGTATAGAGTTTATTATTTTTACCCCCACCCAAAAAAAAAAGTCATTGAAAGCCCTTCCAATAAATGCTGGAACCCGATATTACTGAATTCAGGTAATTCTGTTCTCCTCCATTTAGTGGGATAATATCAAAATTCGGCCTTGAACTCTGGACCTAAACTCCTAAACGTAAAAGTTACTTTAAGTATACCCACTTTCTGCAGAAGGGCAGCTTTCAATGTTACTTAAAATCCAGTAAGAAACACGGCAATTTTGAGAATGTTTTCCCCCACTGAACAAGCAGCATTTTTTACTTTTAAATGACATCCTGCGAAAAGAGCCCTTTATTTTTATTTTATTTTTAAAAACTGAACCATTTGGGCAAAAGTAAAATGCAAAATCGACACGTACTTTTAAAATAATATTCTTTCTCGCTTTCTGTCCCGTGTTAATAGCTGCACAAGTGATGTCCTGAAACCGAAAGCCGCTCTTAAGTTACTTGTGGTAATGCCCTGAGTATTAGTGAGGTCAGTGTTATTAAAGATGCAATCACAACACTCACTTGAGAGTAATCCCAACTGAATTCAGTGGAAGTTCCGAGAAAACATGCATAGGATGGGCTTTAACTCATTTCAGATGCAAAACTAGGCGGTGAATTAAAAGTGTCCCCCCCTCAAAGGAAGTCACATATTAAAGGAGAATAACATCATTTCTCGGGATACAGAACTTCAGTTTCAAGAGTAAATATTTCTTTCTCTCATCATCGCAAAATTTACATCCTGACATACAGTAAATAAACTATCTGAAGCCGCACTGAACTCTTACAGCTTTTCCACCACTATCCCCTCTCCCCCCCAAAAATATTTGAACTTTTTGTTTTTATTTTTTAAAAGCAACGTTTAGCTATAATGTTGAAACAGTTGCCAGTCACTGCATTTTAGAGAAATCACCCCGGAGACAGACCTTAGCAAACATCAAAACAATTTCTTGGGATATTCTAAAGTTGCTAGCTAAATGTTGTTTTTGTATGCTTGGGAACAACAATTCCCGACTCAGGCAATTGCCAATCAAATTTACGTAAAGCAGAAAAATAGGAGCCTGCCTGCTATAAAATATTTTTGAATTGCTAAATCGTGGAATATTGAGTTCAAGATGTACGACATGCATAAATAATTATCTAAGAAGCATCTCATTACACTTTATACCATAGCGGGAGTTATAGTCTTGTTTTTGACCATTTTTGTACAGATCACAATACTGAGGATAAAATAAAAGGCAGCTAAATCGGTATTTATTATTGTATGAATGTAACGCGCGCGCACACATTGATGCCCCGAGGACCTGAAAAGTTACACATGCTGTAATTAACTAGCTCTCCTTACGTAACATGTTTATGTAGACAACTTAAACCCCCCAGTAGTTCAAGACGACCTTCCCTTGCCAGTTTCTTCGCCCTAAGCCAAAAACATTTCGTCTTTTCCTTCCTCATCCCTGACCATCTCCGAAGAAGATCACAGAAAGAAAGAAACGTTATCGGAAGCAGGACTCTGGAAGGCTGTTACTTACAAAGGTACTGAGAGTGTGACTTCCAAATAAAGCTGTTTTCCTCATCCCTCCTTACAACCACTTCACCTCTACACTCTTGACATCCTTCAGTCCTGACAGTCCTCAGTCAAGGGAGAAAACATCTGGAACAGTTTATCAATATATATATGTTACTATCGGTTGGCTTAGGCCATTCTAAAATATTGGCATGGCTTCTTGTCAAACGCTAATGGCTTTATCCGCTCTTACTTAAAACCCTGAGGTTCCTCACAGGGGTTTCCCCCCCTTGTTCCCCCCTCTGCTTGCATGAGTCCAATGGAAAAGAAATGGCCCATGGTGTCTCTCTCATTATATTAGGTGAAGTTAGTGCTCTCACTCCTAGCATTTGTTGTGTACCTTGGGAGACATATCTCTGTGCGTGCGTGTGTGTGTGTGTGTGTGTGCGCGCGCGCGCATAAAGGAGACAGAGCAGACAAGTGAGGGAGGGTGGTGATGCAGATGGAGCTGTACACATGACCAGAAGGCGGAGGAAACAGAACGAGGAGGGCCTGAACAAAGTTGCAGAGTTATCCAGGAGACTTGCATCTGCGATGCAGCTCTTACCTGTCTAATGTGCGCTTTTCTTTGTGGTTCCCTCAGTGTGTGTGTGTGTGCGCGCGCGCGCGCGCGGTTCTATATATTGAGTAGATAAAACGACCAGAAGAGCAGAATAGCTCACCCTTCCACAAATAAACAAATCGGGATGGCAGGGACTCCCCGCCTTATATTTTTAAACTGTCATGGCCCTCATGGACGCATTCCACTTCTAATATAAATACTGGAGCTGAGGAACTTGATGACAAGGAGAGCTGCACTTTGCAAGAATAACGCCCAGCCCAGTTGCGTTAGCATGGCCACTAGCCAAAAGCAGAATCTAGACTCCCCAAAGGCAATAAGACTGTTTGGTTACTAGCTCCATTGGACTACTGCTGCTGCTGCTATTAGCTTCCCACCGGAGGACCGCAGCCGCATACGGCGTGGAAGAGACAATTAGAAGTCCTTGCACGTTTGTCCACAAAATGTTTTGCGGATCGCAGTTTCTCCCCCTACTGACTGTCCTGGACAATGTGGCCCAATTGTAAAGTATTGGCAAGATGCCCTTTACTCACAGAGCCCAGTTAAGTCCACCTATTGGGACTATGTAAGCGGGTTTCAATGAGATTGCTGCGGCTTAACTGTCTTGTGAACTGGTTTGAGGATCCTAACAACTTGAACACCGTGGCCCAGTGGTTTGGGGGGGGGGGAATCACAGACTTGCCCTGCCAGACAGTTAGTAGGAGAGAGATGAGGTTTGTTGAAGAAAAACCCTCCTATTACGCACACACAACCACATTGACAGCACCTACTAATAACCATTGAAAAGCTGAACAAATGACAATTGACTTCTTCCGTTTCAGGTTTTGCTTATCATAGCCTAGGAAATAAATGCGTACCAGAAAGTAGGCAGCAAAGCAGCCATTCTGCCCTCTGTCTCCCACTGACACCAGCGACAATTATGTCTGCTTAAGTGTCGGCAGGATTGCCGCCCAATGGCGTGTTCTGTTGCTTCCAGTGACCTCAGGCACGAACTGGAAAAGATGTGGTTAAGATTTCTGCATAAGAGAAACCACAGTATTATTTCTGTAGGTTGGAGATTCAGCAGAAATCTGTTGTGGGAAGGAGATTTACACTCCCCCCTAAAAAATACCTTCTCGATCAGTTCCAAGGATCAACAGCCTAAGAGTCTGAGGTGCTTTTTTGCACTCTAAACTCAGATATAATCACATTTGTAGTTTATATTATCCTATCTTCCGCAAGGAATAGATTACATTTCTGCATAAACACGACACCTGGCTGATTTCCCCAATAAATAAGTAAATACAGAATGGAAGAGTGTAAGCTTTTTTAAAACAACAACAACAAATAAATAAATAAACTTCCTGAACTTTAGAGCAATCATCTGGTCTTATACGCTGCCAGTATTTTCTTTACCCCATCTCTTTAACAGAGTTTATTAGGCTGTATCTGCTAGCAGAATCTGACCTTTAGCTTTTAGTTAAAACAGCCAGATTCTCTGGGCGATTGAGACTCGCAGAAACTTTTTTCGCGTTTTCTATGTCTGTCTCGCTGAAGGGTCATTGAATCAGTGTAGGGAAGTGGTGACCTTTCCGAAGAAGGTCTTCACTGCTTATGAAGAAGGAAAGTCTTGTGAATAAGGGATTTCTATGCAACTCTACCCCTTCCCACTTCAAAAATCGCCTGTAAACGCAAATCTTCAGGGTGCACTACGGACATTGTCGCCTTAATTCGAATAGCAGCGTAGGAATTCATAGGAAAAGGAACCAGCCCGATAAGAGGCTTCCTTAAACTGAAATATACGGGTGCAAGACTTGTGTCGTGCACATGATTTCGAGGGAAACAATCCATTTAAAACCCAAGTTATCTGGGGGATTAACTGAGTTGTTGATGGGCTGTAAGAGAATAATACAGGGGGAAGCCCGTGTTTCCTGATCATCTATTCAGCATTTAGGCAGCCGGGAGACTTAAGAGAAGGGACGGAATTCACCAAAATCAAGAAGAGCCACGTGGAAGGATTGGTGAAGAATCGCCGCAAGATAATGATGAGAATTAAACGTGAACCCTCCCTTTTATTCAGGAAGGTATTGGCTCAGAAAATATGACGGAAAATACTGATGTAAAATAAAGGAGAAATTCTGTATCTCCCCCCCTTTTTAATATGACCTGCCTTTTATTGCTGAAAACTAATGTCTAACTGGGCTAAGCTACAGGAAAGGATGACAAAGCAGGTAATAGGTAGAAGGTAATGACCAGTTGTGAAGATGGGATGGCTCCAAATCCTCTTCCTCCCACCAGTTCAGAACTTGAATTACTGAAGATCAACCCAATCAAATGTTTATTTCAAATGGAATACTTAATATAGTGCCCCAGATTAAGGTATTCCTGTCAGATAAGATGTCAATCAATGCCCTACTTAACTCCTCGCATGGTGGAAGTTGGGTAGCCAGCACATTGTGGAAAGCTGGTATACCGGGTAACGATGATACATATCATGTAAACCCCATCGCCAAGATCAAAGCTTTCTTCTTTAATAGGATCCAATACATGTCAAACCTCATTCCAATCAAATCGCCCGTAAATTAATGCAAGATGAATATGTCATAGAATAATGTGACAATGCAATCACAGAGGGTCAGGGGTTGTTGTTTCAATGAGAGAGTTGTCAAATATTAATTCTAGAACCTCCAAATGAATAGGCAGAGAGCAGGATTAAGCGCTTGCTGGTGGGACCTTGTGTGGCTGATTTGCGTTCATGCAAGCAAGTTAAACACTATAGGGGAGGAATCATATATTGTTTTTGGGCTTTTTTTTTTTTAAGAAAGTCATATTTTAACTTACTTGACTGTCCCAGAAGGTTTCTGTAAAGTCGTTTTCTTTTCCTCATTACAAGGGTAACCTTGTGCCTTATTTTCTAACTTGGTTCCTGTTCAGGAGAGAAAAGTGGCAATATTTTTTGAAGTGTCTAGTTTATATGCAAGTGATAAATAATTGAAGAATGGCGTGAAATCTTTTTTTTTTTTAATACCCCCATCCCGAATAAAAACCTCAAATTGTTTTGGAACTCAAGTCTTTGTGTCGCCAAAATATGGCAGAAGTAAAGAAGGGGGGAGGGGGAGAGATGGAAGAGGTGGAATATATTTACAATAAAACATTTCAAAACTTCGTGCATATATTACAGAACAACCCTAGGGCTGATTTAGAGGAAGAGATAGGACAGGAGATTTCCAGAATTCTGCTTTGATCTGACACATACCTCCTGGCTGAGCACTGAGAAGTGTTACCACCGACGACGCTGCATTGTTTATGGACTTTTCAGAGCTAATATTAAACTTTTCAGCGCTAATATCTTCGTGTTTGTTTGCAAGACTCTTCCAACCAAAGATGGGATGCTTTAAAGCTGCCACTTTTGCACCGTCCAACTCTGACTTTTCAAAGGAGAACCAATGGCCTGACGGTGCCAAGAGAGGAGCTCTCAGTGCAGATACTAAGACTTAAGAGCAGACTTCAAAAAGCAATAGATTCAGCCCATGACTTAGTGCTAGTGGTTAATGTGAACAGTAAAGTAGGAATAATAGGAAAGAGTGACGATAACCCTTGTGCCAATTGCAGAGGAAGTAAATGACCAAGTCTAAATATTGTTGCAGGAGCTCTTTCTGGATATATATTCCTGAAAGGGAGATAGGAAGGAGAGGAACATATACTTTATATTATTTCATAAGAACCAAATAATGCAAATATTTGAGCTCAAAGAGGGATTTTGTATAGCTTTTGTATAGCTGTTGTTTTTATAAAAAACTACATTAGAAAGATTTCCAATGGGAGTGAAATAAATAAATAAATAAATAAATAAATACTCTTAAAATGCTCAATGAAGTTATTGAATCAAGGAGGGGCTTTATATGGGATGCCCAAACTTGTCACTTTTGAATCATTATAAATTATTATGATGCTATTAATTATTTTTATTCTGGAATACGTTTTAATTTTCAAAAATAAACAGATGTGGGGGGGGGGCAGAGGCCAGATTTCCTCAAATACTATCAAGATGGAGTGCAACGTCTCCGCACATCATATAAAATTTGGGGTTATTATTAACACCGAAGTAGTGTTCTGACCTGAAGAAGGGAAAAGATAGGATTTCCTGTTTCTTTTTGGCTCGAAAAAAGGAGAGGAAATAGGTGCAAGGTCCATGAATGTGGAAAAAACCCTGGCATTATATACCTTAACTTCACTTATTAATACTTTTTTCCCTCCTAATTTAAAGTTTGACACGCACCTCACCCGAAATTTCAAAATAGGGGGCACCGTAAACAGCGTCTGTTTACAGCCCGAACTCTTTCTTATATATTCCATTCCAGAAGTGCATGAGATTATTTTATTGTGTGAGATGCACTTCTGAGGTGAAATGGAACAAGCCTGTGTATGTGTGCGTAGGTGTTTGTACGCGTGTGTGTGTAGTATTTACATCCAGAAAGGCTGGACTTCTGCTGCAGGTCGGCTAGTCAACAGCCTCTATTTCCATAACTAAAAACAATTTGGCAGCACTCAAACCATGTCCGGTAACCCGACTCTCGATGCAGCCAGCCATTCTAATAAACTTCCAGCAAATCTTTTACAGATCCAGCTGACTCTTTGGAATACCATGCGGAATTTGGGGGCTCTTCTTATGAACTATTTCCATCCTCAAACGGCCTAGTTGAGGCAAGGGAAGCTGCAATGAATCCACCTCCCCTACGCATATTGTTTTAAAAGCATAACATATATTTTTCAACGCTCTGAGACTGAGCATACAAGGCTCAAGGTAATCCTAAATGTCTATTACTCTTATAGAGTAACTCAGAAGACACTTGGACAGATCTTGCCTTTCAAGAGCTAGACAAATTGTTTGCGGAGAACATTAGAGCAACTCTATTCTTGGACGAAGGTTAGGAAATCAGGTTGAGCTAGCTAGTCGTTCGAAACGGAAGGGCGAACCAGTGTGCACAGAGGCGGGCGCGCGCGGGCGCGCGGGCGCGCGGCTACACACTCGAGTCATTGTCCCGGATACGGTGGGCCCGGCACATGTTCCCGGTCGCAGGTCAGAGGTCAAGCTCCAGGGGTGTTTCCAAAGCCGGCCACTTCAAGAACTCAAGCCTTCAACACTTATCCAAACTGATTAACTACATGATCAACAGTAGCCAAGGAAATGCAACGGGCTTCACCGGTGTCGCCACTGCGAGAAATAGCCAGACCAGGATAGTGTGTGTGTGTGTGTGTGTGTGTGAGAGAGAGAGAGAGAGAGAGAGAGAGAATGGCGAGGGAGATGTGACTTTCGTGGAAATCCCTCTCGATTCCCTTTAAGACTTGGATAGCCTAAAGCTCTGTCGCCCTCCTCCTTCTGATCCAGATTTTACAGATATTCTCTTTAAAGAATAAAATAAAAATGCAGCAAAATAAATCAGCGAAAGGGTTTGGTGGTGGTTGGTTTTTTTAAAAAAAACCCACAAACAACACCATGCAGATTGGTAGACATTTTTGCACAAATAAAAAAAGAAACAAGGAGTTAAATGATGGTGGAGTGGGGTGTTTGTGTGTAAGGGAGGTGGGAGTGTCACCCGATTACGGAGAGCTCCTGATCGAGATGGGAATGGAAGGTCCATTGTGAAAAGCTTACGAAGTCTTGGCTACTAGACCTTTAGCCACAGACATGGTTAACTCCTTCCTAACTACGCAGGAGAGAGTGCCTGAAACAGAGAAACTGGTGCCGAGTTCTCAAGGGGGAGCAAGACCTGGGCTGACCAGTCCCCGCCTCTCGGTTCCCCCCTGCACCTCGAGCCCAAAGCAGCGACTCATCTTCCACGGTTGGGAGGCTGGAGCAGAGGTGGACCGAGATAACCGCACTTCTCTAACGCTCGGCACCCTAGGGCATTGTCTGCTTAGGATACACACTCTGCTGTTCTCCGCCTCCTGTTCCCTCTCTTCCGAGGCAACCGCATCTCTTTCGCTGCCCTCTCTTTTCTCCGTCTGCCCTCCTGTAGTGGGCATTCAGATATAGGGCGCTTGTCCCAGCGGCACCATGGGAAGCACCTTGATCACAAACGCCCCGATCCACTTGGCGGCGTGGACCTTCGGGTCGGGGAAGGGAAAGCCCTGCCCGCCTTTGGCGGTGGGGCCAGGTGCAGCTTTACCTCCCAGCAGTCTCCCGTGGAGGAAAGTCTCTGCCCACGTGCCTGAAAAGGTGCCAAACCACATCCGCAGAGTGTGTGCGAAGAGAGGGGGGGGGCTCCTAAGGTTCATTCATGCACATAACAAGCCTCCTGAAGGTGAAAGGTTGCTCCAGCGCTTGGCCTGACACTGGCAGAAGGGAAGCCGCATTTCCTAGCCCGCCCCGCGTCTCCCACCCCTTGATCACCACTTCAGTCACTTACCCCACTCCACCTGTTGAAGCAGAGATCCCCTCATTTCTGCCTAGCATGTCAGAACTGACCAAAAAAAAGAGAAGAAAGTCGAAAGACAGAGGGAGACGAGAGGAGAGGCTGGGGGTGGGGGTGGGATAGAGGGGGTAGGGTGGGCAGCGGTTGGATCAAACAAAACCAAAACACCTCTTGGGCGACTTCATCGAGGCGGTCATCCTTCATTTCTTCTTTTCTTGCTTTCTGGGAGCAGCTGGGGATTGTATGGAGAGGCAGAAATGAACCTTCAGGATGATATTTTAATGGCTTATATGTCACGTTGGTGCATGTGGCTTTGAACTGGAGCAGCTTTCGTTTCCTGCAGAGAGCATGCCGCAAATCCCACTTGATAACTTCTGCAGCCCACAACACTTGCACACAGAGCGCGCGCAGACACACACACACACACACACACACACACACACACACACACACACAAATGGACTTTATATCTGAGCATGTTCCCAACAACAAACAAACAAACAAACAAACTTTGGACTGTACCCTTCCGCGGTTGTTGACTCTTGAGATGGGGTTAAGTGTTGCTCTGCATTTTGGAGAGGCGAATCTATTCCCTTTTGCTAACTTCAAGTATGTGTAGATTATTCTCTCTGGGACCAAACTTTCCTGAGATTCTTGCCCGTGGCTCTGGAATTAGGCATACTAGAGCGAAAGGGCGAAAGAGCGAGATCTCATTACATATACCAAGTCTAACACATGAAAACTCTTTATATTCCTTATCAAGGGAAGATGCTTCAGACCTGTTGCTGTAGGACCTTAGATGTGTGCTTGTATGTATGCATGTGTGTATGTGTTTGTATGCGTCTGTGTACACACACACGCAAACATTGTGTGTATGCGTGCGTGCGTTTGTGAGTGCAAGCCTTCTTTCATGCAAGCAGCATTACCTCCGCTATCGGTCAGAAACTATGAAGCCGTGCTAATAGAACTGCCCCGAATACCCTCCTTTATGCATTGAACCTACTCGGAAATCTGATATATAGTATTACACTGCCGAATGGCAGTAAAAAGGTGGTTTTTGTTTTACTTAAACCAAACAGTGTGCCCCCCCCACACATTTCACTGAAATATACAGCTCTGAAATAGGAAATATTTTTCGTGCACTTTTATCTGCCAAGGGAATTGATTCCTAACTCCTTTAATATAAAACAGGATAAATCAGGTTGGGGGAAAGTCATAGCGAAGTCACATAAAGGCTGGACAAAGGTTCAAAACCCGAAGGGCTTTGATTTCTAGTTAACATTTATTAACATCCCTCTCCCTCTCCGTCTAACACACAGGCTTACATTTTCTGTATTGGGGTTGGGGATGGTCCAGGTTAAAATATTATTATTATGTGGTTTTTTTTAAAAAAACAACAACAACTAAAAACACTGTTCTCAGCAAAACGCACTCTTTCTCAAAACTACACGGGCATCACAGGGAATAACATACCCAAGTTGCTTTGCTTAATTGATTGAGTCACAATGATTGTCTCTTTTTAAGTAACCATACTTCTACATCTCGACAATCATTTTAATATATAGTCAATGGGTCTTTGTAACAGGAACAAAGAAGAACTATCCGTAGTTTTTCAATAGACTTGAGTTGGGTAAAGGCAGGTTAATCGAGGGGTTGCATCTAGAAAACAAGCAAGTGTTGTATGTTTGCACTGAATCCAAATGTCTGCATTTTCCTAACTAAATCAAAGGGAGTGTTATTTCTTTTTCTGCTCACTCATCTGAAGGTAAGTAAATTTTCTCTGGCGATCACAAGCTTGGTCAGCAACAAAGGCGCCGCCTGCTTTTTCCACCGTCCTGGTGTGGCAAGTTGAGGAATTTCAATAAATGTGACAAGGGTGACTGATTTGTGAACTAGAAAAGGTTTGAGCGTCAGAAAATTTATATTGCTCCTATCTAGTGAGGATTTCAAATACATTATAAAACCCCAGGATCCAAAAGCTCCATGCAGCACAGAAGAGACAAAAGCAACTTTGGGGGGGGGGGATACAGTCTTTTTTTTTTTTTACCTGAATGAAAGAGGTCGCGTAAAAAAGAAAGAAAGAAAAACAAGAAACAAAGTGCAAGGAGATACATAAACAACACTATACTACACACACACACACACACACACACACACACAGGCAGAAAGTTAAGCGCTCTCACCCACCTGCCTTTTGATGGGTGCTAAAAAATAATTCAGAAAAAACAAAGTGATGGAACGTTACAGCCGTTTCCCCACAGAAATCACGCCTGCTGTTTTAAAGCAAAATCTAATGTAACCAACACATGCGTTTTGGAGAGCATCTGAAAGAAAACAAGGAGGAAGCCCAAATGGAAAAGGAGCAAGTCACAAAAGGACTTCCCTGGGCAACTCCTTAAAAAGTTGTGTTGTTCAAAGATCTCGATCTCCAGGAACCAAGCATCACCATCACAAGAAAGAAGGAAAAGATAGGCACAGGAATAACATCTACATCTTTCTCTATCTCCATAAAACAGCTATAGAAAAGAGAGCTTTGGAATATTGCCGAGCCGAAATATATATCTATATCTATATATTATATATGTTTATGTATATAAAAAGTTGCTACTCCTGTACAAGCCTGTTTGTCAAAAGCGATGTCAATGCGCTTCACAATACCTGGGATTGATGAGCTGAGCTGGCCAATCAGGAGAGAAGAAAGGTTTTGCGCACCCTTAGTTGGAGAGGAAGGAGGGAGTTGCAAGCGAAAGTGGGAACCGCCAGGCACCAATGATCAGCGACGTCGGTCTTTACGTAGCTCCTCCTCCTTCTCCCATTCATCAAGGGGGGGACGGTGTCGTCTTTTCAATTCATTTATCTGCAGGAATGATTGCCGCTATCAGTCTCGCGTTCACCGCCCGGCTGAGGAGGTGAAAGTTTCTCCCCAGGAAGATAAACCGCAAAAGACAATATTGTGCATGATTTGCGCCGTTTTTTTTTTTTAACAAAGCAGGGGGAAAAAAGGAAAGTGAAGGGGGAAAAAAGCCCAAGGAGGGGGAAAAGAGACGGAAGGGGGAAAAGAGTGCAAGAACTGGAAGAGAAGAGAAAATTGCTCGCTAGTCCGCTACATTCCTCTAGCCTCTTTTTTTAAATTAAAAAAAAAACAGAACTGAAGGAAGTTTAATTTTTGTTTTGATCCCCCCTCCCCCGTCTGAGCCTGTTTCCTCCTCTCTCTTCACCATTGTTATTCGCGAGCGGAGTCTTCTGAATCCTTTCCCTCCTTCCCATTGAACCCCCCTGAAAAAGTGCAGTCCGAGAGGCAAGAGAGGGGGCGATCGGTTTTTCTGTGCGCGCGCCGATGTCTTTTTTATTCTTATTCTCCAATTTTTGCAGCTTCTAGATTTCTTCCGCGGGCTCTGCCCACCCCTAAGCCCTCACCCACCCTCTCGTTTTGTGTGTGTGCGTGTGTGTGTTTTGGGTGCGCGGGTGCCGAAGGGGGAGTTCCTGATGTGGTCGCTTTAGTGGTGAACGTCGCGCGGACTTTTGCAAGAGAAAGAGAGAGAGAGGCTGCTTGGATTGGCGGCGGCGGCGACGGCGGCTCTCTTCCTCGTCGGCTGATCCGGCAGTTTGTTGGCTGCTGCTGCTGCTGTTGTTGCTGCTGCTGCTGCTTACCCCCACTTCTTCCACGTCTCCCCCCCCCCTTTCCTCCTTAATTTATATTTTCTTAAATCTTATTTCATTTTTGCATCACTTTTCCTCGGCGGTTGCTGGCGCAGCTGCCTGAGAGCCGGGAGAAGATGTTGCTGGATGCCGGACCGCAGTACCCCGCCATCGGAGTGACGACCTTCGGCTCTTCTCGCCACCACGCCACGGGCGACGTGACGGAGCGCGAGGTGGGACTGGGCATCAACCCTTTCGCCGACGCCGGGATGGGCGCCTTCAAGCTCAACCCCAGCAGCCACGAGCTGGCCTCGGCCGGCCAGACCGCCTTCACTTCGCAGGCCCCTGGCTACGCGGCCGCAGCGGCGCTGGGGCATCACCACCACCACCCGGGCCACGTCGGCTCGTACTCCAGCGCGGCCGCCTTCAACTCCACGCGGGACTTTCTCTTCCGCAACCGGGGCTTCGGCGAGGCGGCGGCGGCGGCCAGCGCCCAGCACAGCCTCTTCGCCTCGGCGGCCGGCAGCTTCGGCGGACCGCACGGGCACGGCGAGGCGGCGGGCCACCTCCTCTTCCCGGGCCTCCACGAGCAAGCCACCGGCCACGCGTCGCCCAACGTGGTCAACGGGCAGATGCGCCTGGGCTTCTCCGGAGACATGTACGGCCGGCCGGAGCAGTACGGCCAGGTGACGAGCCCGCGCTCCGAACATTACGCTTCGCCGCAGCTGCACGGCTACGGCCACATGAATATGAACATGGCAGCCCACCACGGGCCGGGGGCCTTCTTCCGCTACATGCGCCAGCCCATCAAGCAGGAGCTCATCTGCAAGTGGATCGAGCCCGAGCAGTTGGCCAACCCCAAAAAGTCCTGCAACAAAACTTTCAGCACCATGCACGAGCTGGTGACTCACGTCACCGTGGAGCACGTCGGCGGGCCCGAGCAGTCCAACCACATTTGCTTCTGGGAAGAGTGTCCCAGGGAAGGGAAGCCTTTCAAGGCCAAATACAAACTGGTCAACCACATCCGAGTCCACACGGGGGAGAAACCTTTCCCTTGTCCTTTCCCGGGATGCGGGAAAGTCTTCGCTCGCTCGGAAAATCTCAAGATCCACAAAAGGACGCACACAGGTACGTTCCCAAACCAACCGACCGGGCCGAGCCGCCCGTTGCCTGTTGAAGCGAACTCTCGCGCTTTCCAAGAAGGAGGCAGCTCAAAACAAATCAAAGGGGGGAGGGGGAGGGAGGGGGATTAGGGAATAAATATAGGGGTGGGGGGCTCCTTTCTTAAACAAATCCACACCAAGAGCCGGATTCAGTTCAGCTGGTGAATTAATTGGCACTATAAACCAAACATTGCTTTTCTTTTTCTTTATTTTTTTAAGTGGGAAAAATCAAATATAAGGTAGGGCTCTAAATGTTTCAGGGAAAAAGGGGGAGATTAGGGTGTGGGGTGGAGGGGAAAAGATGGCAGCGATCTGAATTGTTAAAATTTATTGGTTTTAATTAATTGGTAGTCGAGGGCACTGACTGTCTTACAGTGAGAAATCCTGCTAAATATATGGCTACCTAACCTCAGCTTTCCTTGCTATCTATTTCTCACCCTCTGTAAATATTTAATTATGTGGGGCTATTGTAAGTAATCTGAGCTGTACGAGTTTATGTATTATTACAAGGAAACGTGGGGGCTGGGAGCGCTGAAATCACTCGCAAATCACCAGCTCCCTGTTCTAATATTTCTTGTGTTGTCTTTTCCTTCTCCCTTTCCTTTTGGAAAAAGAAATCCCACAACCTGTCGTGTGTTTATCTAAATTTTTTTTTAAAAAAATCTAAAGCTGGCGCTATTGTGATTTGAACAGTTTAATACACTGCAAGTTTAATAACTAATACTACTGTGCAGCCGTGGAAGGTTATGTGTACACTACGTAATAAATAAGGAAAGGAAGGGAAGGTAAACAAACGCCAAATTTAGCCATAAAAGTGGCAACAAACCTTCTCTTCCTTCCAAAACTGTGTGCAAATGTACTCCTTTGCCAGGCGTTCATTTTCTGGTGAGATGCCACAGTTCGCTGTTTAAAAGAAAGATAAGAAAAATGGGGAAAGAAAACAGGCTTTGATTTAATTTACTCTTGTTCAGTAAAGTGGGGGTTAGAATTGGCTGTAGGTGTTGCTCCATACTATAAAAATCTAGGTGCCAGATTTCCAATTAGGTCGACTTTGTTTGTTTTTGTAATAGGTGAAAAACCCTTTAAGTGTGAATTCGAGGGCTGTGACAGGCGCTTCGCCAACAGCAGCGATCGCAAAAAGCATATGCACGTCCACACTTCAGACAAACCTTATCTCTGCAAAATGTGCGATAAGTCCTACACGCACCCGAGCTCCCTCCGAAAACACATGAAGGTAAATGCTAGACGCGGCCCCCCCCTTACGCTTCTCTTTTCATTGGGATCTGTTTGGGCCGGGTGGCCTTCGCCTCTCTCCTTCCACCATCGACTTTGCACACCGCTATTTACTGGAGGAGGGGGGAGGGGGGGAGGGAAATAAACATTTATTCCTTATAAACAGTAGTTTATACAGTAGTGACGCGACGTTCCGGACAGGAAACTGGGAAACTAGCCCGTATTGTTCTGTCACTCTGGAAAGGTTTATTAAAGGAGAAGTGATTACGTTTGCTTAAAGGCGTGGAAAGTCTTCGTTTCTGGAGACCCGGGATTCCAGTTCTTTACGCTGTAAATTGTCTCACAATGGATCCCGGTTTGGGCTAGCCTGGGGTTGTGCATTGCTTCAGGGGGAGAATTTAAAGAAAAAGACTCGATGGGGAGTCTGAAGGGACACAGGCAGGCATAGAAACTCTGGGTTTCTTGTTCAAGCCTCCGCTAGGATATCGTTCTTCTTTTGTGTATCCCAGGGCCGTATTTATCTTGCATGGCAGTTCCCTGAAATTAGCTGAGAACAGGCGATCTCGGTGTATAGTTAAGTTAAGAGCTCGGCGTTTCTATGAGATCAGCCAACATCCTGATTAGCGAAGCAGTATTTCAAACTTCACGCTTCCCCCGCGCCGCCACCCTCCCCCCACCGTGGCATTTAGAGTTCAATCTGTGAGCTCAGCTCCGTGATTTAGCATGTTGGGCAAGTAAATGGGCCAGATGCATACGTGCATATTGTTTGCATGGGTATAACAATATTTATATATTTATCTAGCCAGGGGTATGTGTGTGTGTGTGTGCGTGCACCCAGCGATACACGTATATCTATGTGTGAATCCACACACACTTCAAGCATTTCCCTTTGTTATTCATTTCTGTTTTCTAGGTCCACGAATCGTCCTCCCAGGGGTCTCAGCCTTCTCCCGCTGCCAGTTCAGGCTATGAATCTTCAACCCCCCCAACAATCGTTTCTCCATCCACAGAAAACCAGACCACAAGCTCCTTATCCCCTTCATCTTCAGCAGTCCACCACACGTCCAGCCACAGCACGCTCACGTCAAATTTTAACGAATGGTACGTTTAAACAAACGAACAAACAAATGCAAAACCAACCTATTTAAAAGACTCCAAAAATTAATGAACACTTTGAAAATCGATCTTTTTGTGTGTTTTGATTTTTTTTTTTAATGCTGCCCATAGACCCAGGACCGAATCAAATCAAGAATTCTCTCTCTCTCTTTCTCTTTCTCTCTCTCTCTTTCTATCTATCTCCCTCTCTTCTTCAATTTCTGTTGTTTTGTTTTGGTTTTGTCGTGTTTGGGGCAAAGGCTTGGAAAGCAAATGGTTTTTTTCTAGAGTGCGTGAGAAGAGCAGGGTTATTGGGCCATCTTGCCGATGTGCAGGGCTTTTTAATGGAACCACTGACTGGAGTTCTTCAACTGCATGTCTCTTTGGGCAGCGCCTTGTTTTCTGTAAATACAGAAATACTAGCTTACAATGTACTGTTTGATTTTGTAAATAGTTATACCACAAGTTGAATAAGGGGATACGTGGAATTGTGGTCTTTGCATATATATGTGGGGGGAGGGGAATAGGGGAGGGGGATAGGGGAGGAGGTTGAAAAGTGGGGGGGAAGGAGGGAGGAGGTAGCAAATCATCTATTTGTACTGAATGGCAAGGATGTTCTAGTAAATGTGTACCAAAATGTGAATTACTTTGTATTATTACAGTCTAAACGTCGACCTAACAGAATATTATTGGTATTAATGTGCTTTTTCTTTTGTATAAAGTGCAAACATTTCGTCCCAAAGTCCAGTCTAAGTAGTGCAGTAAAATGTTGTTACACGTCCTGTCAAGAAATTCGTATAGTGCAAGCCTGGATCTGCGTGTCAAACTGTTACATTTGTTTATGTAAAGTGGTATTAAAAAAAAAAAGCTATAAACTATAACCTGTCCATTGCTTTTGGCAAATACAACCACATACTGTATATACTTCCTAATTTCCATATTTATCCGCATGTAAAGGTCCGGTTATACATGTTACAGATATTCAATATTTATGGCTAGAAGAATTGGTATGTACAATTTAGTTTACAGAACTGTTTGGTAACATTTCGTACCTTATTAAAGATTCTGAAATCCCATAATCCGTGGTAGGAATCCTTATTGACTAAGCCTGCTGCTCTGCTGCAACTTAGCTAGTTTTCAGGACAGTAAACTACAGACTGGACCAAGAATCCTGCCCCATGACTTCCACTCCTTATCCTACTGTACTACCATTATGTCATCACTAGACCAGCAAATTTGATATTAATGTGCTAAATTGATGTGCCCCTGCTGGCATTTAGGGTAGGATGTAATTAGTATTTATATAAAACCTTATGAAACAAAAGTTTTGGGCTGCAATATAATTTAAATGACCATTGCTGACTCCTAATAATAACAATAACAGCAACTACAGCAGAGTAGCAATAGATTGCATACGACCATGCAAATCTTGTCGGGGGGGGGGGGAGGCTGAGGTGTTGCCACAATATCATAAAATGGATTTGTTCTTTGCTACAATCAGTAATTGCGAAAATAATTCATATGTTTAAATTTGAGAAGTTTTTAGGTATTATTTAATCTGAGTCATTTGAAATCACAAGTTTTTTTTTTATTCTTGCAAGGCCTTCTGCGATCCTCACCTCTTCCCCCCAAAGCCACACCATTATATTATATTCCTCTGTTTAGATGCTCCGTTCTGTGTTTGCAGTTGGTATATTTTTTTTTTACTATAATTTTGCCAGAGTTGCTCCTTACAACAGCAGCAAAATAAAACAAACCCAGAGAAGGTGGGAGGGAGTTTATGTAGTTTGATTATCTCTTTTATTTCCCCCCATTTACTTAAGAAATTCGTTCCATTGGCTGGCGGTGATACAGTAAATTTGTAAATGAGAAGACAATATATATTAAAAAAAAATCTAAATTACTTGTGCTTAATGACTGTGGCAGAACGCCTTTTTCTCTAAATCAGATTGTCTTTCTTGCAGTTTAGTTTGATAGATTTGCAAGCTGTGGTGCTTCCGTTAACTTAGCGACGCTTGTAGGAACCGCTAGGCTTTGTTCCTTGGTGTAGGTTGCGTGATCGCCCCATTAAGCAGACAACATATCAACAGACAACACAGATCATGAGCTCTCTGTGTTTGGGATATTATGTCACAGAGTGAATTGCACCTGCTGACCTCTCTTGTAGGCCAAGATGGCATTTTAACAGCTTCTTTTAAAATATAGATATTTAGAAGTTCAGCGAGTCAGCCGCAGCATCAACGGCGATGAGGATTTGGGGATAGCGAAGCTGGTTTGGATCCCCAAGTTATCTCAGTTCTTAATACGCATGTCTACTAGCTACTCACAGTATATATATTGACCTGGTATATATTTATTATATTGTGCAGGATTTTTGTAAGTAGAGTCATGGGGGAAGGAGAAGCTTGTGTTTTGGTGTTTTGCTGGAATGTTTTACTTAAATCTACATAGGCCTCTCTGGACCCTTAGGAAGTAGGATCTGGGTCGCGGAGATGTGCTGCGATGTCTTATAGATCTTTTCAGTCGGAAAGAAACAGTTAAGAAATGGTAGAGCCTGTTTTGTGTTGTTGTTGTTTTTTTAAACTTCACTTCCTAGAAAATGTTATTCTAATGAGAAGCTCATTTATCAGCTCTTCCAGTGCAAAGAGCGCCACCTTGCAGGGCCTACAGATACTGAAAGAAGTTCGAGAGAACCATAGAGGCTGAGCCACAACCCGGAGGAACTGCGGCCGAAAGACACGCTGGGTATTCATTTAACCCTAAAGAAATGCAATGATAAAGTTTAGTCGTCTCCAGACCGTTAGCCTTAGCGGGAACGTAGCAGTTTCAGCGATTTAGTATGCGAGCCTAAATGGAAAAGGAAAGAAGATATAGGGCAATATACAATATTATCTCCCTTACCCGCCCACCCCCAGCATGATTGAAAGGAATCATCGTTTCATTTTTACAAAATCTAGAAGAATCTTAAAAGATAAATGCCATAGCTTCTTTGGGTGTAGATTTTATTATTATTATTCACCAGTGGTAGTTTGTTTTAGAAATATGTTTTATCTGAATGGATTGCCTGGCTACCAATACCGAGTATTCTGTCATTTTCAAATCAGACGATTTTGAACATCACTAAAACTAAGTTCTATCTATGCTTGAAGTTGTATTGTAACCCACCCCGCGCCAAAAAAAAAACCATAGTATCCCCACGACCTATAAAACAACAGGCTTCTCGGAATAAACAGTCAGCCATACATATTTGGTTACACAACTCAGCGATGGGCGCTAGAATGTTTTAAAAGTTTAATACATTTAATTACAATATTGCATCTGTCTGGTTTTGAACAGATAAATAGACACGCATTACTTATATGTATGTGTGTGTTTATACACACGCACACACACTCTCTCTCACACATATATGGAGAGAGATCGTGGCTTCTTGTAAGAATGCTTAATTAACTCTTTTACTGAATAAATCAATACCTGGCGAAGATCATTATTTTTTTTAAAAAAAATACTTGACAAAAATGCTATTAAGAAGAGAGGTTGCATTAAATGGCCTTTTAAACTCCAACCCAGTCTCTCATTGTGCGGGTACTTTTAATGTCTGCTTCGTGAGATGTATATTTCATACTTTTCTTCATGGGCTATTAGGTATGGAAAGACGTGAACGCTGGCTGAGAAATATGAATTGTTAGAGTCTATTTAGCAGAAACTCCAGACAATATAGAAGCGGGCTTGTGGGGGATGGAGAGCCGCGCGTTTGGATTATTGAGGCAGCAGCCTGTAGCTCAGATGATGTTGTTTTATTCCCAGACCCCAAAGGATGTAAGATTTCTGTACGCCAATGCGGAACCTTTGAAGACCACCCAGAAACACTGACCAAAATGTGTGGATATGATTATGTTCGTGCGGGTTTTATAGGCGCACACACAAACCGCAGGTAGACTTCACTGGCTGCAATCCTGTGTACATTTACTTGGGAGTAACACCAATTTAACTTAGTATAATTTACAGACGAGTAAACACGCAATAGAAAAGATCATACTTTTATCATGCTTGCAGGCAGAAGCTGTCTGCAGCCTGAAGTTTTCATAAATATTTACGTTTTAAACTATTTTTTCCAATGCTATCAATCACCCTCCCATACTTTCTGTAAATAGAAAATAGGAGCCCGTACTTGCGAGATAGGGGATGTAATCAGAAGCAGACGTTGAAGTAAAAACCACTGATGCCAATACGATTAACTTCTGAGTATACACGGTTCTGTGAAATCTTAAAATTGAGCTTTTTAAGAAGGAGCTACATTCGGAATAAAGGGGCTTGTAGAGCAAGATCACGTGGAATTTCGACAGTAGTAGAGTGGCCAATCTGTTGCATGCTTTACAACAGGAATAATTGTGTTTACAAACGTAAAACATAAACTACAATTCTCTCCTGTTGTTGTTTAAAAAAGAAAGTTGCTTTGCTCGAGAGCATATATATACCCCAATCCTAAATAATGCAGACGCTTGGTTTCCGCCTGACATTCCACTGAAACGATCAGAAAACGAAATTCCATTTTGAATTATTGATTTTTCACGGAAATCTGACTGAAATTCCCATTTATTTCCCTGTGAAATTCAGTTGATTCTACTTCAAAGTAACTGTTTAGGATAGGAGTCTACGGGCAGGAGAGGGAAGAGGCAAATGAGAGGGCAAGCTGGCCTACAATGTGAGCTCTCCAAGGGAGGCGGGATGGGGAAGCAGGGATGGAATAGTTCTAAATAATAAACTTGACGCATGGTTTTCTTTGAAGTTAGTATCACAATCCCCCGAAAATCTATATGGGAAGATCTATATTTCTGGCAGAGGAGTGGTAGCTGGCGTCTTTTTGTCGAAAAAGGGAATACAGTTGTATTTAAAGGAACTGAGCGCAAGAAATGGATGGGCACTTTTACGCTTTTTCTACTTCATATACCTCCGTATACCTACACTATCCACCTATAACCGCATTAGTGCCCTGTTCGGTGTATTTATTTACTTGGCTGTGTTTATGTAGCCTTTATGCGCACATTAATAGACCTAACCTGCTCGAATGATGTAAGAATAAAAAGATATTGAGCCATTCACCAGTTACAAAGAGTTAAAGAGAGTCAGATAACATTTTCGAGAAGAAAGCAAAATAAGGCTATGAAGCTTTTGATGGCGATTTGCGGACAAAGGGTGTGTGCAGAAATTAGATTTTTTTTTATTTAAAGTAGGCAGAGGACAATTTATTTATCACTCAGAAATCGTGACAAACCCACTCTTTTTACACCTGCTGAGATTCCTTTACATGGGTTTTCTATAGGGCCTCCTAGTTATGATTTCCCCTGTTTATATAAAACTTTTGTTTGGGAGCTAAAAATATACCAGATACATACATAACTGTTATCTAATGTGCATCTAATGGACAACTATATGGTTTAGCTGTAAATTTCATGCATACTGGTTCAAATCACATATCCCTGCTTGTTTTGCATTTGGTAACTTCGCATTTTAATTAATTTTTATGTGGCTTTCCTCCCACATTGCCTCTGATGCTTTTTTGTGTGGTCTTACCGTAGTACACTCTCCCCCTCCCCCTCTTGACGCTGTCTATCCACCACACACACACACACACACACACACACACACACACATCTCACTCTTAGACGTTTGCTACTTATTCCACTTGTTAACTTAAGTGTGTGTACATGTATGATTATAAAGAGACCAATATAATAAAATAAAGAAATGCTTACTTCTCTATTCATTTTAGAAAATAAATAGGATGTACGCACACACACACACACATTATGCTTCTTGTGTACAATTGTAATATGCCCATTTCTTAATTTTATTAATGTATATCTCAATCTATCTTTTCAATCTGTCTCCTACACAGTACATAACATAATACATAAGCACTAGATGGTCAGGATATAAATCTTTGTGTAAAATAATAAACAAATAATAAACAATTCCAAAATAATAAGTCAATTCAATCTTTAAACCCACCCTTCCCCTTCTAGGTTCTGTAAGTCAGGCCTGCTTCATCCTCGATTAACAAGAAACAGGATCATGTGAAACCAGAGGGCTATTTTTACCGTGCAGCTGGAAGCTGTCATCAATTGGTAACATTTATTTCAGCCTTAGAATGATAGTACAAAATAGCATGAAGTTTCCAGATGACACCCCTATTGGAGGCAGTGTTTTTGAAGAATAATAAATCAAATTAACTACCCAATCATGCTGGCTTCTCCAAGATAATGTGTGTGTGTACACACGTTATCCTGGGAGAGTCTCTATTTATATATGTGTAGTGTGTGATAATCTTGCTTGCTAGGACACGATCCGGCAAAAATAAAGCACTTTGAAGTCACATTTATTTCAGTGGGAGTATGAAGCATGGGCTTATACCACTTCCCTTGCAAGCAATGTGCTTAATGTTGTTATGCATAACAATTATTTAAATATGGATTATACAAGACAGACGCATTCAATACCTGTGCTTGTTTTTGTTTGAGAATGTCCTTCTACGACCCATTTTTTTGGACAATACTTTTAATGATATTTATTATGTGTCACCCAATTCGGTTATTTCTCATGTACGTGCGTTTTAAACCGAGACAATTTAAAAAGGCAAAGGGCAACGACAGAGAAATAGGGAGGGAAAAATAAACAAACAAACAAATAAATAAATTGCATTAAACACACACATACACACATCCCCCGCCACACAAAAAAACCCCCAAATAAACCACTGTAAGGCCACGTGGTTTCTTTTCGATACTGCTTCTTTCACGACAAGTGAATCTGGGGATTTGGAGATAGGTAACGTATTCTGCTTTGCTTTTTGTGAAGGAGAGTTCCTGGAAAACAAGAAAAGACCACGTTTTTAGAAGCTTCGCTGTGCTTTCTGGCTACATCGGGGCTGCCAGCGGTCTCTTAAAGAGTTTTCCAATGCCACACATGAAACAGGCTGCTCTCTTTAAGAACACACAACGCTTGGCGTTAGATGTAGACTCTACGCGCATGCGCCTTCCTCAAGCTCGGGCACAGCTTCCACGTGCTGTTGCATATTTATAACTCTCAGCACTTCCTAAACTGTCTAGAGAAGGTAACCACACAGAGCCTAAATCATCGGGAAACCGTTGGCGAGGCTCCCAAAATAGTTTGGTAGGGGAATATGCACGTGTTTGTTTTCAGACATCTATGGTTTAAGCAATATCGTAATACAACAAGGCCCAGAAGGTTCATAAACCTTGACAGATAAACAACAAACATTGTAACACACACCCCCACCCGGAAAAAACCCCGAGAGGCTCTATAAGGCGTCGGCAGCAATAGCAGCAGCAGCAACAAGACCATTCTCAAGGAGCTTTCTGTGATCGCAGCTACTCCATGAACAATCATTCCACATCGGTTGAACCAGGAAGCCCTAGAGTTGCCACGCAGTACTGTTTCTGAAAGAAAACTTTATTTTTCACTCTCCTCACGACCCCATATATCCACATCACATAATGTCATCAAATGCATTTTATTCCACGGTTAGGTGGGCCCAACCACGCCTCTCGAATAGATCTTTCCTTAGGCCCCAGCGGTGGCTTTTTCGCTACAGAGTGAGACCCTAACGCTTAGCTCTGGCTTGTCTGTCAAATATCCTCCAGTCTGTCCCTCCTCCCTTTCTCCCAAGCCTCTACACGTCGGACGAGCACAACCTATCGCGTTTAATGACTCCTTTAGCTGGACCCCTCAGCACTAATAATTTTCAGATGAGATGTCTGCCTAGGCCAAACGCTTTCTCTGGTCCTGGGTGCTGACCAGGAAACCCGCAATTCTCTCCGCCATTCCATCTACAAAGGGGCGTAATTTACTTCTAGATCTGCTCCTACTCATTTGGAATTAAAAGATAAACAGCGTGAAATATGACTGGAACCTCGGACCTGGAAGTGCAGTGATTTCAGTTGGCCTAACTTTCTAGGTAAATGTGTCATTAACAACTATTTAACGTGTGTGTGTGTGTTTAAAATGAGAGTAGAGCCACCCTAATAGGCCAAAAGGGAGAAAAAGCTGCATAAATAATAGATGACTTTCTTTTTAAAAGAAGCTATTGTTTTCTAGCCCATTGTCATAATGAGGAAATCACGCGCCAGGTACGCAGCAGTGACTGCTCGAGCTATGTTTAGCCAGCCTTACAACTCGGTCAGAGCTCTTGGATTTCACCCTTCAGCGTGCCATTAAAGTCTGTAAGAGGGCACTGACTTAATGCTTAGCGGTACTTAAGCCTCTCTGAGTTATAGGTGGGACTAAAGGCGTGTAAAATAGATGGCACCTCATACAAGACAGTGGTACCTCACTCGGAGTCAGCTTTGCCTCTCTCCCTCCCCCCCAATATAGACACACACACACACACACACGAAATCACCAATTGTCGATGACAATTTCCTCTCATCCAGTTCACCTCAAGGTGACATCAGGTTCAGACTAGAGACTCATTTTCAAAGTTAGTGGCTGGGCTGTTATGGGTGGAGTGAAAAGGCTACATGAATAGCCTTTGACCACATCTCATTTGTGGACACTCTCTCTCCCTCCTCCCATATTTCTTCCCCCCCCTCCTCCCGTAATAAAGGATCTGCCATTATGAAGATTATTTCGCCCTAAAAACAGCAAGAAAATAAACAAATCTTTTTGGCGTTCCATTTCAGACCCCTGACATCTAAGCACTGGATGTGACAAGTAATAGCTCTGAGCCTGCAAATAGGAATAAAGGCTTAAATCTACTGTCTCGACTCCGATATCATTTACAACCATTTGTTTACACCAGGTTGGAATTTAAAACTAGAGACCTTTTTTAAAAAAATGTAGACTTCAACGACCGCAAATGTCTGTCGCAGTCCTACAACCCTGCGCCCACAGAGCATATTTTAGGCAGGATAACGTAAGAGATTTTGGTGACTTTTAAGAAGAGGATTGAAGCATAGAGAACCACACGCGCACACACCTTGATCACGTGTCCAGTCAATGTCTGTGTAAACAGATGGATTCGTTTTGTTCAAAACGTGGGTGGAGAAACCTCCGCCCCCACAACTGTTGATCATCTTCCTTTTTATCTTCCTTATTTAAGATCACTGCATTCTAAAAACACTCTTGCAAGGTTGCTTTGTTTACGCACATTAAATTAGCCTCTTAATCTATACTTCATAGATCCAGTTAAACCCCGGTTTCTTCTTCCAAAATAAAGATGTTTAGATACTTTTTTTCTTGGGGGGGATATTAAAATGCTAGGGTAACAGAGAATAAAATGCAGAAACACAGAACAAGATCCATAGTTTGATGTTTAGACCCTTCCCTTTCAAACTAGCTAGCCTATTTTAGTATCTCTTTCATTCTTTTGGCCAATAATTAACAAGTACCCCCCCCAAAAAAAACCCTACACTAGCCTGGAGCTTTGTTTGAAAGCTGTTTTGTTTACAAAATAATATTTATTGTCAGGAGATTTCCCCCTCCCGCCACATCTCTTACCTCCGGAGCGTTTAGACTTTTCGCTTAGCTGGAGGGAATGTGGAACTGAGATTTGGCCCTGGATATAATCTCCCCGTCTCTTTCCCTCTCCCTCTCTCTCCCTCTCCCTCTTTCTGTATAGATCTGGCACGGCTTTGCTCTCTTAACTCCCAGATCTTTGTTTCGGTGGTGGCGGCCAGAAAGAGCAAGAGAGCGCTGTGCTCTCAGCTTCCCTCTGGCTTCCTTTAAAAACAACAACACACAAGTCCTCTTCCAACTTTTCCTCCAGTTATTCACTTCTCAACCCTACTGACAGCATTTGCGGAAAATCTACACTCCAGCTTTGGTAAGTGATGCGTTGCTCCATTGCAAAATGGCACTGTTCGGATAGCCTCTGCGCGCGCGCGCGTGTGTGTGTGACGTGTGGGAGAGAGAGAGAGAGAGAGAGAGAGAGAGAGAGAGAGAGAGAGAGAGAGTATGTTTTGTTTTGTTTGCGAGCAGCGTTGCCCAAGTACTTTCACATCAAACAGGACAGAGTTAAACTATTGTGGCGTTTGAAATCGCAACAGGAACAAGCATGATCACTATCTGTTGGCTCGGACAGACTTTATGGCACGAAAACTGAATCTGCCCAGCAACTTTTTGTTGCTGGTATTGTTTTTGCTGGAGCTACTTTGAGGAGATCGAGGCCGTGATATTTACATTTTTTTATACCAGGGCGTAATAACAAAGCTGTCACGGTGCTCTGAGATAATTCATTTAGGATTTAAGGGCAATTTAATATTATTATTAATGTTATTAATATTAATCACACTAGCACACTAGCACTAGTATTGTTGGAAATAATGCACCTAAAATATCCTTTTGCAATTTAAATGATATCTGCATAGAGCGTTTTCCAGTCTCCTCCAATACACGTTTTCACATGAACTTAAACTATTCTTATGAATGGCTTCTTAATGCGCCCATTCTATTAAATTGTAACTCGGAGTAACTGGAACTCACAGGTATTTAGAAAAGGTTTAATTTGAATTCCTCCTTAGTACCCCCCCTTTCCTTTCCTTTCCTTTTTTTTTAAGGAAAGGAAAGTGAACATAACTGCTGTGTAGAGTTGACCTTTCGTTGACACGACTTGGTAGGAGACAGTTTGCAAATGAGGACTGGATAAATTAGATACTAAAGTTAGCGGGGTTTAGATGGTACCCGGCGATAAATCCACTGGAATTAGCCAGAGAAGTAGTTAGCCCTCGAGGTCTGAAAGTTTAACAAAGTTCAAGGGAGTCTGAACGGCATCTCGAGAGAGCCCTGGAAATTACAATGGAAGAGAAGATGATTCCCTCGGGTGAAAAAGCACAGGCAGTAGCACTAGCGGCGGCGGCAGCAACAACAACAACAGCACCTTCAAGTTCATTGCACTTTCCGCTTCTCGAAAGCTTTGGCTTTGGTTGTTCTCACTTTTCTGTAGTAGTTATAACAATAGCGTGGGCGCAGTGATTTCAGTTCTTAGAAAACCCAGCGCCGAGCAAGCGTGTGAAACAGTATGCTAACAGTTGTGCTAACAAGTGGTGTTACTTTCTTAACGCTGGAAGTGTGAACGTATTGCATTCCTCAAAAACAGCGTCCTTTAAAAAAAAATGGGTCTAAATAAAGAACTTCGTGGTTTATAAAACTGCACACCGAGTTTACTCGTGGATTCAAATGGATCTCTACCACAGGGAGGGGGTGAGACGTTGGCTTCCGGAACAAAGCAAAAGCTGCACAAACAAACAAACATAACAATAAAAGCCATTATTCTTCTTGTCCGCTCTCCCCTCCATTCTCCTTACGGTGTTTACACAGTTTAAAGGAGCTAGAGATAATCTCGCCCTTGAATGCTTGTTCGTGTTATTAAACTTTATATATTATAAGACCCTCATATCTTTGGGTAGGTCTTAGAATGTGCTTTGTTTTTTTTATAGCATTGGTGTTATATTAAAATCAAGCTGTTTGATTTGATACGGTAATACGAGACTTCCCACTGTCTGAAGGGCGAAGACGAGGTTCAATGCTAGAAAATGTCAATATAACTGCAGAGGACCGCCCCCCCCCACTTCCCTTCGCACACCTGCCGCCGGCTCTGTTAACTTGTCAAAGGTTACTTAGTGAAGTCGTGCCACGTACTGACAACTTTTGCATTGGACTAATGTCTGTAAGGCTACAATCCTATCGATACATACTTACCTGAGAGGAAGCCCCATTGAATACATTGGGATTTAATTCTGAGTATCACACAGCAATGCACTGTAAGTTGCTTTCGGTAGGAATGTTCCCCTCCCCCTCCGATCAACATTTGGTGTGTGTGTGTAGACATTTAACGGTTTTCTTGCCCACCTAGCACCCTAGAATGGCAGATTCCACGAAGTCCACGTTTTCAACCATTTTAACTAGCTAAAATCTTCCTGCGCCAGGCACACGTCAACGAAACTTACTTTTATGCAATTTTGAACAAAATCTCGGGCCAAACTTACTGTTTCTTGGAAACAGAAATAAATGATGTTGACTAGGTAAGAAGCAGCGGGCGATTTTGCATTCTCTAAGATGGCAAATTGTCTATTGTTAGACAAATTCTGGGGTGACTGGTGTAGAAGTGAACAGCCCCCTCCACCAAATTAATTATCAGCGAGATTCTGCTTCGGTTAAGTCCTTATCCTGGTCGGAAAGAGATTTCAGCTGTACATAGATAGATCTCAATATCCCCCCCCCAAAAAAAAATAGGTCTTGGACCCCATTCTTCCACACGATTTTGGGGGAGACATTGCCAAGCGTGCTGGGGAGCAAACCCCTTTCATAACAAATGCAATGATCAAGGAACGACTTTAGGCTAGAGGGATGGTGGATGTCTGACAGAGAAGTGGAATCGCACTCAGGTCACATTCTTTGTAGTCAGGTTTTGGTAAAGTACCTGGCTTTCCCTATGATCTATACAGTGCGCTATATATGTCCATAAAACAGCAGATACGCATCTGTTATTGCCCCCAGTCTTAGACTATGCTGACAAGGTCATGGCAGTCTATGTGGAAGAACGGCATTTCGACGCTAAGTACATTAACGTACTGCATTAGAGTGAAATCAAGGGGACTCGCGTCCAAGGAAGTGTACTTAAGTGAGGAGTATAAGACGTAGGAGCCTTAGTTGCAGCAGGTTTCCTTTAGTGTCCTCCCCGTCAAATATAAAGTAGGTCTGGCCCTGGAGGCTCTATCTTGAACACTCGTTTTGGTATATCGTCTAGCCTATAAGTAAATGCGGAGTAAAAGGACAGAGGTATTGGAAACATATTTTAAGTTTGGCGAAAGAGTAAGCCTCAAATCACAAACTGCAGCCTTTCCTGATTTAGTTCGGACCGCCCAACCTTAGTTAGCGCAGCTACCTGGGTGTAAATCGATCTGAAGTGCATAGGAATGACTACTCGATCCTAAACCGTATCTAAAGAAACTTGATTGACCTCATTGGGGCATAAGTGCTTTTCGGACAGCAGCTGCGATCCCATAGCCAGATCACATCACCTGAAAGTATTCCAATCCAAACTGAAGTCCACGAGACTGGAGTTCTCATTGAAGTCAGCTGAGAATGAGGCTCACGCAAAAGGACTTTCCGGTGGATAGTGCCCAGCGTGTTTAGGATTCGGGTGTAAACTGGTTCAAATCCAAGTATTGCAATGTGTTTGCATTGGGAACAAGCTCAGATATCTGATTACATTGTTGATATTACAGAAATCTACCAATCCATGTTCAGGAGGGAGAGGTGCCAATGTCGCTGTGTGCGCGTTCAGACCTCCACACACCCTAATACTTTCTTTCAGGTCGGATTTGAACTCTCTGAAATCAATTCAAATATATATTTAACATAAACGGGGTTTCTATAAACACAGTTTGGTCGGAATACAGTTTGGCTTGCTGGGGGGAACATCACCTTAGGATGGTGTGCGTGTATATAGAGCCCTTGTGTAGATATACCACATGTGTATAAATTCGCCACCAACAGCCATAACCCGGGGAGAAGATGGAAACAAACTGGGGGGAAAATCAGAATAGAAAAATAATGGCAGGTTTAAAAATTGTCTTAGCAGAACAACTCATCTAAAAGCGGAGTGGGTGGGTGTCGTCTGACAATATCCTGAAAACAGGCATATGTTGAAAATAAATTAGAATTGCTATCAGTTCTATTTCAATCCAGTTTTTATTGCAAGGCACCACATAAAAGCAGTTTGTAAACACTGTCTATACTATCTTCATCCTGCAGTCATTTTTAGACGGTTCTTTGTATCTGCAGAACATTTAGTTAATTAATCATGCTTGCGTTTTTCTTTTCTTGTCTGGAATCCACAGTTTAAGGAATGCGAAATGGTTCAGCGTAGCGCACGCTTTTAGACGACTGTTTACTGTCTACTGCTGTTATCTCTACTTTAGCATGCCGGCTGTAAGAGAGAACTACGACATACCTATATGTCTGGGCTAATGTAAAAAGGATAATTTTAGGAAAGGGAAAATGAAAGATGGCCCATTCATGGAAAAAGGGCAACTCTTCTCCCCATAGCTAATGCCAGATTTTCTACTGACTACTCCAAGAATACAGTATCACCTAACATCACCCAACAATCAAGCAGCATGGATTCAGCATGATTTTCTTTCATATTACAAGGAAACCAAGATCGGTGTGCAAAGTTTTTATTTTATTTTATTTGGTAGACTCTTTAGCATCTTTCTGTTTCTTAGCCACCCCTGGGTTCTTTTTTTCGTTACTATAGCCAGCTTGTTGGGGGGAGCCACTATGACGAGCACCTCTTTAGCCTAGTGTTTGTGAATGAATTCCATTGTGTCTATCTAAAAACGAAAATAAGTTGCTGTATGACGTAACTGTTTTGATGTAAAGTTTATGTAATCAGGAGGTGCAGAAGAGACAACAGAACGTGTTCTCAATTTGCACCTTTCTCATATAATTAGTTTTCTCCCTCTAACGGGAGTTTAACCTCCCCCCCCCCAATATCTTTAATTGTTGAACGTTCCTGGTTGCAAGTCATTGCAGCCATAAAGGTTAGATGCATGATGGTGTGTTTTCAGAGATTTGAAAGGGGTTTCCCAATCCATGCACTCCATATTAAGTGGCTTGTGGATTGGGCTCACCATTAGCAGCAAGAGACAGAAAATATTTTCAAGGTATTAACTTGCTAATAGCCATAAGGTGTGATCGCTAGGCTGCATTCATCCATCTTCCCTCTGAATCATTTGAGAGGTTCCTGTTGTTTTATTGGGAACAGGATCAGACCTTAAATTGAAAGTGGGAAGGCAGTAAAAACGATTGCACAGGTACAGGGCTGCTTTTGATTATTATTAATTTTTGTATTGAGGACTTAATGTACCTGGTGGCACCAATTATTAACCTGCAGTCACTAGCAAACATTTCATTTTAAAAATAAACATATTTGGCTTCCTAAAAGACTGAGAAAGTAGAAAGTAAACACCTCCAACACCAGAATTCATCAGTTCTTTATCTACCTTTAAGGTAGAACCTTAACTAAATAAACACAACTGATTTCACTGTTTTGAAAAACAATCATATATATATGTTGAGTCAGAAGCAAGTTCCACTGTGTTCAGTGGGATTTACTCACTGTGGACATGTTTAGGATTGTAGCCTTAGGGGTTTATAGGCCTGAAGGAGATCCTTAATAAGTACCGTAAGTGTTAGCATAATAAAAACGCCATCAATATAATACCTGCATAATGACTAATATTTCTGTTAATTGCTTTAAAAATGATTTCTGACACTGTACTACAGAATCAAAAACAGGCTAATATCATTCTAGTACTATTATCTAATATTCAAAATACATGAAATAATTTTAATTCACTCACCCCCTTTTAAATGATAACTTTATAACAGAGGGTGTCAAAAAAACCCCAAAGAATTATGCATACCATAATTTTATGATTAAAATCTTCATGGAGAAAGATTTCTTTTGAGTAGGAGATCTTCTACATCACAAATTCAAATACTGCAATTCATATGAGAATGCATTCCAAAATATTATATGGGGCTTTACTCTATCATACCAGGCCAAATCATTCCTTGTTACTGAAAAAAATATCTCATTGACATAAACTGTATTTTCTCATATCAGAATTGCAATTATATTTAATCATTGAGATATTAGAACTCATGTTAAAAGTCATACACACCATCACAAAGTTGCTTAATAGGAGATAAAGAGACCCTGGAATGAAAATATAAAAACAGAACCAAAACCCTACCCTCAGAAAACACTGAAAATCTATCTGGCAACCATATGGAGTGTTTCACTCTTTTCCACACATCCTTTTGATTATCTTATAAATAAAGCCAGAACTCCCCCTACTTGCTTATTTAGATATATATCATTATCAACAGATTTTTAAAAACAATAAATAACTTCAAATTCATATTTGTGCATTTAAAATACACCTGTGGGCCACTAAGAAAAAAAAATACTTGGCATCAAGTATTCTTCTGAACAATTGGCTCATATTCTGTAACAACTATGCCATATCAGATAAGGAATATGATCCAACACAGAGTTAGGTCTTAGTTAAATATTCTTAAATCTGTGTTGGATTGTGACCAGAAAGAATATGTACCTTAAAAAAACAACACCCCACCATCACTGCTACTGTCATAATGCTATACTAATAAAATGTATTATATCGTGGGGAATGAAATTGATGCCTTAGGAAAGCAATGCCGGAAAGCAAACAGAATAAACTCCATTCTTTATACCTGTGAATTTACTTGGAATTTCTTTATGTACTAGATGTATGTCTCTTTCTTTTTCTTCTTTTAAGTAAACAGCACAAAACACTAGCAAGTGGCTAATGTCAAACATTAACAAGCTAACCAATGTCAAATGCACACTTTATTTTGTAAATTAGTTAGAAGCATCTACATCACTGTTGCTTGTTTATAAGTTAACATGCCCAATATCAGGTCCCTTTGGGCAAAGATATGTTGTCATGAGCTATTTTCTTTGGCTATCTATTGATACATCATTTAAAAATATGTTATCAGTGCATGGTTCTTATTCAGATTGGGTTCTACAGTTATATGCATATAGTATTTTTGCCTGACAATACTGTATAAACATACGGTGTTACATTGTATGTGCCAAAAATTCTTATTCTGTGATTAACAAAAAAGAAAACAACCGTATGTGTGTAATTTTTGTATTCTGTATAAATGCACTGTATATGTTATATTATCGACTCAGTATCTGAGGGTCTTTTTATGTGTGTGTGTAGAATGTGGGATTTGTTTTCTTGTATTTTTGCAAAAAAAATCCTGTGCAGTGAAGTGAGAAAATGTGTTATTATTAAGGGACAGTGGGATACACAAGTAGGAGAAAATTAAAGCCAGGTAGCAAGTGAAATTCCCACTATGATCTATGAGGGCTAGTATCTTTCCTTTTTTTTTATTCAGAAGAAAAAGGATATCAGAGAGGAATGCCAACTCTAAACCCGACAGCAGATCCTATGCAGAATATTCGAGAGAAAGTGGGGAGAGGACAAACTAGTTTATAATGCAGCCTTATTGCATGTATTTTCATGGAAGAGAAATGATCCATTTGTTTTTGCCTTTATCAGATTCAAAGCAAGCAGTTTGAATTCCCCCCAATATGTGTACTAAGTGCATAAAGTATTTTGAATAAATGCCATGAAGCTCTTTGGTAGCTTGCAATTACTGTAGCACTGGGACTGTGCTTTGTGTGTGACTATAAATCCTGCAAGCTAGCACTGTTATTTCTAACACACCATGCTGGATTTTATATAAGTCTGTAGGTTTTGTTCCAAGGAAAACAAAATAATGAAAGAATATAAATATTAGATACCATTGCTCCAGTGTATGGTGCTGTAAATCTCTGAAGGTTTACAAAGAGGCACTGACAACATGTTGTGCAGCTGCATGTAACACCATTTAATGGTCTGATTTGATGAACTAGTTTCTCAGCACCTCATTGACAATCACTGATCGTACACAAACAAGTTTTGGAATGTCCCATAGAGCTTTTCTAACACCCTTATTATTTGTTCACCCTAAAATAAATTCAAAAGCCTCAATCCTTTGCTGCTCTTAACTCAGAGAACAATATTTTATGTGACTTCAAGGGGAGTTGTGTCTAAGAGGATGCTGAAATGCTGTCTGTAGCACCTCTGTGCAATGTCTCCACTATTTCCCCCTCAACAATTTAAAGGACAAGTTGACAGTACTCTTGGACTGTGTGAAAATAATACACATTTCTACCAGGGCTAGCCATAAAACAAGACGTCTCCAACTTCCATAGCTCAACAGGTAATTTAGGCCACCTTGTCATAGGGCCAATAAGAGATGTTTCAATGCAATGCATTGTATATGGATTGCATTTGTGATAAGCAGCACACTGTACGCTGAAAACATTAGGGCACTGGAATAGTATTACAATATTACTATACAATCATATTAGATTGGCTTCAGAGTGGTTAAAAGGTTACAGGCGTCCTCACTTTCAGCAAAGCCACTGCAGAAGCCCAAAAGCTTGCAGCCTATTTCTCTCACCCTATTATCATATTTTGTGCAATTGTGTGACCTTAGCGGATGCACCCCAATTGGACTCTATGGCAGAAAGTATAGAAATGCCAATTAAAAATAAAAATCATTATTTATAGGTACAAAAACAGGCAGTTTTTCAATTCTACCAAAACTGAGCTTCAGAGAAACAAATGATGGGGAAATGTGCATGGATGAGGGAAAGAGAACAACTCTGTAAGTGTCCCGTGGTAGCTCAGCTGACTGAGAATCACCTGAACCACTTTTACTGGAGCAAATAGTGGACACAAATGTGCTAGAAAGCTATGAGCCAGCACAGCTCCAGAGAGGTGAAACAACAGCATTATAGATATAGACCAAGTGGGGATCTTTGAAATGTAATAATAAGCACATGCAAACATGATATATACATAACACACACACACACACACACACATTTGCTTTTCCAGCATTAAGTTTGAACTCCTTCATTAAATTCTGATTCTCAAATTAGGCACAGGCAGTGAACTTTTTGATTGAACTGCATATGGCAACTTAGTATACTTCAATGAGGTTAATTCAACTTAAATAAAAAAAAATACAACATCTTTATTGTCTTGTGGATCACACTTTTATTTGGCTCTGTCACCTACCCTGTTCCCATGAACTCAGGGTGGTGCTGTAATTCTGAAGATGAAAAACGGAACAGAAATGTGTTGAAGCGGGTATTCTAACTTGCCCTGTACATGTTTATCGAATATCTTTTGTATGCACAGAATTCCACTGGTGCCTCTTCCTCTAACATGAGAGAGAATCTGCTTTATCATAAGGCAATGGTCGTGTGATGGAAAGTTTGTTCATAGATGTCCATAGGAGGAGGATAGCAGCAAGGCTTTTTATGATGGTACTCATAAGAAAGATCTATAAACACCACAAGAATGTAAGCACCTGAATTTGTGCTTAATTTTACATTGATTTCTTAGGGTTTTTTTTAAAAAAATATTTGTATACTATGCTACTTATAGTAATAAATTATTTGTATACCTTAGATTACATTCAATATGACTAATTTCTCTTAAATTCTCAAAGTTTTCTTAAATAATTTGTGAATTGTACCACTGGGCTCTGAACAACCACAATGATTAAATGAAGTTTCTGATATGGAGAAACATCATAGACATTCATGTTGCCACAGCTAATAGGGTTTAACAATCACATTGCTAGATGTTCTGTTAGTTGCATATGTTAAAATTGTAATGAAATATGGAGTTCTCTCTGTGCACGGTAAATGTATAGCTAGGCTATACAATAAATATGTTATATTTATTAAAGAAAACAAGGGCTCACACTGCAATATTAAAAAAGGTGTGTAGGTAGAACATAATAGTTTCTATCTTTTCAAACAGCACCTTCTGAGAACATATGTGGGTTTAAAAACAGTTGAAAATTGAACATAAAAAAATCTCAAAGTATTGATGCATGCTTAAATAGTACCATAAAAGGAATGGGTTGGTTTCAGTACCCAGAAATTGCACTTGTTTTACTGGAATAAAGTCAAATGAATGCTTGTATCTAAATTTGGATGAATGAATGGGTAGACAGGGCCACCAATAGGAGGGTACAGGGTATATACATGTACCAGTCCTGAGCTAGCAGGGTCCTCAGACTCGTAGCTTGAAGGAGGAGATTATTAGTTGGACATTCTGAAGAAAGTTAGAGCACAAAACAGAGTGGCAGCTCTAAGGTTCACCACTTGGCAGGCAGCACCATTGCTAATGAGATTTAATCACTGTTTCTAAGCAATCAGAGGAACTGCTCTCACCCTGGGATGTCGGAGGTGCCCCCTCCCAGAGGAGCAGCAAAAGCAAGAGAGGCTCACGTTTGCTAGCCTGATGCTGGAGGATCCTGGGGTTAATGTTTGTTTAAGCACTTACTGTCATGTCCAGATTATTTTATTCACTCCCTAGGTGTGCTGCCCATACAAAATGAAACACAATTTACTGGCTTTGATATGTTTTACTCAAAAATTGTGGGTTAAACCACAGAGCCTAGGGCTTGCCGATCAGAAGGTCAGAGGTTCAAATCCCTATGGCGGGGTGAGCTCCCATTGCTTAGTCCCTGCTCCTGCCAACCTAGCAGTTCAAAAGCATGAAGTGCAAGTAGATAAATAGGTACCACTCTGGCGGGAAGGTAAACAGTGTTTCCGTGTGCTGCTCTGGTTCTCCAGAAGCGTCTTAGTCATGCTGGCCACATGACCCAGAAGCTGTACGCCGGCTCCCTCGGCCAGTAAAGCGAGATGAGCGCCGCAACCCCAGAGTCGGTCACGATTGGACCTAATGGTCAGGGGTCCCTTTACCTTTAATCCTTTGAAAGAGATTAGTCTTCTTTCCTACAAAGAAAAAAGGGCTCTGATGGACCCTGTCTCCCAGTTTTCCATGTCTCCCACTCAGCCACCATGGGTTCAGTTGTCATCACTGGGCTGTTATTTATTAATATGCAGTACCCATTTATTTTTTAAAAAAGAACCAGAAAACAACTTACGGCTGCAGCAAGTTAAAATTCCTATAGACCATACACAAATAAAGATGTAAAAATCATTTTGCTGTGCTTGATAAAAAGTATATCAAGGAAACCAAAATGATTTTCATATTGGTTTTGCTGAGAGTTGTGAAATTGCATATATTAGTTGCTTGTTGTATCTTGATTTAACTCCCAGGAGCTCAAGACTATGTCTCCCTCTCCCCCTTTTATCTTCATAACTGTTCTTGGAGGTAGGCTAGGCTAAGAGTTGGTGGCGCAGACATCAAAGCTGGGAAACCGCACACACTTAGAGGTGTGTGGGTTGTTGTTGTTGTTTGCTTGTTATTAATCAGGGTTAGCAAACATTTTTGGTTTTGGAGAGCCAGTGTGGTGTAGTGGTTAAGAGCGGTGGACTCGTAATCTGGTGAACCAGGTTCGCGTCTCCGCTCCTCCACATGCAGCTGCTGGGTGACCTTGGGCCAGTCACACTTCTTTGAAGTCTCTCAGCCCCACTCACCTCACAGAGTGTTTGTTGTGGGGGAGGAAGGGAAAGGAGAATGTTAGCCGCTTTGAGACTCCTGAAGGGGAGTGAAAGGCGGGATATCAAATCCAAACTACTACTACTACTACTACTACTACTACTACTATTCTTCTTCTTCTTCTTCTTCTTCTTCTTCTTCTTCTTCTTCTTCTTCTTCTTCTTCTTCTTCTTCTTCTTCTTCTTCTTCTTCTTCTTCTTTATTTTGGTATTTTGCTGTAAATATCAGGACTATGAAGTGCTGCAGTTAAAACAAAGGGGCAGTTATGAATCACATTATATACTTCTATCTTGCTTTTCCACTCAGGAGTGCAAGGTTATGTACATTATCTCTCCTCCCCGTCCCACTTTTATCTTCGTAATAGGATCCAAATAATAATAATAATAATAATAATAATAATAATAATAATAATGGCCCTGAGAGGTAGGCTAGCATTGGCTTTCAAATTTTGTTGGTGCCCTGTGTGAAACCAACATTTGGTGCCCCACCACCTTCCATTCTAAGTCATTGTTGTAGCACCCCCCGGTAGTGCCCTCTCAGCTCAGCGCCCGTGTGGGTGAACTGGTCATGCTCCCCTAAATCCACCTCTGAGACTAGGATAAATTAATACAGTGGTACCTCAGGTTACTTACGCTTCAGGTTACATATGCTTCAGGTTACAGACTCCAAAAACCCAGAAATAGTGCTTCAGCTTAAGAACTTTGCTTCAGGATGAGAACAGAAATCATGCTCCGGTGGCGCAGCAGCAGCAGGAGGCCCTATTAGCTAAAGTGGTGCTTCAGGTTAAGAACAGTTTCAGGTTAAGTACGGACCTCCGGAACGAATTAAGTACTTAACCTGAGGTACCTGTTTATGTACATAAGCAATAGTTCTTGCCAATAGATTGAGAGACTGGGAACATAATCCAGAAACAATGTACTGGGCCAAGGAAATCCTGCTGGTACCTTTGGATAGACAAATGGAAGCTATTTGTGTATAGAGGATCATGTAGCCCTCTAGTAAAATTATGCAAAAAAGGTATATGTGTTTGAGAGAAGGCAGACTTTCAAAGCATCTTACAAGTGTGCAAATGACCAAATGATTGCACATAGACATGCTGAGGCTGCACATATATGAGAACAGTCTAAAAAATTACCCCAAACCTCAGCAGTAAGGAAGCACTGGCCACAGTGGGCCTGTTAAGATTGTATGACTGCCGACTCTTAAGCTTGTCTGGGTTTTTCTTATGCATGTAAGCCTGTACTGTTTTTGTATCATTTCAAAATCTACCAAATATCATATGCTGACAAGAGTCTTAAGGGAACAAATAGGTTAAGAGGGAGCATTTTGTTCATTTTATGGAATTACTTGTCATTGAAAGTGTTTTATGATTCTTATCTCAATCATTGTTCAACAAACTTGTACAGTAAATTATATCATTATTCCTATATTTAGGACTTGGAGAACTGTGGCTGAAAAACAGTGGCATTTTCCATGCAAAAGAATTGATTAAAGCTGCAATCCAAGACTCCCCCTTACACTGTGGGGGGTTTGGCTTGAGTGGAGGCATCTCTCTGTCTGCTTCTGCTAGCTCAGCTGGCCTCCTGCTACTTGCAAAGCATGTGGGTGGTGTGCGAGTGCAAAAATTGTTGTAGCCCAGAAGAAGGCACTGAAAAGTGTTGTTCCAAGGCAGGCTTAGCAACTCCAGGATCCGCTGGATCCCAAGCCACTCTGACAGCCAGCACTGGCAAGAACAGCATCTGATCCAGGGAGAACCACTATGCCAGACTGTGAGATAACAAGCCTCATATAACCCACTTGCTGAAGTCTAATTAATGCATGAAGGGGGTTAACGCTATAAAGCAAGCTGTCCTGTTAGCAATATGGCTTCCTCTCACTTTGGGAAATAGGGTGTGAGGAGGTTTGAGCTGGTTGTTGCAGCTCAGCCACATAGCTCTCACCAGCCACTCTTGTATATCAATAATTTAGGAACTTTTACCACTTCACACCTAAGCTAACTTTTATTGCCTGTGCAACTTTTCTGACTGATTTATGGGAAAGCACATGAACCTGACCTTCGAAGAGTTTGTAAGTAAACCATTTTTTAACTTACCAAATGTGTGGTCTTTTCCTATGTTGGGGGAATTGGGAAATTTCAGGATTCACTTGGAACGGCGTATTTTACAGTTCTAACAGCAAATATTTTCCCACACTTTACTTGGCTGAATATTGTGTGACTTTAAATCTCTGCTGCAGCTCTCTCACCAAAGAATACTTGCCCCAAACTTAGATCTTGGCACCCAGGAATATTTGCATCAACACAGCCTGGAGATGGGTTAGGGATTGGGCCCAATCTGCATACCCACCCTTCTACCACAGTGGAAGTAACAGTCCCAAACGGTCTTGCGCTGTCTGAGATCATCCCCCCCCCCCACCATTGAACAGGATGGTTGTACACTACCCTGATATTTTGTATGGTGGTATATGAATACTTAAATAAAAAAATAAGAGAGCACATTTGAGGGATTAAGGAAACAATCCAAAGCAAAATCTGTTGGGATTTAGGGATCTGGCAGATTTCCAGTTGAACCAGGAGCATCCTGGCATAGCTGGGTTATTCCAGTAACTCTCCTTCCTAGCTGGAGATTCACCAATGTATTTTCCTCACCCCAGCTGAGCCTCAGGTGGCTGAGCTGAGCATGGCAGATTAAGCTAGTTTAAGTCCCCCCCCAAAGGGGTGTGGTGTGGCACATGCAGGACTGGAGAGGGAAGACTTCCGATGGATACTAATCTCGTTCAACTCAATCACGTGACCAAGCTGGCAGAAAAGATGGAATGGCAACCTCCCTAAAGAAAGATGGGAGTGAGCAACTAGGTTTTTTTAAAGGCATCCCCCAACTCAGCCCTCCAGAACTTTTAGTACTACAATTCCCATCATCCCTGACTACTGGTCCTGTTAGCTAGGGATGATGGGAGTTGTAGTCTCAAAACATCTGGAGGGCCGCGTTTGGGAATGCCTGGCTTAGATTCTCCCAGTCAGAACACTTGAGATGTCTGCTATTATGTGTAAGTGATATATTTCTTAATAATCAGCAGCAAGGTATTTCAGTTATGTGAAAGGAGAACCTCTTATTCCTCACCCAAAGGATCAAAGTAAGGATGTGGCACATTTGAAACAAAACTGGAACTTTATTTACACTTAGTGAGGGTTACAGCTTAGTGCAGGCATAGTCAAACTCTGGCCCTCCAGATGTTTGAGACTACAATTCCCATCATCCCTAGCTAACAGGACCAGTGGTCAGGGATGATGGGAATTGTAGTCCCAAACATCTGGAGGACCAGAGTTTGCATATGCCTGGCTTAGTGGTTACTCTCTTAAGGCACAACACTTCATTTCAACCAAACACTCTTTACAAAGATAGTTAAGAACTTTAAAAAAATTCTACTTTAAAACGGTCTCTGAATAGTTAAATTCCTCCTAGAATAGCTATTGGACTTACACTGCCAGTAAAACACTGTGAGACCCTTCTAGGATCATTACCCTCCCCTCAGGGAAACAATCTAGGTACTCCTGCCTAGCTAACCCCTAATTCAGCCCTACCCAGTCTTACTGCCAATGGCGTAGCGTGGGGGGTGCAGGGGGGGCCGGCCGCACCGGGCGCAACATCTGGGGGTTAGGGTTAGGGAGCGCAAATCCACGGGTTAGGGGGCGCAAATCCACGGGTTAGGGGGCGCAAATTACTTGCCTTGCCTCGGGTGCTGACAACCCACACTACGCCACTGCTTACTGCTCAGATAGCAGTAGCCCTGCTCCGGAACAGAGTTTGGATCTGGTCTACCTCACACCACCTTGTTTTACATTAGCTTCTTGTATACAAAATTGCTCCTTTCAATAGTTTTGATAGGACTTAAATGAGGAGGTAATTCATAACTCTGTAGAGAAGAAACACAGTGAACTGTGCCCAGAGGACTTTAGGAAGCCACAGTACATATTGAATTATTGGGTAGTTATGCTTCTGATAGACCATCACTGGCACCAGTTGTAGCCTTTTAATAGTCTTGAGTTTCACATGCAAGACTTTGTAACAGTCAGTCCCTGAATATACAAAAGCACACATGAGGGATGCTAGATCTGAATCCAAAACATCTATGTGGGTCACCACTGCCACCAAACATCCATATATTTGTATACCATCTATCTTTCCTCTTACAAAATCACACAAGGAAGGATATTCGGAAAGAAACTGCTTGGCCTTGACCTGCAATGCACGTTTCATAGCTGAGCAGGAATTTGAACCTAACATTGTGGAAAGCTTTCAGCCAGCTTTTAAACAGTGTGCTTTCGAACTGCTAGGTGGGCAGGAGCTGGGACCGAGCAACGGGAGCTCACTCAGTCGCAGGGATTCAAACTGCCGACCTTCTGATCAGCAAGCCCTAGGCTCTGTGGTTTAGACCACAGCGCCACCCACATCCCATATCAGAACTAGATATGTGTAAACCCACTAAAGTAAATGTCCTTTTGTACGGCTAACTCCCTGGTGGTGACAACTGGCCACTACCTCTGCTGCTATTATCATTTAGCAAGTGTTCAGACACTGAGTTGTATGGTTAACTTGATTTCAGTGAGTCTACTCTCAGTGCCACTAAATCAGTTTTAACACAAATTTACAAGTCAACCAGTTTATTATTATTATTAATTTAAGTTGCTGTTCAAATTTTCAGTCTGATTAATGACTGGAAAACATAAATTTTAACAAAAGTTTTTACAATAAATTGTTAACAAAAGTTACTCCAATAAAGCTTATCATTTTCTACAATTTAGGATTATAGGTTTGTTTCCTAAATATTATACTTTTGAGGGTTTTTAAAGTAATATTTAGTATTTCACTATTCAATATTTAGTAACAGGTACTTGTACTTGCTGCTGTTAAAATTCTGCAGAGAGCATAAAACTTTTCTATGTATACTTTTACCTTCATTAAAGACAAACATCTCTTCAATTTTTTTTTTAACTCACTAAAGAAGACTGAGAGGAAAAGACACTGATGGCTAACATTTCAGGTGCCACCAGTGAATTATTTTTACATAAACCTCAGTTGAGTTAAATCATTTGGCAGACTATTCTTCTTGCATGATAGAGCATGTGTTGAGTTAAAAGACATTTTTACAAGGTCGTATGGAAACGGGGCTAATACGATCACAATTTTTCAGGTTCTGACCTTATTGCTGTTGTGCACTGAGCCTACAAATTGGACACTTGCAACCCTATTACATGAAAATAAATTGGAAATGACATTTTATTCAAGCAGATATATATGTGCCTCTTGATATTCTGAGGAAAGGGCATTTAACTTTTATTTACTGCTCTAGTAAAGTGTAATTAAATAGCAGCTATGTTGATATGTCAGGATAGGCAATGATACAATAGTCACACTTACATGTCTGGGGTTGGTTGATCATTTTGCAGATGAGTGAATCCTTCATGAAGTCAGTCAAAATCCATCCTGTAAAGCAGTACGAAACATATCTACATATATCTTGGATTCAGGCTGAAATATATTTGCTTGAAAGCAGTTCCTACAGATTTTAATGGAATGCATTTCAGTGGGAAAGGTGGAATAGCAGCAGCAGCAGCTGCAGCAACAATAGGGAAAATATTTACTTCTGATTCTATCAAGATAGAATCATAGGTAAAGGTAAAGGGACCCCTGACCATTAGGTCCAGTCATGGACGACTCTGGGGTTGCAGCGCTCATCTTGCTTTACTGGCCGAGGAAGCCAGCGTACAGCTTCCGGGTCATGTAACCTGAAGTGTGTGTAACTTGAAGCGTATGTAACCAGAGGTACCACTGTAATGTGGTTGATAGTCAATGTGACATACAGGCACAGGCCTTGATAACATATCCCCTCGTCTTTTTGCCATAACACAAAGTAGCAATTGAAATTAGTGATGTTACTGAAATTCATATTTACCCAGTTCAGTATACAAATGTGTCACAATGGTAATTCTTGGCTTCAATAATAAGTAAGCACAATTTCCTAAGGAAATGTGTAAGATGCCACCATGTGAATGCGTCATCATGAAGATACATCGTGTCCTCCCTAAAAGAGGACACGTGTTGCGGTGAGACCTGGAGGCTGACCTCCTGGTTGTGGGTGGGTCTACTGGATAGCCACAATGCCCGATTGGTAGGTCCCTCGTTGCTGGGTGTAATCTGGCCAATGGGGTGCAGTCTAAATGGTTTGAGGGACCTATTTAATCCCTTGCACATGACCCAGAGATTCTCTTTCGCCTCGTGCAAACAGAACACTCACTTGTGTTACCATTTTCTGGCAAGAGATTACACAGGGTAGCTTATTTGCCTAACACATCCACCTGCTCCCTTCCTCACCAGCAATCTATAGTTATCATACTGGAGCCAAAGAGCTTAATATTCAGGCCTCAGCTGTTCACTTTTCCCTCAGCTTTCTCTAGTTTTTTTCTCACAAGTCCTTCATCAATGAACTTTCTCAACTCCACACTATTTCTTCCAACTGACAGTTAGCTGTCTTTTCTTCACTGACTGGAGCATCCAACCAATCAGAGCCTGTTGCTTCCCAGACCAATCAAAATGAATCCAAGTGATCCAGCCCTTCTGTCTATGAATACAAACTGCTGTTCTTGCTCTCTCCCCCCATTTTCAAACCTATCACCAAACAGCTCCTGCAAAACAGACCTGCGACATAATAGCAGCCCAAGGCCTCAGCTATGACAGTTGACTGGGGCTGTGTCTAGCTAGCAACATCTGGAGAGCAACTGGCTCCCCATCACTGGTATAAGGAGAACTAATCCAGAGCCTCTGTTGCACACAGTCTGTAGGCAGAGCCAATATTGTTGGCCCGTCATACTCTGCTCTTATTCACATCTGGCCCCTGTTGAAAGTTAGTTGTCAGCCAGAGAGCTAGACAATCCAGTAAGCAAAATACTTAGTTTGAAGTATGCAGGAATATATAGCAAACCACAGTGAAAATGCAGTTACTCCAGAGTAACTGGTGTGATTATTTTGAGTATGGAAGTAAGCCACAAACCACTCAAACCGGGAGTTTAGAATTCCACTTAAATGGGTGCATATTGGCCTGATAGATACAACTTAATATTGGTTTCTGTTTAAAATGCCAGGCTTCAGGCTTTTTAAATAAAGATAATAATCAGAAGCTGGGGGACAAGTTGTAGTGAAGAAAACGCATTTTGCACAAGCTTTTAAAAAGCAGTCCATTCATTGCTTCTTACTTTCTGGGTCTGAGACCTGACATTGAAAACAGGTTCAGAGACAGAGTCTTGGGCAGCCTTGGCTCAGATTAAACCTTTGATCCAACAGACATTTGCAATGCAGTCTTACACATGCATACTTATAGTAAGTCCCACTGAGTCCAAGGTAAGTGGATACAGGCTTACAGAGTTATGCAGAAGGAAATCAGGATCTACCACTGTCAATATGGAGCTGTACAAAGTCATAGCTCCCTGAAAAGTGTTCAGTCAGCTTGAAATTTGTTGCAGTAATACTTTAAAAATGTTTAGATATGCATTGAAAACATCTTGGATGTGCAGGCTCAATACAAGTTCAGGAACCTGATTTCTAAGTGTTACCAAATTAGCCTTAGCCTGTGATCCATATGCATGCTATCAGCTTACCCAGCTCCTTATTCTTGCTTATAGCTATTACTGAAAAGGGAGGAATCAAAATACCTTGTGGTGAGAAAAATTGTCGAATGAATTCTGCCAGGAAAATTAAGACCTGCAATGGCACAGCGTCCTTGCTATGGGGAAGATGGCAGGTTGGTGAGTTAGCGCACTTTTGCTTTCCTAAATGGGGATGTAGCCTTGTGAGGATTTATCACCTAAGCAGTTTTGGTCTTGGTTTATGGTGAGCAATGGAGAAACCTGCTACAGGCTTCCATGAGAGGTGATTCTTAATGGAAGAGATAACCATGAGCTGATATTGCAGGTATGTAGTATGGATAAGCAACAGGTTGTAGTCAACTATGATGCCTCTACTGATGAAGACTTGGTGAAGGATTTAGACAATGATGTGCAGATTTGTGGCAAAACTTGATGATAAACTGAGATAGGGACAGGATATCCTTATTACAAGAATGTGTTAGTGAAATGTTTGGTTGGGATTTATTTATTTATTTTAAAAAACCCAGCTTCTGGTCATGTTCACGGATCAACATGTTCCCTTTCCTCCCCCTTTTTTGTAAGCTCCTCTGGGTAGCTATTTCAGAACAACAGGCTATAAATACTAAACAACAATATTGCACAAGAGTCTGGATGTGTGTACCAAAATGACAAACTACATTGAAAAAGGATGGTGATGCGGTTTGGAAGACAAATTGACTCCAGCTCCTGTTGCAAAAAAACCCATTTAAACCAAACCTAACACCAGGCAGACAAATGCAATCCATATGTGCTGACAGACTGCAGAATTGTGGGAAAGTTGCCAGCTGCCTTTGGTCAGCCTCTAGGACTCAAGTTTGCAGGATATATAATGTGCAAGGCTGGACTACAACTGGGTAGCTCAGCCTCACAAGTGACGACCGTTGCTCTGGTAGTAGCTTAGCACACTTTTGCTGGTTTCTTTCGCTTTCCCACCCCTTCAGGAAAAGCAATTGTGCTTTTACCTCATCGAAGCCAGATATATTCTGATTTTTCTACACAGAAATAGAGAGGAAGATGTTTGCTACCAGGTTGTCACTCTAATCTGTGAAGGGCTCCCACTCTCCTCACAGCTTAATTGCCCAAGGCATGGCCCAGACTTCACTGATGCCAGAGACAAAAGCTTCCCTGCTCCCGGTCCTGGTCTCTCTTTTACTTTTCCTACTGACAGACTGCAGCTTGAACTCACATTATTTTAAAAAATGTAGCCTAACACTGACAACTGTTGAGCCCCTGGGCACTTAATTCCCAAAGTTCCAAGTGAAAAATTAAATAAGCATTTAGCTGGCATCTAAAGGCCAACTTACCAACTTATCAAACAACAGATAGTTAATCAAACAAGACCATAAATGAATAGATAACAATAAAGAATTGAAAAATCAAAACAACAATTGCATTTTAAAGCATTCCATTTGATGTGTTGTGTCTTGGAAACCCCTTTGGCACTAGATTCCACGCGGCAAAGAGTTCTAAGCAATCCGAAACTCATGAAAACTCACTTTTTTGCACAGTTTATTGAATAGGACTACCAAATGACCGGCCGATTGCCGAGGGTCCTGCAACCAGTCATCTAATGTTGGAGGGTTATTCTGACCTTCACTTCAAATATAAAGGGGTTTGAGTTCCTCTGAATGATGGGCTTCTGAGAGATGTTGAGAAGGTACTGTACATCTCCATTAACCATAGCTCTATGGTGGGAAAGGCTGGACCTGCTGAGAGTCTTTCTGTCATGCAGATTTTAAAAGAACACAATTCCATTTCCTACCAGAATCTGGAAATTTCTCTTTCATTCTCATCCAATTTATATTCCACTTTTTCTACTCCCTCGACTACCAAGGTTCTCTTCTTAAAAGGAAATGGAATGTTTTTCAGTGGTAGAGAGATTAGAGGTGAACCTTATTCTAAAACGAGCACTGCCCTGTTCTCTGGCTGCTGACAGAGTTGCTGTTCCATGCTTCAGTCTATCAGCGCTTATTCATGCAACAAATATGTAGGTCCTAAGGTGTTACGTGCTTGGGAAAATTTACCCTGAAAGGAAAAAGCTTCCTACATTCTGCCGAGAAATCAGGCCACCTAACAAAGCTATTTTTAGTGTGCTTGTTTTCCTTAAAGCAGTACATGTGGAAACACATTGTAGTGACTTTTTTGTGCATGACTTTGTTCAAAACAATTGTCAGACACCCTTTCATTGAGGCGTTAGGTTTAGACAAAACCTTCCTCTAAGAATATGGTTGGTGTGCTGACATGCTGACATTTTGCACCTGACCCTTTTTTTAAATGTACTGTTATGTTTGTGAGAAAGCCAAATCCTTCATCCTTTGTATGTATTTGTATATATGTGGCTTAATGCAATGGGGACCATTTTTCTTTCAGATCAATATATGAATACATTGAACATTGAATAAATATTCCAATTGCCCCTGCTTTTTCTTTTCTTCCTCTAATACAATATTAAATACAGCATCATACAATTTGAAGGGAACCTTAGGATGATATTTCCTGAACTGCACAAGAATTCATTAAATTTAAATTATATCTGACAGATGTTCACATCTAATACCTCACATACAATCTAGTAGTTGCCTTACTAAAGCTTTTGATGGAAAGATGATGGGACCGCTTAAGCAATTTGCTTTTTCAGAAGTTCCTCAGGTGTTTTTACTTTGGGTGAAGGTCACACACTAACATATATAACTTCTGTATTAAAAAGAACTCGTGGACATCCGATGAAGCTCAATGTTGGAAGATTTAGGGCAGATAAACAAAAGTATTTTTTCATACAGTGCATAGCCAAACAATGAAACTTGCTTGCCCAGGAGGCAGTGATGGCCATGAACCTGGATGTCTTTCAAAGAAGATTAGACAAATTCATGGAGGAGAAGGTTTATGACAGCTGCTTGCCATGGTGGTTATGTTCTACCTCCACACCTGGAGGAAGTAAAGCTTCTGAAGACCAGATGCTGGAAACCATGAGAGGAGAGAGTGCTCTTGTCTTCATGTTCTGCTCCCTGGTTTCCCACAGGTATCTGAGTGGCCAGTGTGAGAACAGGGTACTGGACTAGATGGGTCATTGTTCTGGTCAAGGAGGCTCTTCTTATGTTCTTATGTTTAACATGGAAGTAAAATATGGACTACCCTTCAAAGAGAAAACTGAAGAGTACAAAATGACTTGTTAGATGCTGAAGTCGAGCAAACACCTGGGATGTCAAAATGGTGGTGTGAAACCACTTCTGGTGGTCTACCGGCCCTCTACCAAAATTGGGTGCCTTTTCTCTCTCAGACTTGGTGCCATTGCTAGAAGGTTTTCGAGGCACAGGAAACAGGAAGAAGCACTGCTGAGCTCTAAGATCTTCTGGCAATGGTGTCATGCCAGAGGGAGAAGAGGCGCTTTTCCAAGGAGAGTTGTCCTGCCCCTTGCATTGTGTGTTGGATGTGTTTCAATACCACAAAGTGACAAAACTGATTCTGTTCTTAAAATTGTGGTGCACAATGTGATTCCAAAGCTGTACTTTACCATCCTAGATGGAATGAGACTTTGTTAATGATTTCCATCAGCTCTCAGGTTAAAATATGAATACATCAGATATTAAAAAACTAATTTACCTTAAAAAGCTCTATACTTTATTAACACATCATTGTGCATATTTGAAAGCTACAAGTAAGTGCTACATATATAGATAGAATTCATTTTCATTGCCCATTGAATATGATGGAAATGGAATTTGTCAGGAGGTTGATTGATATCTAAAAGTGTTTTGTTTTCAGTGACTGGCACTGCTGAGTTACAACCATCTATCATCTAACAGGTAATTAGCCAGATTTCTCATCATGAGCCTTCAATCCTGCTGTTTTATTATTGAAATACCACAAATCTGTAAGCATCTGAATACAGATGGATTTTCTTGTCATGGACAAAGACATCACTTTGCAACACAGCTCTAATATGTTTGAGTATCAGTGAATTCAATGAACTGTAAATTAAAAATATTAATACAAATACAATACAATACAATACAATACAATACAATACAATACAAAAAAGTGACAAGTGGGGTACCACAGGGTTCTGTCCTGGGCCCATTGTTGTTCAACATCTTTATGAATGACTTGAATGAAGGATCATCTAGGGGGTCTTAGTAGACCACAAGCTTCACATAAGTCAACAGTGTGATACAGCAGCTTCATTGGAAGTTTTTAAGTGGAGGTTGTATGGCCATCTGTCATGGATGCTTGAGTTGAGATTCCTGCATTGCAGGGATTGGACTAGATGACCCTCGTGGTCCCTTCCCTCTGTACAATTCTACGGTTCTATAATTCTATACAACCTTTGGGTTTTTAAAGAAATTGAAACTGCTACCCATAGCCAAAGGGTCATTTTCTATAATTCTTTTGAAAATGCTTCATAGATTCTCTAGAATCTCTTCTAAAAACATGGAACATTTCCAGGAAAATATGGATGTTATGGGGGGCAGGAAAAATCAGACTTTACAACATAACTATTTGAGAGACAGACCCATAAGTAAGATCCAACAGGAATCTTGAGTATCTTTGGAGAGGTTTCATGTACAACCCATTCCAGCAGAACTTTTATAGATCACTGCTTGTGCCCAGAATGCTGTTTTAGAACTCATTCCAAGACTTCAGTTTATGGTAACAGAATGTAATATATGCATCTCTCTTCCTGTATAAACATACACTCTGCTCACTAGTGGAGGAAGCCCTTCTCAGAATTTGATTCATAATGTTAAAAGAGCAAGGCATATATACAAGGATTTCAGTATTATGGCCACAATTTCCTTCTGTTCTTCCTTCCTTGCTTTTAGAGAACCATGCATGTTTGTTATTTTTATATTAATATTTCTGTGGATGTTTCAAGACACTTGATTTAGTTATTCTGCTACTGCTGACTGTTTGCCTAGAGTGTTTTACTCTTGTTTCATGGTTTTCTGTTATGGTCATGTTCTGATATTCAGTTTTATTCAAAACATATTGAATTTACACAAAAGACAAATTTCTTACATTCATAGTAACAAATTAAGACAGTAAGAAAGATTTCTTTGGCATATTAATACATGCTTAATCCTGAGAGTGAGCTCAGTTTTTTAGATAACAGCTTTTCCAGGACCTTTCTTTTAAGAATTTAAAGAAACACATGCAAAAGGCCAGAGCTACTTTCAAGAAATATTTTCCTGACCTCCAGTCACTTTCTCTATTTTTTAAAAAGTGCTGAGCGGTGTGTGATTTTTTTATTTATTTACTTTTTGTTTCAGGTGCAAAAATGTTCAAGACCAACACTGCGTACATAAACAAATAATTTATTAATTACTAATGAAGGCTATCAGAAAGAAAACAGAAACAAACACAATTAAATATTCCAAGTTTCAACTTTGCTCTCAATGGATACTTGACAATGGAAAATTTGTTGTTTTTAGTACATCAGAGATAATATTTGCAACAGGATGCAACTGTGTGAACAAATATTTGCAAAAGATTGTATTAATGTTCTTCTGCTTATAGGCAAATTGAAGATATCCAGCTGCAAGTCTAACTCAGGGCTTTGGTATGCCAATAATGTGGGCAACTTCAAAAGGTCTAAAGGCCTTTTTTTGCTGACTGCATTTAAAAGAACACACACAACAGGAAGTTTTAGAGAATACCCCCCCCATCTTTTTATAAAGTTGTAAGCCAAGCCAGGGCTAAACTCTTAATGAATCTTAAATGTATGGAATTTCCTCAAAACGTTCAGTGCTGAATGTAGGGAACTTTCAGTGCTTTCATGATATTGACTTGAAAGTGATAATTAAAAAGAGGGCCAATAGTTTACGAAGTTTTTTTGTATACAATAAAATTATTTTACAAATAAACTATACCAAGACATTTTGCATGAACAGTAAAAGTCCAACACTTCCCAAAACAAAGGCAACATCTTAATACATTGCTGCATAATCCTAAGCATGTTCACTCACAGGTAAGTCTTTTCTTCCATAGGACTTAATTCCTAGGAAATGGGTTTTAGATTTCAGTTTTATAATAAAATACTGTGAAACTCACTGTGTTCAACAGAGTATATTCCCAGGTAAATGCTTAGGCATGTCAATAATATATTTTAGCATGCATTCCTATACTCACCTATCTGGAAGTAAGGCCCAGTGAAACTAATGGGGCTTATTTCTGAAGGGAAGCATAGGATTGCACTGACATAATTTAAATGACTGAGACGTAAATATTAATGATTTTTTTGTTGCTGTATTGCACTGCATTTTAATTGTGCATCACTTTGAGTGGGTTTTTCTCCCTTCAAGGTGACATAAATAAACAACAATTTCAATATACAATAAACCACAAAACCCTAAAATAAGAAGCAACATAAATACAGAAAAAAATTCACCAAGTCTAATTGCACACAGGATGGAGGTGAAGGGGAAAAAACCTACTCTGGACCAAGGGACCCCAAATTCTACATTGAGTCTTCAAAAATTACACAGATGTTCATTAAATCACATGTATTTTATTTTGTTTAATGTTACAGTCCATTCTTGCGATCTTTAGCTCTTCTTATTTTGGGAGGGATATTTTGACAATGATTGCTATGGCAGCAAACTAGGGGAGACAAAGGTAGAAGAAGAAAGGTCTGTATTTATTGGGCTGTATGGGCTCCATTTTTGGAAACCAAGAGTGTACACTTGTTTCATTTTTAGTGAAGGGGGTCTATTTCCAAAGCAGCACTTTGTTGGTTCAATAGTTACTAGATCAGGACAAAGCATTATAGTTATATAATTTCCCCTGAAATGTGTTTTAACAATCTCTGGAAGGCGCACGTGTCTTATTTCTAATGTTTTACATTAGGAAGCATTTAATTTCTGCCTGTCCTGGTCTGCACATGCTTTCACTTTTGCCCCCTTTTTGTTAGTTTGCTTTTGATCTAACTTTAGATTAGTAATTTCCTATTGGAAGGCATCTTATTTTTTATTATTCTTGTCTGGAGAGTGCAAATGGAATATTTCTATTCTGGGTTGCCCCAGTCTTCTTGTCCTCCTATTCACTCTTTAGCTGTGCTGAATCTAAAGACCAACACATACCCATGAGTGACCTGTTTCTTATTGTTTGCTTAGTACTGAAAGAACACTGAGTATGAATAATCAACAAAAGTAAGCCTGTACAGCTGTCAAGCACCCTGATTCCAGCTTTCCATGTGTGTGCCAATGAAGGCTGTCTGGGAATTTCTTCATGATGGCAGATGCATCAGATCAGAGAGGTTTCAGGACAAAAGAACTAGGAAAGGGGCCAAACATATGAGCAACCTCAGCTCTGTTGGCCAACCAGTTTGCTGACTTAGTAGTTCCACTTCTAGTAGACTCTTATAATATTGTAGGTAGTGTGGGGAAATGTACAAAGGAAATATAATGATCTTAATGGGTCCTTAATCTATCAGAAACAAAAGGTGGAGAGATAATGCTTGGCATGCTCAAGCCTATTCAAAGCAATCAATTCAATCATTTCTAAATCGTTATTAAGCTGTGGCTTCCACATTTGTTTGTTTGTTACATTTGTATACAGTGGTACCTTGGTTCTCAAATGCCTTGGTACTCAAATGTCTTAGTTCCCAAACTCAAAAAACCTGGAAGTAAGTGTTCTGGTTTTCGAACATTTTTCGGAAGCCAGGCATCCGATGCGGCTGTCGGCTATTGTTTCCAGGGTGCCTGCACCAATCAGACTTGGTTTTCAAACATTTTGGAAGTCAAACGGACTTCTGGAATGGATTAACTTTGGTGCTTTTGTTTTTGCTATTTTGCATTTTTGTTTTAGAGCCTTTTTTAGTTCATTTGTTTTTGTGATTGTGTGGAACCCAGTTCAGCTACTGATTGATTGATTGATTGATTGATTGTGTGACTGCGGAAATGGATAAAAGCTCCCTATCCAAACAATAACTGCCATAAGTGCAGGTAAGAAAATAATTTAATTTTAATTTTTATCATTACAATACTGTCTTGTGTATTTTATAGTACAGTACACTGATTATTGCTTTCATTTTATGGTTCAGTGGTCTCGTTAGTAAAATTTATGTTAAATTGCTGTTTTAGGGATTGTTTTTGAAAGTCTGGAAAGGATTAATTTGCTTTGCATTACTTTCTATGGGAAAGTGCGCCTTGGTTTTGGAACGCTTTGGTTTTGGAACGGACTTCCAGAATGGATTAAGTTTGAGAACCAAGGTACCACTGTACTGCCCTTCATCTGAACATCATAGGGTGGTTCACAACATAAAAATACAACATAAAAACACAAAATATACAATAAAAAAGCAAAACAAAACAATAACCCCCTTCTCACAGACACATTTAAAAGTCCATAGAATATTAATCAGCCCAACACCTGGTTGAAGATAAATGTTTTTGTCTGGCACCAAAATATATGCAATGAGGGCACCAGGTGAGCCTCCTTGGGGAGAGCTTTCCACAAATAGGGAAAGGTCCACAGGAAAGGTCCATTATCATGTTGCCACCCTCTGGACCTCTTGTGGGAGAGGCCCTTGAAGAAGGGCCTCAGATGATGATTGCAGGGTCTGGGGAGGTTCTTATGGAAAGGCAGTCCTTGAGATATTGCAGTCCTGAGCCATTTAAGGCTTTATAGGTTATAGCAAATTGAATTGGACCTGGAAACTAATGGGCAGCCAGTGCAGACTGGCCAGGATCAATTTAATATGCTCAAACTGTCTTGTCCTGGTGAGAAACCTGGTTGCCAAATTCTGCACCAGCTGGAGTTTCTGAACTCTCTTCAGAGGCAGCCCTACACACAACGAGCTGCAGTCATCTAACTGAGAGGCTACCGGAGCATAGACAACAGAAGTTAGACTATTCCTGTCAAGATAGGGGCACAGCTAAGCCACCAACCAAAGCTGATGGAAGGCACTTCACACCACTGAGGCCACCTGAACCTCAAGAGACAGTAAAGGATCCAGAAGCACCCCCAAGCTACGTACTCACTTTTTCAGAGGAAGTGGAACCCCATCAAGAGTAGGCAACCTCCTATCCATGCAGTCAAGGCAACTGCCCACTAACAGTGCCTCCGGACTGAGCTTCAGCTAGTTGGATCTCATTCAGTCCATTATTGAAACAAGACATCCGCAGCACACCTGCAGATGTAAAGGAGAAGTGGAGCTGTGTATCATTGGCATGTTGCTAGCAACGTATTCTAAACATCTGGATAACCCCACTCAGTGGTTTCATGTAGATGTTAAACAACATAGCGGATAAAACTGAACCCTGAGGAACTCCACATTGAAGGCACCACAGGGCTGAAGAGCACTCCCCAAGCATCACCCTCTGGAAACGACCATCCAAGTAGGACTGGAACCACTAACCCCTAACTAGGACAGCCACTCCAGAAGGATACCATAGTTAGTGGTATTGAAAGCTGCTGAGAGGTCAAGGAGAATTAACAGGGACACATTTCCCCCATCTCTCTCCCGACAGAGGTCATTATACAAGGCAGCCAAGGCAGTTTCCATGCCCAAACCAGGCCTAAAACCCAACTGAAATGGATCTAGAAAATCAGTTTCACTAAGCGATGTTTTGTTTTCTGAAACCTGTAACACTCCTGAGTTTTGGAGTTAGGTGGGATGAAGGTGGGGTCTAGGATCTAGGAGGTGTGGAAGGGGCAGAAAAAGAGAGATTAATTGTTTTAAATTTAAGCTTCCTCTCAAAGGAGCCCAGAGTGTCATATAGACAAATGATAAAATAAGATCTAAAAAAAATCTTAAAAACCCCAATTCAGTTATAGGTGCAGACTAGGAAATGAAGAAAAGAGAGTTAGATACAATATATCATTTGATTTATCTTGGAACCTCAATGCTATCCTTAGTCCCTGGCTCTTGCAGATTACGCCTCTCTCCTACTTCTCCCTCTGGTCTTTTATTATTGAATCATTCTGTGCCCCCTAGAATCTACCCCCATCAGCAGGCTGCCTGCATTCTTTATACTTGACCTTTGCAATTACATAATTCACATAACACTTTCACTCTAGGCAACCACCAGGATGCTAAACATTTCTTTCTCGGTACAGCAAGTTTATGTTACGTGATGCTATATAATCAAATTCCTTTATCATATGGGTTACTGTGCTTTGTTTTGTTTCAAATAATTGCAGCTTCAGCCTGGTCCCTGATATTGCATGTGCAGATGCAATTAAAGATTTAAAAGTGAAATGGAGCCTGTTTTTGAATCTCAACAAAAATCCTTGCTCACAGAAAACTAGCAATGAAAGATCAGGGAAAGAGCCTTCTCTTTCTGGGAAAAAACTTCACCTTGGGTATCTCCTGCTTGTGAATACAGTGGTACCTCGGGTAACATAGGCTTCAGGTTACACACTCCACTAAGCCAGAAATAGTGCTTCAGGTTAAGAACTTTGCTTCAGGATAAGAACAGAAATCGCGCTACGGCGGCAGCAGGAGGCCCCATTAGCTAAAGTAGTGCTTCAGGTTAAGAACAGTTTCAGGTTAAGTATGGACCTCTGGAATGAATTAAGTACTTAACCCGAGGTATAAGAACAGTATCAGGTTAAGTACGGACCTCCGGAACGAATTAAGTACTTAACCTGAGGTACCACTGTACTGCAATGAAAATAGAGAATGCTTCAAGTTGATATGCTGGTCTCTTACCAGGATCACAGGAGAGCGAGGGTTCACACAGCCCACTAGCAAGACAAATGGTTGGGGGCTTTCTCCCTTAAAGGCTTTCACTATTTATACCAATGCTAAACTAAGCATAACATTGCTGTTTAGCAGAGCTGCTTTCTTATGTAGGGACTGAGTCATGCACAATTATTATTTGTCCTGAAAGCCTCATATCAAGGAAGTTAGGTAATGCAGGTCAAACACAGTATGTCTTAACTAGCCCAGCATGTAATACTATCTCTGTGTGGCAGGACAAGGAGTGCAAATTGTATTTTGAGCAAGCATATTTCTTCAAGGCTTTAAGGAGCCATCTGACACTTTTGGAAAAATGAACTCTAGGACGAGGAGAGAAAATATCAGGCCAGTTTTATAAAATCCTTTATTGATTTCAGTGGTTCTGTGTAAATGGCCAGTGAATTATCCCTAGTGATGATTTATTGAATATCACCACATTAATACATAGATATATTTAACAAGCATACTGCTAGAGTAATCAGTTCAAAAAATTAATAATTGAGAAAGCAAGTGTCATTAGAGGCTAAGGAAGCAACTTGTTTTGCACAGATTCCATTATTTTCAACAAAACTTCTGGAGGAGGCAGGAACCATACGATGACTACAGCATTCTTCTTCCCCATGAACAGGAGAATATTTCCATGCCATACTATCAACTGCTCTTGAAGCATGCTGTGACCAATTATAGAACCATATCCTTTAATATTTATAACAGCTATTGACAGCTATTCTAAGTAGGATCTTGTATTCCTTATACATTCCATGTCAACTAGTATTTAAAAAAAAGGTAAAGGGCCCCTGACAGTTAAGTCGAGTCATGAACGACTCTGGGGTTGTGGTGCTCATCTTGCTTTACTAGCTGAGGGTGCCAACATTTGTCCGCAGACAGTTTTTCCAGGTCATGTGGCCAGCATGACTAAGCCGCTTCTGGTGAAACCAGAGCAGTGCACGGAAACGCCGTTTACCTTCCCACCGGAGCAGTACCTGTTTATCTACTTGCACTTTGACGTGATTTTGAACTGCTAGGTTGGCAGGAGCTGGGACAGAACAACGGGAGCTCACCCCGTCATGGGGATTCGAACCACCAACCTTTCGATCGGCAAGCAAGCTCTAGGCTCAGTGGTTAAATTTTTACTGCTCTCCCTTCCATTTTCTGGAATGCCTAACAGAGCAATCCAAAACCCCTGATCCACCATGCTGGAGGAGGGAAGGAGGAGGAGGGTCTGCCAGCAGGGAGCTCTGCTGGTTGTAGGGGGAGGCCTGCTATTGAGGATGGCTGAAATGAGTCCATTCAAACAGTGGGAAGGCAGAAGCTACCACTAGCCTTATCCCTGCAGTGGTAATCAGCAGAACCCTCCCTCACCTGTGGCAAATGGAGCATTTTCAGTGTAGGGGAAGGGCAAAATTCAGCTAGCTCAGAACTGCAGCTTAAAGATTATTAGAATTGCCCAGCGCAACTAGAGGGAAACGATTAAAAACTAATTAAAACAGTAAAAAAGTCAGTTTGATTTTCCACTTGGTGTACAACTATAGTGGGTTGTGAAGCCAAATAATACAAATGCATTTAAATACACCTGTATCAGCACCACTGGGCGCCTTCATGTGCCCCAGCTGCAACAAAATATGTCTCTCCCATATCAGTCTCTACAGCCACAGCAGAAGGTTTAAAGACACACTCTTCCCTTGTCTTCTGAGACAGATGGGTGCCAATCAAATTTTTAAAAATGGAAGACTAAGTTTATGACATAAATGTACAGCAAAGTATATCACATAGTCCATGAAACAGAACATCATTCTCAGGATATATGTAAACCTGGGGACAACTTATATGATCAGTTCAACTGATAGATTAACCAGGAAGGCATAGATGTAGCTGGCAGCAATCTCCATTATTGCAATACAGTGGTACCTCGGGTTAAGTACTTAATTCGTTCCGGAGGTCCATTGTTAACCTGAAACTGTTCTTAACCTGAAGCACCACTTTTGCTAATGGGGCCTCCTGCTGCTGCTGTGCCGCCGGAGCACGATTTCTGTTCTCATCCAAAGTTCTTAACCTGAAGCACTATTTCTGGGTTAGCGGAGTGTGTAACCTTAAGCGTATGTAACCTGAAGCATATGTAACCTGAGGTACCACTGTACCTGGAAAAAGAATGAATCATTCACCAAAATTGCTACCAGGAGTACTTCTTGCCCACCTTTGCACATATAGAGAAAAAATATGGTTGAGTCCCTTGGGCGAACAATATGGTATGGATCTACCAATTGTCTATGTTTTGGATATTTTCTGAGAGTATTTGGTAGAGCCACAGTGGAAACAGGAAGCTGGCTGAGAAGGAGAATGATGAGCCTTGTTCTAGTCTCCAAGATCTAAAGTAAAAATAAAAATTAAGCTTCCATTGGCAGAAAATATGAAGGGCAATAAATGCAGCTTGACATGAAATATTGGCAGAGAAACTATTATTCATGGCCTATTTGTTAGCAGTAAAATATATGAGGGAAATTTGGAACTAAATAACCAGTGACAGATCTTGTGAGTTTGTGGAAAGTGTATCGCCTTCTCTGTTCACACTACAGAAAGGGACAGGTTTATCATAGAAGATTGGAAATGTGGCTTGGAACAGGATGGCAAGTTGGAAACCAAGAATTGATTCACATAAGGCTTTGGGTTTTACCACATCAGGAGTTACTTGTGAATTTGCATAGTTCATAAAGTGCAATGCGTTATAAAAGAGTAGCAGATGAATATTACCCACTGTCAGAAAAATATATTCTGGAAGTAACATGATCATGGATGAGGCTTCATTTCATTTTTAATTTGTATACCACCTTTCTATATCACTGTACTCAGGGAAGCTTACAACCCAATGATCTGACAAAAATAATTATACAACAAATATCACATTGTGATCCTAGATCAATTGAAAATATAATTTTAAAAATCAACAAAATTCAGGAATCCATTTCACATATAGACAAGATAATATCAGCGAAATATTAGCAAGGAAACAAAATAGCCCCCATCAGTTCCAACAAATTAAATAGTTCCAAACAACATAACCAAAAAGGCAAAAACAAAATGGCAGAGACCACGGAGAAAAAAAAACTGAGCACCTAGATCCTTCCCTGTCCTGCGGAACTCACACACCCAAAGCAGAACAGCAATACCACCCAGACCATTCACATCCTGAGAACTCGGCAACATCTACTCCATAGATTCCAGATCAAGATGGTTTTAAATTGGCACTGCAGCTACACTGCTGTAGCTGAACTTTCCCAGTCTCTTACTACAGTGAAAACATTTTAGTTTGTGTGTTGTGGATTGTATATTTGTGGACATTTGTATGTTGTCTCCATATTTTGTTCTTACGTTTACTGTGACCAAACATATTGGTGTATATGCTTTGAGTTTTTATGGCTAATTTACTTATTTTTCTTTGATATGGAAATCCTTAACAAACAACTCTTATAACCTCTTTCTCAAGTCACTCTCAAGTGAATAAATATCTGCAGCGTGGGAAGGGTGAAGCATAAAAACTCAGCTTTCAGCCCCCAGGTATTTCCACTTCCGCTCTCCCTCTGATCCATGTACAACTATATTGCATGATGTCTTTCTATGTATGCAGATGCGTTGCCTAACCATGCATGAGCAAAACCTGCAAAATATAATGTGCCATTGGCTCTTAGTCTCCCAACAAACTAACACCAGCATAGACCTTATTTGCCGGACCTGCACTGGCTGCCAATCAGCTACCAGGCCAAATTCAAGGTGTTGGTAATAGCATATAAGCTTAGGCTCAGGTTACTCAGGGAAGACTCCCTGAGTGAGTGCTTGAGGGCCCTGCTCTTGCCACTTACCATCTGGCTTGGGGCGGGGCCTGGGGCCTCATAAGGACTGTGTGCTGCTTGCGGCCTGCTGCCCAGGAAGACTCCCTGAGTGAGTGCTTGAGGGCCCTGCTCTTGCCACTTACCATCTGGCTTGGGGCGGGGCCTGGGGCCTCATAAGGACTGCGTGCTGCTTGCTGCCTGCTGCCCAGGAAGACTCCCTGAGTGAGTGCTTGAGGGCCCTGCTCTTGCCACTTACCATCTGGCTTGGGGCGGGGCCTGGGGCCTCATAAGGACTGCGTGCGGCTTGCTGCCTGCTGCCCAGGAAGACTCCCTGAGTGAGTGCTTGAGGGCCCTGCTCTTGCCACTTACCATCTGGCTTGGGGCGGGGCCTGGGGCCTCACAAGGACTGCCTGCTGCTTGCGGCCTGCTGCCCAGGAAGACTCCCTGAGTGAGTGCTTGAGGGCCCTGCTCTTGCCACTTACCATCTGGCTTGGGGCGGGGCCTGGGGCCTCATAAGGACTGCGTGCTGCTTGCGGCCTGCTGCCCAGGAAGACTCCCTGAGTGAGTGCCTGAGGGCCCTGCTCCTCCCTGCCACTTACCACCTGGCCCAGGGCGGGGCCTGACAGGCCTCACTAGGACAGTTGTTACTGCCGGAGAGGCACAGAGTGTTTTTAAAATGTTTTTAAAAATTTTTTTTCTGGATTTTTTGTATTTGGGGGGTGGGATTGATGTTTGGTTGGGCTTGGGGAATTATTATTTTTTATTTTGATGTTTTTGTAATTTTTATATTTTTTGCTTGTATTGTTGTATTGGTTTTGTTTGTTTGTTTAAGGTGTTATTTTGTTTTTAGGGGGAGGGGTCAGGGCTGCCGGGGAGTGGGCCCCAGCCCACAAAATGGCTGGGGCATGTTCCACAGGGGGGGATGCACTGGGACAACCGATCTCAGTGATCACGGGTAGGAGGAGGAGTTACGCTAAGACCAGACCATGTCATTACAGAGGAGGCAGGTTTAGTCGTTGTCTGAGGACTATCCCTGCCTCCGGGTCTGGTCCTGTCCGGACGGATACTAGAATCAGCAAGGGATACCCACATGGCCTGAAGGTGCTGCTGTGCAATGCCAGGTCAATGATTCAGAAGACCACTGCCATCCATGACTTGATCATGGATGGAGGATTTGACCTGGCTTGTGTAACAGAGACTTGGTTGGATGAAGCAGATGGGCCTGTTCTTGCCGCTGCTTGTCCACCAGGTTTCTCTTACGCACAGCAACCCAGGTCATGTGGGCGGGGAGGGGGGGTTGCAGTGATTTTTAGGAAGTCATTAGTTTGCACCAGGCGTCCTATTGGGAAGACCCAGTTTTCTGAGTGCATGTTCTGGAAGTTGGGCAATAGGGGCAGTACAGGATTCCTTTTGGTGTACCGACCTCCCCGCTGCACCAAGGATTCCCTGCCCGAGCTGCTTCAGGTCGTGGCGGATGTTCTCCTGGAGACACCTAGCTTGGTCGTCCTAGGGGATTTTAACATCCATGCCGACACGACCTTACAAGGGGCCGCTCGGGACTTCGTGGAAAGCATGGCCTCCATGGGGCTGTCCCTGAATAAGTCTGGCCCAACCCATAGCCGTGGACATGCCTTGGACCTGGTGTTTACCTCTATGGATGTTGGTGATCTGACACTAAGTAAAAGCGAAACGAAAGAAGTGCCATGGTCAGATCACTTCCTGGTGCAACTGGACTTCTCTGCGACCCATCCCCTCTGCAGGGAGGTGGGACCAATTCGGATGGTCCGCCCCCGCCACTTAATGGATCCAAATGGTTTCCAGAGAGTGGTAGGGGATGCTTTATCCCATGTTGATGGCCTTTCAGCTGATTCCCTGGTGGCCCGCTGGAATGTGGAGTTAACCAGGGCTATTGACTGTTTGGCTCCGAAGCGCCCTCTCCGATTGCATGGAGCCCGGACAGCCCCGTGGTTTTCCACGGATCTGAGGGCAATGAAACAATCGTTGAGACGGCTAGAGCGCCGGTGGCGGAGAACTCATTCCGAATCTGACCGGACACAGGTTAGAGCTCAACGTCGAGCCTACCAAGTGGCGATAGCGACGGCGAAGAAGAATTTCTTCACCGCCTCTATTGCATCTGCAGAAAACAGCAGCAGGAGACTTTTTCAGGTGGTTCACAATTTAGCGGAACCACCTGCAACATCGGGGCCCAGTACGGGCCACATGTTCTCCTGCAATGATTTTGCAAAGTTTTTTGCAGATAAAATCGCTCAGATTCGGGAAGAAGTAGACTCCACCGTGGGAGCAGGGCCGGGGCGGGAGAGTGCAAGAGTTCTGTCTGGTCAAGTTGAGTGGGATCAATTCCAATCTGTTACCTCCGAGGATGTGGACAGGCTGCTTGGACGAGTGAAACCAACCACCTGTCTCCTGGATCCTTGCCCATCCTGGCTAATAAAAGCAAGCCGGGAAGGGCTGGGCGATGGGCTTCGTGGGGTGGTGAATGCTTCCCTCCGTGAGGGAGCCTTCCCACACCCGCTGAAAGAGGCGGTTATTAAACCGCTTCTTAAAAAACCATCTTTAGATGCGGCCACGATGGCCAACTATCGCCCAGTCTCAAATCTTCCATTCCTGGGCAAGGTGATTGAGCGAGCGGTTGCCGAACAACTCCAGGCACGCCTGGAAGAAGCGGACCATTTGGATCCCTTCCAGTCGGGATTCAGGCCTCATCATGGGACTGAAACTGCCTTGGTCGCACTGGTTGATGATCTCCGGCGGGCTAGGGACAAAGGTGAGAGCTGTTTCCTAGTTCTGCTGGATCTCTCAGCGGCGTTCGATACCATCGACCATAGCATCCTTCTGGACCGTCTTGAGGGGCTGGGAGCTGGGGGCACTGTTATACAGTGGTTCCGCTCCTTCCTCCTGGGCCGTGTTCAGAAAGTGGTGGTGGGGGATGAGTGTTCAGACCCCTGGGCTCTCACTTGTGGGGTGCCTCAGGGTTCTGTCCTCTCCCCCATGCTTTTCAACATCTACATGCGGCCGCTGGGAGAGATCATCAGGAGGTTTGGGCTGGGTGTTCATCAGTATGCGGATGATACCCAGCTCTACCTCTCTTTTAAATCAGAACCAGTGAAGGCGGTGAAGGTCCTGTGTGAGTGTCTGGAGGCGGTTGGAGGATGGATGGCGGCTAACAGATTGAGGTTGAATCCTGACAAGACAGAAGTACTGTTCTTGGGGGACAGAAGGCGGGCAGGTGTGGAGGATTTCCTGGTCCTGAATGGGGTAACTGTGCCCCTGAAGGACCAGGTGCGCAGCCTGGGAGTCATTTTGGACTCACAGCTGTCCATGGAGGCACAGGTCAAATCTGTGTCCAGGGCAGCTGTTTACCAGCTCCATCTGGTACGTAGGCTGAGACCCTATCTGCCTGCGGACTGTCTCGCCAGAGTGGTGCATGCTCTGGTTATCTCCCGCTTGGACTACTGCAATGCACTCTACGTGGGGCTACCTTTGAAGGTGACCCGGAAACTACAACTAATCCAGAATGCGGCAGCTAGACTGGTGACTGGGAGCGGCCGCCGAGACCATATAACACCGGTCTTGAAAGACCTGCATTGGCTCCCAGTACGTTTCCGAGCACAATTCAAAGTGTTGGTGCTGACCTTTAAAGCCCTAAACGGCCTCGGTCCAGTATACCTGAAGGAGCGTCTCCACCCCCATCATTCTGCCCGGACGCTGAGGTCCAGCGCCGAGGGCCTTCTGGCGGTTCCCTCATTGCGAGAAGCAAAGCTACAGGGAACCAGGCAGAGGGCCTTCTCGGTAGTGGCGCCCGCCCTGTGGAACACCCTTCCAGCAGATGTCAAGGCGATAAACAACTACCTGACATTCAGGAGACATCTTAAGGCAGCCCTGTTCAGGGAAGTTTTTAACATGTGATATTTTATTGTATTTTTGGTTTTTATGGAAGCCGCCCAGAGTGGCTGGGGAGGCCCAGCCAGATGGGCGGGGTATAAATAATAAATTATTATTATTATTATTATTATTGATACACCATATTATCCCATATATTGCCAGTAGCTCACAGTGGTTTATGGGAGAGTTTCTCCTGAAGGTGCCAAAGTGATCAGAAGGCCTCTCTGCAGTGAAAGCAGAGTGACAACCTCTGTTCTGTGCAATAGGATTCCTATTAAGATATGACAGGCACCCACTACCTGCACTTTCATAGAATCCTAGAATTTGTAGAATTGGAAGGGACCACAAGGGTCATTTAGTCCAACCCCCTGCAATACAGGAATCTTTTGCCCAATGTGGGGCTCCAACCCACAACCCTGGTCCCAGAACAACTGAATACATGCAAAGCAGGTAAAACTTTCGTTATCCTCTTCTGCTATAATAATAATAATAATAATAATAATAATAATAATAATAATAATAATAATAATTTATTTATACCCCGCCCATCTGGCTGGGCCTCCCTAGCCACTCTGGGCGGCTTCCATAGAAACCAAAAATACAATAAAATATCACACGTTAAAAACTTCCCTGAACAGGGCTGCTTTAAGATGTCTTCTGAATGCCAGGTAGTTGTTTATCGCTTTGACATCTGCTGGAAGGGTGTTCCACAGGGCGGGCGCCACTACCAAGAAGGCCCTCTGCCTGGTTCCCTGTAGCTTTGCTTCTCGCAATGAGGGAACCGCCAGAAGGCCCTTGGCACTGGACCTCAGCGTCTGGGCAGAATGATGGGGGTGGAGACGCTCCTTCAGGTATACTGGACCGAGGACGTTTAGGGCTTTAAAGGTCAGCACCAACACTTTGAATTGTGCGCGGAAACGTACTGGGAGCCAATGTAGGTCTTTCAAGACCGGTGTTATATGGTCTCGGCGGCCGCCCCCAGTCACCAATCTAGCTGCCGCATTTGCTTTGTCACTGCTCCCTCCTGAAGGGAGAAGAGAGATGGACCCACTCACCACTGATTTGTAACAGCTGTCCTTGACAACAGACTTCTGGGTGGGGTGGGGGGGTTAAATGGGAAAATTAGTTGGTTCAATGCAAATGATTTCTGGATTAGGGCAAGGCTGGAGTTTTGTTTATTTGCTACTGAGTGGGTCAGAGTATTGCTTTGTTTATTGTGAACATTGTTTGCTACTATTTATACTGTTGATATGTCCCCCCCCATGCATATTATGTTACATGAAATTTTAATGTATTCTATGACCCCCCCCCAGTATTATGTATTGTATATTTTTCTTTGCTGTAAATTGTTTGGAGACCGACTAATTGCTTGGCAAGCGACTAATAAGTTTAAATAAATACTTGTTGTGGTTCAAACCAGCCCTGCCAGCTGAATTAAGAGGTCTCTACCATGGGTGCTTTTAAAACTGTTTCTTAGCTTTTTACCTTATATTTTCGACATCGCCTTGAGACATATATGTGCAAGGCAATTAATGAATAACAGTAACAATAGTACAATTCTATTTTTCATGTTTGGAAATGTTTTAAACTGTTTTTCAAATGTTTATTTTATTTTTAATTCATATGGGTTTTCCCCCCTGATATGCTTGTCACCCTGGCCTCCTTTGAAAGGAATGGTAGAACATAAAATTAAGAGAGAAACTCTATACAGGTCTACACAGAATAAGGCCCATTGTTTTAAAGGATTCTTACTCCCAGGTAAATAGGTATGTCATTACATCGTAACAGTACAAACCTGCCTATGAATATTTGGAAGTAAGTGTGTTTAGAATTGCAGCTGGAGACTTCCACTCAGAACTGGGGTTTTAGCTTCTTTGTGAATTTTCACTTTCTGTACAGAACATATACCACCTAGTTTCTAGACTGAAGCCCAAGGAAGATAATTAAGGCATTCATACTTTGGAATAGAGTAATACAGGAAAGGGGTAAAAATCAATCAATCAATGGTATGTCAATAGAGTAAAATTCTTAGATGGTGAATGACTCTATAAACATAATTCAACATTCAAAAAATAAATCTTTCCAAAGGAACTTACTGTTGCCGTTCATGGCTACAGCTTTAAGGAAATGTGAAACAGTGACATGTGGCACTGAAGATTTCCTACTACATTTAACAGCAATGCATGTGTGTGTTATATGACATCCTTTCATAAATCCTAAATTTACACAGTATGCTAATGCTTGATTCCATAATTTCTTTTTAGAGTGATTATACCCTGCTGCTATGAGCAAAGGCATACTAAAATCAGTTTTCTATGCTTTTCCAACAATGAAATGGAAGCCAGCACACCACATAACCAATACTTACCATATGTTAGAAGATAATCCAGTAGGCTTCAGTCGCTGATATGATTTGCTTAAATAAAAATCCCCCGTTTTTAAAGCAGTAACAACATTCTACATTTTTTATATATATTAGTCCTCCAGCAAGCTGCTAGAGAAATGCTACTATTAGACAGAAAAATGATTTCCCACCCTGTACTGGTTTATTTTTATTGCACTTGCTATGACATAATTCTAGCTAAGATGTTAGGAGTGGAAATGAGCATTTAAACCATTCATTGAAATTAATAAAAACTCACACATTTTATTCACCACAACAAAAATACATGACACAAAACAGCCACAAGATTGACCTGGTATATTTCAAGTCATGTAAAGCAATTAAGCAGAGTGTGATCTTTATGCAGTTAAACATTATAAAGAATTGCATATTTCATGGTAAGGAAATGAACATGTGCGATACATTGTCCATAAAGTTGCCAATTCATTATTATACACATTGCATATTGAAGTTAGTCGGGTTCTGACATGCAGCCTATCTAAGTTCATCAGATGCTCCCAGTTTGTGCATCCAATGAACTCATTTTGCTGGATGCTAAAAATGTTTTTATTTTTATAAGCATTCAAGGGTGAAGATGACAGATAGATGGATAGATAGACTGAACCTTACTTGTGCTGAGTAGCATATCAAATGACTGAGTGAATGCAAGTGTGTGTATGTCTCATCTACTCAAAACGTATGGTCATTTCATAATTTGCATCACCTTCCCATTTATTGCCCGTCAGTTGTTATTGTCCTTGATTTCTTTATGCACAAGGAATTATATTAACAAATTGTTGGGACATGTGACCCAGAAAATGTCACACCACGTGACTTATAGTGCAATTCCTTCCAAGTTCACTCAAAAGTAAGCCCCACTGTGTTCTGTGGGGCTTACCCTGGGGCCCTCCAAATCCAGCTTAAAATTAGTAATGCAGATCACAAACTCCTGATCCATGTGTTGGTGCTTCTTCAGGGTGATAGACAGCTCATGAGTAGGTCTATGCCATCTGTACCTATATCATCATGTCAAAGACTAAATTCTGGCAGACCTCTGTGCTAACCTTTATGAGAGTTATATGCAGCTGGGACTGAACACTGTTTGGGAAAACTCCTAGTGCTGGAAGCTTGCCAAATACTCCTATTATATTCAACAATATCATTCAATAGACTACCAACGGCCCAAATCAGTAACTCAAATTTTAGCTGTTTTATCAAACAGAATAATTTGATTATGTAGCTATAGTATCATAGAACACAGCTCAATAAACTTCAATGCTAGTTGGGTTTATACGGAATGTTTTTTGTTTCCCCCCCTACTTTTTTTTTGAATACAGGGGAGGAGAGTGTAAAACTTAGAATAATATATTAAATATGAAGCGCAAACCAAAAGGTTACATTAGGCATGCTCAAGGGCTTTGCATGTCAGAAGACTTCTCACATTCCCCACCCCCCCTTGGGACATCAGAAACCCTTCCTCGCACCACCACATTGTATGCCACAAAACTGCTTTTGAAACTACTATGGTTTACTAGGTAACATTGGCATACTGAAATAATAAAAAAAATCCACATGCTTCTAGGAAGTTAAATATGAACTACATGGATTGCATCCTTTGTGTCCTGCATCAACATTGGGTATTTTGGGAATATAAGAAGAACCATGGAATTGTAGACTTGGAAGGGATCACGAGGACCATCTAGTCCAACCCCTTGCAGTGCAGGAATCTTTTTGCTCAGTGTGGGGATTAAACCCACAACCCTGAGATCAAGAAATGGGACAAAGTCCCATCTAGTCTAGCATCCTGTTCTCATATTGGCCAACCAGATGTCCATGAGATGACCCAAAGCAGGAAATGAGCACAACAGCACTTTCTCCATCTGAAATTCCAAGCAACTGGAATGCAGAGGCATGCTGTCTCGGACAGAGGAGGTAGAACAAGCAAAACTAGCATAGCTAGGAGCCACTGACAAATACAAACCTCCATGTATTTGTCTAATCTTCTTTAAAAGCTGCCAAGTTGGTGGTCCTCACTACCAGTTGTGGCACCAAATTCTACGGTTTAATTATGTGTTGTGTGAAGAAATACTTTATTTTGTATGTCCTGAATCTTCCAACGTTTTGCTTTATTGGATGCCCCTGAGTTCTGGTATGAGAGATGGAAAAAAGTCTTTTCCATCCAGTTTCTCCACAAAATGCATAATTCCATATACAGTGGTAGCTTGGTTTAAAATCAGCTTAGTTTATGAACAACTTGGATTAAGAACGTTGCAAACCCGGAAGTAGGTGTTTTGGTTTGTGAACTTTGCCTTGGAAGCAGAACATGATCTGCTTCCTGTTGAGTGTGTTCCATTTGTAAATTGAGTCCTCTGCTGCTATGGGAAAGCACGCCTTGGTTTAAGAATGCTTTGGTTTAAGAATGGACTTCTGGAATGGATTTAGTTTGTAAACCAAGGTACCATTGTACCTCTATCAGGTCCCCTTTACTCTCCTTTTTTCTAAACTAAATAAATGCAAATGTTGTAACCTTTTCTGCACAGGGTTGTTGCTCCAAACTCTTGATCATTTTGGTTGCCCTTTTCAAACTTCACAGTTACAATTTTGTGGTGAGGTGTTGTGAACTGTATATGGTATTCCAAGAGCTGTCCCACCAAAGATTTACATAACAGTATTACAATATTCACAGTTTTATTTTCAGTTCCTTTCCTAATGTTTCCTAGCATGGAATTTGCTTCTTTCACAGCCTGCCACATGCTGGGTCAACATCTTCATCAAGCCATTCACTGCAACCCAAGGTCTTGTTTTTGGTCAGTCACCACCATTTTAGACCACATGAGTGTCTATGTGAAATTTAGATTTCTTGCCCCAACATGCATCACTTTACACTGAGTTTCATTTGCCATTTTACTGCACATTCACTCATTTTGCCGGGTTCAGATCTTTTTTTTTGTTTTAACCATTCTGAACTATGTGGCACCATCCCCAAACTTGGATATCTCACTGTTCACCCCTCACTCTGGATCATTTATGATTTAGTTAAAAAACACAGGTTCCAATACCAGGCCTTGAAGCACTCCACTTTCTACAACCTTCTGTTGGAAGAATTGCCCGTTTATTGCTTCTCTCTGGTTCCTGCTTCTTAACCAGCTAATGGTTCACAAAAGGATTTCTTCCATGGCTGCTAAGTTTACTCAGGAGTCTTTGGTGTGGTATTTTGTATGACTAGGTAAAGGGACCCCTGACCATTAGGTCCAGTTGTGGCTGACTCTGGGGTTGCAGCGCTCATCTCACTTTATTGGCTGAGGGAGCCGGTGTACAGCTTCCGGGTCATGTGGCCAGCATGACTAAGCCGCTTCTGGCGAACCAGAGCAGCGCATGGAAACGCCGTTTACCTTCCCGCCAGAGCGTTACCTATTTATCTACTTGCACTTTGATGTGCTTTCAAACTGCTAGGTGGACAGGAGCAGGGATCGAGCAATGGGAGCTCACCCTGTTGCAGGGATTCGAACCGCCGACCTTCTGATCAGCAAGTCCTAGGCTCTGTGGTTTAACCCACAGCGCCACACGCTTTCTTTGTATGACCAGCAGGCTAGATATTTGTCTTCCCACCCCAATAAAGTCAAATTTGACTGGGGGGCCATTGCAGGAGTGAACACAGCCCTCCCACCCATCAGCTCATGTTACCCAGTGATACCAGCTGTTTGACAGGTGAGTGTGGTTTGGGGAAAGTTGGCCTTGTGGACCAACTTGAACCTTGGTGCACCCAGAAAATTCAGGGAAATCACATATTTCACATATTGAAATATGTGAAGTGGAATTGCATTGCTATATTTGCACTTTGTATAAAAAAATTACCATCATATTTGTTATTCTGCTTAACCTATGACAAAATAAGGGCAAATTTCCTATAAATGGAAGCAAAGACTCTTTAAAGATGTGTTGGGTACTTTTATGAAGAAGCCTAGAAAGGTGACAGAGATGCAGTTGACCTCCCCAAGGCACTGGAGGCACCTATGCAGGTAATATGACCTCATTTTAGCATACTAGGGGGGACCAGGGCCGGATTTAGGTTTGATGAGGCCCTAAGCTACTGAAGGTAATGGGGCCCTTTATATGTCCAGCTGTCCTTTGTCAACAACAAATTGTTGCTGTTTTTTGTGTTGAATATATGCTATATGGTAATGGACCTAATAGGTATCTAAAGCAATTTCCACATAACAAAATAGGTATTTTATCAAAGTAATTGTTGAACTGAAATGTAATTAAGAAGTATATTGATAGTGAAATACAATTAAGAAGAAGTACGGTATAGTAATAGTGAAATACAATTAAGAAGAAATATATAAATAGTGAAATAATTATTAAGCTCCAACTGTATGTAGGTTTTATTTTATTTGTTTATCTTATATTTTGGAAATGTACATTCATTTTTTTCCCCTTAAAATTTTTTTGGGGCCCCCAAGAGTGTGGGGCCCTAAGCTATAGCTTTTTTAGTTACGTAAATCCAGTATGGGGGTGGGAACCGCCTTGAACCAACCCAAACCAAGAATTTCACTGTGATTACTCCAACTCCCATCAACACCAGCCAGTATGGCCAATATTCCAGAAAAATGGAAGTTGTAGTCTGAAAATCTGAAGGGCAGCCACCCATTCTTCAGTCCTACCATACAGAACCATGTCTCACTAGAAACAGTTCAACAGTTATTATCTAACCTCTGTCATAAAAATATTATTAAAGTGTCCAGAAGGATTCTTCAGTTGTTCAGGAGACTGTATATTTGAGCACAGGGATCTTTTACATGAGGCACTCCATTCATTTTAATGCAGTACATGTGCAAAGAAATGGTTATGTACATCTTCACTGAAACAAATGGGTTGGGGTTCACACTGGATTTCGCATGACCATAAACACAGCGAACATAGCAAGCATAAATCACTATTGAGTTCCATATCTTGAAATATAAATGCAGGTACAATACAGAGTAGACCATTTTCCACCCTAAATGTTAATGTTAAGAGGTAAACTGTCTGGCCAACTTTAGCAACTTCCTTTTTACAGGCATGCTGAGGATATAATTTAAAATTGCAAATACATTTGTGACATATAAATGTCACAAAATTACATATCATCTAGATGTCAGAGAGTGGGAGGACTAATGACTTCCTAAAGAGAATCCAAGCAAAATATATTAAAAGAGCGAGAAAATTAAATACAAAACACATGAAATGTGGTACACATTTGATGTCATAATCACAATATTTAAAGAACATAAATCCAGATTTATGACCATTACTTCAGTGCAGGAAATAAATATGTATTCTGTTAAAAATAGATTGAAATGTGACCCTGTGTCATTAATAGTCTGCATTGTTTTATTTTTTGTGAAAATGTGGGGCAAAAGGGTTCAAAAGCAGGGTTCAGCTGAAGCTGTTTAGCTACACATATTCAGGGCCTGCCCTACCATTAGACAGAGTGAGCCAACCACCTCAGGCCTGTGTTTAGGGGCAGCAGCAGCAGCAGCAGCCCCTGGCTAATCCTCCACGTGTGTCCTGCTGCTCTGGGTGTATGGAAGTATCGAAAGAGTATTGAAGCAAGAGTCAACTGCTTCAAGTTGACTATTGTAAACGGAATTGTGAAGGAGTGTCATCTCCTTTCTCATTCTCCTCAGGCAGCAAAATGTATTGAGCTACCCCTGTACATAGGATGAGAATGATGAAGATGCCACCATGTTCATTCAGTTAGTACCTAACTAGTGTTGGGACTAAGGTTATTGAGCTCTTTTTTGTTTTACCCAATGTTTTTGAGCTTTTTTTTTCAAATTCGCAAAAAAGAGAGATGGGTTTGGGGGCTATTTCCAGTTTTTGGTCCTTCAAGGGGAGTAAAAATGCTCTTGTTTAAAATGGGACTAGTTTTATTTTATTAATTTATTTGGAATATTTAGACACTATTCGTTATGTAAGTATCTTTGGACAGGATACAATAACATGCATGTTGAATTTTTCAACCGTCAAAGTCCAAAATTGAGGGGTGCTAAAGATTTGTAATGTGACTTGAGATTCAAAATATAGTTTGGTTAAATTAATATAATTCAATTTTGCTTGGTAAGTAAAATGTGTGTAAAATTACATAGAAATGATAAAAAAGACTGCCAAGTACTTGCAGTTAATAATAATAATATTAATAATTTGGCATTACCTGACATTTTCAGAAAGTAAAATCCAAACAGTTTATGTGTTTCTTAATCAAATATAGCTAATCAAATATAGCTTAATCAAACCAAGCTAAACTAAATGTTGTCCAATCACAAAATAATAGCAGATTTGAATTCCTCACAACCCAAAGCATATTTTAAGACCCATCACTGATTTTTTGGGGGGTAAAAATTAAATTTCACCCCCTAAAATGGCATGCCCCAAACATACAATACAAATGCAATGAAACAGTATGTAATAAAATAAAAACCTGTAATGACAGGCATCAAGAACCAGTCAATAAAAAAAATACTCATCTTACACGCAAACTGTAGCAGCATTGCAAAGGCCATTGTGGAGTAAAGTGGTACCTCGGGTTACAGATGCTTCAGGTTACAGACTCCGCTAGCCCAGAAATAATACCTCAGTTTAAGAACTTTGCTTTAGTATGCGACAACGGTGGCGAGAGTCTTAATAGCACAAGGATGGAAGAATGAGGAAACCCCGACTAAAGAACTATGGCAAGAGAAACTGATAAGACTATGCAGAATTGGCAAAATTGACACATAAACTACGGGACAAGGATAACTGTGACTTTAAAGATGAACCTTTTACAAAGTACTTAAAGAAGCAACAAAGTGAACTGGACTCCTTGGCAGGCTTTGAATAAACACTCACAAACCTTTTATTGACAATACCCAGTGAGATAAATTAAGGATTTATACAATTTTGTAACATGCAGAGAATAGCATCTGCAGAGAAACCAGAGATTGGAGCAGAGGGAAGTCAGGGGGGAGGGGAGGGTGGGTCCTTTTATGGGGGGAGGGGAAAATGGGGGGGGAATTAAGGATGATATGTTTTAAGATAATATGTTTTGTTCAAATTCCTAATAAAAAATATTATTATTATTTTTTGAAAAAGAATTTTGCTTTAGGATGAGAGCAGAAATCGTGCTCAGGCGGTGCAGCGACAGTGGGAGGCCCCATTAGCTAAAGTGGTACCTCAGGTTAAGAACAGTTTCAGGTTAAGAATGGAACTCCAGAACGAATTAAGTTCTTAACCAGAGGTACCACTGTATGTAAATGATAAAGTAAGCCCCAAGCACCCCCGCTCTCATAATATTAACACAAGAAGAAAATAGATTTACTATGTAACCTTCATTTATTCTTTATATTACTTGAGGTCCTTAAAAACTTAATAAAGTATTGAAGAGACAATCTTGTCATCTAAGAAACTGAAATACACTGTGCTGTGTTGTCTACACTTGATTTGACATGTCTCGAACACATGATTGCCATTGTTGCACTTAAACGACGGCAGTCGGTGGGTGTTCTAATTATTACTGGATACTTTATTTTTCACATTGCTGCTCTACTGCTCCCTTCACTAGGAAATCATATAGCTAAATGGATCAGTTAAGATTAAATTAGTCAACATAATGGTAATCAAAAAATTGTTCTGACCTTTGGCAGAAAAACAACAATGTGCGACCTTGAAGCTTCAAGAGGAAAGAAGCTCGGGAACCCTTTCAAGATTACAAAACAACAACAACAACAAAAGGATGGCAGCTCTTTATGAAGAAAGGAAGCCAAACACCCAGTAATGTAAAAATCTTACATTAAGAAAATAATGTAAAGCGAATAACTACAATAGGCATATCTCCCGTTAGACATTTTTAGGCTTATATACTATTTAAAAAGGCAATGTAATTAGGACTAATAGTAGAAGTAGCTAATGTTCCTTGAGTTTTAAATAGTCAAAGAACAATGCATTTATCTGCCTTTCTTTTCAAACCAGATCAAAATGCTCCACTTGACAGTATTATAACATTTGTGGAAAGGAAGCAGTGTTAGCATAAGATCCAAAGCTCAACAGGGCTGTGATCTGTACATGCAGTTCCAGGCATGCAGGTACCACCTATAAAATGCCCTGCTTGCACAGCGGCAAATCTCTCCACTAAGTCTCAGTTCTAGTGATGTATGGAAGTGAGAGCTGGACCATAAAGAAGGCTGACCGCTGAAGAATTCATGCTTTTGAATTATGGTGCTGGAGGAGACTCTTGAGAGTCCCATGGGCTGCAAGAAGATTCAGCCCGGATACTGAGATCCAGCGCCGAGGGCCTTCTGGCGGTTTCCTCATTGCGAGAAGTGAGGTTACAGGGAACCAGACAGAGGGCCTTCTTGGTAGTGGTGCTGCAATGTGTATGGGTTGCTCGTGCATAAGTTGCCGCCTCTCCAGGCTTTGTTGCCTTGCTAAACCTTTCAGTCTGGACAGCCCTTCACTTCGTGGCTGCCTCAGTTGCTAGCAGAATCCGTCAGTGGGCGTTTCTTAAATCTTTTCCAACATAAAAGTTGTTTGACACCCAGTCTCCTCCTACTCTCTCTGCACGGAAGTCTTCTGCGCAGGGTGGGCATGGGTAGCGGAGGACCCGTGCTCTCCCCGCTGGTGTCCTGTGAAGAGTCCTGGAGCCCTCTCGCCGATTCCCCCATCGGCTCTTCTATATCACTGGTGTTGCGCTGATTTGCTTCCCCATCTGCGGAGCTGCCTCTCTCCCTGCTGGGCCCTTCTCCAGCATCATTTGATAGCCTTCCCTCCGCCTCTAGCTCCGATGTCAGTTCCCTGACAGGTGCCCACCCTGTGGAACACCCTCCCTTCAGATGTGAAGGAAATAAGCAGCTATCCTATCTTTAAAAGACATCTGAAGGCAGCCCTGTTCAGGGAAGTTTTTAATATTTAATGCTGAACTGTTTTTAACACTTGATTGGGAGCTGCCCAGAGTGGCTGGGGAAACTCAGCCAGATGGGCGGGGTATAAATAATAAATGCTGATTGTTATTATAAACTGATCCATTCTTAAGGAAATCAGCCCTGAGTGCTCACTGGAAGGACAGATCCTGAAGCTGAGGCTCCAATACTTTGGCCACCTCATGAGAAGAGAAGACTCCCTGGAAAAGACCCTGATGTTGGGAAAGATGGAGGGCACAAGGAGAAGGGGACGACAGAGGACGAAATGGTTGGACAGTGTTCTCGAAGCTACCAGCATGAGTTTGACCAAACTGCGGGAGGCAGTGGAAGACAGGAGTGCCTGGCGTGCTCTGGTCCATGGGGTCACGAAGAGTCGGACACGACTAAACGACTAAACAACAGCAGCAACAACAACAACAAGTCTCAGTTCATACCAGAGAAGTCAGCCACACTGATCAAGAGCTCTACATGCAGTCCAAGATGCACGTGAAATCTCTACATGTTAGTTGCCCACATTCACTACAAGAAAAGCCACAGGTCTGGACCAACAAGGAATGCAATTGCACACACTGAAATCAGCAGAGAAGCCTATGCAAGAGAACTCTGTGTGCACATAAAATTCTCCACACTGAAGAGGTTGCCGGGTTTGAGCTATAGCTACTGTCACATACACACACGAACTATTCAGTCACGGCAAGCATTTTATGGACTGCAATATTTTGCATACACCTGAAAGTAAAATCTGACCGACTCTCTGAAATGTATCGGCTTTCATGTCCTTCCATGGTTATTTGTTTTCATTGACAAATATATCAGTTCCTTTCATATCATGCAGACCTATGGAATTTTTGCTCAAGGTTTCTCTTCTTCAGCCACTTAATAATACTGAAACAAAAACAACTGCACCTAACTTATTAATAATCACCTCGCCAAATTAGTTGGCACCAAGAAATACATCACAAAAGACCATGGTAATGATGGTATTTTGGTAAGAATGCTTATTCTTCAGACTGTGCTAGAACAGACTGCCCTGCAAATATGGGACACTGTAGATTAATCTAAAAGCCTTATTTTTGTCTTTTCATCAGGGTCAGTTGTTTTGATAGGATGCTCTCTTCAGCTTTCCTCCCCTCTATCAACAACACTATGTTTATAGTTAAAATAGCTGCAGGAAGAAGTAATGTCAAAAATGTCCACAATGATCTTTAAGGTCATTGTAATTTCAACAAATCTGCTATTGAACTGGAGGGAATCTTAAGGTTTAATGAAGGATTAAAGTCTTTTTGACTTAAGAAAAGGAATCAGTTTATTTGCAGGGGCATTTTCGCCGCACATCACTTTTCCAGCTCTTTCTGGAATTTGCTTTCACAGAAGTCAGCGAAAAGAACCGAAATGGAGTTCAGTAAAAATAGGGCCGTTATATTGCCTTTCATTTGGATATATTGGTGTTAATGTATAACCATAGAGATTGTGCATGACTTTTACTAATTAGATCACCTCAACTATTCATCTGACAATGTTTGAGTTTATATTTGACTCTGCAGATATAATAGCATTGAAGTATATTTCCCCCTATCACTTTCCTAGCCTCATTTTGTGCTACAACTGCTACTAAGAAAGCTCTCTCCCTAGCCCAGCCGTTAGGCAGAGTGAGACAGCTGCCACAGAAGCCAGGGAATGGTGGCAAGATGGTGGAAGGCACAGCTCTGTGGGTCATGTGAGCTGCCCTGCATTCCCTAAGCTAACCTGCTGCCCCCAAGTTTGGAGGTGTTGGTCTTTTTATTTTTTAATATAATTTTTTTTTTTGTTATTACACATGTTTTCCAAACATAACATCTCATCTTATACAGTATAACAAACCTTTGGTTATCACAGCCTAGGACTTCCATCAACCTCGACTAACGGTTTTCTAACTTTGTTTCTGATTTTTTATTGCATTTTAATAGTTATTGCTATAAAATCCAAATCCTAAATAAACTCCTTCTTAGTCCTTTTTTTTGCAATAATTCATATAGTTCTCCTTACAAAACTTCTTGCAACCCTACGAGCGATGTCAATACATTACAATTGTCTCTCAAATATATCATAAATTTCTTCCAGTCTTTCAGGAAAGTCTGGTCTTGCTGGTTCCGAATTTTCCCAGTTAATTTCGCCAACTCGGCAGTGGAGGTGTTGGTCTTGTCACCTGTGCTGAAGTAAGAGCTAACTGTCAGTCTGGTTGGCTTTTGTCACTGGAATGTGAAGAGACACTGTCTTGTTATCTGCCTGAGGCAGCATAATGGCCCACCTAAATATAGAAGACAAGGTGTACTTGTGGAGGGCTTCAGATAAAGAACAAAGGCTTCTAAAATAAAGGACTGACTTAGGGAGATCATGTGCTCTATTAGATACTAATACGTACATTTATTGACGTTAGGAATTGCTGTCGTCGTGCTGCTTTAGATGCCTGTTCAAAACTCTTCTGTTTTGGTAGGCATATCCAGAAACATGATTTTGCTCTAATGCTTCTTAAATTTCTTTCAGATGTTTTATAGCATTTAAATGTTTTGAACAGTTTCAACATTTCTGTTTTATTTTCAACATTTTAAGTATTTTTTGTTATGGAAGGGTTTGCCACCACTTTGGGAGGTATGGTGGGATATAAATTTAAATAACAATGCATTTATATCTTTCATACTTGTTAAGTTTTTAAAAAAAAATCCAAAAAAAAAGAGATATTCACTTGTTGCAGCTGGGAAACATCTTTCGCTTAGAAGCAGAACTATGTGCAAACCTTTTGCCAAACCTTGTTTAACATTTGGTATGGACATATGGGGCCAGATAAAACTGAATTCGGCCGACAAGACTGTCACTTGGCCATCTCACAAATATCTTGTGAATTAATGCTTCACCTTCAAATCACACCAATCTTTTTTTCCTATTTATCTATGTTTGCTTTTCTGACTAGCTAGTTATCATTCATACTGATTCTTCCTTTTGCAGTTCCAGGCAGTCTTGGTACAGAGGAAAAAACTCCCCAGTCTTGATATGTTTTCATTGGCAAATTACTGATTCGTGAAATCAGTTTTCAGGAGCTTCTAAAAAATGTATGGGTTCTGAGAATATGATAGTTTAGCCATTCAAGATTTTGTACACTGGTAATTCTAGAAACTCGAAAACTGACAACAGACATATGGGAAATGCTTAAAACTGTTTGTTATTATTAGAATATGAAACACAATAAGCCACTAGAGAGATCCATATGAATTTATGAATGGCTACAGTGAAGAAAAACCAGAACAATACAGTCATGACAGTAAGTACTGTCATATGTGTCTGCTCAGCACTTCCAAACCTTAGTGGCAAGGGCAACACATGGTTTGAAAACTGCAGAGAAAAATAGTGCTTGACTCTGCTGGAATAAATATTCTAAGGAATGCTCATTTGCAGGGCAATTGCCACTCTGATAATTAGGACCTCCAGCACCAAAGATGGATCCCCAAATCAGGGGCACAGTTTGTGAGGAGGGGGAAAGGGGGCATGGATCCCCAGGCACATGATTTTTAGGGGGCCCGAGCCAGGCACCCCCATGCAGGGATCCCCGTCCTGCCCTGCCTGCTGCTGTGGGTCTCTGAGCCCCGAAGCCTGGCCCAGCCTTGCCTTGCCGCTGCGTCCCCAGCCCCCTCAATGAATGGCCACCTCGCCAGCATGGGGGCGGGATTTGCCTACCAAGGGCCGCAATGGCTGGTCGGGCTCCTCCCTGCATGGGTGGGCAGGGGCGCAGCACAGCCCCAATTGGTTGTGGTGGCCAGGGCTGAGGCTGGCACACAGGCTCTGTGAACTCTCTGTGTCCCAAGTGTGCATGCTCAGCAGTGTTGGCGGCGAGGGCTGGCCTGGTGTGGTGGATTCTGTTGGCCCTGCGTGCCCTGCCCCCACCCTGTGTTCACCAAAAAAAAAGGACACAACGCCTCTGTCCCAAACTTCAGATCTGCTCCTGCAGAGGGACTGCAACCCCATCCAGTACAAACAGCTGACTTATATCCCAGTCCTGGAACTGCTCACCCTCAAAGTCTCTACAGGGCCAGCCAGAGATGTTTTGCTGCTGTAGGCAATGTGTCCCTACGCTGCCCCTGTCCCAACATGGAAGCCGCCCCCACATCTGGTCCCCCCCTCTCTGCCCCTGCTATCGGCCTTGTCACCTCAACTGAACCCTTCCCTGTGGCGGCCTCCATGCTCCCACCATGAAACAGTGGCAGCGGCGATGGCAACTGTATGGTGGCAGTGTTGCACTGGCAAGGATGGGGAGGGGGTTGTATCTGATACCCAAAATAAGTTGCATCGTCTCCCCTCATGTATGGACTCCCCTTAGGCCTCTGACTTAATAATCAAGCATTGCTTCCTTCCCTCCCTCTGTTAGTGGACGCTTCCCACGGGAGTAGGAGTACAATAAGCATATACAGTGGTACCTCGGTTCTCAAACGTCTCAGTTGTGGAACATTTCAGAACCCGAACACTGAAAACCTGGAAGTAAATGCTTATATTTTCGAATTCGCCTCAGAAGTCAAATGGCTTCCGCTGCATGTTTTTGATTTTCTCAATTGCATTTGCAGCCAACACCTTGTGTTTTCGACTGTTTCAGAAGTCAAACAGTCTTCCGGAATGGATTACGTCCGAGAACCGAGGTACCACTGTGTTACCTAAACCAGGGGCAAGGAACCTCAGGCTCAGGGACTAAAGATGCTCCCCACAACCTCTGACTTACTAAGATTTATTTATTACCAGTTTATTGGCCCTCACTGAGCCCACCACTGTATCCAAACCCTGTACTAAGCTTTCCACAATCACACTTGATTAAGATGTAACAGACAAAGTGAACTAGTGTCATCTGCATACTGATGATACTGTGCCCCAAATGCATAATGACCAAATCCAATGGCTTCATATAGATATTAAACAACACTGGGGATAAGATGGCACACTGTGGTGTACACAGTACAACTGCCAACTATTTAGCTTAGTTGAGTCAAGTGTACGGGGGTCTAAAAATACCTCAGCGGTGTTTCCAAACTAGGCCTACAACACACAGTCAGAAGACATAATCGAGCACGTACAGATTCTCCATTTTACCATTTAAAGAGTTTACACACAAAGACATATACCGTACATTTGTGCCTAAACATGTGATTTGCCAAAGAGGTTGCAGGAGCGGTGTAAATGGCACTCCCTTTCTCAAAGCTGAAGCAGAGACACTATAAAAGGAACATATGAATGCCTTCAATGAATATGCCAGAATCATCCTGAAAAGTATTTAAATGCTTTAGATTAATCGGAAATTGTGTCTGATCCCTCCTGTTTTCCAATGATTTGCATGTGTTTAAAACAACAACAACAGTGAAACAGGTTAAATTTAAAGATTATGTATTTATGTTGGTATTTGCTTGTGAGAGACTGAGAGAGAAGGGAGCGAGGAGAAAGAGAGACAAATGTGTCAGTTGTCTTCTGGACCATCATTGTGTTCACATTCTTTGAATAAGTTCACACAATGCCATTTGAATAAAGCCAGAACAAATTCTACTTGAGAACTGCATGGAACAAATGTGGAACAAAGGGGCCATGTTATACTCTTTAGTGACAGAACAATGGCCTTGTTACTGTTTGATCTGTTCCTTGCAGTTGATTTCCTTCTTTGCCCAAAGGAGCAAGTTATATTGCAGTTCAAAGCTATGTTCATTTGCTTGAACCTTGACACCCCTTTTCGACAGATTTAAACAGTTAATAAAGGAATCGGCTTTTGTCTTTTAAATACTAGACTCTACCAATATTTATCTTAGGAACAAAAGACGCTTTTCCTAGAGATGCATGAATTGCTTTGGGACATATGCAGAATCTTGAGCATTGTTAAAAATTGTAACTTCAGGCAAGTATACCACAGATTTTGAACCAAGACTCATTTACAGAGCATGAAAAGCTCATTGTTAAATGTGCATATTACATTTGTGGTTTCGTTGTAAAATTGTGCAATATTGCAATCTAGAATGTGCCTAAACAGTGGAACTTGCTGAAACAAAGGCGAACCTAAAATTCAAAGGGATGGGCAGTGCAAATCCATAGTGATCTCAGATAATATAGCTTTCAGCTATAATATTAATTGGAGGAGTAATTCACAGTTCTAATGGATTGCATTGAAAATACAAACAGAATATTCTATCTGCAATTGTCCTACCAGTGTCAGTAGCCTTGATGTTTTTAATATAGAGATGGATTGAAAAACATCTTTTGCTGTCGTTATTGTTGTTAACAACTATTTTATTTCATCTTGCCTAATCCTATTAAGTGTTAAGAGATCCATGGTAGCATAAAATATTGAGAATACAGTAAACATACACTAATTTTAAAATGTTTAAAATGCAGAAGTCCCTAAGAATTATGGGTCTCATTCAAATTAAAACAGATGATAATAATTAGCTATAATATTTTTGTAAAAATAATAATTAATAAGATCTAAAAGGTACCTTGAGTTTGACCAAACTGCAGGAGGCAGTGAAAGACAGGAGTGCCTGGTGTATTCTGGTCCATGCGGTCACGAAGAGTCGGACACGACTAAATGACTAAACAACAACAACAAAAAGTACCTGTCTTTCATTGCTGGCCAGATTAGAGCAAGTCAGAATTTCTAGCATTGCGGACACTGCAGAGAGAATGCCTTGTGTTCTTTGCTCATCACGCTAATATAAACCATTGCTGAGTGTTAATGTGCAAATGTTCTGGTTTCCAATGAGTTTGCAGTCACTTTGTTCCTCCCTGGGCCTTTTAAATCAGCATGACACAGTAGCTAAGCCAAAGTTTGGCTTAGCATGACATGCAAACCTCATGCTCAGTTTTGTCCTATGCTATAGGTTGTCGTTACAAAGTCATGGTTAAGGTCGGGAGAGCATAACCATGATGCTGGGTTTGGACAATATGCTAAGCTAAGATTTACACCCACCCACCATAAGGTTTAACAAAGCAGGTGTGAACTCCTTACCAGGAACCTGTATGTTCTTAATAAGCCATACTCTGGTTTACTGTGACATGTGAACCTGGCTACTAAGTTAAATGTACAACCTGAGAACTGCCTTCAGCACACACATTTTTGATGTATTCATTAGACACCTCTGGCAAGTTGCTGTTTTCTAGCCTCTCTTGGCAAAAGAGAGAGAATAAGAGTGGCCTGCAACATAGGGTTAACAGACTACAACAATACACTGTGCACTTTATAGCTGCAATCCTATGCACCCTTTCTTGTTGATAAGGCTAATTAAATTCAGAAAGGCTTCCTTCATAACCACCATTTCTATGTACACGTACTTAGAAATATTAGATAGGTTGTAAACATGCTATGAAAGTGTATAAAACTAGATTTTGAAGACATTAAGTTTTATGTCTCAGTATTCCATCCAGTCATAATTTCTGAGGAGAGACACAGGTATGGTGTCTGGAATGGTATTGTGAGATCTACTTTTGCCTCCCAAATATATCCAAGTGTCTGATTTTTAGCCATGAATATTAAACATTGTTTTTTTAAAAAAACATTCATTGGGTATATTCATGGTCATTATAAGTGGAATACAGTATACTTTTTAAATATATCTAAACATATAGCATTAATTCTGCTTAGCAGGAATAACTACAGCACATCCCATTTAGAAATTAAATCAGGAGTCCTAAAATTTTATAATTTTGTATCATGAACTTCCCTTCAGGGCTTTCCAGATGATTTTTTTATGTGCAATAAAAGTGGAATTGTTGCTTTGTAGTCCAAAGGTCTTTTCCCAAGCCAACACATCTGTTGTGGAGTAATAACATGATCCCAGTGTTCAAGTGGCAATATTTTGTCATTGGGAAAATGGGATTTCCTCCCAGTTAGCACATTATTTGAGTTCCCCATGTAGTGTTATTGTTAGACCATTACATGTACCTCTTGACCAATGACAATAACATCACTTGTGATGACGGACATACATTAGGCTAGATTTTTTTTTAAAATATATAGATAATTTTTTTGATAGAGTTACTAACTTGGTAGATCAAGAGAATGCTATGAAATGTAAAGTTCTGCATTTAGGCAGCAACAATCTTATGTACAAATACAGGATGGATGACACTCAGCTCTGCAGCAGTGCACGTGGAAACATCTGGTGGATTTAGTAGACCTTGAGCTAAACAGGAGTCCAACGTGCTAGCTGGAAACACCAGCCAATTCTAGGTTGCCTCAACAGAAGTATAGTGCCCAGAATGTGTGAAGTAATTGTATGTCTTGCTCTGTTTTGCTTTTGCCTGATCTCACCTGAAGGGCTGTTTCCCGGATTGGGCACCACAGTTTAAGAAGGATATCAACAAACTGGAACATATTCAGAGGAGGATGACAACTATAGTGAGAGGCTGAGAAATCTGTGAGGAAAGGCTGAAGGAAATGGGCATGTTTATCCTGAAGAAGAGACAACTAAGAGGCAATGTGAACGCCATCTTCAAATATTTTTAAAGGGCTGTCATATAGATGATGGAACCCATTTGTTTTCTGTTGTGCTAGAGTATAGGACCCAGTGCTTTTTTCCCTTAAAAAATGTTTAGGGGTACTCTGATTTTCCTACTGATATTGAAATGCTGCCCCTCAGTGAGGCCAAACTTAGATTCACAAAGTGTTTAGGGGTATCTGCACCCCTGCATCCCCCCAGAAAAAAGCACTGGTAGGACCTAACAAGAAAAAGGCTTTTAGGGCATTAAAAAGAACTTTCTGATGGGACAAGCTATTTGAGAATGGAGCAGGCTGTCTCAGAAGGAGCTAGACACTGCTTTGGTGAAGGTTTGAAGCAGCTTCTGGACGGCCAAATATTAGGGCTGCTGTTTTCGTGGATTTCTTGCCTCAGCAAGGGGTTGATCTTTGAGATCCCCTCCAACTCTATGACCCTACAATTCTGATTCAATCAAGGCTAGTAAAACCTAACATGAGAGAAGCTCATAACTCTCCACAGCAGCACTCCATCCATTCTTGGGATGCTAGCTTTATAACTAGAAAACTTTAGATTCAGCGCTATGCAGTAATCCAAGCAGAGGACTAGAACTGAGAGTAAGCTAAGCACAAAGTAGGCTGAACAGATTTTTTTTTGAAAAATTATATACATGGGAGCCGTTTGGGGCAGACAATGAAGTTGATTTAAAACTAGCCAAGTGGCAACTGCAGCTTTTACATGTGTGATGACTACATAAACTTGTTTGCTCTAGGAATCTAGCAGTGACATCTGTATATGGAAAAACACAAAGCTGCAAGCCCAAAGCATATATTTAGCCTGTATCTACAAAACTTGCAGAAGAGCATTAAATCAGCAAAATGAAAAGCAACCAACAACCAGACAAGAAACATAAAATGAGCTGGCTACTCTAAGGCACAGCTACAGTAATTATTTCAGTCTTTTGCTTACGGGTATACCAACTGTTTACAATTTACTGTTTGGCAAAGCTGGGTGTTCTCATTTTCCCTCCTGGTTCAGGAGTCAAAAACATATGTTACCTTTCATAATGAACTCGTCTAAGATTTGAAGCTATCCATATTCATGTCACAAGAAATGTTTACGCGAGAGCAAAATGCTTGGATATCCAAATAAATCAGAAACATCTCAAAGTTTATATTTCCTTATGCTTCCTCAGCATAGTAAAGCAGAGAAATGTAGTTTAATTAAAAACAAAAACAAAAAAGCCTTTTCAAAAATCATTGCACTCTCAAAGTAATGCAAGCTAATGTGTAGTTTCGCCATCCTCTAAAGATTTATTGCCTATCAATAGATACAAGGAAATGTAATATAATCATATACTGTACACACCTTGCATATTTTCCATCTTCTCTGCATAAATTATATATTCATTTTCATAATTATACTCTTATTTCTAGTTTTAACATAAGCTGCTATTAACTCCTGGGTGCCTATAAAAATATTACTGTATTATATACCTATGCAAGTAATGCTTGAAATCTTTTTTTTAAAAAAGGAATCTATTTATTTAGATTATGGCTAGATTGATTTTCAACCTACCCATGACCTACTATAATGGCCATCTGTGTAAATGGTTACTACTGGAAAAAGTCCCAATTTACAGCAAGCTGGTACTGAGCAGGATTCAGTGTTTGGCATGTAATTTTTGAGCATTTGCTGTGCCATGTCAGAGCAAAATTGAAGGTATGTTGGGGAATGAGCTTGCCTGGCTAGCCGTAGCTATGCTTTCCCCATAGCTAATGGTTGCCCAAGAACAATATTACTACAACGGTACCTTGGTTGTCAAATGGCTTGGCTCCCGAACAAATTGGCTCCCGAATGCCGCAAACCCGGAAGTGAGTGTTCCGGTTTGCGAACATTTTTTGGAAGCCGAACAACCGACACGGCTTCTGATTGAGTGCAGGAAGCTCCCGCACTCAATAGGCAGCTGCACTTTGGTTTTTGAACTGTTCTGGGAGTTTAATGGACTCCCAGAACAGATTAAATTCAACAACCAAGGTACCACTGTATAGGAATTCAATAGGAATTGTTGACAGACTACCAATTTTTCAAATATTAGATGTTTTATACACTTGTGGCAATGCAGTAAATACAAGGAGCTGCACCCACACAGTGCCCTTGCCCAAATACAAGGACCTTAGACCCAACAGGAATCATTCACTAACTGAAAACCCCCACCCCAGTGCTGCTCTTCCTTCTCCTTGCTGTCACCTGTGCTCTCAAGGTGAATGAGCCGAAGCAGCTTTCACTTGCATTGCCCTCCAAGGGAGAGCCATGGAGAAAAGTTAGCCCACTCCAAGAAGACAACTCAAGGGAAGCAGCAACAACAAAGAGAAGGCAGGTGAGGCTATTGATGGAGATGCCACTTGAAAGCCACCTTGCCCAAACCCAAAAATGACAGTGCTTCAGGGAGGTGAGGTGACTATCCCTTTTCATAACAGTACACTGCACTGAAACCAGTGGCACTTGCTTCTAAACTGATGAATTTAGGACCAAGCACATGTCATAACGTGGGGGGAAGTGTCTAGGAGATGCAGTCAAGTAGTCAGAAGTTTGCTATCTACATCATGGATAAAGTTGTTGATGTCTTGTTTTAGTTACCAAGTTGCCTCTAGTTAGACTGTGCTTTCCAGCCACTCTGTATAGAGACTTGTTGTTTACCAGGGCTCTATTCCACAGGGTCATCTGTTGATTTTGTTACTTCATTTATCAGCCAAAGATCCTCATGCATCTCTTTCTGCACAGCATGTCCCGTGAACTCTCTAATATCCCATATATTCTAAATGTCCAGGATTTTAGAATACTCTGTACATTCCATTGCCATGAACATTGCATAATGTCTTCTAGATTGTGGCATGGTTGGAGATGAAAGGTTACATTATGTTTTTGCCATGCAATCCCAGATATTTCTTCCAGATATTTATGATACCATTTATGCTTGAAGTAGAATTGCTGTACTGTGGCTTCTTGAATCACCTTAAGGCAGACTTTGCCAACCTGGAGCTGGTGGGAGTTGTAGGTTAAAATCATTGGACAGCACTGGATTAGCAGAGGCTGGTGTAAGGTGTCATGGACTTTGAAGACACTCAAGCTCAGAACGCAAGGGAGAAACGTTCTAAGAGGAAGGCACGCTTGGCAAATCCACACCGTGATCAACTCCCGCTCGGGAACCAATGCCACCACTGTGGAAGCACGTGTGGGTCCAGAATTGGCCTCCACAGTCACCTATGGACTCATTGTTAAAACCGTGTTTATGGAAGACAATCTTACTCAGCTACGAGTGATCGCAAAAGAAGAAGATGGGTTAAAAGGGGTTACACCCTTACTATGTTTCAGTCCTGCTGTTATTGATCTAGCATGCACAATTGGCAGATTCATTCAGTGCATGATAGGACTCCTACCTCTATAAGAGCTTCCAAAAATATCGTAAGTTGGAAGGGGCCATGAGGGTCACCACCTGCCACCCAACCTCTGCTTCAAAACTTCCAATGATGGAGAGTCCACAACCTCCTGAGGGAGTCTGCTCCACTGTCAAACAGCTCTTACCACCAGAAAGTTCTTCCTGATGTTTAGTTGGAATCTCCTTTCTTGTAACTCGTGTACTTTCTTGTATACTCTCAATTTACCTTCCATGCTACTGGTCATGGAGTAGCGCAGGAGTGAAAATGTCAGAAAATGCAATTTCTTCCTGCTGCACTCATTATTATAAGAAAAGCTGCTCCTGATGAAAATTATCTGTTATATCCAACTATTCAGAATTCTCGAGTCCCATACAAAATCCAGAAATCCAATAGCAAAGTGCATTCCTTCTCTGTTAGTCAGGTAAAGCTAATGGTGGAAATGTAAACTAACATAACATAACAACATAACATAACATAATTAAAATAGGAGAAAATCTGTTTTTATTTCCTCAACTTGGAGGCACTGTTCCTGCTTTTCAAGTTTTGTTCCTTTGGACTCTCTGTACAATATTGATGAGTAAAGCTGGTGGAATTCTGCAACAAGCAAATCCCTGTGTCAACTTATATTATTAAGCAGCAGCAACCTCTTGCTAAAAGTGATTGGGTGAAATGGTGCTGTCAGCATGGTTTGCTAATGCATATCACATGTATCTAATGCCTTGGGCCCATCTGTCCTCACTGGATTTATGGATTTTACTCAGGCTTTTCTGCGAAAGGAGAGGAATGAGTGGGGGAAGGGGCTGTTGCAGTGTTGGTATGCGGCAACATTGGGCACTTGTTTTACTCTTTCCCACTGCGAGACACCTCATGCTTGGAAGGGTGCAATTCAAGGAGCTGACTGCTGGTGAGAATGGAAGGCTTTTTGGTTGAAATGATGACATTCTTGCCAATGAGTGATTTCATGACCCAGAGCACACAGGAGAGCCAAAGTCTTTTGCACACATCCAGAAAAAGGGCCTTGGTCATGAACTTCACCTGTAAATACTGTATATATGGCAGCTGTTTTACGCCTACATATGGTGGTGGTGGAATGCAGAGGTGGCAGTAGCCATATTGCTATGTAGCAGGTACAGAGCTATGTAGTATTGCCTGCAGAGGCAGCATGTTAGGGAACAAAACTACCAGCCAAGCGTCCTAGAATTCCTTCTACGACTCTGAGGTGTTGGACTCCCAGCAATCCACAGGCAAATACTTGCTTCCATGCATGCTTCTCTCAATCTACCTAATAAATGGATATGAATAGTTTTAAATCAGCACCTTATTTTATGATGTGGACAGTTGGCCAGTCTTGTAATACTGGATGTTGTCTAATTTTGCTGTCCCTTGATGTGCAGTGAAGGGTAAGTAGAAGGCACGCACCAGAGTCATCGTACCCCAGCTGCCTTTAGATTCTGTTTGTGGCAATAGGTCTTAACCTTATCACAGTTCTTTTAATGATGTTTTTTCTGTTTAATTTAACTGCAAATCATATTAGCAGAGTTTTGACTGCTATGTCGGAGAGCTTAAAAACCGAAGTTATTTCAAAAGCTAAGAATGTGTCAAGTCTGTCATGTTTAGTCAATATGATCCATTCAAGTGTAGAGCTGTCAGAGAGGACAACACTGGCTGGTGCTTAATCTGTTCACTTCTGAAGAGGAGTAAAAAAACACACAACGGACTTGCAGGATAAAGTAATAGTTTTTGATCTATCATGGTTACAGTTAAATAACCAATTTGTGGATTTGTTAAGGGTACTAAGCAAGGCGCAGAGGTCTACAATAGAGAAAATGCATAGTACCACAGTATATTATGCAGTTCAGGGATTGCCAGCGTGGTGCCCATGGGCTCAGCTGCACCCTGAGGTCTTCCTCTGGCACACATAGAACCTCTGAGGCTCCCCACCTTGCCGTCCTCTTGGTCATGGGACGGTGAAAAGTACATAGATGTGAAGGAGAAAATTGGAAAAGTACTGGTATCTCTTTCCTACTTCTTCTTTCACCCTTATGCCCTTATGTCCATTCTTAACCTGAAACTGTTCTTAACCTGAACACCACTTTAGCTAATGGGGCCTCCCACTGCCGCCGTGCCACCACCATGTGATTTCTTTTCTCATCCTGGAACAAAGTTCTTAACCTGAGGTACTATTTCTGGGTTAGTGGAGTCTGTAACCTGAGGTACCACTGTATTTCTACTGGCTCTGACTTTCAGTCAGATCCCCTGGAAAGGTCAAGTATGAGTAAATGAGCTTCCTCTCTTTCTGTGTCCAGGTGTGCCTACATGCCTAAAAAGGTTAGCATACCTTGCTCTAGTCAGTGGTGCCATCAGCAGGGCTGGCCCACCCATGAGGCAAGGTGAGGCAGCTGCCTTGGGTGGCAGGATTTACAGGGGCAGCAGATCTGGTCTCCAAGGAATATACCACCTGCTGCTGCTGCTGCTGCTGCTGCTGCTGCAGTGGCTGAATCTGCTGCATCCTTGGCAGCCCTCCTCCAATGCTGACTCTACAGTGCCCTCTTAGTGAATAGGAGGCTCTGGTGGTCTCCTCCCACTCTTGTTCCTGATGTAGATAATCATTCACCACTTCTTCCCTGGTGTACCATTTTGTGGTTTGCCTCAGGTGCCCTTGCCATCAGGACAAGACTTTGGGGCAGGAGGCCAGGCCCCCCCCCCCCTCAGCAAAATGAGAAGGGCCCTACAAAAAAAAACAAAAAACAGTACTGAATTACCGTGCTTTGAAGTAATTGAAGCAAAACAACAGAATTGTAGAGTTAGAGGATGTCCTGGGGGGTGGTCATCTAGTCCAACAATACCCTGTAATGCAGGAATCTCAGTTAGATCATACATGACAAACGGGTATCCAACCTCTGCTTAAAAACCTCCAAGGAAGGAGAGTCCACACTGTAATACAGATTGGCTGCGTTGGCACATCATGGCAAGAGGGGGTTCCTGATTTATTGTGGTTTATTGTGCAGAAGCAGCACATGGATCGTGTGGCCCAATCACTCAGGCTTTGGTCCCCCATTCTTATTTGTATACCACCATTCATCTGAAGATCACAGGGCGGTTAACAACATTAAAATACAAAAACACAACACAAAATACACAACAACACAACACAACAATTAACCCCCCTCCCACAGACACACTTAAAACGCCATAGAATGGCTCAGGGGGGTCACATAACTTCCCTGACATGAGTGGAAGAAACAAGCCTAGAGGAATATGACAGTGACTACTTGATAGTCCCTTTATTATCAGGTAAATGCTAGGCACTATAGGAAAGACAGAAGGGATTGAATATCTGTGCATTGCATGAGGCAGACTTAGCCAATGTGATATCCTCCAGATGAGGTTGGACTCCCATATCCATCACACTCAGCCAGTGTGGTCAGTGGTCAGGGATGAGGACAATTGTAGTCCAACAACATCTAGAGGGCCCCATCATGTTAACTGACTCTGGTCTATAGCACCCCTAAAGTCAGTGGCGTAGCATGGGCGCCAGGGGGGCTGTGACCCTGGGTGCAAAATTCAGATCCCAATTTCCACAGGGATCCCCGCCTTGGCAAGAGCGGTGGAGCAGTTCAGGCCCATGGTGAGTGGGTTCAGCGGAGGAAGGCAGGCAAGGGGTGACCACAGTGCAGCCCAACCTGGCACTGTTTTCTGTGGGCATCATGAGGATTTGCCTACCAAGGGCTGTGTCGGCCAGCCAGCCTTTCTCTGCATGGGCGCAGCCCCACTTAGCTCTGGTGGATGGCGCTCTGGTAGCATCAGCGGCTTGCTCACCCTGGTCTCTGGCAACCCATGCTACACCTCTGCCTACAGTTACTGTATGTCTGGTCTATAGTTAAATGCCAAGATAGGTAGAGATGAGATAAGTGATTGACGAATGCATCAATTTCTTTTTAGTTTGAGAGAACCTTGATATTTTGGGATACAGATAGAAACAAACCTGTTCAAATGCAATGGAATGAATTTGATGCCACCCTAATGGGTCTAATTACAGGTGGAGATGAATCAGCATACGGGGGAGGTTCATAAAGTATCTACATGGTGCTTAGAGAATAACTTGCACATAAATATTAGCAAGACAAATGAGATGGTGTTGGACTTTCGGAGGAAGAGAGGGGAACTAGCCCCGTTGTATATCGTGTGTGTGTGTGTGTGTGTGTGTGTAGAGAGAGAGAGAGAGTCTCTTCCTTTAAATTCCTGGGAGTTTACCTTAGTGAAGACCTCACTTGGAAAAACAATATAACTCAGGTGGTTAGGAAGGCCCAACAGAGACTCCATATTCTCAGGGTCCTGCGAAAGAACAATGTTAAACAACAATTGATGACCTCCTTCTACCAGTCCACAATAGAAAGTGTCCTCTCATATTGTATCACAGTGTGGTACGTTGGCTTGACAGCCACGGACAGAAAGACTTTACAGAGGGTGGTAAACACAGCACATGATATCATGGGCTGTCCCCTGAACCCACTAGATGACATTGCAAGGGATCGTTGCCTTAGGAGAGTGAGAAAAATTCTCAGGGATGATTCACACCCCGGCCAGCACCTCTTTAATCTTCTACCCTTGGGCAGGAGATATAGAAGTATAATCAGTCGTACCAACAGTTTCTATCCGTGGGCTGTTAGGCTGCTGAATGGAAAATAATATAGTGCAACTGACTTTCGGGGTTGGTGTGTGTGCGACAAGCACAGAGGGTGCAATGAGATTGCGTGTTGGGGGGGGAGGCTCCGTTAATTTGATTGTACACAGGTTGTACATTGACAATAAAGATATTATTATTATTATTATTATTATTATTATTATTATTATTATTATTATTATTATATTTGTGGGCCACCCAGTTTGCTTGTTCTTCCTGAAAGCAGTGTACACATCATCAGCACCTATTTCTAATTTGCCTGATGATGTAGGGCATTCATTTCCCTATTTTACAGACAGAGACATGAAGCTGAACTTGACTTGTCTAGCAGCCAGGAGGTTATTTGCTGCGTGTGGTGGACTTTTGTGTTTCACTCAGTTTGAGTATGTTCTGGCCTGCATACCGTATCAGACTTTAATGGGACAGGTGCCAAAGTAAGAGTATGCCCTAGAGTTCCCTGTGACAGGGCAGTCCCACAACTGAAATTATAACCTGAAATAACTGACAGCAAAAAATCTCTTACTTTGCATGTATTCTCTCTGCCGACCTTCACTGACTGTGACTTTGCCTGACCAGAACTGCAGCCTTCCCAGGACATAGGATGCAAGATGGTGCGTGACAGCACCAACCTAGATATTTGTGAACATGCTGCAGTTAAGGGTGGGGGTGGGGAGAACCACAAGAGATCTTTAAACACGACTGTGGAGAAATGGCAACAAATAAATAACCAATCCATCAACCTTGCTAAAAGTTATAAAGCTGATGGAAGTATAGTTCTAGTTCAGGGGTCAGCAAACTTTTTCAGCAAGGGGCCGGGTCCACTGTCCCTCAGACCTTGTGGGGGGCCAGACTATATTTTGAAAAGAAAATATGAACACATTCCTATGCCCCACAAATAACCCAGGGATGCATTTTAAATAAAAGCACACATTCTACTCATGTAAAAACACGCTGATTCCCGGACTGTCCGTGGGCCAGATTTAGAAGGCGATTGGGCTGGATCCGGCCCCTGGGCCTTAGTTTGCCTACCCATGCTCTAGTTAACATAAAGCCACTTCTGCCTTAGGAGGAGGTGGAGTTGCGGGCACTCACAACCCCTTCACGTGCGCAGGGGTGTGGTCAGGCCTGTGCGATTGGGGGGGATTCCTGGCTGCGTCATTGCCCAGGCAACCAATCTGATTGCTCTGGGGGTGTGGCCTGCTTGATTTAAGCAGGACGCAGTGGGAATCTCATCCCTTTTTGCGCTTCTAGCTGTTCTGGTTTTCCCACCCTCCCGCCCTTTAGGTTTTTCCATCTCTCTCTCTCTCTCTTTTTAATTTTATTGACTATTTTCAGATAACAAATTATTTCAACAATTGTATTTTCCCCCATTTCCTCCCTCCCACCCCCACATATTCCCCCTCCCTCCCCATATGACTTCCCTCAGTTCCTCTTTCTGGTTTATTAACATATATTGTTCTCTGCATATTATAAAAATGTGAAAATCTCTAAGTTATCCATCTATTATGTTAACAAATAAATTTGTGTATGTTTATTCAAAACCTGCCAAGGAGTCCAACTCATTTTGTTGTTTTTTTAAGTACTTTGTAAAAGGTTCCTATTCTTCTTTAAAGTCACAGGTGTCCTTATCACGTAGTTTTTTCATCTCTTGACCTTGCTATGGACTTTGGTTGGACGCCGTCGAGGGGCCTGGTAGGACTTTTTCCAATTGGCCAATGGGCACTGGCCACTTGGTTTTCGCCTACCTCATAGCAAATCGTCTCAACTTTGTAAGGTTTGGTGGTTAGGCACTGGAATATTTCTGGAGAAGAGAAGAGGGGAGGTAGCGCCATCACCTCCCCCGCACATTGAAGGGTATTCCGTTAAAGGATTCCGGGGGCCTGGCCCTGTCCGAAGCCTGGGGAGGCTAGGGCCTAAGGCACGACCCCTATCGGTGGCCCTAGGGAAGCTCCTAGTTGATGTGCATCAGCAGGACTTCCCCTACTGGTGGTTAACCCTTCCCGGACTCTGCGCAGACGGGTGGGAGTCAGATATACCGGTAGTTGGTTAGGTCCAATGCCTAAGCCAATACTACTCACAATCTGTAAACAATAAAGTTGTTGCCTTTTTTAGCCCATTAACCTAAAATATACCTGAAGGAGCGTCTCTACCCCCATCGTTCTGCCTGGACACTGAGGTCCAGCGCCGAGGGCCTTCTTACGGTTCCCTCACTGTGAGAAGTGAGGCTACAGGGAACCAGGCAGAGGGCCTTCTCGGTAGTGGCACCCGCCCTGTGGAACGCCCTCCCATCAGATGTCAAAGAGATAAGCTACCTGACATTCAGAAGACATCTTAATGCAGCCCTGTTGAGGGAAGTTTTTAATGTGTGACATTTTAGTGTATTTTTGGTCTTTGTGGAAGCCGCCCAGAGTGGCTGGGGAAACCTAGCCAGATGGGCGGGGTACAAATAATAAATTATTATTATTATGTTGCTGTCAAGTGTCTTTATTGGCCCTGTCTAGGGAAGTTTCTAAGGTCTGATGCTGTATTGCTTTAAATATTCAGTTGGAAGCCGCCCAGAGTGGCTAGGGAAACCCAGTCAGATGGGTGGGGTATAAATAACAACAACAACAACAACAACAACAACAACAACAACAACAACAACAACAACAACAACAATACCTGGGGGGGGGTCAGGAGCTTGCCACGCAACTACTCAAATACCTTGCACTTCTGCTTACAATTCTTGCTGCAGCATCTTTACGGCTGTTATAATATGCAAGTTCTGTTACTTATGGCAGATTGATACATATATCCTAATGACAGCTTGAGTCAGTGGGAATTTTGACTGAGTAATTGCTAAAGGTGTGAGCCAATGGTTCATGCTCATTATTGTTTTCATTAGAATTCCCCATTACAAACTTTAAAAGATACATTATTTGTCTTTATCTTCATGTTACGCCCACCCCCACACCCCACATCCCTTTTGCATTGCAGAATACAATCTGGGAAAATGCATGTGCAATCTTAATTGTTTGACTTTGTTTATCCCATGGAGAAACCAATACAGCACTTACAGTAATTAAGATATTTTTTCTGGTCTTCTCATTTTGTTAATGATATCTTATTGAAGGCTGTGCAGTAATTACTGCCCACCGAGGTACACGCTCTGAAGCAAACTAATGGCCAATGACCAATAATGATTACATCAGTAATTATCTGTTATGAAGTATAAGCAAACAGCAAAAAAGTCTGAAATTAAAACCAGTGTGTTTGAAGCTAAAATTACTCATCTTATTAAACAATACTAAAATTATATTTGCAATTCATTGGAAAAATATACAGTAAGCTGCTTTCCTCAACTGAATACTAATGTTCTAGTTGTTTTCCAATTATATTTCCAAAAATATTTTTTTTTCAACCCACTGCCTAAGGAACAATTGAAAACTGTAAGTGCCATTTTTTCAGTGGTGATTCTGTTGTTAATGTTGTGGGGGATTCTGGGTAAACCCTTTAAAATGCATGTTTAAATACTTGTGTCCCAAACTGTACATTTTGTTGTCTTATTAATACGTCTTAAGAATATAACATTATATTCCCCACTCCAAAAGTAAATGGAAAACCTCTCCCAAGGGCAGGGCGAGACTGAAGTAAATAGAAGCATTTTACAAGGAAATACATTCCTGTCTGCAGTATTTGACAAAACATTTGTAGCTTCTAGTCCCCAAGAAATTAAATATATAAGGAGTTGCATAAGCAAAATAAAGACAACCACTCTATTTCTATTGTTGTAAATGCATTGTAGGGAATTTTTTAAAATTTCCAATATATTCAGACATGTTATTGTCTACCTTTTCATAACCAACAGCACTGGTATGAAAAAAAAGTATTGGATAAATAATGAAATATTCTGTGCGTTCCTTTTCAGCCATGTGCCTGATTTTGACCTCATGCAAACTGTTGTTGAACATTATCAGCACTTGAAAATAACAACAACAACAACAACAGAAATAATAATAAATCTTTGGACCTTAGGCCTGGTATACACAGACATCAGAATGATGTGGCAATGTGGCAGGAGTCTGAGGTGGTAGAATGAACTGTTCCATTTAAGACATCAGGAGGAGGGAGGGATCACATTTTCAATGCTTTGCTACATAAAAGTAATAATGAAAAAAACACACCTTCCAAACAGAAAATTAGCACAGCAGAAAGCAGGCAGGATTGGAACATCTTTGTTTGTTTGTTTATAAATGCAGTAGGGGTTTCATGCCAGGGCGTTCAGAATAAACTTACATACAGTGGTGCCCCGCAAGATGAATGCCTCGCAAGACAGAAAACCTGCTAGACGAAAGGGTTTTCCGTTTTTCAATGCGCTTCGCAGATGAATTTCCCTATGGGCTTGCTTCGCAAGATGAAAATGTCTTGCGAGTCTTGAGATTTTTTTTCCGCTCCCCCCTTTTTTCTAAGCCGCTAAGCCTTTAATAGCCTTTTAGCAGCTAAGCCGCTAAGCCGCTAAGCCTTTAATAGCCGCTAAACCGCTAATAGCGCTAATCCGCTAAGCCACTAATAGGGTTGCTTCGCAAGACGAAAAAACCGCTAGACGAAGATACTCGCGGAATGGATTAATTTCATCTTGCGAGGCACCACTGTAAACTGGAGTACATAAACTGGTACACTCCATTATTCCACCTCATAATTTAATTGCTTTGTTTGGCTGAAAGCGTAAAGAAGGCCTAAGCCTGTGCAGGTTACTTGCTCATCCCTGGTATACATTTCAGTCAGTAGGCAATTCTGGGCTCAGTTGTATCTGGATAGAGTTGGAGTTGGAGTTTTCTGTGTCTGCTTTGTACTTGTTGGAGAGAGAAGGTGCACCCAGTAGAGGGGGGCAGGCCTCCCCAAATATTTTCAATGAATGGGCTGGGCCCCTTCAAAGTTTCTTGGCATCCATGCGCGCATGCTGTGGGGCATGCTTGCATCATGCACACAAACTGCCAGGCATCTGCATGACCCATAAGCATGGCCTGCGGCACGTTTGTGTCGTGCACTGACATCCCACAGCATGCTGACGCACACAATGCAGGGGCATGCGGATGTCATGTGCGCATGCTGGGGGGTAGGGGTGGGTGTGCTAACACCATGCACACATGCCTTGGGGCCAGGGCCAGATTTAGGTTTGATGAGGCCCTAAGCTACTGAAGGTAGCTTACAACAAATTGTTGCTTTTTTGTGTTGATTGTATGCTATGTGGTAATTTATGGACCTAATAGGTATCTAAAGCCATTTGCACATGCAGAATGTAGGCACCCTATATAAGGAAATGAGCAAACTGTTGATATTTTAGGGAGAAGGCCCATTACTTACATCATAGGAGCCTACATAACACAAAACACTGTTGCTGTATGTGGGTTTTATTTTATTTGTTTTTTATCTTATACAGTGGATGCTCGAGTTGCGAACGTGATCTGTGTGGGATGCATATTTGCAACCTGTAGCATCTGCAACCCACAGCGCCATGTCTTGCGATTCGGGTTGCGATTCGGCACATCTGCGCAAAGCCCAATTTAGCGCTTTTGCGCATGTGCAACCGCTGAAACCCAGAAGTATGTTGGGATACTGCCAGGGAGATAAAGTCCATCATGGCCCCCAAGCCGGCTGCCGGATGATCCATCGATCTCCCGTAGTCACGCAGTATGAGCTTTTAGCGACACGAGTTTCCTGGAAATACCTTGCCACATTCCAGGGCTCATGCACACTCTTATCAGCAGATAATGCACAGCAAAAGTCGCACCCAGGAGAGCATTATTTACAGGCTTTATTGATCAGAACAAAGAAAGACATGGCTGTTCTGCGTCAGTGTCTTCGACGGAGAGAGAAAATGAAAGCAATAGCAAACATAAACATCCTGTGAACAGGAAATACGCAGACTCTGACTCACAAAGCCTGCTCCCTTTTAAGGTGGAACGGAAATATCCTAACAAAGTAACCCGTTTTGGTACATCCGGGTATTGGCGGTCCGCAACCCAAAAAAATGCAACCTGAAGCTTCTGTAACCCAAGGTATGACTGTATTTTGGGAATATACATCCAGTTTTTCCCCCTTTAATTTTTTTGGGGCCCCCCAAGAGAGTGGGGTGCTAAGCTATAGCTTGTTTAGCTTATATGTAAATCTGCTTGGGGCCTGCACACACAGCATGCTGAATTGCATGCTTCCTCACATGTCCTGCACAGAATGGATCTGGAAGGCCTGTTGGATGGGGCAACTATGTTTTTGAATAGTGGGAAGTTTGAAACCAGTCTCTCTTGAGGTTACAGTGTTGCATGCAGTTAGGGCTCCTTGAATCCCATTGAAGCCTATATAGTACATTGATTTAGAACAGTGGTGTCCAAACTTTTTTCAAAGAGGGCCAGATTTGATGAAGTGAAGGGCTGACCAAAGTTGTTGACCTTTTGTTTTTTTAAGGATTTTACCCCATAGAGGCCGAATTAAACCGACCGGCGGGCTGGATTAGGCCCCTGTAATGGACTTTAGAAATGCCTGATTTAGAACGTTGTGTAACCAATACAGTCATACTTCAGGTTGCGTTTTTTCGGGTTACGCACCCGCCGAAACCCGGAAGTACCAGAACGGGTTACTTCCGGGTTTTGGCAGTTGCGCATGCACAGAAGCACTAAACTGCACTTTGCGCATGCACAGAAGTGCTGAATTGCAACCCAGGATGCGAACGCTGCGGGTTGCGAACATGCATCCCGCACGGATCACGTTCGCAACCCAAGCGTCCACTGTATGTGTGCATGTTCATGCAGGTTTTCAGCTTATCATGTCAGAGTCGTGCACCAGGGGGTGCCAACCGTTTTGGGCTAGCGGGCACATTTGGCATTCTGAGACAGTGCCCTGGGTGCCAGTCAAAAAAACAGCTGCCCTGGGATGTGTGCCATCACACAAAATGGCAGCTGCATCTGAAACTGCAGTAAAAAGAGACAGGGACACAAAATGGTCCTCTATGGGGAAAAGGCACCAACCCCACCTACCACTTTGTTTGCTGCTCACAGAGATAAGTGTTTTGCACATCTCTTAGAGGACGGTGGGGTGGATGGATGTCCAATCCTTGCATCCAATAAAATGTGGGCATATTTAACAGGGTGGGGGTGTTCAATGTAGTTGAGGCTAAGCAAGTGCAAATGCGAACTGAGCAGGAAGAGCAAACGTCTCTTGTGTGTTGTGCATTGCTGGGGGTATATTTACTGAGACTTTTCTGGTGCCATGAGAGGTAGGGGCAGGTGCACTGGTACCTGTAGACACTGGATTGTTGACTCCTATAGTGTCTCTGCTCTGGTATGAAGTTCTATTCTGTAATACAGGAATAGGAAACCCTTGGTTCTCCATGTGTTGTTGGACTACAACCCCCCAACCTGCATGGCATATGGCTCAGGGGTAGGCAACCTAAGGCCCGTGGGCCAGATGCGGCCCAATCGCCTTCTCAATTCGGCCCGCGGATGGTCCAGGAATCAGCGTGTTTTTACATGAGTAGAATGTGTCCTTTTAATTAAAATGCATCTCTGGGTTATTTGTGGGGCATAGGAATTTGTTCATTTCCCCCCCACTCCAAAATATAATCCGGCCCACCACATGGTCTGAGGGACAGTGGACTGGCCCACGGCTGAAAAAGGTTGCTGACCCCTGGCATATGGTGTGAATAGATGGGAAATGGAGTGCAACAATATCTGGAGGGCCTCAGGTTCTAATGCATTTAGACAACCCTCTGTGTCCAACCTGGGGATGCGGGTGGCGCTGTGGGTTAAACCACAGAGCCTAGGACTTGCCGATCAGAAGGTCAGCAGTTCGAATCCCTGCAATGGGGTGAGCTCCCATTGCTTGGTCCCTGCTCCTGCCAACCTAGCAATTTGAAAGCACGTCAAAGTGCAAGTAGATAAATAGGTACCGTTTCGGGGGTACCCTTTACCTTACTGTGTCCAACCTGCTTCTTCAATAAGTTCATAAAAGTTTAGGAAGGCCAGCAAGTATGGAGAATGAAAACAGCCTGCAGAGTTGTGGCTGATATTGACCATCCTGGTGAAAATAGCAATATTTGTGGGAGGGATTTGCATTGGGAATGCAATGTGGAAGGGTTAACTCCCCACTCCCCAATCTGGATTATGCACCTAGGACTGCTATTTACTTTAAAAAAAACCAAGCACACACACAATTGCTAATTGTCTGAGGATCATTGTGCATGTTATGCTAGGGCTTTGAAAGACTTGTAGGAAATGCTTTGGCCTGTAAAAGGAACGGCTTGGCTGCCTTCACCTTAAATCTCCCTCTGCAAGGAACATTCTGCACTCCTTGTCACTGCCGTAAGTCTCAAGCCACACAACTGAAGTCAGTTCTCCAAATGGAGTTATAAATCTGAAGCAATTGAGAGCAAAATCTGACACAAATTTAAACCCGGTGTAATGTGTTTGTGCCTTTATATCTGGCAGCAAATTTGGCCCTATATATTTTATTCCTAATTCTCACCTTAAATCAGTTTCAAAGGCTCAGCTGAATAAGATATGCCTCTGTAAAGTGTGTTTTAAATTAGGAGCTGGTGAAATACTGTGCTTTTGATTCCAGGATGAAATGTATATCCCCCTTGGAAAAAAATGTGTTTCCATTGGCTGTTCCCCCCCCTCCTCCTTGTCAAGAAACCAGGATCCAGAGAAGGGAAGAGCTGAAACAAAAACCTCTTTTTAGTTCATCCTCCAAATTTCTTCTGGGTGCAGAGAGGTGGTTTAAAAGGGCAGGTTCTATTAGGCCCAAGTATTTCTTTCGGGTGGGGAAGGAGTTTGGTTGCTTTAGGAAAGAAAAAGAAAGAAAGAAAGAAAAAACAAGGCTTCCAACTGGTTTTAATTTTATTTGTAATGTTCATGGGAACCAGCCACACATGCTTGGCTGAACTCAGGACTCAGATTTTTGGCAGGTTTTTTTATGAGCCCATCTTGGCAGGCTTTCAAGATGTCCAGATTGCTCACATTATATTTGAATAAGCACGACTCACTAGTTTAATCTGAATTGCCTGGTACACCTCTCATTAGTGCTAGTTAAGATGGGAAAATCATAACAGCACAAAGTGTTGCCGTCGGAGTTTGGCGGGGCTTGCCTGTAAATCTGCAATATAAAGAACTTTTAGGACCTTTCTGTGTGAACATTTAGTGTGTAAATTTATATTACTGCTACCATGGAAGCAATAAAATAAATAAATCCTAACCTCACTGGCTTGAAAACTATCACAGTAGCTGTGTATCTCTTTGTTGGTGTGGCTGTTTTAATCCCACAAAAAACCTGTATGTAGACGTAGAGGTCCAATGGGATGTAAGTGATGCATGTGTGTGTGTGTGTGTGTGTGTGTGTGTGTGTGCACGCATGAAGGATTTCAACCTGTCATCTGTCTGGCTTACCACTGTATCATTCAATATGAAGACATTTAAAATCCACGGAAATCAGTATCACAGCCTGTGTGCAAAATCTGGAATACCACCGTTAACTAATGCTTTGTCCATCTGAGAAAAACAAAGCAAAATCTCCAGCAGCAAACCTGCTCCCCCAAGTCTGGTGTGGTAGCGTCCTATTATCACATCTGGACTACTGTTGTCAGCATATTGGCCTAGCTAGCCAACCATTAACTATTTCCCTTGTAATGATGGGACAGAATCAATAACTATGGCAACCTCCAGACGGCTGCTTCCCCACGGCTGATTTAGCACTGTAGTGTTACACCAGAATTAGGGCGGGAAGGGGGGGGGCATGTTGTACATCGCAAGGAAGATGTGCCAAGTAATGCAAGAGTTTGTGCTACTGATTCTCTGGACTGTGCCATCTGTACTGGTCCTGCTAGCTCCCCCAACCTCTCTGCCATTTGGACTGATGGTGTCCATCACAGGACCCAGCCTTGCCCTCATCTGGCTTGCGGGTATCAGCTGTGCTGAATCTGTGAGCCAGACACTCTGAAAGTTCTCTGTATGGAAGCATCCACTACACTCCAGCTTAGCATTTCTGATTATGCAAATTGCACCTGCTACCTTGATTATATGTAAATAGCATCAGGGGTTGTGTTATTCAGGTGTTAACAGATTTGCATGGTAAAGGTTTCGATAATAATTTGCACTTGCCCATATGCCGTGCAATCCTATGCATTGTTACTCAGAAGCAAGTCCCACTGCTTTCAATAGGGCTTACGCTCAGGAAAGTGTGCAAAAGAGAAAATCCAGTGTATAGCAGCCAGTTTCTGTTTCTCTACCTATAAAATTAGAAAAATAATAGAATACTATATTTTATGATTAAAAGGAGCCTCGTTATGTCCCCAAGGTCAACTGAACTTGCAAGACCAAAGCAAAATTACAGCTCAGCACCTCTACCTCTTGAAAATCATTGCAGGTTCCTTGCATATTAATTAAGATAACATTACCAAGTCTCCTCTGCTAGGTAGCTTAGAACAAGGATTTTGAAAGCAGACCTTGGAAAAATTAGATTGGAGCTAGGTAAGTGGCCAGGTTTAGCCAAGTTTTTTTGACTGACTCCTATTAAGCGCCTTAATAGTCTATTTGTCAGCAAGCCAACAAGAGATGTGAAATGCGTTGGGTTTACAATCAGTGTAGATAATATTTCAATCAACGTTTTAGCCTTAAAGTGCAATAATACAATGGAGTCAGGCCTGGAGCCAACAATTTGGTGGTTTGGGAAGGTAAGGTGGTATGTAATCATTGCAGAACAGCCAGGCCATAAATACTGTAAATGGCTGAAATGTTAATTTGTGATTTAAAAACAATCTGAGAGACAGAGAGAGAACTGCCAAATGAAGCTGGAACATGTTTGTAAGAGAATATAGTTCAGGACTACACTGCTATTGGAAAGCCAGTGATTAGGCTTGCCCCTTTCATATGGCAACTGGCACTCTCTAATAAGTACGATGGGCTGGAAAAACATGGAATTTGAATATATTGCTAGTGAATGGAAGTCCAAGTGGCAGGGGCATAGGAAGGGGTGGGTGGTGGGTGCGATTCACCCTGGGTGTCATCCCTGAGGGGGTGAAAAAAGGCACACCACAGGCGGTGGCACTTACTGTGGGGCTTGGCCTGCAGCGTGCCCAAGCCACATGTCTTTCCTGGGAGTGAGGCGGTGGCTAGAGGCCCCTCGCTGCCCAAAACAGCAGCATGGGACTTGTGTCTGCCAGTGGAATCCATGGGCGGATCGCCGCGGCACCCCTGTGGGCAGCTCACCCTGCCCCCGTTGTGCAGATCGCCACAGTGCCCCCATGCACGGATACCCCTGCCCCCGCTGCTCCCGGTGCTGGAGCAGCTAGCTACGCCCCTGCCAAGTGGCATAGGACAAATTCTGAGATCTTGGCTCCTGTTTCCTACCTGTACATCAGGCATTGGTTTAAAACAGATTTTCACACAGACATGTGAAGGAGGTCTGTAGTGCTTATTAGTATGACCACTGTTGAATTGTTTTAAATTTAACTTTGCTTATGTTTTAAGCTAACGCTTTACATGGTTGTTCCAATCTGCTTGTTCACTGCCCTGAGATCCTATGGGATGGGATGAAGGGTGGTTTCAACAAATAAGCAGCAGCCAAATCTCTTCCCACTTCCTCAAGCAGCATCTTATGTGCCATTTTGGCTTATTGGCCTCGTGGAAACTTTCACAAACTGGAGTCAGCCATATGAGAAAAGGACTGGATACTGATGCATCTAATCCACAGAAGCGAGATGCCTAACAAATAACAGTAACTATGTAGCTGAAAACAGCCACTGTCTTCCTTTTGCTGTCACCCAATACATGCAGCTAAGCTTTTGGGAGGAGTGCGTTCAGCCACTGTATTAAAATTGTCTAAGAACAAATGGAATAGTTTACTTTTTATTCTGTTTGTTAAACATATAGTGCTCAGATTTGATTCCTGAATGTACCCACTAAAAGAAACCATGACACTCCAGAATAAGAGATTGGAGGATTTTCAGCACATTAAAAAAAAAAAGTGCCACAGAATTTCAAATTTTGCGTTTGTGCTGAGAATAGGAATGAATCCAAGGGAGAAAGGAAATTGATTCACTTAGATTCACTTTTCACTTGCAGCACTGGTATTTCTTCCTTATGTTTTAATTGATTTATTGGCTAGAAGAACATCACTTCCTACACACACACACACACACACACACACACACACACACAGCTCCCCAGCTCCTTCTGAAAGCATTTCAAGCTCAATATTGAAGGACTGGCTGGATCGCGTTTTCAAGGGCATCTGTTCCTGTCTGCTGCTGAGGATGGGGCCCATAGAGCAGACTGGAAAGATCCACCTAGAATTGCTTGAATTAAGTCCTTGCACCTGGATATAATTGTCGTGCTGCTGTGCTGGGGTTTTCTTAAGCTACTGGTAAAACAAATTAGCTCATTTTAACTGGCATCCAGTAGGGAAGCACACAACTCTCCTCATAGAATGTTTTTCAAATAATTATTTTTCTATTGCCAGCTTTAGCTCATGAATATTTTCCTAAGGCTGAGCGAGATTTTATTTTAAAAGGCAAAGCAGATGCAGATAAATAATAATAAAAAAAATCCTATTCCGGGCCTCAATGTTAGCATTGCTTACAATTGGGATGTGAGATTTGTGTAGCCTTAATTGTATTTTTCTCCATTCATTCCTCATCCCAACATAAAAGCCAGATCAAAAGGATTGTGTCATGTCAGTCTAAAACAAAAAGAAAGCACCTCTCCTCCCCTGCAACCTGTAAGCCCTGCTATATATGGTTCAAGTACCTCCCTAGTAGGATTTTCCCAGTAATGATATAACTATTTTATATTGTGGCATGAGGAAGGATCAAGAATCTTCTATATTCAGAGTATGCATTTATGTGTGCTATGTGAGTGTATATAAAAACCACGAGATATCATTTCTTGGTGCATTCTGCATGTCTTACCGCAGTTGACTGCAAAAGCTTGCCCACATTTTGAGAAATCCACTGAAGTCCACAGGACTTCCACTGGAATACATGCCAACAAGTATGTTAGCTTGACTTAGTTCTGCAAATGGCAGAGTGTTAAGAGAAAGGAATCAGGATTAAAAATGTAAAGGGACCCCTGACCATTAGGTCCAGTCATGGACGACTCTGGGGTTGTGGTGCTCATCTCGCTTTACTGGCCGAGGGAGCCGGCGTACAGCTTCCATGTCATGTGGCCAGCATGACTAAGCCACTTCTGGCGAACCAGAGCAGCACACGTTTACCTTCCCGCTGGAGCGGTACCTATTTATCTACTTGCACTTTGACGTGCTTTTGAACTGCTAGGTTGGCAGGAGGAGGGACCGAGCAATGGGAGCTCACCCCATTGTGGATTCAAACCGACGACCTTCTGATTGGCAAGCCCTAGGCTCTGTGATTTAGACCAAATATTTGAACCGAATATTTCAGAGCTCTTAAAAAGGGGGGAGGGCAGGAATTATGCTCAGAAGGGAAGTGGTGGTAGTCTTTTGTAGGCAGAAGAATAACTCATTCAGTGAAAGGTGGGGCTGCGAGTACAAATAATATGCAGATAAGTAAATAAATAAATAAATAAACAAACAAACAAACAAACAAATAAATAAATAAATAGGAAGTCATAGATTGGTTGGATGGAGAGGAATGGTGAGAGCAACCAGCTACAGAACCCCCAGGGGAAGAAGGCTCAGAGCACGGGGAGTGGTGGTGGGACAACAATGAGTGGTCAGACAAAAAGAGGGAGGAGCTGGTGTCAGAAGCTGAAGACGTAACAGTACTTACGGTTTGGGAAGAGTCTGTGGCAGAGAGAAGTCCAGAATCAGAAGCAGGAGAGCGGGATGAGGGAGGCCAAGAGGCAGAGATGGGTCAGGCTTGTGAAGAGACACAGGGGTCTCCCCCTCCTGCTGTGAGAAGCTTCCCTCCCCCCATGTCTCCTAGAACCAGGAGAGGCATGAAGCAGAATGAGCAAAGATAGGCACACAGGCACAGTCTCTGATTGCTTGTAGAAAACCCTGGAGAGGAGGAGACACAGCTGACTGTAGGAAGGCAGAAACTTTTAGTCTCAGCAACCGCTTCACGGGTGCAAAACGTCATGGAGATGAGTTGCTGTGCTCATTAGGCCTGAGGCTCTTGTGCAGATCCTGTTTTTGCTAATAATAGAGACTTAATTTCAATGGGCTCAGTGTGATTTAATGTTGGCTTGCTCCTGTCAGCCAGGAAGAGTTTGGTGAGGACAAAGTTGCCCACCTTTGCCTGGGAGTGGCATCTGTTTTCTTAACAGTTTTGAAGAAGTGCAGACAAATAGTCATGGCTTGCTGTTCTTTTGCCCACTATCCCTGCCTACCTTCTGGAACAGGGGTGGGGAACCTCAGGCCTTGGTGTACATATGCACAAAAGCAACATTACTGTATCCTGCCATGTGGATTACTGTGTCCAGTTCTGGACACAATTTAAGAAGGCTATTGACAAGCTGGAAGGTGTGTTGAAGAGGGCAACCAAGATGATCAAGGGTCTGGAAACCAAGCCTTATGAGGAACAGTTGAGGGAGTTGTATGTTAGCGTGGAAAGGAGGAGACTGAGAGGAGACATGATAGGCACCTTCAAATATCTTAAGGGCTGTCACATGGAAGATGGAGGACACTCGTTTTCTCCTGCTCCAGAGGGTAGGATCCAAACCATTGACTTCAAGTTACAATAAAGGAGATTCCCACTAAGCATCAGAAAGAACTTTCTCCTTTCAGACAAGCAATTCCCCACCTTTGATATCTGAAAACGATACAGACTGTACAATACTGCCTACTGAACATTTAAATTGGCTCTACACAAATGTAAACTATACGGACCAGCGGAGCAGCAGTTGTGGGGCTTTGCAAAGTCTGAGCAAAACACAGAAGTAACCCACCAGGCTCCCTCACATCACCCATTATAATAGTGTTCATAAATGCCCAACTGCTTAATATACAAGCTCAGTTGTCTCTATCCATGGAAAGTACCGCCAAATGACTTTGTTTAAATTATACCAGTACTGATTCCAGCTTTCCTTTCCCCAGAAAATTGTGACCAAGAATAGCTATCCTCTAGTAAAACCGGGCTGGAGTAAAAAACTGGCACATCCAAAATTAAACTCTGAAGCTGCTGTCACTGTTTAATGCATTCCAAATTTTGGAGATGGTTTAAGCACAAATCTCTCATGGCTTTAGGCTACAATCTGATTTGCATGCCTAAATGGCAAATCTCAGCAAATCTCTGTGTACTGTAAACTCTGTGACTTTATCCCCTACATAAGAGCAGCCTCTGTCTTTGTTTTTAAAAATTGAGTTCTTGTTCTCAACAAATAAGTGTTGAATGCAATGATTTCTGTACAAAAGAAAATACAGAATTCTTATAAACGTAAGTTTTGAATTTCTGCAGTGTGAAGTCTGCTTGAAAGTCATATTCTAAAAGGCTAAGGATTGCTTTGCTACATTAGCTAAAGGTACATCTAGTGTTCTGCTTCCAATAGTGGCCAGTCTTGACACACTCAGAATTTTCTCTTTCATTTCTGTATATGCTGGATAGACCCAGACAGTAACAAAGGGCTGGGCTGTAATGGGAAGATGGTTTTTTTGTATGTGCATACATATCACAGTTCAGCGATAGAGCATGTGCTTTATATGCTGGCAGTCTCAAATTCATTCCCTGGCATCTTCAGCTAAAAAGGACCGCAGACAGACATGAGTACTGGAAAAGACCTTGGACTGAAGCGTTTGAGAGCCACTGGCAGCTGGGGTAGGCAATACGGAACTAATAGTTCAAATGTCTGGCTTGGTAAAAGGCAGTTTCAAATATATTTGCATCCATTGCTGTGATTGATGCTGGTGATTGATTGCAGGTGGTTGGACTAGACAAACCACGGGGTCCCTTCAAACTCTACAATCCTATCATCTATGAACATGTCTACATAAATGGTGAGATCCAATGTCACACCAGCAGATTCAAACAGATTCCCTTTACTTCCTCCTCGCTGCAGCCTCCTGTACCCCATGCAATCTGTTTGTTGCCCCCCCCCCCCACAAGTACCCAAAACAGATTTTAGGACCACTCAGGACAGGCAGGAGAAAAAGGAGGGCCAGGAAGTCTTAATTGAGCAAGCAGAAGTCCTTTGTACAAGTGGGATTCCACAACTGAATATACAAGCCTTTCTTTCTTTCTTTCTTTCTTTCTTTCTTTCTTTCTTTCTTTCTTTCTTTCTTTCTTTTGCTACAAGGTGTGACTGGGAAGTTCGGTGAATGGTCACAGAAATCGGACAGCGAGAAATATTCAGACATACATACCTTACAGGCCTTCAAAGTAGGCCACCTCTGACACAATGCACCATTGCCAACGTTCGTAGAACTGTTGGAAACGTCTGGAGAAGTCCTCTTTTCGTACTGCTTTCAGTTTTCTCCTCACAGCAGCTTGGACGTGTGAAATGTTGGGAAATCACTGCCCTTTCAGTGCAGATTTCAGTTTTGGAAAAAGAAAGAAATCTGGTGGGGCCAGATCAGGAGAATATGGAGAGTGGGACAACTCAGGAACCTCAGTAATGATTTCACGCAGAATATGCAATTCTTCCGCCACCATTCGGACAGACAAACATTGATCCTGCATCAATAACTCACGAACTCTGTCAACATTTGCCACCGTTCTGCTCATCAACGGTCTGCCAGACTAAGGGTCATCTTTGATGGTTTGCCGCCCTTTACAGAAACACTTAAGCCATTCATACACTGTCTTTTGAGTTACAGCTTCATCTCCGTACACAATTGTGAGCATTTCGTGGGTTCTTGATGCCGATTGTATGTTCAAATATTTCTCACTGTCCTATTTCTGTGACCATTCACTGAACTTTCCGGTCACACCTTGTATATATGCGACATCCCACTTGTGTAATTGGAGTTCCCCTTCCTCAACCCTCTGAGCTGATTTAGAGGCTGGAGCTGATTTAGAGGCTGATTTAGAGGGAAGTGGAGAGAAGTGAGAAGTTATGTCGAAGAAGCAGAAGTCTGTTGCGCAAATGGAAAAGCAGTGTTTAATACAGCCCAGTGTGTGTAGGCAAAAAAAGTCGCATGGCAACTGTACACCACAGCAGTATTGACATTTGGGGACGCATAACAAGCTTGGTCCACACTTGAACTTGAAGGAATCTCTGTAATGCTTACATTAGGGAAACGTAAAGGGACCCCTGACCATTAGGTCCAGTCGTGACCAACTCTGGGGTTGCGGCGCTCATCTCACTTTATTGGCCGAGGGAGCCGGCGTACAGCTTCCGGGTCATGTGGCCAGCATGACTAAGCCGCTTCTGGCAAACCAGAGCAGTGCACGGAAACGCCGTTTACCTTCCCGCCGGAGCGGTACCTATTTATCTACTTGCAATTTGACGTGCTTTCGAACTGCTAGGTTGGCAGGAGCAGGGACCTAGCAATGGGCGCTCACCCCATTGCGGGGATTCAAACCGCCGACCTTCTGATCGGGAAGTCCTAGGCTCTGTGGTTTGACCCACAGCGCCACCCACGTGCCTTACATGGTTACATTAGTTTTTGTGCAAAACTTAGAATGCTGGGCTGGGAATAATAATAATAATAATAATAATAATAATAATAATAATAATAATATTTGTACCCCGCCCATCTGGCTGTGCTTCCCCAGCCACTCTGGGCATCTTCCAACAAAGATTAAAAATACATTAAAATGTCACACATTAAAAACTTCCCTGAACAGGGCTGCCTTCAGATGTCTTCTAAATGTCAGGTAGATGTTTATCTCTTTGACATCTGATGGGAGGGCATTCCACAGGGCAGGCACCACTACCGAAAAGGCCCACTGCCTGGTTCCCTGTAGCTTTGCTTCTCGCAGTGAGGGAACTGCCAGAAGGCCCTCGGCGCTGGACCTCAGTGTCCGGGCAGAATGATGGGGGTGGAGACGCTCCTTCAGGTATACTGGGCCGAAGCCGTTTAGGGCTTTAAAGGTCAACACCAACACTTTGAATTGTGCTCGGAAACGTACTGGGAGCCAATGTAGGTCTTTCAGGACTGGTGTTATATGGTCTCGGCAGCTGCCCCCAGTCACCAGTCTAGCTGCTGCATTCTGGATTAGTTGTTGGGAAATCTTTTAGTGTCTTCTAATTCATTTATTTTTTAGGGGGAGAGTCTGCAATTGCCAATTTGCTTAGTATTATAAGATGTTCTGTGAAGTTAAAACAACATATTTTCGTTATGCATTCCCAAGTGCTTGAACTCTGATATCAGAGACCAGCATTTGTCGTGATGTCTTTCTTGCTGAATGCTTAGCTCCCGTGTCTGAAGCTTCAAGTTCTGCTTATTAGGAGTAAATGGGAACGGACAAGAACAGCCCAAACACAATAGTTTTGTCTTACATGATTATAATTCTAGGCCAATATTTATGAAGAGCCAACTTCCAGTGGGAAATTGAACTAATCTGAAAAGCATAGTAAAATTCAAACCATGTACACTGGGAGAATTCCTCCAGTGTTTCTCTCTCTTTAATGCTTATTAATAGAGACAATAGTAAACCTAGAAGGAAGCTGCTTATATCCCTTTAGTTTTCATCATAACATGGGCTTTTGTTTAGAAAATCCCGTGCCAGATCTTGTCATTTAATTACTGAGCGCACATTGTGACTAAACGTGAAAAAATAACGAATAATTTCCCTTGGAATTCCACTAAGTAAAATTTGTTACTGGACTTCTTTTTTTTTTAAGTGCTTTTAAGGTATCTAGGTTTTCATGTTTTAGTTTACAGTATTTTTTAACTTCATAATGCTGCTTATCTTAACTAATATCTGTTTTTCTGTTCCGTTTCTCCGGCCTGATGCATTTAAAAACACATGTTGTACATGCTATTGGTCTAAATAAATTGAAAAAGTGGTATGTGTTTGGGGGTATGGGACAAAAAGTGTGGAGGGGGGGCACACGTGTCATTGCTTTCAACAAGGAAGGTTCATCAGCAACATGAGATTAATATACAAAATTCAACAGGGATAAGGTCTGGAAAAGTTGACATTTAAAAAGAAGGTGATTAAATGAGTCAAGTTATCCCATTACCTGGAACACATCCACAATCCAATTAAATTCAAGTAGTGTTTATACACCAATCTGAAAGACTTTTGAATGGAAGTTATCCTCTATTAGCATGAATAAAAAAGTTCCTTCCAGTAGCACCTTAAAGACCAACTAAGTTAGTTCTTGGTATGAGCTTTCGTGTGCATGCACACTTCTTCAGATACACTGAAACAGAAGTTGCCAGATCCTTCTATATAGTGAGAAGGTGGGGAGGGGTATTACTCAGAAGGGTGGTGGGAATGGGTGATTGGCAGATAGCTGAGATGAGCGTGTTGACGACTCTTAACGACTGCAATAGGTCTTACAGGAAAAGGCAAGGGGTGAGAAGGTTTCACCTTAAGAGTCGTCAACACGCTCATCTCAGCCAATCTGCCAATCACCCATTCCCACCACCCTTCTGAGTAATACCCCTCCCCACCTTCTCACTATATAGAAGGATCTGGCAACTTCTGTTTCAGTGTATCTGAAGAAGTGTGCATGCACACGAAAGCTCATACCAAGAACTAACTTAGTTGGTCTTTAAGGTGCTACTGGAAGGAACTTTTTTATTTTGACTATGGCAGACCAACACGGCTACCTATCTGTAACTGGATCTATTAGCATGCTTAGAGTTGCAGCTATGCTCCCTTTGATTGCATCAGAGGTAAATCATTTGAAGCCCAAGTCCCTTGGCTTCATTGGCAGCACCTTTGGGGACCAGTAGTCCTTTTGAACATAAATCCCAGCATCTTTTCTCAATGGAGAAACTGGCTCAGCCACTGGTGAATGGCACTCAGTAGGTTTCTCACTGAAACTACACTGCAGAACAATGGCTCAGGTTGGTAAATCTTCCCCTGAGCTTTCAGTACTTTTTGCATATCCTATACTGGACAGTTTCCATTCATCTTGGCACTCAAAGCAAACAAATGTAACTATGCATCAGAGATGAAAGTGAAAATGCATATGTTAAATCCCAAGTGGGAACAGGCAAGTGAAATATATACATAGTGTTGCTTAGCAACAAACATGTTTCTTTTTTGGCCACAGGAACTGTGACATCAGTTAGAGAAGCCAGGCTGCATCACTTGTCAGAGATCTTCATCAGCTTCTCCCTTTATTTTGCTTGTGGTTAAAGATGAAAGTATTTTTGTGTGTCTGTCTCTCTCTCTGTGTATGATGAAATAAGGTTGCAAACCTAATGCACTGGCTCATTAGTAAAAGCTAGCAGTCAGCTGATTTGCAGTGGGCATGCATTTTGTAGGCAGGGTGAGGCACAAGCAAAACCAAACAAAAGCAAAGGCATCAGTGTGGCAAGTAAACATTTAAATCACTAGTGACATCACATAATAAACATACTACAGTCGTACCTCGGGTTACATACGCTTCAGGTTACATACGCTTCAGGTTACAGACTCCGCTAACCCATAAATAGTACCTCGGGTTAAGAACTTTGCTTCAGGATGAGAACAGAAATCGCGTGGCGGTGGTGGGAGGCCTCATTAGCTAAAGTGGTGCTTCAGGTTAAGAACAGTTTCAGGTTAAGAACAGACCTCTGGAACGAATTAAGTACGTAACCAGAGGTACCACTGTACAGCGAAGGAAGGAAGGAAGGAAGGAAGGAAGGAAGGAAGGAAGGAAGGAAGGAAGGAAGGAAGGAAGGAAGGAAGGAAGGTCCATTTGGTGTCCTTGTACCCATGGAAGTGCTTTTGATCCAGTAAATATCATTACTAAGGGGAGGCAAATTTTGCCAGTTACTCCTTGAGGTTCCACTCCCCGCCAATGCTACTTCCTACCCTGTTCTGAAATGTCCATAATTATCTGGAGCAAATTTTAAAGAAGTGCTGGAGTGCAGGGGAAGAGGAAAAGGGACGCAGCAAATATTGCCCCAGCTCCTACTCTCAGACATGGTACTCGGCTTCTCAGCTGATTATTCCCGAATGCTTTATACCACAAGCCATTACATGGTTTAAACATAATTAGCTGATGGGCTACACAGAAACAGGGTTCCAAGATGCATGGTTAGGGCTTTTTCTCCAGCCAGACCTCACCGAAACTCAGTTCTGGCACCTCTCTGGTGGGCGCCCTTGCCGTTCTAAGAAAAGAAGGGAGGCGTTCACGATGAGTTCTAGCACCTCTTTTTCTAGAAAAATAGCGTTGGCACAAACTAATAGGTTATCTCCCTGACACACACCCATGGTTTCTCTTTTGAAGAGTGGGATGGGCTCACAGTCACTCACATAGTTCTCCTCCCAAGCAACGGAACTGGGCAAGCAGGCAGGCACTCCTGTGAGTGAGCTGGATCTGCTTGCACTGGCACCTCCAAGGACATGTCCTGGGTGAGAGATGCTGGCCTGGTTCAGCAGGGTCATGGTCCGACTCAGGTTCACATGCCTCCCTGATTCCCTGAGCATCCTTGTTGAAAGGAGGTGGAGGTCTGGATCAGGTGACGCCTCCTCCACTAGGATGTCTGGCTCTAGATGGTTGATTATGTCTCCCAATCCACCATTCAGCCCCTTCCTGACATCAGACTTGGTGACCTCATCCCAATCCTCTTCCACCTCCAACCAGTCCTCCCAGGACGTCCCCATGGGGCTCATCAGAGGTATCACCTCTTTAGCTGGAGAGGCACCCACTCAATCAAATCCCCTTCCGCTAGCACATGAACACAAACTGGATTCCAACCAATAAAAACATTTCTAGAGATGTAAGAATGGCATTTATGCAGCCTCATTAATCTTCACAGCAGCACGGTAAGGTAGGAAAGATTCATTCTGCCCATACTGCAGATGGTGCATGTCTCTGTGCTGCATAGTTACCATACACTTAAGGCACCCCCCTCCAAGAAACTGGGGAACTGTAATTTACCCCACACAGAGCTACAATTCCCATGATTCTTTGGAGAAAATAATGTGCTTTAGAAGTATGATGTGTACGAAGCCTAAGTCTGGGAGAATGTGCCTTGCCTAAGGTGAGATCATGGCTGAGATGGGCTATGGGTTGAGGACTTCCTCTCCCACATCCTGAACCACTACCTGCAACTGGCTCCTGTTATTAATTTTAATTCCTCTTCTTTCTGAAGGGGAAAGTCATACACACACACAATGATTTTCATAATGGTATTTGTTTGAAATTGCCCACCCCCGGAAGAAAGGAAAGAGAAACTCTTGGTTGTACAGAAAAGTGATGTGTTTCAACAAAAATCTTATTCTGGGGATATGGATATATATATATATACTGAAATGTCTGAAGGGCTTGGAAAAGATCCAATACAAATGTCTAAAAAGAGGAATAAGAGGCTATAAAATGTGTAAAAAGATATTTTCAGAAAAATTTATCTGATCTTTTTCAAGTCTTTTAGACATTTCATACACACCCATACCCACACACCACACACACCCAGAAGAAGATTTTTTTTTTTTTTTGTCAAAATGCTCTGGGCCTACTAAACCATTTCCCTGTGCACCTGAGAGTCTCTCTTCCCTCCCTGTGCCCTCTGCTCTAATTTGTGGTCTTCCTAAATTTCTTCAGTCAAAACTAGGGTTTTCTCTGCTACCTTTTGGAGGTTTTTACATTGAAGCTCTTTCAAAGAAACTCCAAAATGCCCCCCCCCTCTAAAAATATGGGGAATTTATCATCTCAGAAATAAATTAACCCTGTGTCAAGGCCTCCATGCAACCATTTCATAGAATGCAGCTGTAGGAAAAAGCCTGGATGTAATCAGTTCCAGACATGCCAACCTAGAGGGGCGCTTGTGTACATTCACATGGGACAGGCAGGATTCCAAGTAGCTTGTCATGTACAGATGTTCAGAAAGCAACATTTGCATTGGCTAAAAAATGGATCATGGGTGGAATTTTCTGAAAAAAGAATACGCTTGGCCATGCTGCAGCAAGACTTGGCTCATTTCTCTGTAATTCATGTGGGGGCACACATCAGGTTCCCCTGGTACATTGGAGATTCAGGACATGGGAAGCTGATCCAGATACAGAGGAAGTCAAAATACTACGTAGTAAGTTCAGGGATCTAAGCCTCATCACCACTGGGTTTTACGTCCCTGTAGCACTGCCACCTACTGGCAGGAGAAAAATGATGGGTGATGTGGGAGGCAGCGATTTCAATGTCTAGTACAGTCATACCTCGGGTTGTAAATGTGATCCGTGTGTTAGGCACGTTCATAACCCACAGCGTTAGCAGCCTGAAGCGCCGCGTCTGTGCACGCGCATGACATGATTTGGCGTTTCTGCACATGCGCGTGACGTCATTTTGAGCTTCTGCACATGCGCGGGTGCCGAAACCCAGAAGTAACCCATTCTGGTACTTCTGGGTTCAACCCAAAAACGCACAACCCGCAGTGATCGTAACCCGAGGTATGTCATTCCACACACACACACACACACACACACACACACACACACACACACAGAGAGTCATACATGGCCTTATCCAGAACCACAACTGCCTTTAGCTATGAAGAGCAGATATGGATAAGATGCGGGCAGCTAGCCCAGAAAGACTGATCCAGAAGAGTGGATCAGTACTGTTGGGCAAATATGCTTAATAGGAAAATGTATTGGTTGCTTGCGACCACTCTTAAACACAGCAAAAAGGCCTCAGTTTTTAACCAACAGACCTACCTTTTTATCTGTGGTCTCCAAGATATATTGATGCTTTCTGATATCCCCTTGGTCAGCATGTTGGGAGTCAACACCCCCTTGAATCATTAGCTGGGATCCTTTTGTGAAGTTTGGAGCATTTCTAGAGTTACAACGTTTAAAATTCTTCTTCATCATCATCATCTTCATCATCACCATCACCAGCAAAATCGTCTTCCCACATTATATTTTATGTAATTAATGTGTCTCTTTTTTCATTTTACAGGTGAATAGCTGAACCCAAGAACAGGGCAAGCAGTCACTTCGGCCAGCTTGCATAAAGTTGGTTGTCCAACCTTACAGAGCTATGTCTTACAGAAGCACAACACGCCTCCACTGGAATTCAGGCATTTAATGTCACCAGCCCCATGCTGTGGGACATTCTTTCAGCAGAGATTTGACAGGCTTGCTAGCTTTTTGCCTTTCATGCTTTGAAGATCTTTTAATGCCAACTAGCCTGTGCCATTGTTTAAAATGTTCTTGAGTAGCCAATCATCTTAATGATTGTGCTGTACTGCTTTTAATGGTTTCTAAAATGTGCTTTGTATTGCTTTGCACTGCCCTGATATGTGTGAGAGTGCGGCATATAAATACAAATGGAATAAAGGAAAACATCGGGACATAGCATTCTTTGAAAAAACTGACGCAAAGACTTTGTGTGGCTAGAGGGCAAAAACACATTATACTTTTATGATGGACTGCTGGCCATTCATCTAACAAAGATTCTACAGTACAAATTGCACCTGCCGCATCCCACAATATATGGTTGTAAACAGCTTCCTTTATATTGATACCAGCAACTTTCGGACTCTTTATATTGATATCAGCAACTTTGCTATTATTGTTTAGATCTGAACTATGCCTTCAGGTTGGGTTGAAGTGGTGGGATGGTGGGATGGTCAGTGTGCTCCCCCCCCCATAATAAAAAAAACAAGACAAAAGAAGAAAGAAAAACAACTATGCGTTGTTTTTAAAATAATAATAAAAAATGCTGGAAGGCTAGAAGCCTCTGCCTAAGAGACTGGATGCTTATACAATAGGATTTGAAGAGCAAATGGTGTGATAAAGCCAGGGAGTTGAATCCTACATCAAGGAATGTAATGAGAATTCTGTGTCCAGGGCAGCTGTTTATCAGCTCCATCTGGTTTGCAGGCTGAGACCCTACCTACCCATGGACTGTCTCGCCAGAGTGGTGCATGCTCTAGTTATCTCCCACTTGGACTACTGCAATGCGCTCCACGTGGGGCTACCTTTGAAGGTGACCCCAGTGGCGTAGTGTAGGGGGTGCAGGGGGGGCGGCCACACCGGGCGCAACATCTGGGGGGGGGTGCGCTCGCACTCGCAGCTCTCTGTCCCTACCTGGCTCACTCACTCTCTCTCACTGCAGTGCTGGCTGTGCGAATCCGATCCGAGCCGCTGGGTCGCCGCCCACTGTGGAGGGGGTGGGTGCCAGGTGTGCGGTGCGGAGAGAGAGCGAGGGACTATCTGGGGGAGGGACAGTGCAGCAGCCGCCCAGCGCAGCGCTGAGCGCGGGAGAACCACACCAGACCAGCCCAGGCAGCAGCAAGAAGAAGCTGGCAGCGGCGGCAGGTTAGGGGTTAGGGGGCGCAAATTACTTGCCTTGCCCCGGGTTAGGGGGCGCAAATTACTTGCCTTGCCCCGGGTGCTGACAACCCACGCTACGCCACTGGGTGACCCGGAAACTACAATTAATCTAGAATGTGGCAGCTAGACTGGTGACTGGGAGTGGCCACCGAGACCACATAACACCGGTCTTGAAAGACCTACACTGGCTCCCAGTACGTTTCCAAGCACAGTTCAAAGTGTTGGTGCTGACCTTTAAAGCCCTAAACGGCCTCGGTCCAGTATATCTGAAGGAGCATCTCCTCCCCCATTGTTCTGTCCGGACAATGAGGTCCAGCGCCGAGGGCCTTCTGGCCCTTCCCCCGCTGCAAGAAGCCAAGTTACAGGGAACCAGGCAGAGGGCCTTCTCGGTAGTGGCGCCCACCCTGTGGAACGACCTCCCACCAGATGTCAAAAAGAAAAATAATTACCAAACTTTTAGAACACATCTAAAGGTAGCCCTGTTTAGGGAAGCTTTTAATGTTTAATAGGTTATTGTATTTTAGTGTTTTGTTGGAAGCCGCCCAGAGTGGCTGGGGGGACTCAGCCAGATGGGCACAGTATAAATAATAAATTATTATTATTATTATTATTATTATTAGTAGTAGTAGTAGTATTAGTATTACTGTGAGAACTGCTATTAAAAAGGTATGAAGGTCTAGCGTGGTGGCTGTGCACCAGCGTTTAAGAAATGTGGTTAGTTGGAACGTGGGACAGGTCCTTCTCAGTTGCAGTACAAACTGTGCAACTCCTTTTCCCAGAGGCTTACCTGGGCTCTTCCTGATCCTTCTCTTGGCATCTGGAGAAGGCCATATCTTTTTCTTTCTTTTTGTCCTATTCCTTCAGTATTATTATTATTAAAATTTGTATAATGCCCTATACTTGCAGGTCTTAGGTAAGCTCTTATTGCTGAGACTGACTGTTTCTTGGGTTTTTTTGTGCTACTTAAGGTCCTATTTCATATTGTTTATTATTTGTTTTTATTTGATTGATTTCTTCTTTTATTGCTAATTTTCCATTGTATTGCATCAGACATTGAAATACTATAGTTTTCTCCTAAATTACCGTAAGTTTCTTTGTTTGTTTTGGTATGCTGCTTTGAGAACCCCTTTGGGGCAGAAAAGCATCCAAAATAAATATAGTACTATCAGATTCTAGCACTTAAAGAATTTGAGAAATTTTGGTTTTAAAAAAGTTTGGTAGTGCACCCTCTCTTGAAATCTCCTTTAGCAGTTGAATTAAACTGTAATTAAGCAGCTAAAGACAAATATTACAATTGCTGATCCTCAATAGTCTCAACACTGGCTCCAAATGCTAGTCAAAAATAATAAAGTCTGCTTTAAAATCTGTTTTAGTCCATTTCCAAAAGGAATGGACTCCTGTGGTTTGGGACAGGCACCTCAAATATCTCCCTATATTGCCTGCCAATCTGAATATGATACAGAGATGGTATTGCTAAAAAGGCACTCACAACCACTCTGTTTATATTAGAAACTATGATGGGATCCAGGATGTGTTAGAAAAACTGTGTGTCTTAGGGGATCTTAACACCTGAGATTCTTAGGATATTAATGTAATTTATCCAAGCTACAGTGGTACCTCAGGTTACAAACAGGGACGCGGACTTATAAAAAATATTGGGGGGGCCCGGGAAAGCTCATGAATAATAAATAAGCTCATGAATATGCAAATAGAGTGGCGCCGCCTCCTCGTGAGCGAATAGGGGAGAGCGTGCTGCTCCTATTAATCAGCTCCGAAGGTGGAGCTTTTGCTCGGGAGGGAGGGCAGGAGGCATGCAGCCCGACCCTGTGCATTTTGGGCTGGGGGAGGGGCGGCGATGGCGCTCTGCTGGAGGGGCGCCGGAGATTATTGGGGGGGCGGAGCCCCCCAAACGAATTTTTGAGGGGGCTCGGGCCCCCTCAAGCCCCATGGAGTCGGCGCCTATGGTTACAAACACCTCAGATTACAAACACTTTGGGTTACAGATTCCGCTAACCCGGAAGTAGTACCTTGGGTTAAGAACTTTACCTCAGGATGAGAAGAGAAATCGCGCGGTGGCAGCGGGAGGCCCCATTAGCTAAAGTAGTACCTCAGGTGAAGAACGGTTTCAGATTAAGAACAGACCTCTGGAACAAATTAAGTTCGTAACCAGAGGTACCACTGTAGTCCTTATATGAACTTTGTAACATCAAGAATTTGGTACCCAAGTTTGCCTGTTTTTCTCTCCTCTGCCCACTGCCTTTTCCTTTTGTGCCATGTTGTTTTAGATTGCAAGCCCAAGGGCAGATACTGTGTGAGGGGTTTTTTATTTAAAAAAATTATTATTTATAAGCCATACCGAGAGCTTTCCAGCTGAAAAGTGTGGAATAAAGCTTTGAATGAATGAATGAATGTATAAATAAATAAATAAATAAATAGACAAAGGAAATTATATGCATCTGATTCTGTTACATTAGGCTTATTGGACCTACTTTATTTAAACTAGAACCCAAAGCTCCACTATACAGAGCCACGTACAAAAGACATACAGTCAATAATCAAAGGGTAATCCCCTTGAAATGAATGGACATGTCTAAGTTAAGACGATAAAATTCAACAGATCTACTCTGAATGAAACTTAGAAACAGTTGAATATATCCATTATTTCTAAACCTGCATGTGTACATATGAATTAGCATGTGCAGGTATTATGCAAATCTGCAGTCTCTTTTGTATTCTTTTTGATGATTACCTTTCGCTTTTTTTGGCCATGCAAAACTGGCCACACTACCAGGTGGGTCAGTGCAAAGTCCAGCATTTTGTTGAATGCCAACCAAAGAACAGTGTGCAATCTGAGCCTAAAATTTGTTTTCACTAAAAGAACTGCACTGAGGCATCATACACACCAAATGTTCAAAGCAACATCGTATCACTTTAAACAGTCATGGCTTCCCCCCAAAGAAAATTGGGAAATGTAGCTTGTTCAGGGTGCTGAGAGTTGTTCGGAGACCGCTATTATCCTCGAAGAGTTACAATTCCCAGAGTAGTTTAACAACCATACCCTCTTCCCAGTAATATAAAGACAGTGGTACCTCGGGTTACATACGCTTCAGGTTACATACGCTTCAGGTTACAGACTCCACTAACCCAGAAATAGTACCTTGAGTTAAGAACTTTGCTTCAGGATGAGAACAGAAATCGTGCTCCGGCAGCGCGGCAGCAGCAGGAGGCCCCATTAGCTAAAGCGGTGCTTCAGGTTAAGAACAGACCTCCGGAACGAATTAAGTGCTTAACCCGAGGTTCCACTGTATAGAGAATCCATTTCAACCTTAGGCCACTTCTGATTTCTACTGTTATCATGTGCCAAACCAACATCCTGCAATTTAGCAGGGCTGGAAATTTGGCTTCTAGATTCAATCCATCTCCAATAGATTTTGGGAAGTCTTCTGTTATTTTACCTTAGCACATTTTTTTGTGCATTAGTTGTTAACTATAGCTATTCATAAGGCAAAGAAGTTAATGTGCTCTTCAAAGTATGTAATTTAAAGGGCCTGAAAGGCTGCCAGCCTTTTATATGCCAACATTCATAGATTGAGAAGCAGTGACTGCCAAGTAAAACAACAAGTGAATGAACGCACACATGCACAGGGCTGAGAAGAAGGAAGTAGGGTTCTGCAGGGCTGATAAGGGCTCTATTCTGGCAGCAAACGATATTGGAAGATCAGAATGATCATGTGCCATTTATGCCAATTGGTAATATGTATCCCCTGGAACAAGGAGCAAATTGTGTTCCCACTGGGCAACAGACCTCCCCACTTCACCAACTAAAGGGGTTATGAGGTGGAATTGGCCTAATAGGATCCTGAGGTCAGGGGTTGAGCTCAGATGATAAGCTTGCTCTGAGTCTAGTTTTCACAATGGTTTCTCATTTGCATTCCATAAATCATACCCAACTAAGACTGTAATCTCTTCCCCACCTATCTGAGAGAAAGAGACACTGAATTAAATAGGGCTTACTGCCAGTGCATACCCTTCAACATTTCTCTGATGAAAATAGGGACTTCCCATTCCCTAATGATAATTTTACTATTTATACCACACACCTCTTACTAGGTTGCCCCAGCCACTCTGGGCAACTTCCAACATATATAAAAACAATAAAACATTTAACATTTAACCAAACCCCACTCCCTATACAGGGTTACTTTCAGATGGCCCAGGGATCGAATAATTAGACAGCCTCCAACATTTTGCCAATGAAGAAAGGGACACCCTACCATATCCTCCAACATTTCTCCAGTGAAAATATGGACATTCTAAGGAAAAGTGGGACATTCTGGGATCAAATCAGAAATCGGGATGGCTTCTCTATATCAGTGTTTCCCAACCTTTTTTGGGCAAAGGCACACTTGTTTCATGAAAAAAATCTCGAGGCACACCACCATTACAGCCCCATGACGTCAGTGCGCAGCGTCACGCCGGGAGGGACGCACGAAAGTGTAAGTTTCAATTTTTTTCCCTCCCGGAGGGGGGGAGGGGGGAGAGCGAGCGGAGGCAGCGGCGAGCCCCGTTCCTCCCCATCCGCCCCATTCCGTGCAAGGAGCGCAAACAGGTGTGAACAGGTGTGAGAAGGGGGTCAAACCTCCGGGTCGGCGCTGGGGAACCTCCAAGCTTTGGGGGTGGCGGGGGAGGAGGCAGCAAAGCGAGGCAGGAAGGAGAGCGCGGCTTGGCTGGGTGAGCTTTGGCAGGGGCAGGGAATGAGAGCCGCGAGGCGGGCGCTGCGGAAGGAGGCGCTGCCCGCCGAGCTCGCAGGCAGCCAGGTAGGCAGACGGCGAGAGCCCCGCGCTGGGCGGCCTCTCCTCGCCGCCACCGCCCCGCCTCTCGCAGCCCGACTCGCCCGCCTCCCTCCGGGGACGGCGCCCCAATCGAAAATTTGACTTTAAAAAAAAAAAATCTTTCAAATTTTTTAATTTTTCCCACGGCACACTTGGAGGGTCTGCCAGTGGTGGCTGATGCCCATTGGGATTGGTAAAGTGGAAGGCAGGAAGACTAGCAGTAGGTTAAGCCTGTTGTTGTTGTTTAGTCATTTAGTCATGTCCAATTCTTCATGACCCCATGGACCAGAGCACGCCAGGCACCCCTGTCTTCCACTGCCTCCTGCAGTTTGGTCAAACTCATGCTGGTAGCTTTGAGAACACTGTTCAACCATCTCGTCCTCTGTCGTCCCCTTCTCCTTGTGCCCTCAATCTTTCCCAACATCGGGGTCTTTTCCAGGGAGTCTTCTCTTCTCATGAGATGGCCAAAGTATTGGAGCCTCAGCTTCAAGATCTGTCCTTCCAGTGAGCACCCAGGGTTGATTTCCTTCAGAATGGATAGGTTTGATCTTCTTGCAGTCCATGGGACTCTCAAGAGTCTCCTCCAGCACCATAATTCAAAAGCATCAATTCTTTGGTGATCAGCCTTCTTTATGCTCCAGCTCTCATTTCCATACATCACTACTGGGAAAAGCATAGCTTTAACTATACGGCCCTTTGTTGGCAAAGTGATGTCTCTGCTTTTTAAGATGCTGTCTAGGTTTGTCATTGCTTTTCTCCCAAGAAGCAGGCGTCTTTTGATTTTGTGACTGCAGTCACCATCTACAGTGATCACTGCCTTGCCACGGCGAAGGGGCTTGAATAACTCAGAGAAGCTATGAGCTATGCCGTGCAGGGCCACCCAAGATGGACATGTCATAGTGGAGAGTTTTGACCAAACGTGATCCACCTGGAGCAGGAATCGGCAAGCCACTCCAGTATCCCTGCCAAGAAAACTCCATGGACAAGGTTAAGCCTGAGCCTGAGCCAATGACAGGATGAGACCACAAATTCTAATTGGGTCATCATCCCTTATTTAAACCCACCATGGAAACTGGAAGAAAGAAGCCCCTTCCGCCATGCTCAGCACTGAAGGTAAACAACAAAGATCCTGTGTTTTGCAAACATAATAATCTGACAATCCAAAAGCAACACGATAGGCTAATAATATGATTACAAAGTGTTGCAATCATATTATTAGCCTACTGTGTTGCTTTTGGATTGTCAGAATGCTCAGCACTGAAGCAGCAGGAAGAACAGATCACTCCACCCTAACTTTCTAGCCTGCATCTAGGTAGTAAACATTTTTGCAGGCTAGTAACTTTTGTGGTCTTATTTACAAGGGCGCAGCAGGCCAAGGGCACAATATTGCTATATCTGTACTCTTGGTGAACCTTAAAATGTTTGTTACCAACTGTTTTCCCCCACCCCTCAGGTCAGTTTCCTGGTGCCTCAGGTGACAAATCAACTATGTGGGAATACAGATTGCAGTGGGTATACACCTGGAGAGTGAGTTGAGAAATGACAGCATCTGTTTAATGGCATGCTAGGTTGTTGGCATCTGTTTCAGGAGACTATATTGGTTGAAAGCTCCCAATGTTTGGTCCCAGCAATCTGCAGTCTGGACCAAAACAGTTCATGCAGTAATCCTGTGAACTGGTCTGATTAAAACAACAACACCATTTTACACCAGCATAGTGTATATGAGCAGTAGGCCAAAAACCATCATGTGAAACCATCCCTTTACATCTCAGGTGAAATTCAGTCTGCCACTTTCATTGATCATATATTTTCCATCAGTGGTTCTGACTTGGACCTAAAATTGATAAGAAATGGCAGCTGAGACTGTGACTTTATTGCAGCCTTATCCCAAATTAGTGCCCTCCAGATGTTTTTGATTACAAATCCCATCATCCCTGACCATTGCCTGTGCTGGCTGGGGCTTATGGGAGTTGGAGTCCAAACATTTGGAGATTGCCTCATTGGTTATGTTAGCTATACTGAAGCATCTCCTCTCTGAAACGATCACTATGATCTCTCTCTCTCTCTTCATTACTCTCTCTCTCTTCATTACTTCTCCAGCCAATTTTATTTTGCTATTAAAGTGAACATCTTACCCTAGCCCATTCCCTTGAGACTTCACTTTTCTCCTTTCAAAGCAAGAGCTTGGCCAGTGCATTCCATTGGTGTACAAACTGTTGTAATGTAGCAGTGAGCCCAAGCCTTGCTGTTTTAATATCTACACATGGTTCCACAAAGGTTTTGAATACCTGTAATCAGACATATCACTTCCATTTTTGTCTGCAGGCCAAAGAGAGACAGCAACACAAAACATCCACTGGGAACTAATCAACACATTAAGGTTTATTCCTTAATAAATCCATAGAGCAAACATGCCTTTTCTGCTTCGGAAAATGTTTTCCCTAAGCTTCAATAGTGCTATGCTAGAAGGGATGGTGATTATATGACCAATTGTTTAGCATGTGTTTCTAAACTGGCTTGTAATTGCCAAATTAATCTCTCCAAGGTATTAAAAGCCTATTTGCACAAATCTATGCAAGGAGGGGGGAAATCCTGGAAGGGAAAGCAAAGCACAGTACCTGAATTGATATAAAGCCCATTCCAGTGGCAAGTATTTGTTTATGGAGCCTGTTGTGGCCCTGGGAACAAGTAAATATAAGCAGCAGGAATCACAAATACAGAGACTATGCAATTGGAGGCTGTCAGGAAGCAGTATGGTGGCTTCAGGAGTTGAATTCGCCTTGCAAGAGGCTTTGTCTCAGTATGCGTAAGAGGCTTTGGCACTGTATCAGGCCTCTGGGGAAGCCACTTAGCGGGGTGGGGGATTATCCAATGGTTTACTATAGTTTGTGCTTCCCAATTCACAGCAAACTTGCTTCCCTGTCATACGCACATGTTAACTCTCTGCGTGCCTCTCCCTTGGTTTTCTGTGGGCTCCTTTGAATGTGCTGACATATGCTATTTCAAAGTGTGAGCAGGGGAGGGGGAAAAATCCTTAATGCATGTGACTGAGTGAATTCAAAAAACCCCCCACTAGAAATCTCTGACTAATGACAAAAACACAGAGATGGGTAATTTGGCCAGCCTGAATAATTCTCCTCCGGAACTGATGTGCTTTGCTTTGGTTGCTTTGACAATCCCATCTAAAATGCAAATGAATTATGCCCGACTATAATAATAGCTGCAAGTGTTGCATGATTCCTTCCATAATATTAGGTTTACTCCTAATGAGGGTCCCCCCCCCAGCCTCTTCCCTTTTCTCCCTTCTGCTCAGACACACAGCCTACACAGTCTTTCCTCAAAGCACGTCAAGGGTTAAATATTGGTTTAAACTGTGGGGATATTATGCATTGTGAGAATCGCCATGGTTTTCCCCTATCACTATCAAAGAATGGCCTTTGCTTGGAAGAGAGGAAAGTGGGAGGGTGGGCAAAGGGGGGGGGAGGAAATTGTTGGGTGTACTTCCTGTCTTCTCAAAACAAAACAAAAATAAAGGAGGAAGGAAGCAGAGGCTCCAAAAGCATCTCATATCCATTTGCAAGTTTTCTAGAAAAAAAATGTCTGAGCACAATTGAAGTGCACTGTGAAGGCACACCGCTTTTCTGTGGGATACTGTTTTTATTTGTGCTGAACTAGCCTATCGCTGCTAGGAAAAAAGTGTCTCTTCCTTTACAAGTGTTGGGGTTGTTAATTTTATTTTTAAAGAATATCCTGATATCATACGGTAAGTCTTCTGAGGGATGTGAAGTGCAGCAGTCCCAAAGAAACAACAGCAATTGTTTTCTAAGCCCTGTTAAGGCAATAAAAAAAAAAAGCTGATTCCTTATGTAGGTTCAAATGCAGCAGCTGGTTTTGGCTTTATGAAGCATGAAAAATAGTTCCCATCTGGAAGCTGATGTTGAATAAAGATGCAACAGTAAGTCTGCATCTTATAGGAAATGTATATACATATCCAGCTTGATGCTTCTTTTCATTGTAAAACGAGGGCAAGATGTTACACAAGAGTTGGCCAAAGTCATTTGTTTCCTTATTAGGTGTCTAAAGGAGATATCAGCAAACAAGCTCTTCCTTCTTATGATTTTCAGCACTTCTCAATCATTGTTCAAAACAGAACCTTGCTCTTAGCTTTATTCATTGAACATCCAGGCAAGTTCAACCTACTTGAGTTACACTAACGGAAAAGGAAAACCCCTATGATTGATTATAATTCTATATTAAAGTTCTGGCAGTATACAATGGAATTATTATTATTTTTTAAAAAAGAGTTGTTTTAAACAACTGTTGTTTTAATGTTGTAATCTTCCCTGAGACCTTAGGGTGAAGGGCGGATAATCAATAATAATAATAATTATCCTGCAAATTTGCCCTTATAAAGGAACCCCAGAAGTAGCAGGTGTGATAGGTTCAACTGTCCTGGAAATTCCATGCCAACATATACCTGAGAAAATATACCTTGGGACCAGTTTACTTGAGGGATCGCCTTACCCTATATGTGCCTGCCAAACCACTTTGATATGCAGAACTAGCACATTTACAAGGGCCACATAATGTGCAAGGAATCCATCATTCAATATTGGAGCTCTCTGCCCGTTGATATTAGACAGGCACATTTACGGTATAGTTTTTGGCACCTGCTTAAAAAAAATTGCTTAAGCAAGACTACCTGAAAATGTAACATATAATTTTATTGCGCATATCTGTTTTGTTGTTGTTTAGTTGTTTAGTCGTGTCCGACTCTTCGTGACCCCATGGACCAGAGCACGCCAGGCACTCCTGTCTTCCACTGCCTCCTGCAGTTTGGTCAAACTCATGCTGGTAGCTTCGAGAACACTGTTCAACCATCTCGTCCTCTGTTGTACTCTTCTCCTTGTGCCCTCCACAAGGAGTGGAGGGAGTCGTTCACTTCTCATGAGGTGGCCAAAGTATTGGAGCCTCAGCTTCAGGATCTGTCCTTCCAGTGAGCACTCAGGGCTGATTTCCTTCAGAATGGATAGGTTTGATCTTCTTGCAGTTCATGGGACTCTCAAGAGTCTCCTCCAGCACCATAATTCAAAGGCATCAATTCTTCGGCGATCAGCCTTCTTTATGGTCTAGCTCTCACTTCCACACATCACTACTGGGAAAACCATAGCTTTAACTATATGGACCTTTGTCCATATAGTTAATCTGTATCTGTTTTAATCTCCTGGTTTTCTATATATTTTGATAAATTTGTTTTTAACACTTGATTTTATCAGTGTAGTAAATAAAACCATTACCCGGCATACATCTCATAGCCTTGCAACCCAGTCCTATAAATATGTGCTTCTGGTTGTGGCATAAAATAGCATGTTGTGTTCCATGTGACATTCTAGTCTTGGCTTAAGGAGCAGAGTCACGTGCCACACGCTGCCCACTATGAGAGAAAGCCCCACTCTGGCCCCTTACTTGCAAAAAAGGGGGGCATGTACAAGTTTCATTGGTTCCCCATAATCTCATGTTTAGCAAAATACCATCCATGGCTTGCCCCTGTCTCAATCTCATTACTTGCAAACAGAGAGGCTACTGATTGCTTCATTCCCCTAAAAAAGACAGTAGGAGCCCTTACTCCAAATCCTGATAGGAAAGGGGGAGACAGAGAAATAGACCACAAAATAAAGGCATGCTTATATGAATGTATGTTAATTTGGGAGCTAAAAAGCCAAAGAGATCATGTATTTGCCCAGGGTTTTAAGTAAAGCATGCCATCTTTATTCATTATTTCCACATACAGTGGTACCTCGGGTTAAGTACTTAATTCGTTCTGGAGGTCCGTACTTAACCTGAAACTGTCCTTAACCTGAAGCACCACTTTAGCTAATGGGGCCTCCTGCTGCCGCCACACCACCGGAGCACGATTTCTGTTCTCATCCTGAAGCAAAGTTCTTAACCTGAAGCACTATTTCTGGGTTAGCGGAGTCTGTAACCTGAAGCATATGTAAGCCAAGGTACCACTGTACAAAGGTTAGTATAGTAATAGTGGTCCTTTGTAGTCTGAAAGCAATCAAAGCATTTTTTATTATTATTACCTGCAGCAGTTTTCAAAAGTCTTAGCTCCTCACTCCCTCTCCAAACAGCCTGAGTTGGTATTTATCCATTTTATCACATCAGTCCCATCATATTCTGCTGTATGTGGAGACCCAGCCTTGCTTCCAACAAGAGACAATAGGCTTGTCTGTCATTTATATCCTCCCTGTGAGATTTTATTTGTGTAAATATCCTACATTTCCCAAACATTCCCAAAACAATTATATGGTTTAACCTGGATGTAAGTGCAAGTACTTCCTTACTCTTTACTTTACTTGTAAAATATGGAAAAGGACTAGGAATCATAACCAATAATTGCATTTTGAATTTCTAAAGTGCACCAGGCCACTTCCTCCTTGTCAGTCACATTCAACAAAGCCCAAGGCAGCACAAGGCTGTTGCCCAGTAGATGTGCTATTATTTGGTAAAGTCAGCTGATCAGGCAGGATATAAATGAACTAAATAAATAATAGAGTAATTCATTGCAGGAAACTTAGAGGTTCTTGAATATCCATCTATATACACTGGAGGAAGAAATAGCTAAGGGAATCCCCAGCCCATTCCCTTCCCCCGAATTATGCTATGAATCATGAAAATATTTTGAAATAAACAGATTAGACAGGAAGAGATCAGACATGATTCCCTGGAGGTTTTCCAAGAAATGGTTGGAGAGACATCTGGCAGGAGACGCTTCAGAACATCTCATCTCAAAGCCAGGGGGTTAGGCATGATGATCCATTGGATCCCTTTCATCTGTGTGATTCCATAATTCTCTAAGCTGACCCATATGGCAATCCGACTCCAGTTCTGGGGAAATAATTTCCATGCACATCCCCTGGGAAAGTTGCTCCCTTCACTTCAATTCATATTGCACAGCTTACATTGGTACGTGGACTGCATTTAAGGAAAAGTGCTTATCATGTTGCATATTGCTCACTAACTATAATCTGTAGCGGGTTAGCATTTCAGGATGGCAGACAATGAGGTTGTGTGCTCAGGAGAGCTGAATAAAAATATCTTCCCAGTTTTTTAAAATACCGTATTTTTCGCCCTATAGGACGCACCAATTTTTTTGGGGGGGAAATCAAGGGAAAATTTTTTATCCCCCCCCCAGGTTTGCGCAGCCATCCCCAAGCTAGAAGAGGGAGACGGAGTGCTCCGTCTCCCTCTTCTGCCTTCAGGGACAGCCTCCCTAGCCTCTGTGGGGCAGCGCACACCGCTGCCCTGCAGAGGCTTTGCGCAGCCATCCCCAAGCGCTCCGTCTCCCTCTTCTGCCTTCAGGGACAGCTTGCCCTGCTGTCCCCCGAGTTTGTGGGGCTGGCGGGGGGAGAAGCAAGCTTGCTTTCCCCCCCCCAGCCTCCAGATCAGGTCAGGGAATAGCCAGGTGGCGGCGCTCCGCCTCCCCGCTATCCCCCGAGCTTGTGGGGCTAGACCAGGTCTGGGAATAGCGGGGTGGCAACGCTCCGCCACCCCGCTATCCCGTGAGCTTGTGGGGCTGGCAGGGGGGAGAAGCAAGCTTGCTTCTCCCCCCGCCAGCCTCCAGATCAGGTCGGGGAATAACGGGGTGGCGGCGCTCCGCCTCCCCGCTATCCCCCGAGCTTGTGGGGCTGGCAGGGGGGAGAAGCAAGCTTGCTTCTCCCCCCCCCACAGTCTCCAGATCAGGTCGGGGAATAGCGGGGTGGCGGCGCTGCGCCTCCCCACTGTCCCCCGAGCTTTTGGGCTGCAGGCTGCTGCCCGCAAGCCTTGCGAGCCCGCGGGACATCCTGCCGGGCTTGCAAGACTTGCAGATAGCTTCCTGAAGCCTGCATTCGCCCTATAGGACACACACACATTTCCCCTTCATTTTTGGAGGGGAAAAAGTGCATCCTATAGGGCGAAAATATGGTAATTGTCTTTAGAATGAAAATTTGTGCAGTTTGTCATATTCAGATGTACAGTGGTACCTCCGTTTTCGAACGTAATCCGTTCCAGAAGACCGTTCGAGTTCTGAAACGTTAGAAAACCAATAACTCAGTAGCCGACAGCTAGGCCTCAGGATCGTGCACTCAGTGGAAGCAGCATGGCATGTTCAACTGCTGAGGTGTGTTCTAAAACTGAAGCATTTACTTCCGGGTTTATGGCATTTGAAAACTGAAGTGTTCGTCAGTGGAGACATTCAAAAACCAAGGCACCACTATATTACAAAGCATAGGATTGGGGGATCCCAGGTTCATCTCTCCACTCATCTATGAAGCACAATGGCCTCTCTTAGACTAGTCATTATGGGTGATATTAAACTAACCTTCCCCCCCCCTCTCCCTTTCTCCCATCTGCAAATCTGTTCTGGAAGATTGGGGGAGCCCCATAACACATTGCAAGGTGGGGTGGGCAGGTAGAACATTCTGCCACTCACAGAATGTTCACCTTAGTGCTCTGTTGAATGCAACCCTATACCTCAGCCCAGCCTATCTGCAAGGGTTGTTGTGATGATAAAATTGCTGATGGTGGGGAGAGAAACCATGTACACAACTTGACTTTGTTGGGAGCCAGTAAGAGATATATATGTAGAAAAATCGATTTCCCCAGCTCAGAATGTAAGATGAGACTCAGTAATGCCTTGTAGATGCCTGCAGAAAATTTACTGTCACCTCTGATTGATGATGAACATCTAATCTGTTTGTTCAGCTATATTTGAGGGGTAGCCAATGTAATGCCTCCTAGTGTTACCATAAAGCACCAATGCTGCAGCAAGCAAAGGCTTCAGCAGCTCAGTCAGCTGCTTGTGGCTGGAAAGCCAGACAGGATGTTTGTGACTGTTGCCATGGAAACAAAGGGGCAGTCCAATCTGTACTGAGCACCGGATGTTAGCTCAGTGTGTGTGTGTCATATGACCCGTACTGGAAGTACATGGGTGGAGTTTCTTCTTGCTGTTGTCGAGTGCAGACGTGTTTCTCTGTACTGATATGAGAGACAGAAATAAAAGATGTAAATAGTTTTCTGTCTGCTTCTTTCCCCTCCTGGGGGACACCAAAGGGGAGAGATGATGAACGGTGTGTTCCTCTCACACATCTGAGAAGAATCGCCGGGACCTCGCCTGCTTATCAGCAGAGTGGAGACGCGGGGAGGTCGACAGGAATATCTGCCGGTGCCTACGCTGTGGCACATTCCTCTGACCCAGGCATAATTCCAACACCTAGATCTTGTTGGACTACAACTTCCATCAGCCCTAGGAAGTGTCATCAGGAGTAACAAGTTATTGGATTTGCAGCTCATCAACTTCTGAAGAGCATCACACTGATTACCTCTGAACTATAGGGACAACACCTGCTTCAGAGGCACATGTGCATAGATTCTTTAACATTAAACTTCACTTTCAATAAATTCTCATTGACTGATGTAAACTATGTGACGAGATCACCCAGTCTTTTCTTTGGTCCATACCTTCTGTGGTGGGGTCAGTTTTCTCAGTTGTTTCTTGCAATGTGCTGCTGTCCCTCATTCAAGCTGCAAACCCTCTCTGGCTCCTGGGTGCATTTTTTTCCAGGTATCTGTTGTCTATGACTGGTGATGAGAGCTATAGTTTCCAGGTGCATGTAAGCAGCGCCAAAACTTATGGAGGGCACCAATTTGGTGAAGGCTGCCCTGGGTGATGGAGAGTTGCAAGAATGTTCCCCCCTCCTGTGTGTTCTGTTTCAGACAATGAATTCAAGTTTACCTGAGACACTTTATTTTAAATGCTGACAGCAGCTTCCCCAAAAAACATTCGGAATTAATTTCTGAACCCAGATCCTCATGTAAATCTGTATTCCTTTAAAATTATTTTGAAAAGAGTTTCCCATAACCACATTTCTGCATCTGATAATTATGTAATTTGAAATAACCAAGGTTCAGATTGTGAGAGTACAAAGTCTATAGAGCTAATGAAAATACAGAAGTAGAACTCTATGTGCTTTGGAGCACAATTCAAAGTATTGGTGCTGACCATTAAAGCCCTAATCAGCCTCGGCCCTGTATACATGGAGGAGCACCTCCACCTCCATGATCCAGCCCAAGCACTGAGGTCAGCTCCAAGGGCCTTCTGGTGGTTCCCTCATTGCGATACATGAAGTTACAGGGAACCAGGCAGAGGGCCTTCTCGGTAGTGGCACCTGCCCTGTGGAACGCCCTCCCAGCAGATGTCAAGGAAATGAACTGACTTTTAGAAGACAGCTGAAGGCAGCCCTGTATAGGGAAGGTTTTTTTTTTTAATGTTTGAGGTTTTATTGTGTTTTTAATATTTTGATGTGAGCCACCCAGAGCAGCTGGGGCAACCCAGTCACTTGGGTGGCATATGATGATGATGATGGATTTGGTTTAAAAGTGTGTAGTGGAAAATCCCTGAGCTTGCCATAGCACTTTTTTGTTTTTCAAAATGAGATTCAGTTCCAAAGCTGCCTTTCCCCAGAGCCGAGTAAAACAAAGGGATGCAATTATTAGTGCAAATACAACAATTAAGCAACTTTCAGGTGCAGAAATGGTTCTGCCGGTTTGCAGTGGGCAGTGGCCATCCAAGTGAAATGTTTAAACAGCATTCTTCCACGCATTCTCCAGATTCTGGAATTCCTGTGCAGACACCCCCGTTTTATCCATGCTTCCTAATTGTGTTGCTTTGTCATTTCCACACAGTTTCGTAACCCGTGCCCTCCTTTTGCTGCCAGGACTCTTCTCTCTTGCCTTCTTTTGTCGACATTGCTATTTTTTTCCTTTTAACTGCTTTCTAGGGGGCTTCTATATTGTAACTGTCCTGGAGCTGAAGATTCTCAGAGGAGGTGCTGAATCAAATTATTCTGGTTATTTGTACCAAGTTGCCTTCAACATGCAATTGGGGCTGGACTTACTCCTAACTTCTCCTTTGGAATGAAACATGGGAATAAAGTATAGATGAACACTTAAGGGTCCTTGTGCCTAGCCAATGAGACTGGGAGTGTTGGCCCACCTTTAAAAGTTGGCTGTGCCTCATCCCCAGGAACATTTTTCATGGGGCTATGGCATCCTGCCCTTTCTGTGGGGTGGCTGTGCAAGTGTTTCTGGGTACTACATAGGACTTTTTTGGGGGGGTGTCAAAGCCTTCTTTCACTTACTCTACACTCCCAGAGACAGAGTGCCTTTCCTCAGTTCAGCATGGTCATGGGATCTGTCTAGTTAGGCAGTGCTTATTGTGGCTTAGGTAGTATAAAAATTAGGCTAATTTGATTAGCACTCTGAGGCATCAAACAAGGAACGTGCATACATGAACTCTGCCTTGCAAAGCTTACTGGCCAAAAGGAGACCTGGCGTGGGAAATATTCTTGGGACAGACTGCTTCATGCCAGCCCACAATACTTACATTTGTACATAGGTGTGTGTAGGTGCGTAGGCCAGCTTCTTATCATGCCTCTAACATGAAAAAGCTAAGGACAGCCTTGAGTTGGCCTTGAGTTTCAGCCAAGGTAGAGCATTGCGCACAAGAGCAAAAGAGAATGAAAGAGGGCGTATATTTGCAGATAATGTTTATATAAGTTTTCTGTTGGGGGAGCATTCAGGTCACACAACACGCATTTGAAGCTCATTGCTTCTCCCAAAGAATCCTAGAAACTGTCATTTGTTAAGAGTGTTGGGCATTGTAGATCCATGAGGGCAAATTATACCTCCCACGATTCTTTGAGGGAAGTCATGTGCTTTAAATGTCTAGGTCACATCCACACCACATATTTTAAGCACATGATATCCACCCCTCACCAAGAATCCTGGAAACAGTAGTTTGCCCATCACAGTGCTCAGCACCCTTAAAACTTCACTTTCGAGTATTCTTTGGGGGAAGTCATTAGTTTTAAATGTATGGTGTGGAGGTGATACTGATCTCCCATCTTATGGTTATTTAGCTTTAAACCAAGTTTGGAGAGCCTTTCGAAGAGAGGACTCCTTCAAACTGAGGTCTGTCCTCCAACAGCCCTTCAAATAGAAAATTGCCCTTGGTAACATCAGACACATGGTCACTCTAAGACAAGGTGAAATTACCTTGTACATGGAGAGACAGTGGGAGGACAATAGGTTCCTAAAGTTTCTCGTCTGGACCAGTTCACCTTCAATGAAATTCTTTCATTAGGAATGATTTATTTCACAATTATTAGTAACAGTTGTGTCCTTGGTTTATCCCAACCATGGGTATGTGGCATGTGCAGGGATAATGTTTACCATTTCCTGACTGGAAACAAAATGGAGGAGGGGACGTTCCTGTCAGATTTCCCACTCCCTTTTGGAACAGCTGATGTCTTTGTCTGACTGACTGTAAGGACATCAGCTAAATGGGCTGCAGGAAGAGGTAAATATTCATGTGTCTGTATTTCTTCTGCTCACTCAAGGGGAGCAGTGGTATCCAGCGTACTAAAAGTCTTCAAATGCCGACAAATACAATTTAGCTTTGAAGGCTGCCAGCAATTCTGCAGTAGCAAATCCCATTTGTAATCAAAGGGTGAGTCATTAGCCTTGACATTTGAGAAATGAAGATTACTATGAATTTATGAAAAAGATTCCCTAAAATGTTTCCCTAGCAACTGCCAATGAGGAGCCTCGGGCATCTCTCTCAGGTCCCTAGGCTGAGTAAGGCTGGCAGCAGTAGAGCAGATTGCTTCCTTTCCTAGCACTGCTAAAGCAAGCAGTGCTCCGAGTCTGTTGGCTTTTTCCCACTCAGAGGACTCTCCCAAGAAAGGGTGAGGGGGACAGTTGCTGTGACTTCAATGTGCAATACTTACGAAACATTGCAAGATGGCAGCCCCGGTTTCTTCATAATGTAATGGGTGCTGCTGCTTCGAAGTCTCTGGGAAGCATTGATGAGTATGTGTATTTATCATACAAAAGGTGTCTCTGTGTTGGATTCAACTAACTTGGTGAGCTAGCAAAAGCCAGAACAAGGGCTCCTACTAGCACAATGGAGCTTTCTCTCTTCTTCTCTTTGCCCAAAACACCTTGGAGGGTCATGAGAAACCTCAAAACAACATGTGAGAGAAGGAAAGCCGTGTTCATTCCATGTGAAAAGCAGAATGCTTGCACCAATGGAACAATCAGAAAAGTGCACCATTGTAATACTCACACAACACATCATTTTCAAAATACTTTTGGGGCTATTTCCAAATCTGTACTACCAGTTTATACATTGTCCGAGTTGAAGGCAGGGCATCACCCCGTGTTTTTGAGAGTTTTAGCAAAAATGGCATGCTGTTTTCTGGAAGGATAGTTATGAGAAATGATCCCAGCAACATTCCATATGAATTATGAGACTTTTATAAGCACATATCTGCACAAGCTGCAGAATAATAATGCCTGGAAGAAATGAAAGGGGATTGTGGTTTTTGGAATGGTGATTTTGGTCATAGAGTATATGTAATGGGGTCAGATGGAAAATGTTTGCTATGGACCTGAAACAGTTGCATGCACAGTCTCATTTGTTATGCTAATGTCATATGAAAACAAATATTCTTTGTTAGTAGTAATTATACTTGCCTCTTTTGGAAATTCTAGTGCACACATCCTTTATCATACTACAATACTCCCCCCACCCCTTTTTCTCTATAGAAATATAATCTATCATCTATCTATCCATTCATTACCATGATGTTCTGCTAATGTGACTATGGCTAAAGTCCTGTGTACCCTTGTTCGGGAATATGCCTCTCTAATGTCAGTATATTTTATATGTGCCTGATGATGGTTCCAAAGTGGGAAATGGAGAAGGTTGCTCTGTACACTGTACAGTGGCCTACACTGTAGGACAATTATGGTACTTTATTCTTATTTCCTGTTCAGCATGTGTATGAGACTGGAGTGAAGAGATATCAGTATGTTACTAGTATGCAGCAACCTCTAACCTATATCTTGCCATTTCTGTGCTTTCCCAGAGTCAGTTTTCACTGAGAGACTTAAGTATATGCAAGGTGAATTGAGGTGAATTATGAGAAGAAGACAATGAAGATGAGCAGGACTTGAGATTGCTGGGGAAAAGAAAGAAACATCAAATATAAGAGTCAACTTGTCACTTGAATTTGCATTGAGATACTATTGAATCCACTTTGGCCTGTGAATTTTCAGGATGCAATATTGCCATTTGTCAAATTGTCAATACTATTAGGTCAGAAGAAATGAACCTTGCATTTGGTGTGTATAAAACACTCCCACAGATTAATGTAATATTCCTTAGAGCTGTCCTGTAAAATGGATCACTCTCATTTTCCTCATTTTGCATATAGGTGGCTGAAGAGTGGCCTGCCTGCTGAGTTCATGACAATGGAGAAATTTTAAACTGGAACATTCTGTTTCCTGGCTCACAGGTCCTATTCTTAGAAACAGCATACCTGTTCTCTTCTAGAAAAGAAACCAGTGTTTAGGTGTGAGGCACATTCTACTTTTTGATGTGGTTAAAATCATCCATTTCCATTAGGAATATGTTTGAATGTGTCGTCACATAGTGAGAGCTGATATTTTTCATGCTAGAGCAAAACTGTAGTGGTTCGTGGTTAGTAGCACTGAAGCTCTTAGCATGGTGCCTGGCTCCCAACCATATCAACATATCAGATGTCAGAAAGGGGAAGGGAAAAACAAGAAGCATTTTTGCCTTCTTCCACCGTACCACCACAACAGCTGGAACAGCAAGGAAGGTACACAGCTGGGATGAAGGGCATAGAAGGATTGGAAGTGGGCAGGCATATAGAAGGGAATATGCTTCTCTGGCTCAGATTAAAATCTGAACCTGAGAAGAATTTGGGGGATAATAATACTTATGGTACTTAGAGAACAAGTGTCACGGGCTGCCAAGATTCTTATTTTTAAGTCTGGAAACATAAACTATATAATGACATCTCTAGTATGGTGCGGAAAATAACTGTTCTCAATGTCTGAGGATGCAGTAAAAAGCTATATGCAACATATAACACATCTGTGGAAAAAGCAACTTGATTTTCCTTTCCACCATGCCAAAAGTAACATGTGGCTTGGCCTTTAGAGAGACCTTACAAATAGCAAGTGTAGCCAATAGATAATGAACTAGTTTTGGTGATGAGAAACCTGAATTTGAATGTGATCTCCACCCCCATCATTCAGCCCAGACACAGAGGTTCAGCTCCGAGTGCCTTCTGGCGGTTCCCTCACTGCAAGAAGCAAAGTTACAGGGAACCAGCCAGAGGGCTTTCTCGGTTGTGGCACCTGCCCTGTGGAATGTCCTCCCATCATCCGATGTCAAGGAAATAAATAACTATCTGACTTTTAGAAGACATCTGAAGGCAGCCCTGTTTAGGGAAGTTTTCAATGTCTGATGTTTGGTTGTATTTTTAATATTTTGTTGGAAGCCGCCCAGAGTGGCTGGGGAAACCCAGCCAGATGGGTAGGGTATAATCAATCAATCAAACAATCAATCAGTCCACACTCGTGAGGTTTCCCTTGGGCACATCACACGCTCCTCAAATAATATAGTCTGTAAAAAGGAATACAGTGGTGCCTCGCAAGACGAAATTAATCCGTTCCGCAAGTATCTTCGTCTAGCGTTTTTTTTGTCTTGCGAAGCAACCCTATTAGCGGCTTAGTGGATTAGCGCTATTAGCGGTTTAGCGGCTATTAAAGTCTTAGCGGCTTAGCTGCTAAAAGGCTATTAAAGGCTTAGCGGCTTAGAAAAAGGGGGGGAGCGGAAAAAAATCTCAAGACTCGCAAGACATTTTCGTCTTGCGAAGCAAGCCCATAGGGAAATTCGTCCTGTGAAGCGCATTGAAAAACGGAAAACCCTTACGTCTAGCGGGTTTTCCGTCTTTCAAGGCATTCGTCTTGCGGGGCACCACTGTAATAGTGACCAGATTGTTTTGATGGTGAATGAAGCAAAGATTGTAAAACACCCTGCAAAGTGAAAGTGCTATTAAATCAATAAATATGAACAACTACTTTGCTATTAGGTGATAATCAAAAAGACACCAGGAGCTCCTTCAGATAACTAAAGCCGCCTTTTAAAAAAGAAATAAATTGTGAAGCCACTAAAAAGAGTCATAGGATTGCTTCCTAGGCACAGCCAGCATATGTAACCCAGCTGATCTTTAAATGGTAGGTTAAGACTTGTTATAGCGGCACGCTAACTTTACACTGGACTTAAACCTCCAAGGACCTCGTGGATCAAAATGCCATCTTGAATTACAGCTGGAAGTGAACTGAAAGCAAGCGGCTTCTCCAGAGAACGGATGTAATTTGGTCCCTCTGAGGAGTGTTGATAAGAAAGCTGGCAGCTACACCAGCTGAAGTTTCTTCAGGCCCAGCTCTGCCAGATCAGTTCTGATTAGTAGCAGCTGCAGTCTCAGTCCGCAGCAACACTACGGACGCTGAGAACACATTCCAGATGATGAATGCGATACAGATTTGCCGAAAGAAGAACATATTTCTGGGGTATAAATATAATTACACTCCGCTCTCAAAGCAGGGCAAACGGTTTCCTCTCTGTAGGTGAATGAATGGACCAGAGAGAGTGGAATTTGACTTCAGCTTCTAACCTGATTTTTTTTTAAAGAAGAATACAGGAATGTTCACCAAGTTGGTCATTTCCCATTTCACTTCTTTCTCCTCTTTCTCTGCTACCACCCCAAAGGATGCAAAACCTGCAGAGTCTTTCGGGGTTTTTTTTATTTTATTGTCTGAATGGAGTTCTTGCCATTCAAAATGGCTGCCACATTTCCATGCAAAAAGGCAAATAACCCCACTTTGCACAATAGGCAAGTTGAGCTCAACATACACACGACAGAGAAGCTTTCAAAATGAGTCATAAGTTAAGTGGTTAAAACCAGCTTAAACTTGCTTAATTTTAAAAGTTGTTTGTGCCCTTTGTTGATTTCTTTTTAAAAACAGGTTTCTTTCTTTCTTTCTTTTTCTTGTTGAGGGGGGAGAGAATGAGGATAGTAAGAGGGTTCTGACAAGGACTTGGAAGGGGGTATTTATTTTGTTTTGTTTTCCTTAAAAAGAAAGAACGAAAATGGGGGATGATCTAGTTAAAAGGGGGACTGGGGGAAGAGAAGAAAAGAAAACTAATAATCAGCCTCTATACCACAAGTTTCCTCCCTAACAAAAGAGCAACAGGAGGTAGATGGTGTGTGTTTGTGGGGAATCACAGCCTTGAGGTGGTGTCACAAAAACAATGGCTAGGGAATGTGAAGCATTTTCTCAGTCCTGCCTATTGTACCTTAAGTTTCCTAAAGTGCTTGAATAATAAAAATAATAAAAATCACCCATATTCTTCCTGGAAGTTAAGGATCAGGTGCCACAGCTGCGGCCTGTGACTCCAAACTGATTTTTTTAAAACAAAAAGAATAAACTAGTTTACACCACTGCATCTTCAGTATGTAAAATATTTGCCTCCATTAGTATCACATAAGAGCCTGGACGGTCTTCTTCTTCGTCCTCCTCTTCCTCTTCCTCTTCTATGGATGGTATGGTGGCCTTATGTTCTACATTACAAAGGAAAGCCCTCTAAAAGAATCCTCTATTTGAAGGGCTACCTGGTCCAAGGCCAGTTTAATGATCAATATCCATAAGAAGGAAGAGTAGGAGGGGCCTTGAAGTTGCTCATCAACATTTGACAGCTGGACAGCAAACTGAGCAGACATGAGGCCACCTGGTCATCTGTGGTGTGATGTACTGCATTTCGGTTAAAATTGTAGTCACTGGGTGGAATTCAACAAAAGATTTGCTCAGAGTAGACCAACTGAAATTAATAAACATGAATAATTTGGTCCGTTAATTATAGTATGTCTACTCTGAGCAAAATTTAGTTGAATACCACCCAATGACTACAAGTTTAAACAGAAACAATTGAATACCACCCATTATTTCTAAATTTGCATCTGCAAATGCTATGCAAAACTGCAGCGCCTTTTGTCCTTTTTTAAAAATAAAAAATGATGATAAATTCCTGGTGGCCAGCATTTTGTTCCCAAATGCAGCCAACCAGTTGGTTCCTGGAAGCTCAGAGGCAGAGCATGAAGGAAACAGATGCCACTTGCTCATGCTCAAACACTTGGGCTCGCTGCCTCTAAACTTGGAGGTTCTAGTTAGCTATCACTGCAATTCCTGTTGCCAGTCCTCTCCTATACGAACATGTCAATCCTCCATTTACAACGATGATCAAAGCCTGTGGTAGAGATGCAGCCAGAAAGCTAATTATGCGCTGGTTGAAGAAATGTGTGCTGTGACAGTGTTGAAACGCTTTCCCCTCTTGGCATTTCCCCTACTCTGTGCTGGATATTTTGGAGAGAGCACAGTGCAAGGAAATGGACAAAACTAGAAAAGGGAAGCCTTCAAGCACTTTTCACACTTTTTTTTCTTTTTTTTTGGCATTTCTTCGGCTTGTACTATATGTTTCAACAGCGGCTAAAATGAAAGCTAATTTAAAACAGCTCTGTTTGCCTTTCTATCCGACATTAGCAGCCATCACACAAATCACATGTAAATGGCTAAAAGGTGCTCCTCATATGGAGAAGGGACCCCTTAAGGCTACTCAATAAAACCCTCTGGATTGTATGTCAGTGTGTTGAAGTGGTCTTCTAAACACCTGGGTAAGCACTTCCATTCCAATTTACTGCACCACTGAAAATGCTTCCAAAATTATTTGTACTGGCATAAGAACATAAGAAGAGCCCTGCTGGATCCGGCCAAAGGCCTATCTAGTTCAACATCCTGTTTCCCACTGCGACCAACCAGGTTCCTATGCAAAGTCTCCACGCAGGACATGAGCAGAAAGGCACTCTCTTCACCTATGGTTCCCACCAACTCACATCCAAAAGCATACTGCGCCAGGCAGTGGAGGTAGAACTTGCCCGCTGATGGAATTAAAGTACATGAATGTGTCTAATGTTTTAAAGCCATCCAAGTTGGTGGCTGTTACTATCTATGGTGGGATCAAATGCTGTAGTTTAACTATGCAGTGTCCTTCTTTTGTGTGTCCTGAAACTTCAAACATCATTGGAGGGCCCTGAGTCCTGATATTATGAGAGAGGGATAACAATTCCTCTCTATCCACTTTATGTACACCATGTGTAATTGTACGCACCTCTATCATGTCAACTGTTTACTTGCCTGAATGTTGCAACCTTCCTTCATAAGGGAGTTGCTCCAACTCCTTGATCATTTGGGTTGCCCTTTTCTGAACCTCTTCCAGCTCTACATCCTTTCCGAGTTGCAGTAACCAGAACTGAACATAACGTCCCAAGTTTGCTTGCTCCATAGACTGGCATAACGCCATTAAAATGCCGATAGTTTTATTTTCAGCCCCTTTCCGCATGATCCTTGAAATGGAATCCATCTTTTTCACAGCGGCTGCACACTGGGTCAGCATTTCCAACAAGCTGTCCACTATGACCCCAAGGTCTATGAGAAAGTAGGCAAATTGTGTGTGTGCAGTGATGGTGGCAGTTGACCACAAAGGGCAGCAGGCTGTGCCCCACTTTTCAGGGAGAACTCCCTGTCAAGGAGAGTAGTCTGGGCCTAGCTAGCAACCAAAGAAGTAGCTACTGCAGGGTCTTTCCCTCTTCCTGCAAGAAAGAATTCAACTCTACAAGGGGAACTCCAGAAGTAAGATGAAGGACACTTGTCCTATTCAAAACAACACACAAGGACAGTAGTGGATGGTGGGGGAAGCACACATCAGCTTCACCCACCTATCCCCTTGAGCATCAACCCACCTGCTCCACCCCAGACCTTCTTGTGTTGAACATTACCGTAAGCTCCAAAGGGGGATTCTATATGCACTTGACTAAATGCACTTAAAATCCCCTTTCAGAATTTCATGCTTGACATGTGACGACCAGAATGGAATGGATGGGGCCAGCACACACAATTTCTGCCCCAAAACAGCCCCTCTGGATCCTCCTGCCTTCAGCCAGAGGACTAAGAGCAACCAGCTAAATGCACAACTAGGGAAGATATCCTGTGCCAGCCAGCTATAAATGCATGCTTCCATCTCACCACTTTGATCTGGTCTTGTCAAATTAACATCCTGCCTCTTCATTCTCCCTTCACTCTCCTACCCTTGTAGGCCTTGGCTTAGTTCCTAGGGGTCAGAGGGAAACAGTTTGGATCCATGATGTGTTGTAAGCCATGCTGCTTAATGGGATCATCACTTATACTGGAGCTTTCTGTGTGCTCCCAAGGAACCTCTTCACATGAGGTAACCCCAAGGTCTAGGTCATACAGCCTCCTGACATTCTGGAAATTCTTGTGAGTCCCCTAAAATAAACAGGTAAAAATCTCCTCCAATTTTGTTTTAGGTGAAAGAAGGCTTTCCTGCTTGGCAGGGGGTTGGACTCGATGGCCCTTGTGGTCTCTTCCAACTCTATGATTCTCTGATTCTAAGGCAGCAGCTGTCCTCCTAAAATGAATTGCTTCCTGGACTCTGCCCCTTTCTGTTCTGACTGAAGAAAGTCCTTAATTAAGTTTGTGGCCTCTACATTTTTCATTCTCAACTTCTTTCACGTCCAACCTGAAGTATTTCCTGAGCTCATCTACATGACATGGGCCTATCCAGTCAAAACGTGCTTCTCTTTTCCACCAGTGACTCCCTCCCATTTGCATTTATAATGCGGTATCAATACATATGCAATAATTCACTTGATTGTATAGGTTAGGAAGCTGCGCTGGGTGTTAACGCTATAAAGCAGCTCTGACTTTCCATGATGCTCCCAGCTGTAGCCACCCCAGTAGGTTACATAATAAACACACTCATTACCTTGAAAGAAATCAAGAGACATTAAAAAAAGAAACAGAAAAATAATACTTACAGAATTTTTAATTACAAATCACTAAAACCTACTAAGCTGCACAATAGCGAGTTATCATTTTATGCGAATGAGATCAACTTCTGTACACACCCCAAATTATAATAGCCCCCTGGGTAGATTAGCAACACTGTGTTTAGCAATATCTGGAAAAATAAACAGTACTGACTTCTTTAACAGAGAAATATGGTATTGTAGACAGATGAAGAACAATATAGAGGGGGGAAGGGGGGAAAAGGATGCCTAAACATATTCTTTTCCCTGTCTCAATAGTTCAGTAGACTATTTGTATCCTGAAATAAAGCAGAAACCAATGGAAGGTCTGCTGTCTTTCAGATACAAGCTAGTTGCAATTGGATGAATTAATGACTTCTCCATTGATATTGTAATTTTTCTAGTATGCATAGAGAGAAATTATCATATGGTGGGTTCCAGGGGCCCTTGATATTCCCAGATTGGGGATCATTAGGGATGTTTTTCCATGCTAGGCCAATACTCATTGTGACTGTGTTGGTGACATAAACCATTCTCCTTAAATTGAAAGCCACTGATCACTAAAGAGGCTGGACCTTGAGCTTAAGACCTTGGTGACTGATTTGATTAGTCCATTTGAGTGAGAATAGGGCAACACAGGGGCTATGTTAATGGAACTTAAACAATAGGCCATCACTAATCAGAGACCTCAAGGTTGAAGTGAGGTTAATTGTTATGCGGGTGGCATTTGAAAAGAAGTGTTGACTAGTGTAATGCACTGTGGGACTGTAGCATTTGAACATGCAGCCTTAAGGCCAGAGGTTTTGTTTGGTTTCTCAATGAAATTTAAAGCTACATTATGCACATCTCTAAACAGCAGCCCATAGACCACAGCCCTTTGATACTGGGGAAGAACAATTGTTAATTGATAAGGCAAAGGAGTCCCAGGCACAACATCCTGATACCAAATTTCACCAAAATTTGAAATTATATTCCAGTTCCTTAATGGAACTGGGGAATAATTTCAAATTTTGGTTCAGATTGGCAGGAGTTCTAACCTATGTGCATGAAAACACAGCTTTCTAGTTACACCATTTGTAAGAAATCTCCTGAAATGTTTGGGCATAGGATTTGTTTAGAATTGTAATCAACATCTGAGCTCCATTGTGCACAGCCTATGATACAGCAATGGAGTTACCTGAAAGAAGAAACTAATCTACCTGACAATACAGATATTGATAATAAAAAAATGAGGATGCAGTGCTATGCGGCACTTACTTCCAGGCTTAGCTGGATTAGACTGCAGAAAATACTATGGAATTTTAAGAAACAAGCAATGTCTTAATTTTGGCATCTGATGATAGACATCCAGAGAAGAAATGGTGTTTAACACATTCCTTTACATGTATAACATGAACGCAGTGCAAGAGAGCATTGGTACATATCCGGGGGGGGGGGGGAACACTGCCTTTGCTTTGAAGTTGCTTACACCCTCAAATTCTGAAAGCACAACTCAATTGCAAGAGCCATTGGCCAAGATTCTCCTCCCATATGCATCATGAGCCCAAGGGGACTTGCTAAGTGGATCATTGGTTTTAGTGAGACATCTTTCCACTGAAGTAGTCCAGCAAATCAGCACTATGCACCAGTGGTTCAGCTGAACAGCATGAGGTAGTAAATACTGGGAGGTGCCTGTGGTTGATCAGGCCATCTTAGGAGGCGATCACTGGCAAAGGAGGACAGGGCTCATGAAGCTTTCATAGCTAGGTAGAAGCAGTGGAGGCTGGTCATCAGGACATGGATGGCATGCCTTACCAGGATCTCTTCACTCACCCCTTCTTTCCTAGTGAGGAAGGCACTTTGTGATTTGCCTCAGGTGCCAAAATGTCTTGGGTTGGTCCTGGTATGAGGATTCCAGGTCCTGGTATGAGGTTTCTAGGCCTAGAACCTCTGCTCAAATAGAGGACTGTCCTCTGTAAAGTTAGGAACACATGGTCAGCCTGCATAAAACTAAGCAGTGAGATTTCATGGTTATGAAAAGGCAGAGGGCCTTTTTGGTAGTGGCGCCCACCCTGTGGAACACCCTCCCATCAGATGTCAAGGAAATAAACAACTATCTGACTTTTAGAAGACATCTGAAGGCAGTCCTGTTTAGGGAAGTTTTTTTTAAATGTTTGATGTTTTATTGTGCTTTTAATTCTGTTGGGAGCTGCCCATAGTGGCTGGGGAAACCCAGCTAGATAGGCGGGGTATAAATGTATTATTATTATTATTAGTAGTAGTAGTAGTAGTAGTAGTATTTTGTTATTGTTATTGTTATTGCTTTGCATGTTAATTTGCTTCTCTCCCTCCCTTGATTAGCACTTTTGTAGTAAATGATTTGTTGAATAAACTTAATCTCATATTTTTCCTTACAAGGATGAATCCAGAATAGTTCACATGATAAAACTTCATACAGTACACAAAAACAAATCCAATCGAAAATTGCATTAGATCCTGCAAAGACAGTGGCTTCATGGAAGCCATCCTTTCAAAGAAGACTGTGCAACCCAGTCAGATGGGCAGGGTACAAATAATAAAATTATTATTATTATTATTATTATTATTATTATTATTATTATTATTATTATTATTATTATTATATCTGCTTGTTTGACTTGAATTAAAATCAATATTCTTTCTCCAAAATTTAACATCCTTTGGCAATCAATAGATTTCATAATGATAAAAAAGCATATTCATTATAAATCTTGTTATAAGTGGTGCTTGTTAAAAAAGAAACCCTACTTTGGGAACTTTGAACTTTGATAGACTGAGCTATTATTGGCATCGAAAATGATTTTTGTCTTCTTCGACTATTAGGTAATTTAAAAATTGGCTTTAGATCAGTCCAATATGGTGATCAGGTGGTGGATTGATAACAGATGACAGTCCCTATCCTGTTCACCAGTTTTAGCTGCAGAGCTTCGTGAAATCATATGGAATAAACACAGCCTTGATAATTAACTGGATAGTTTTGATATATTGTTTTAAGTTTTGTGTGTCTGTTTGCCCTCCTTACATTTTTATGGATATATGGATATAAAGGCAGAATAGAAGGAATGGCCTAAATCAGAAAATGAAATTGAGAGTGTTTGATGTTTGTTTCTTTTCCTTTGTTGTTGCGAGTTTTTGATCACTTGCGTGATGTCTAATGCCAGGTTAAATAGGTGACACTTCTGATAAAGCAGATAGCAACAGCTTGTTCCTTATGGTGAGACAATTTAAGTTACATCTGGTTTGAAGGCAAACACTCTCCATGATGGACAAGGACATTATTATAATGTGGCAAGCCTGGGAAATGGTGATGGCCACTAGGATGAGGAAGGTGGTGGTGGACTCCCCTCCATTGGAGGCTGTTAAACAAAGGTTGGATGGCTGTCCCTCTGGGATTCTGTAGCTGTGATTCCTGCATTGCAGGGGGTTGGACAACATAACCCTTGGGGTACCTTCCAACTCTACAATTCTCTGGTTCAGTGACTTTAAAAGGTATTTGATAAATTCACGGTGGTTACACCTATAGGTAAAGGGTAAAGGGACCCCTGTCCATTAGGTCCAGTCATGGACGACTCTGGGGTTGTGGCGCTCATCTTGCTTTATTGACCGAGGGAGCCAGCATACAGCTTCCGGGTCATGTGGTCAGCATGACTAAGATGCTTCTGGTGAACCAGAGCAGTGCACGGAAATGCTGTTTACCTTCGTGCTGGAGTGGTACCTATTTATCTACTTGCACTTTGACGTGCTTTCGAACTGCTAGGTTGGCAGGGACCAAGCAACGGGAGCTCACCCCATCGTGGGGATTCAAACCACCGACCTTCTGATTGGCAAGTCCTAGGCTCTGTGGTTTAACCCACAGTGCCACCCGCGTCCCACCAGTTACACCTATAGGTAAAGGGTAAAGGAACCCCTGACTATTAGGTCCAGTCGTGGCCGACTCTGGGATTGTGGTGCTCATCTCGCTTTGAACAAGGGAGCTGGCATACAGCTTCTGGGTCAGGTGGCCAGCATGACTAAGCCGCTTCTGGCGGTTACACCTATAAATGGTTACTAATCTTGATAACTACATACAGCCTCCAGGTTTTGAGACAGCATGCCTCTGATTACAAGTACAGTACTGAACATTTATTCTGGACTAAAAAAAGAATAATTTCCCATCAATTACCGAGAAAAGAAATCACAATGATAATTTCCCAGAAGGGACAAAACATTTTGGGAGAAATTACCATATGTGGGGTGCAGGAGTTTTCTTCACTTACCTAACTTGTGGGTACCCTTTCTTGACCTCTGCAGCGTCCCTAGGTGCCTACAGTTCCTGAAAACTCCAAGGCATCCCCTCTGCTGTAATTGCAGATGGTGGAGTGCTGCCCACCATGTGCCTGGTCACTGTGGTTATTTTTTATTTTATTTTTTAAAAGCAAAGTCTTTTAACTTTCAAAGAAATGTGTTTGGAAAGTGGCGAGCGCATCAATCTCATGTGCTCAGCAATCACCACCCCATTTCCCTGCATTTCAGTTAAAACCAAAAGGGAGACATCATGAGGCAATTCCTCCTATGAAGCTTTTTGAACTCAGGAAGTACAGGCAGCTGGGAAGGCTACAGAGAGTTGGTGAAAACACACATACAAACACCACCTATGGCCACTTCATAACAATACATTAAATCAGCTATCTTCAACTACCGGTATTTCAGACCCAGGACCCCATGCATTTGGGGGCCCATTTCTTAATCTTTTACCACATATTTCCATGGTGGCCCTGTTGCAACCCACCTTGGATCAGGCCACAATCCACTAGTGGGTCCTGACCCACCAGTTGAAGAGCAGCGCATTACATTCAACTTTGCAGCCACTGAGAGTATAAAAAACATTCTAGCGAACTCTGCAAGAGAAGCAGAACAACAGAAGCCTCTTTTGCAGATGAAGAGAGCTTTTGAGAAACTGAAGGACAAATTTCAGCACAGCACTACTGAACAGAAGTTGCTGGGGGACAAGGGCTATTGCCTTCGTGTCCTGCATATGGACTTCCCAGTGGCATTGGTTTGGTCACTGTTGAAAACAGGATGCTAGACTAGGTGGATATTTGGTTTGATCCAGGAGGGTGGTTTAATTGGTGCAAATGTCCTTTAGCTTTTGAATAAGTGCAGAAGAGAAAAGTAAGAGATGTCAAAATGTACAGGAAGAAACCTGCTTTAAGAACGTTCTGCACTCAAGTGATTGTAGCAATCAAGCTGAGGTCAATCTTCCTCCTCAAGTTCCATTCCTACAGGTGTCCTGTGAGTGCAGGAGATGGAAGGAAAACCATTCTTGCTGCCTGTCTTATCTGCAGTTGTGAGTCGAGGCCCCGCCCCCTGCTTTATGATGAAATAAGACACATGGACAGAAGTATTTTTGGTTAATGGGCTAAAAAAGGCCACAACTTTATTGGTTACAGAATGTGAGTAGTATTGACTTAGGCACTGGATTCGAACCAACTATACAGTGGTACCTCGGGTTACAGACGCTTCAGGTTGCAGACACTTCAGGTTACAGACTCCGCTAACCCAGAAATAGTACCTCGGGTTAAGAACTTTACTTCAGGATGAGAACAGAAATTGTGCAGTGGCGGCATGGCAGCAGTGGGAGGCCCCATTAGCTAAGGTGGTACCTCAGGTTAAGAACAGTTTCAGGTTAAGAACGGACCTCCAGAACAAATTAAGTTCTTAACCTGAGGTAACACTGTGCTTCACTCTTGCCTGCTCTGCAGGAAGTCACACAAGGGTTAACAACCTGTAGGGGGAGCTTGTTGATGCAAATCAACTGGAAGCTCTCCCCAAGAGTCACTGGAGGGTCGTGCCATGGCCATAGCCACCACATGGGCTTCAGACAGGAACCAAGACCACCAGATTCCTTTAATGGAATCCCCTTCAAAGAGAGGGGTAGGTGATGGCCACAACCTCCCCTCCAACACATTTCCCAATGCCTGTCAAACCTTACAAAGTTGTGAAGATTTGCTACTAGGTACGTGAAAAACCAAGTAGCTGGTGCCAATCTGCCAAGTGGAAAAAATTCCTACCAGGCCCCTTGGACAACCAAGGTGACCAACTGAGGTCCATAGCAAGGTCAGGTGTTGAATGCACAAGAACAGAGGGAGGGAGGGAGGGAGATCAGTGCCTGCAGGAAACAAACAGGCTGAGCCACAGTCCTGTGCTCACTTAAGAGCGGCAAACCACGCCCCCCAGCCAGCTGAATTATAGTTCTACATTGGCTGGCTGTGGGCATGACGCGGGCCAGGGACTCTCTGTGATGCAGGGGGCCATCCACGCCCCCTGCAAAGCACGGGAAGCGAGGTCTGCTCACAACTCCTCCCCTCAGGGAAGAGGAGAGGCTTTGTGCATAGCACACATTAAATATATTTACATGAACATGTACTTGAGGAGGATTGGCTTGGGATGATTTTTGCAGGGGGAAATGCATTCTGCAAACTGTTCTGACACACAGCCATTAGCTGAACCAGCAACTGGGAGGACATACTAAAGTTCATGAATGTCTAGTGGGAAAAGCTACTTTAGCAGCATTGCACCTGGAATTTACAAGATCTCAAGTCATGAGTACATATCTTGTGATGCTATTTCCCCAGAAATGATGGGTGGGAAAATGAACGGACAAAATATATGTTGTCGTTGTCCTTAATGCAATACATCTAGAATCCATCTTTTCATTTTTGAGAATGATCTCTCAATGGTGGTGATATAATAATGTCATTATCTTGTTACAGAATGTGCTGAATTATAGTTCTATATTATACTGATTACTCTATTAAATGCATCTGCTATAAGATTCCAGATATGAGCATCACGGTACAGCATGTCATAGTAAATCTCATTACATATTTGTTTCTCCGAATTACATAATCCGTACTCACAAGTCTAATGTTTGATAGTAAAACTGGGTGCATTGTACAAGCCAGCTGCAGTACGATGGGAAAATTCAACTATCCCAAGTATTTCAGCTTAATACCTTGCACACCAAATGACTATTCATATAAAAAACTTTAATTGCAGCTCCCAAGGGAGAGAGGGAGTTATGAGGTAGCACGAGACTGAATCTTTGCATTTCATTCTTGAGAATAAAACACTTTAATTTGCCCTGTGAGTAAAGGGGCTTTGGAAATTGAAATCAAATGTTAATTCCATGTACTGAACATTACATGGAAAATCATTTATTCTGGATGAATATATGCACCTCCCCCCCCAAAAAAAAAAAACAGATATAAGAACTTGCCATTATATACACTGTGCAGGAATATTCAGCCTGTTCTATTCCTTATTTATCTTCTTGAAAAGAATGCACAAACTTGACTCCCAGCTGCTTTCCTTTAATGTTGGAAGTTTCCCCCCTTTGGCTGTTGCTGATTATATTTGTTTTTCACTGTGGCCTACAAGTTAATAAAGCATTTTAAGGAGGTCCTTGGCACCGGCTTGTGAATAGTCCTTTTAAAATCAGTAGAACTATTCACCCTCTTTAAGTATTTGCTTAAGCATCAAAGCTGATGACCCTGTTTCTGTAAGCAGTTTCTGAGCCTGTTTACCGCAGTGGATGAGGATATTTAGTGTCCAGTATTGTGCCAGATTTATTACATTGTGTTACTTGGTTCCTTAGAGTTGCAATTTGGGATTTCGGAAGGGCTTTGCCTGTCAAAGGCAGGAGACTTAATAAACAACAACAATGGATTTTTATTAGCATCCTCTCACTGTGAGTCTGATCCTGGGAGCTGAGGTGTTGTGAAATAAAAAAGCATCCATTGTGGCTCATGGAACTGCAGGGCACTCTAATAGGAGGCAGTTCTTTAACAATAATCAAGACTCAGTGGAGTGTGTGATCTGCATGTCTTTGGTCCTTAAGTTTGGTCCCTGAAATCCCCAGTTAATAGATGTCAGGTATTAAGACTGGATAAGATCTCCGACTTGAGAGTGGGAGGGAGGCTGGATGAGCTCATTTTGCTAGAGATCTGTGTTCATTTTGGAGGAAATGAAAAACTGGACTGAATGGTGCCCGTTTGGTACATTATTCTTTCAGTCCGAAATGAATGCAAAGAATATGAATGGGCTCCCATCTGTACACATTCATAGCTCATTCTAGGGGTCTTGGTGGACCACAAGCTTAACACGAGTCAACGGTGTGATGCAGCAGCAAAAAAAGAGCTAATGCACTTCTAGGCTGCGTCAACAGAAGTATAGCATCCAGATTCAGGGAAGTAACAGTCCTACTTCAAGGGAAGTAACAGTCCCATTTTCCCTTGGTCAGACCACATTTGGAATACTGTGTCCAGTTCTGAGCGCCACAATTTAAGAAAGATATTGACAAGCTGGAAGGTGTGCAGAGAAGGGTAACCAATATGATCAAGCGTCTGCAAACCAAGCCTTATAAGGAATGGTTGAAGGAGCAGGGTATGTTTAGCCTGGAAAAGAGGAGACTGAGAGGAGCCATCTTTGAATATCTATAAAACTGTCACATGGAAGATGGAGCAAGCTTGTTCTCTCCTGCTCTGGAGAGTAGGACCCAAACCAATGGATTCAAGTTACAAGAAAGGAGATTCTGACTAAACATCAGCAAGAACTTTCTGACAGAAAGCTATTCGACAGTGGAACGTTCTCCCTTGGGAGGGAGGTTGTGGGCTCTCCTTCCTGGAGGTTTGTAATCAGAGGTTGGATGGGCATCTCTCATGGATGCTTTAGCTGAGATTCCTGTATTATAGGGGGGTTAGACTAGATGACACTCAGGGTCCCTTCCAACTCTACAATTCTGATTCATTCATGGCATCTGAAAGTTGTGGGACCTCATTTTGGCTATAGAGTTGATTTTAGTGCCTACTTCTAGGGTAAAGAAGTAATATTAAAAATCCTTATTAACATTTGGTAGATCAATACAGATGATACAGCTATCTTGGGGTGTCAGGCCTTATCATCTGCCAAGTGGTAAGGAGAATTTGCCCACACAACAGGTGCAGCGGTGAGGTAAAATGTGTAGTAAATTGGCATTTGTCTCCATCTAGCCAATGTGGTGTAGTGGTTAGAGCAATCAGACAAGGACCTGGGAAACCAGGTTTCAAATCCCCATGAAGGTCACTGGGCGATCCTGGGCCAATCATGTTCTCTCAGCCTAACCTTCCTGACAGGGTTGTTTTGAGGATAAAATGGGTAAGGGGAGAAACATGTGGGATGTAAATGTAATAGTATAATCTTATCACAAAATCGAATGGGTGCAAATAAGAAGCCTGTGTTTGCAATTTTCCCTTGTTGCTGCCAAAGCAACAGGATTCTGAACAGTTCTGAGGTAATGCAAACTCGTACATTTGCACGCTATCTGGCAAAACTGTTTATTCAGGCTGAGCCTGAATGAAATCCCCTCTTTCAATATCCCAGTGTCTCAGCACATGTGAAGGAGCTACTACATGTGAAACTGAGCAAATCAAGTGTCATGGTCTGCAAGGCCTTGGAAAGAGATTGATTTTTGCACAACTCCCTTTTAGCGTCTGCTGCGGCTTTGAGGAACAACATTAGAGATTCTTGTCACAGATGTTTCTTTCATAAACTGTTGTGGGAGAATGACATTGTACAAAAATGGTTTACTGCTCTGCTTTCATCTCTTGGGAAAACAAAGTGTGCGCTAGGCAGCCTCGCCAAATGTGCTGAAGGAACTCTCTTCATGGAGACCACAATGGCTTTAAGGATCATGACATTTACAGAGCTGATTTTAGAGACCCTCTTGGCAAATGTACAGTGGTATTTATCCAAAGTGTGTGCCTCTGAAGGCCCCACACCCTTGTTTAGTTCAGTGGAGTAAAACTAACCAGTTGGATGTTACAGAATACTGGAGATAAAAGGACTGGGCTTACACACCATGCACTGAATGAATGGTTCACAGTGGATTTGAGTAATTAATCACCTCTAACAACAATACAAAACTGCCATAGTATTTAAATCTGGATATCTGCTCTTGGATCTTTCTGTCCAAATGACAAGACTGCAAATACATGCAATCAGAGACTTGTCTCATGTTTAATGCTAAAATCATACTTTCGTGTGCGTTTGCTGTAAATCTCTGAAGTGAGGACAGTCTCAACTTAAAAACAGTTGAGAATGCAGGGTTTTCGCCCCTCCCTAAAAGGTTTTGCACAAGCTTTTGCTCTTCTATAGTTTCTATAGCAACAGAGACATGACATAGGACCTACAATATAAAAAAACTATATCCTAGAGAAAAGTGATCCATGTGTCACATGAAATTTTCATATAATACTACTTTTAAAGTAATAAACTGGAAAATGGAATAACAAACGATTCTTGAGCTGTCCAGCATTTAAGTTTGTTTATTTTAAAAACAGAATATGTACCATACCCTCCAACATTTCTCCAATGAAAATAGGGACGTCCCATTCCATGATAATAATTTTACTATTTATACCCCACACATCTTACTGGGTTGCCCCAGCCACTCTGGGCAGCTTCCAAGATATATAATAATGTAATAAAACATTAAACCTTAAAAAAAAAATCCCTATACAGGATTGCTTCCAGATGGCTTAGGGGTCAGATAACTCCATACCCTCCAACATTTCTCCAATGAAAATAGGGGCATCCTAAGGGAAAATGGTACATTTCTGGATCAAATCGGGAAGCTTCGGGAAGCTTTTAATGTTTGATGTATTATAGTATTTTAATATTCTTTTGGAAGCCGCCCAGAGTGGCTGGGGAAGCCCAGCCAGATGGGCGGGGTATAAATAATAAATTATTATTATTATTATTTGTCAGGGGTTTAGGAGCAGAGGCACGGGCAAGGGAGGAAACAGAGAGCGAAGGGGAGGAGGCAGAAGAAAAGATGAGTGATGACGACGACCCGAGATCTCCCAGTCTTTCCAGTGAATCAGAGGATTCACAGAAAGGAGCACCAGTAGCCAGGGCAAGGGGGGAGTCCAGGGGGGCACCCCAGGAAGATAGAGCCAGAGGGGACTCAGGGGGGAGCAGCTGGAAATCGGGACCAGCGTCACCGCCAGGAAGCAGGGAAGAGGAAGGGAGCCAGGGGGGAAGCGCTGGCAGCTCACCACAGGAGGGAGGACATGAGTCAGGAGTGGCCACACCTCCATCGGGGAGCGAAGAAACGGTTAAGAGGAAAGTGGAAGGTTGGGCGCGCGCGCCAAGTTCAAATGCATAGGAAGGCGGCGCAGTAAGCAGCCCCGAAAGGGAGCCAGGTCCTAAAGCCCGGCGCAAGGAGGCAGGAGGGTCCGGGTCAGCGTCAGAAGAATCCCGGAAGGAAGAAGCCCCGGGGGGTAGAGGGACCCAGAGGAGGACGGTCAGGCGGAAAAGGTGGAGCAAGGCTAGGATATTAAGTTGGTGCACACGGGGCGGGAACTCAGACGGAGCTTCGCCGATCTAGCTACTAGACGTAGAGTTGCCCGCAGCAGCGTGAGAATGGAAACTGTAATTCAATAAAGACTTTTACTTAATGATCGCTGGCTAGCGTGATCCTCTGTGAGCTAGGATCTTCAAGCAGCTCTGACAGTAAGCTCCGTCTCAGAATTGTGGGCATCTACAGCCTCGAGGAGGGGAGAGAAACAGGTGCCTACTAGCGAGCTCACGAACGGCAGACGACATGACGGCTGAGCAGCAGATAGAGGAACTCAGAAAAGCAGTGTCACAACTGAATGCCGAGGCTCTCGCATCCAGGAAGAGAGAGGAGGAGGCAGCTGCCGCCTGCAGGGATCTCCAGGTCAGGTTAGACGTGCTGACAAAGCAGACACCCCGGCAGGAGGGAATTGGGTTGGCGAGACGGACAGGCGGGCTGGTCTCTCACTTCGATGGGAACCTGCAACAGTATCCCAACTTTAGAGCCGACGTACTGTGCGCACTGCAACTGCTGCATAAAGACTTTAGAGATGAGCAAGAGAGAGTGGGATTCATCATGTCCCATTTGCATGGGGATGCGAAAGCATGGCTACGCAATTTATGGAGAGATAAGGATCCGGCGCTCCAGAATGCAGATGCCTTTATTAAAGCGATGGATGGGTGTTTTTTATCAAGTATTGACGTGGATCTTGCACGGAAGGAGGTGCATGGGCTGAGACAAGGGAGGGCCAGCGTCAGGCAGTATCATGCCCGCTTTTTCGCCTTGGTCAGTGCCCTGGAATGGGACAGAGATTCGGCTCCTGTAAGAGACCTCTTTTGGGAGGGGCTGCACAACTCGATTAAAGATGAGATCGCGAGGGGGGAGAGACCCCGAACCACCCAGGAGGTCGTTCAGAGGGCACTGGCAGTGGGGGTGAGGCTGGAAGGACGTCCGTGGAGCAGGGACGAAGGGCGTGGAGAGCGCGAACCAGCCAGGGGCCCCTCCTTCCTTCCCAGAGAAGCAGCGCGGGCGCAATCCACGCCTCCGCCAGGAGGAGGAGTCGAACCTATGGAGGTTGGAGGTGCAAGGGCTCAGTCAGCAACCAGAGCCCTAGCACCGGCAGCAGTGAAAGCGAAGCCTCCTAGAGGGAACAGGAAGTGTTACGTCTGTGAGGAGCCAGGGCATATGGCAAAAGAGTGTCCCCAGAGGCTCCACAAGCTTACTGCAGCCTCGGCAATGGTGACTGCAGCACCGCAGCAAGGGGAACCACTGCAGGGAAACGACGCAGTCTGGCTGGAGGAAGAGGCCCTGGGGCCCAGCCAGAAGTGTTAGTGACGCAGTCCCCAGAGGTTTTACAGCCCGTGAACCCCCTCCCGCCCAAACCAGTGGTGAGGCTCACCGCATCTCTCCAGCTGCCCAATGGAATCACCACTGACGTGCCCATCACAGTTGACTCGGGCAGCAACGCGGACTTTATAGGGCAGGACTTTGTCGACAAGCACGCTATACAGTTGCTGCCGGCCACACTGCCCCTGCAGGTTGTCACGGTGGATGGCAGGGAGTTGCTAGGGGGGCAAGTGGTGAAGCAGACGCCGCCCATGGCGATGCGACTTGGGAATCACAAAGAAATCATCAGCTTCAATGTCACTCAACTATCGGATACGCCCATTGTATTGGGAATGAGTTGGCTGGACAAGCACAGCCCAACGCTGGCTTGGTACCAGAGGCAGCTGATCTTCGGCTCTTCCTTTTGTGCTGAACACTGCATCGTGCCCCGGCAGGAAGGAGAGGAAGAGGAGTCACAGCTGCTGCTAGGCACGCTGCAAGCGATTCCCCACAAGTACGCAGAATTTTTGGAAGTTTTCTGCGAGAAGGAGGCGGACAGGCTGCCCCCTCACAGACCATATGACTGCAAGATTGACCTGCTGCCGGGGGTGGCGCTGCCTAAGGGGAAACTGTATTCCATGTCCGAGGACGAGCTGCAGGAACTCAAACAGTTCATAGATCATAATTTGGAGCGCGGCTTCATCCGAGAGTCCAAGGCAGCGGGGGGCAGTCCAGTATTCTTTGTTAAAAAGCGAGACACGCCCCAAAAAAGACTGGTCGTGGACTACCGCGTTTTGAACAATGGGACCAAGCCGTCGGACTTCCCCATGCCCCGAATCGACGACCTCCTGGCGAAGGTGCGGAAGGGAAAAGTGTTCACCAAGTTAGACCTGCGAGGGGCGTACAACCTCATTCGTATGCGGGAGGGAGATGAGTGGAAGACGGCCATGTTCACGCCACTGGGGACCTACGAATACAGAGTTATGCCCTTTGGATTGCAAAATGGCTCCCACGTTTTTCAAGCTTTCATGCATCACGTGTTGGCGGGACTTCTCTACAAGACGTGCGTCTGTTTCTTAGATGACATCCTGATCTTTTCGGAATCGCAGCAGGAGCATGACAGACACGTCAAGGAAGTGCTGACCAGACTAAAGCAACATAGGCTCTACGCCAAGCTGGAGAAGTGCCAATTTGACGTGACGGAGGTGGATTTTCTGGGCTACAAGTTGTCTGACAAGGGGCTCGCCATGGACAGCGCCAAGGTTCGCGCGGTATTGGATTGGAAGAGTCCACGCAACCGGAAGGAGGTCCAGAGGTTTGTCGGCTTTGCGAACTTCTATCGCAAGTTTATCAAGGGCTTCGCTATGCAGACAGCGGCCATCACAGACACGCTTAGCTCCAAGAAAAAGAAGTTCGTTTGGACAGAGGAGGCGGAGCAGTCCTTTCAGGCACTCAAGCGTCTCTTCGCGTCGGAAGAGCAGCTGCTTCACGTCAACCCCAGCAGGCCGATGAGGGTGGAGACAGACGCCTCGGACAGAGCCGTGGGGGCGGTCCTGCTGCAAAAGGACCAGCAGGGGGTGTGGCGACCGGCGGCGTTTTACTCCAGGAAGCTCAGCAAGTCCGAGCAGAACTACACCATCTGGGACAGGGAGTTGCTGGCCATTCATGCAGCGTTCAAAGCGTGGCGGCACTTCCTGATCGGCGCCAAGCACACGGTGCAGGTTTGCACGGACCACAAGAATCTGGAGCACTGGCGCACGACACAGTTCCTAAACCAGAGGCAGATACGTTGGGCTGAGTTTTTTGCGAACTTCGACTTCCGCATAGAGTATGTCCCGGGGGACACTAACATCATGGCGGACGCCCTCTCCCGTAAGCCACAGTATCTGGAGGACGCAACGCCAGCGGCCGCCATGCACATCTTCGCACCAACAGTATGGGCGTGCGCCGCGGCCACCGTGGACCTGGAGGCGGTGCGACGGGCGTTGCAGGATGACTCCTTCGCGCAAGCAAAGATGGCAGAGGTGCAAAGGGGCACGGCTGTGGCCGACGGTTTCCAGCTACGAGATGGATTGCTCATCCGTAAAGGGGCCATCTACGTGCCGGGAGACGACCTTCGCGCCAAGGTGCTGCAGCAGCTGCACGACGCGCCCACGGCCGGGCACTTTGGCAAGGAGAAGACGGTGGAATTAGTAGCCAGGGACTTCTGGTGGCCTGGAATGAGAGGGGAGGTCGCAGACTACGTGGCGAGGTGTGACACCTGCCAGAGGGCCAAACCAGTGCACAAACCGCCGGCCGGACTGTTGGAACCGCTGCAAACTCCGGTCGAACCTTGGGAAAGGGTGGCACTGGACTTTGTCACGGATCTGCCCAGCTCGAGGGGCAAGACGGCGGTGCTGGTGGTGGTGGACCTGTTTTCCAAGATGGCGCATTTCATTCCGTGTGCTAAGGTGGCCACGGCGGAGCAAACCGCCAAACTGTTCATAGACCACGTGTTCAAGGTTCATGGTCTGCCACGGTCTATTCTTTCCGACCGGGGGCGGCAGTTCATCTCGAATTTCTGGCAGAAGCTGATGGGCTTCCTGAACGTCAAGATCAACCTGGCGTCGGCGAGACACCCGCAGACCAACGGGCAAGCGGAGCGGGTCAATGCCATCATGCAGCAGTACCTGAGATGTTATGCAAATCAACAGCCTGCGACGTGGGTGGATTACCTGCCGCTTGCCGAGTTCGCCTACAACAACACGAAGCACGTGTCCACGGGGGTCACGCCGTTCTTCGCCAACAACGGGAGGCACCCCAGAACCTTCCCGGGGCTGGAAAGAATGGGGGAGGGGGAGCCGCAGACAGCGGATGCGTTCGCGTCGGAGCTGCAGGAAGTCCACGATCAGCTGAGGCGCCACCTGGAGCTGGCCAAGCACGCATACAAGGTACAAGCGGACAAGCACAGAAGGGTTGGCGAAGAGCTCCACGTGGGAGACTGGGTTTGGTTAGCAGCCCACGCAGTGCCGGCCAGGTCGTTGGCCAAGAAGAAACTAGGGCATAAACAACTGGGGCCCTACCAAGTCGAAGAGCAGGTCAACCCGGTAGCTTTCAGACTGGCACTTCCGGAGGGTTCCAGAATGCATCCGGTATTCCACAGATCGGTGCTCACTCCCTACAAGGCACCGCACAGGTTCCAGGAACCCGGAACGGCGCCGAGTCCGGTCAGAGACAGAACAGGGCACGCGGGAGTGGCACGGAAGGAGCGCATCAACGAAGTCACGGAGATTTTGGACTCCAGATGGGGGGAAGAGGGGGTAGAATACTTTCTCGCCAAGGAGGGCACCCCGGCCAGTGCGAACAGCTGGGTGCCGGGCTACGCCTTGGACGAACCTCTCCTCAAAGACGAGTTTCATGCCCTCTTTCCCCATAGACCTATGCCAGCAGACTTTTTCGATGACTGGCTTTTCACGCCCACGCTTTCGGCCAGCACTTTCCGGGGGTTCGAATCGGACGAGGAACCGACACAAGACGTCCGTTCCCCGGAGGGGTCACCCTCGGGATCTGCATCAGAACCCTCGTATTGGTGGGACGATAGACCAGAGGAGCAGTTCCGCAGACGGTGGTTGGAAGGCCCAGGACGAGCAACACCGCCAGGAGGAAGTGAGGGAGAGGCGGACATGGACGTTTTCGGGGACGACCCTGGTTTCGAGCACGGCGGCACAGAGATGGAAGCGGAGGTGACCGTTGTCGACGAGAGCAGGGAGGAAGACCCGCGAGACTTCAGATGGAGGCCCGCCACGGGAAGCGACCGATATCCGACGTTCGTCCCTTTGCAACAGCAGCCCCCAGCTCCAGCACCGGAAGGAGGGGAGGGGGGAATGGGGGGCTTCGAGGGGGGGATGGATGTCAGGGGTTTAGGAGCAGAGGCACGGGCAAGGGAGGAAACAGAGAGCGAAGGGGAGGAGGCAGAAGAAAAGATGAGTGATGACGACGACCCGAGGTCTCCCAGTCTTTCCAGTGAATCAGAGGATTCACAGAAAGGAGCACCAGTAGCCAGGGCAAGGGGGGAGTCCAGGGGGGCACCCCAGGAAGATAGAGCCAGAGGGGACTCAGGGGGGAGCAGCTGGAAATCGGGACCAGCGTCACCGCCAGGAAGCAGGGAAGAGGAAGGGAGCCAGGGGGGAAGCGCTGGCAGCTCACCACAGGAGGGAGGACATGAGTCAGGAGTGGCCACACCTCCATCGGGGAGCGAAGAAACGGTTAAGAGGAAAGTGGAAGGTTGGGCGCGCGCGCCAAGTTCAAATGCATAGGAAGGCGGCGCAGTAAGCAGCCCCGAAAGGGAGCCAGGTCCTAAAGCCCGGCGCAAGGAGGCAGGAGGGTCCGGGTCAGCGTCAGAAGAATCCCGGAAGGAAGAAGCCCCGGGGGGTAGAGGGACCCAGAGGAGGACGGTCAGGCGGAAAAGGTGGAGCAAGGCTAGGATATTAAGTTGGTGCACACGGGGCGGGAACTCAGACGGAGCTTCGCCGATCTAGCTACTAGACGTAGAGTTGCCCGCAGCAGCGTGAGAATGGAAACTGTAATTCAATAAAGACTTTTACTTAATGATCGCTGGCTAGCGTGATCCTCTGTGAGCTAGGATCTTCAAGCAGCTCTGACATTATTATTATTAAATCAGAAACTTCTCTAAATCAGGGATGCCCCTGGAAAATAGGAACACTTGGAGGGTCTGATGTACATGAACAAATGAGAAGTGTCTGCCAAGCCTTCATGTACTGTATTTTTTTGTTTTTTAAAGCCCATTTTGCATGTGGCCATTGTTTACAAGATGAAGTCAATATGAATGGACCTTTGCAATGGATGCAGACACACTAGAGAAGTAACTTATAAATGGTCCAAAACAAGCCTAAATTGTGATTCAGGTCCCACTCATACTACTGTTCTTCTTGAGTCTGTGATGTGCTTATTTTGGCCATTCACCATGATGTGTAGGATTTGGCTTTTGCACCCATTGGTAAGAATGATTCTCCCACCAGCACTTGTCAATGTGTTCTGTACACATGGCACTGAGTACACACCACCAGTTCACCACAAACTGGAAACCTACCAATCATAAGTTCCTTAAAAACCAGTCCATATATTATTATTTTTCAGGACATAGTGAGTTGCAGTACAGATAACTTTTGGAGCAATCACATAAACATTACAACATGCAAAAGGAAAAAGGAAGCATTGTGGTTCGTGCGGTTTCTTCTTTGGTTAGAGCAGGAAGGTGGCATAAAGGCTGAATCTCTGCCACAAAATCCAAAATTAGCTTGGAACTGAAAATTATATGCCTGCAGTCTTTTGTATCATGTAGCATGATGTATCTAATTTATCATTCAAGTGATATGATGGAGCTTATTTTATCAGCAAAGTGTTTTAACAAACATATCGCACCCAAGAGATTCTGCAAAGTTTAAAATTGTTCTGCTCAATGACACTGCTAAAGCAATGGAGCTGAAAGGTTTTCCTTGTTTGCTGTAGCCACCACCACAGGGTAGGCTCTAAAAGGACCTCTGGCCTGCTTTCTTTTTAATGTGCGTAGGTTGCCTAGTTGTTTTAGACCCTTTATATGTAAAGGATGAAGAATGATGCTGACATTGCTAATGCAAAAAATGACACTAACAAGAACAGTAGTTATAGAGCCCAAGCCTAAATTGTATTGAAACCATTGTACCTTAGAACTGGTGGAAGATTTCATTTCCCCATGGATTTCAAGGGGACATAAGAAAATAGGAAGCTGCCACATGAGTCAGACCTTTGGTCCATCTAGGTCAGCATTGTCTACAAAGACTGGCAGAGGTTCTCCAGGGTTTCAGGCAGAAGTCTCTCCCAGCCTTACCTAGAGATGCCAGGGGTTGAATTTGGGACTAGGGCTGGGCAATATTTGGTTTTCAATATCCTGATATATTACCAGCTAAAGTTCACGATATACCGATACACCATGGCTGCAAAAGCATTTCAAGAGCTGAGTTACAAACATAGCACAATCACCTCAAGGCAGGGGCGGAGGAAGGGGGGTGCGCATTGGGGGTTGGCCGCCCCGGGTGTCACCACTGAGGGGGGTGACAAAATGCTGGGCAGCACTCACTGCCGGGATTGCAGTGCGCCCGAGCCATTTCTTTCTCCTGGGAGTGATGTGGTGGCTTGGGTGCCCGCAGGCTCCACGCTGCCCCAAATGGTTGGCCCGCTGCTCCCTCCCCCCCCCAGCTATAGGGCAGCTGAGTGGGACGAGGCAGGCAGACTCCTCGGAGGCCCTGTGAAGCATCCTGCCGCAGCTCAGCTGCCCCGCAGGCTGCTGGCTCTGCCCCTGGGCTTGCTCTGCTGCTGCCTAAGGGCTCACCGTGAATTACACCGGGGTGCCAGCCATGTGTTGCTAAGGCCACCTGACAGAAGCTGTAGTGGTAGGAACATTCGCCCTGTGGGGACCGAAAGCAGAGCGCTCCACTCTATCTCTATCCAGCAATAAGCACCTGGCATTGCACGTGGGGGTCATGCTGCTTGCAGCCTTTGTGCATGGATTCGGGATTTTACCTCACTCACTGTTAGCATGTGAGACACAATCTTGTATGAAGCTTTTTCTCCCAAGGTGCTGGAATGATTAATAAAAATGCTCTGCACAGAAAGGGCGCTGGCACTTGACAACAAAACAAGGTATTTAGCTTGCTGGGAGCTGGCAAAAGCCATCCCTACATGAGCATCGGGAGTGACATGCGGTATTAACTAGCGCAAAACAAATAAACAAAGAAGTTGACATATTGCTACTGGCAAACAAGAGAGGAGGTTGGATCATTAAAGGGGGGGAATCATTAAAAAAAGAGATCACCACCATGTTTAATGGACTTTCATACAGCCGCCTCCTCTCCATACACTGCTGTTTCTCCTGACAAGTTTGAGGAAAATTCTGTACTTGGAAGGAGAACAGGGCGGGAGGGTGGGGGGGTAGGGGGAGAAGGCAGCTGAAATAGTTTGATATATATATGGTAACACTTAGCAGTATATAACACGAGAGCTGTTCTCTTTGAGTTCCTTTCAAAGTGGCAAGAGAACAATGTTGACAAGTGACTAAGAAGAAAGAACTCTGATTGTTGAAGAGGTTTTTCAAAGGACTCTTTCAAAAACAACAAAAGAAAGAGTAAAATTAAGCATTCCCACTAATAATTCCAGTCTGGTTCCCCAGTCATTGATTCCACCTGACTGGTCCAGTAATGCTTCACAGAGCAGCCCTCAGTTGACATTGCACCAGGACTGGGGAGACCCCTGTCACCACTGCAACCACACCAGCAGAATATTGTCCACCATACGATGCATGTGCAGCCTGGGAGGAGCAAAACACACCATCAGAAAATGCAGAAGAGGCCTTAAAACCAGCAGATGTGTTCTCGAGTGCCCCTGGAAACATCACCAAAGCCCACCCACCAGCTAGAGATTATGCCACTGATAGTTACCAGGCCCTCCAAGTACAGCTTAAGTACTTAATTCGTTCCGGAGGTCTGTACTTAACCTGAAACTGTTCTTAACCTGAAGCACCACTTTAGCTAATGGGGCCTCCCGCTGCTGCTGTGCCGCCAGAGCATGATTTCTGTTCTCATCCTGAAGCAAAGTTCTTAACCTGAAGCACTATTTCTGGGTTAGCAGAGTCTGTAACCTGAAGTGTATATAACCTGAAGTGTATGTAACCTGAGGTACTACTGTATCATTCTTTTCCAGGGTTGGTCCCAGATTTACAGAAGCTGTCTTAGTTTCTGATTTGTGTCCTGCTCTTCCTTAATCCGTCCCTGTATCCACTGGAGAAATATTGACGTGTGCAGCAGACACCACTATTTTCATCAGAGAAATATTGGAGGATATGGAGCTATGCCCCCTGCCCCCGAGCCAAGGAGATACGTAACTATACAACCTTTAGAAGACATCTGAAGTCAGACCTGCATAGAGAAGTTTTTTTAAAAAAATGTTTAATATCTTATTATGTTTTCATATATGTTAGAAGCTGCCCAGAGTGGCTGGGGCAATCCAGTCAGATGGAGTGGGGGATAAATAATAAAATGATGATGGTGATGGAATAGGACGTCCTTATTTTCATTGGAGAAATGTTGGAGGGTATGAATTCTCCCAGAGAAGCAATGAGTTCTCAGTAATGGAGCCACAACAGAGAGCCCACTACATGACCGCATGACACAGAATGCATGACGATGTCACAGCACCCTCACTCCATGAAAGCCAGTGGCAGAACCAACCATGAACCTGTTACTGCAGGTCCAGTAAGAAGATCTATGCTGCTCATGCTGATTCCTTGTTATAAATAATCATAATAAATTTTATAAATATTCAATAAATGTTTACATTTATTAAATCCACAGCCTGCCTTTGCTCCCAAAGATGGCAAACAGACCATTAACAGAATACAATTAAAACTTCTAAATATAGGCTAAAACTTACAAGAAACAATCAGCTGCCTTCATGGCTAAGCATTTCAGGAACTGGTCTTTTGGCCAGTCAATGCAGAGTAAACAGGATTTTTTTTTAGATTCTTTGTAAGATTTAATAATGAGAGAAACAAATGTACCTCACCAGGGAGGGCATTCCACAAAATGGGTAACTGCTACTGAGAAGCCCCTGTCACATGTCACCATCTACCAGGCAACCCCATCATGTCAGCTCAACCTACAGAGTCCCAAGTGCATAACACATACAAAAAGAAGGGAATAGAAGATGTACAACACATGACAGCACCCTTATAGCTCCCTGGCTAGGATGTACCAATAATAATAATAATAATAATAATAATAATAATAATAATAATTTATTTATACCCTGCCCATCTGGCTGGGTCTCCCCAGCCACTCTGGGTGGCTCCCAAAAGAATATTAAAAACACGATAAAACATCAAACGTTAACTTCCCTAAACAGGGCTGCCTTCAGATGTCTTCTAAAAGTCGGATAGTTGTTTATTTCCTTGACATCTGATGGAAGGGCGTTCCACAGGGCGGGTGCCACTACCAAGAAGGCCCTCTGCCTGGTTCCCTGTAACCTCACTTCTCACAGTGAGGGAACCACCAGAAGGCCCTCAGAGCTGGACTTCAGTGTCCAGACTGAACGATGGGGGTGGAGACACTCCTTCAGTATGCTGGTCGAAGGCCATCCAGGGCTTTTAAGGTCAGCACCAACACTTTGAATTGTGCTTGGAAATGTACTGCAGAGATTGGAAATGTACCTGCATACTCTGAGGAGAAAAACCAACCCAGGGAGGGAAATATGGTTTTGAGAAGCAGACAAGTCCAGGACACGCAACAAGGGCAGTCACAGATGCATCTTGAGAACATCCTCCTCCAGTGGCTCACTGGCCATGAGAGTGGGAAACAGGAGTCAGGAGTGTCCTTAGTAGAGAAGCCTGCTTGCAGAGTAACACTGATTAAGGTTCCCTCCATGTTGAGTTCTGTAGAGCAACCAACCAACTGTAGTTTGTTGGAAGGATGTTCTCCAGATACATTTTCCAATTGCTTTTACTTTCCACACTTTCTGTATAATGCCAAGAATGACTCATTCTGTTTTCAAATCATAAATCAGTGGGAGTAAATTGATGAGCCTATGGATAATTTATGAAATCCAGGCTATATGAGCTGCCATGATGATCCGGTTTGGGAAACACAATGCTTCGTTTCATAGCTGCTAAAGGGTGTGGGAGAAGTGCCCTGTCTCCAAGTCCCGAAGAAGGTGGTGTGAGAATCTTCAGGGAAATGGGTGAGGATTGTAAACTTGGCAACTTTTAATGGGATTACCACCATCATTTAACAGCTTGCCATGAAAGGAACCTTTTTTAAATAGCAGTTAAAACAGTATAAGAACAATCTTGCATGTTCACCCATGAAAACACAATACAAACTGGTCAGTGGTTTTAATATGTAGATGGTGTCTATGTGATTAAAAATTATTTTTTCTCGAAGGTGGGAGGTGTAACAATCTCAGATCTGGAATATGTCACCTCCCAATATACTGCCTAAATATGTCCCAAGTTTAAAATAACCTTTGTAAAAAAAAAAAACCAGAAGCTTTTCTTTGGAGAATTATAGGGACAGAACTACCTAAAATGTGTAAAAACTTATTCATGTATGCTTCTATAGTGGCAAGAACGTTACTTGCCCAAATATGGAAAGAAGCAGAAGTCCCAGCAAAGGAAGAATGAATACAAAAACTTACAGAATATGCAGAAAAATAAGGAAACAAGACAACAAATCTTTTATAAAAGAATGGAAATGGTTTATTGAATATTTACAGATACGTTATAAACAGATAAAAACATTGGCAGGATTATTGTACCAACATGCAATTTTATAAGAGTACATATTTAAAGAAGATGAATAAATGAACAAATTAAGTTAATTTGGATATGCAGAAGATATTAGAAACAAATTTAAGGAACCGCAGAAAGAGGGGGAAGGAAGTCAAGTTCTGAAATGTCGAAATGATTGTAAAATTAGTGAAATGTGTAAAATTAGTGAAATGTATAAACTTGAAAAGTAATAAAATAAAATAAAATAAATATGTCTCAAGTTCTCCCTTATTGTACCACCTTTGCATAAGGTTGCCAGCTAGCCTTTTGGAACAATTGACCAGGCTCAACCAAGGTTTTATCTAGTTCTTCCATGGTTAAGCATTCCTTCTTGACTGTAGTTCAGTAGTTGAACATCTGCCTTGCACACAGAAGGTCCTGGAGTTCTAATCCCTGCTGTCACCAGATAAGGCTGGGAGTATCACCTGCTTGAAACCCTGGACACCCCATGACAGTCAGAATGGACAATACTGAGCTAGACGGAATGAAGATATACTATGGGTTTTCCCTTTAAGTCTTTTAAAAAGACAGCTGGGAGTAATAGCCAGCTGAAGAGAGTTAGCCTATAAAAAGAAATGAGGTGTAGCATGCGGGAACGGGAAGGCCTGTTCAGTTTCCCTATGGCTGCTACTTCATATTTTAGAACAAAGTCTTTGTATTCTACTCAGCAGTGGCTTGTGGGGCAGTTGCTCTCCTAACTTCCCTACACCATGGAAATAAACATTAGTCAGCCAGCTCTTAAAATTCTTAGAAAGCCTTTATTTATAAGGGCCTTACAAGTGCTTTAGGAAGGCTATCCAGTCAGATTGGACACCTGAAGTCCTAGGAAAGACAATCAGCTCTAAGTAAGGCATATTGTGGTAGTCTTCAGTCTAATAGGACTGTCTAAAGGTTTCCCTCTCTTGTTTAGGAAGTCATTTACAGAGGGCAGTTGTTTTCCCTGAATCCCAGAACATGTGTACATATTTGATTATATTCCTCAGGAGGACCTATTTCTCTGTCCTAATCAGTTCTACATGCTGAATAACTATAGTTATAAACAATTAAACTGATGAATATATGACAGGAACAGATTCCTTTAGTCCCCTCTCTCCTGAAAGAAGAAGGTGGTTACATGACTGTTCAACCTTATTGTAAAAGCTTTGACAGAAGACACTGTTTCCGTAAGAGCCACCAAGTGAAAGAGGCCGTGCTCTTGCATGCAATCCAGCCACAGGAAGGTTCTGTCAGCATGAGACTTGGGTTACAGAGCAGTAAACTGCTTGGTTAATATTGATAATCTGTTTTAGAAATTTACAGGCATGTTTGGAATGTGGTTTAGCTTTCCAGAGCAGAATCTGCCTGACGGAGGCCTAAGTTACCTCCTCTGAAATTAGCAAACTGTGGGGTTTGAGAGGGGCTTAGAGGTTTTCCTCATTTGCTTCCTGAAATCATGGAGGTTCGACTGTAATAGGATAGGGGCAAACTTTGGTCTTTCATATTTTAGCAGTGCCCTGTGCGAGCCCAAAATTTGGCATGCCCACCCACCCCCGCCTCTCACCTTTCATTCTGCTCACTTCACTACACCATAGTTGTGACACTCTGCGGCACACCCTAGGCATAGCACCCCGCACAGCAAAAGTGGTTGTGCTGTTCAATATCCACCTCTGATAGGATGAAGGCTAGCCAAATCATTAGGCTGACGATCTAAACCACCGAGCCTCTTGGGCTAGTTGATGTGAACATTGGTGGTTCCAATCCCTGCAACGGAGTGAGCTCTCGTTGCTCTGTCCCAGCTCCTGCCAACCTAGCAATTTGAAAGCACAGCAGTGCAAGTAGATAAATAGGTACCACCGTGGAAGGTAAACAGTGTTTCCATGTGCTCTGGTTTCTATCCCGGTGTTCTCTTGCACCAGAAGCGGTTTAGTCATGTTGGCCACATGACCCTGAAAGCTGTCTGTGGACAAACACCAGCTCCCTCGGCCTGAAAGCGAGATGAGTGCCGCAACCCCATCGTCACCTTTGACTGGACTTAACCGTCCAGGGGTCCTTTACCTTTACCTTTCTCAAGAGCCAAGAGCAGAAGAGGAGTGAGAAAATCAGAGACAGAATAACTCTAGTGGAACTGCCCCTTTGCAAACCTACATAAGAACAAGATGGCATCCCAACATTGCTGTAGGAGACTGGCTGATCTACTAAGCTTTCTTAATTTATAATTGCATGTATTATGGCACAATACTGGGTATCTTAGCAGTGCAAGGATTTCTGCTTGTGCAAGTGGTGTTTCCCCACCTCTTCCCCTCCTGTGTGTCCTGTGCCAGTCCAAAAACTACTGCAGAGGGTTGGGGGAGCCCCTAGAACAGATTTTGGGGGCACATGAGAGGAGGAGAAGCGGAGAATGTTCTTTGCACAAGCAGAAATCCTTGCACTGATGGAGTGATTGCACTAAATTCTTCACACACACACCTTGCACATGGTTGTTTCACTTGATCTGAGCATTGTGTTTTTACATTGCTGAAAACCACGCTGGAAACTTTATGCCGAAGGGCGGGTAATAAATCTTAATAATAACAATAACAATAATATCCACTTAATAATAACTCTCATATGCTTACTCTCTATGTTTTGGTTTTCTCTTCTGCTTCAAGGCTTAAACAATGTAAGTTATAGGCGCTCAGTTTTAAAGATTGCTATTTACGAAACTGCGATTGTAAAGGCAAAATCACTGTCCATGATTTCTTGTGTTGATTGCTTTCCCATGGCTGCATAGGGTAATAATTTAATCTATCCTTTTTCAGGGCAAGAAGAAAGGGGGGGGGGGGAAATGAAATCAATGAACAACTTCTCCAGCACAATCTTTTGTAAATATTTACGTGCCAACAGATAACTGTCCTGACCCTGCAATATTTAACACACAAAGTGCTTTGCTTCTATTAATCGCCTTATAACAAGTGCAAAGTATTGGAAAGAAGAACAGAGAATAGGTTTTCTGCATCTCCTTGCTATTATTTCATTTGAGCTAAATAAGAACAGAGGCAATGGATGAGTTATTCATATGAAGGTTGGAAGAAATATCTCTCTGGGTTTCAGGACCCCTGTGGACTTCCATGGATTTTACCAAAATATTTTTGTAGATGCCTATTGTTTTTTTACTTAAAAATATGGCAGATGTGAATGAAATGGATAGGTCTCTTTCAAGAGGAGGAAAAAAATTCAATTTCATTGCTCAGCATGTAGCATTTTTCTGTGTGTTTCAAATATGCTGTAAAACAAGATCTCCATGTCTTTTTAATAGAGAAACTTAGCACTTTGAAAAATCACAGGCAAATACTAGAAGACGAGATGATTCAGCTTTCCGTTGTTATGATGCTATTATGTTTTTCTCCCTACTTTGTTTATACTGCTTTTTCCTCTTTTTAATAAGGTTTGCTTGAACACTGAAAGAAAAATACGTCCGTGCAATGGAATTGCATTACCCATCACAAGTGTAGCAACAGCTGTACTGTTTATAGTGAGCGCTGTGGCTGAAAGACAGAGGCCCCAATAGTCTTTTGTGTAGCTGTACTTCAAGATCAGTGAAGCTTTGTGTAGCAAGGCTTGCATACTATTTGCTAAGCAAAACAGTCAGGCAAGAGTCCTTGCATTCAAGCTGCTTTAGCCCCAAATGATGGACTGAATTCAGACATAATTCAAAACCATGGTTTGTTTAATAGGCTATAGTTTGTTTTGATGTCTGAACCCAAGCTTGCTTACAAACTGTGGTTTAAGGTAAAGGGACCCCTGACCATTAGGTCCAGTCATGGCTGACTCTGGGGTTGTGGCGCTCATCTTGCTTTATTGGCCGAGGGAGCCAGTGTACAGCTTCCGGGTCATGTGGCCAGCATGACTAAGCCACTTCTGACAAACCAGAGAAGTGCACGGAAACGCCGTTTACCTTCCCGCCAGAGCGGTACCTATTTATCTACTTGCACTTTGACGTGCTTTCGAACTGCTAGGTTGGCAGGAGCAGGGGCCGAGCAACGGAAGCTCACCCTGTCAAGGGGATTCGAACCGCCGACTTTCTGATCAGCAAGTCCTAGGCTCTGTGGTTTAACCCACAGCGCCACCCGTGTCCCTTAACTGTGGTTTATTTGGGGCCAAAAAAGAACAGAAACGGAAACTCAGGATTGGTGCATGAGGTTCCATTCCCTGACTGCTCCCACTGCCCACCACTCTTTCTCTCCCCCTCCCTGCTACCAACACTTATATTCCTCTTCCTCCTTTCCCGCTGCTGCTGCCTCCACCCACTCCCCCTTTTCTTTTCCTACTGCCACTATCCATTTGCCTCAACTCCTTTATCCTCGCACCCACTGACTTGTTTGGGTAAGGGCATTTGGCACTAGCTTATCTTCTTCACCTCACCTCTCTCATTTGAGAAAGGGCCAATGTGGGGAGTCCTTTCTTAAGAGTGAAGCATTCTGGGTCAGAGTGGCTGCGCCGCCACCATATTGTTGCAGTGGCTAGAAATTCTGTTAAAACTTCATTAGAATTTAAAGCAAAATTGCGGTGACAAAGGTGGTATCCCAGCCATCTCACCCAGAATGCCTTGCTCTAATGAAGGACTCCTGCTTAGCCCTTTGTTGAGAGCAAGGCAGAGTAAAGGCAGAGGTGTTGGAGGTGACCTCTGGCTCCTATAGAATATTGCTGATTTTATGCTGAGATTGCCTTTTGCAATGAAGGGAAACAAAATAAAAGAAGAAAAGCCACCCTAAACCATGGTTTTTCAGTTGCACACCAGGAAGTTCACATTATGCAGTTCACTTTATCTATAGTTAGTGCAAATTAAGGTTTTATGTTAAGTCTCAACCCAGTCATTGTTTTAGTTTCAAGTCCAAATGAATTCCTACAGCCTTCTAAAGCTCAGAGAGGATGTAGCATTATTCTCCTAATGCAGTAGCTAATGAGTAGAAGAGTATCTGAAATTAATAACATACATTCACTTAAGTTATAAGAATACCCAGCATAAACTAGAAGCTATAAATAAGTGATAGAGTAATCAAGGTTCTAAAACAAGAAATCATAGAACATTACATGTGTTTTGAATGGAAAAACACAACTGGGAATAACCAGAAGCAACAAAGAAGGCCTTTACATCTGTAAACGGAAAGCTATGGCAAGACACATGTACATTAGAGTCACTTCACACAAACTGGCATACTTTAAATGTGGTGAATGGCATATATGCATGTGCACCTGTTCACACATGCACTGAATGTCCCACAACACATCATTTTGAAGTGTGATGCTATCAGTCCGCTGATGATGCCCAGCTCTATTTCTCCATGACATCTGAATCAGGAGAAGTTGTGCAAACCCTGGACCAGTGCCCAGATGCAATGGTTGATCAGTAAACCAAGTGAATCCTGGGAAGATAGAGACTCTGTGGGTCAGTGATCCCCATATTCAGAAGTTAGGCCAGTTGCCTATTCTGAATGGGGACCTTCTAACGGATCAGGTCTGTAGCTTGGAGGTACTCCTGGATTCATCTTTGTATTAAAGGCCCTCTGTGGCTAGGACTCCTTTTTACCGCCTTCATCTGCTACAGTACGTAGCAGGTGCTACTGCTATGTAGATCAGGATAATTTGGACTCTGTAGATCAGGATAATTTGGCCGCTGTAGTCCATGCACTGGTAATCTCAAACCTGAATTTCTGTAGTGTGTTGTATGTGGAGCTGCCTGTGAGGCTGGTCCAGAAGCAGCAAGATAGTGCAGAATGCAATGGCTAGGCTGTTGGTGGGGGCATATAGTTGACTACATTTAACATCTGAACTGTCTGCCCATATGTTGCAGAGCCAGGTTACCTCTCTACATGAGGCCTTTTTACAAGAGGCGTATCCAGACCAGTGACACATGCTGGGGTGTACTCCTTTAAGGACCAGTCATCAGGAAACCTTGTGGCTGTGAAAATGAATTGTGCCTTTGATTTTAATTTAGTGGGGAGAGCCTTCCTCAGCCACCTCAGTTTGGGAATGCGGTGATCTAGCTAATTGTCTGCAAACAATCTGTCTGCAAACAAAAAACAGGTAGTTATGTTAGGCAAGTTGATGAAGAGGACATGGTGGAGAAAAGATTCATTGTTTATAATAATAACAACCTGTGAAATGTCATGTATGAGGTGTGAGATATTGGGGGGGGGGGGGACAAAGACAGAGACAGAAAGAAACAGAGTGGTGCTGTTATGGCGAATGGTTTTTTGGTGGCTCTCTGGATGGATGGTAATTTGCATTACTTCACTTCTTTCAAAATGTGATCCGAAGCCCTGCTGCATTGGTGGCCCCTTCTGCACATCCTGAACTGGGCCCACAAATTCTTGCCCCAAAGTCCTGCCTTGATGACTACGCTTCTAAGGGCTCCAAACTACGCCAGAGCACATCCTTCTTCTCCTTCCATCTACCTTACTGATCAGTACAGCCTTAACCTAACTCCTACCATACTTACCGCCCTAAGTATTTTGTTGTTGTTTTGGCCACATGTAAAACAATGCCTGCTTTGAAGACCCAAACTTGCCATCTGAAATGTGTTCAGGTTTAATGCCCAACCCTTAGGCTTTTAAACTTCCTGACCATGAAGGTCAGCAGAGGCTATAGGGCAAATTTCTTGGCTGATGTGTAGAGAGATGGCTGCCTTTTTTTAGGTGAGTAACCTGGTAGTTTTACATGTGTATATTAGATGGATGCTTGCTATTTTGTTCTTATAAATATGGTTGACTGATGTCTATGGAGCACTTAGTTTGGGGCTGCCTGCCTGCTCCTATGTTTCATAATGCTGGAGCAGCTGATGCCAGCAGGCTAGCTTCTAGGCAGTGTGCTCATCATTCAACTTAGGAATGGTTGGGAATTGAGCTCCCCCAACTAGCCATCTACTCTCTTTTAATAATTAGTGTATTTATCTACCTCTCAAGACATCCTGATTGTTTCTTAGTTTAGTTGCTAATCAGTATCCTACAGGGAAGTGGAAGAATATCAAAATAGTCATGCATGGCTTTCTTCGTAGCTTAGTCAACAAAAAATTCCCATATATGTGATTGTGGCTCCCCTGCCCCATAGATTGACAGCCATGCTGCAGCATCTGAAAAGACTCCTTCAGCCAGCCTAGTACAAGAGTGGGGAACATTTTTTTTCAGATGAGGGCCATGTTCCCTCCTAGGGAAATCTGTGGATGGGAGTCAAAGACAAAAGTGAGCAGAGCAATCTTACCTTCCAGCCACATAGAAGCCATAGGATTCTACAAATGCACATGCTTACCTGTATGGAGGTATAGCCATCCTCCATACAAGTAAGCAATATCACAGCTCAAAAGCACAGGGTATAGAGCAGAGCCACTGAGGGGGTGTGAACTGAGCTGGGATCATGGCCTAGGGAGACCACGCAGAGGCTTGTTGTCCCTGATGTCGTTATAGTTAACTGAAGAGCCCCAAACTTCCTTGTTATTCAGTGTGGGATATTAAACCCTTAGCTGTGATTAAGGCTTAATGCTGCAATTTGACACATGCCTCTTGAAAGTCAGTTCTGTTGTAGAACTGTATCCCTATTTCTGCCACATCAGTCCAATACTCCACTGAGATGTATCCCTTTTCAGTTCCTGCTGGTGAATGGCTCTCTTCTACTCAAAGCAAACAGGTTTTCTTCCAAGTAACTACCAGCCTTTGCTGCCAGCTTCCTTAAGGCCAGCAGAAACACTTTTTGCATGGTGTAGATTTCATATATGAGTTGCAAAGGCACTTTAAGCCTCAGTGTGAAAACCCTCAGTGACTATTCCATGCCATGGCTGAAATGTGTAGACCATCTTGTTACGTGGGTTACCTATGGTGAGATTATGTGGTACTGCCACAGATTCCTGCTGGTCTCCTGTAATATAGATGCGGAGTTTAGTGATGGGCAGCTTGGTCAGATTGGCTTAGTAATCATAAGACTTCTTAATGAGTAAAGCTCACCTGTTTTCTGAGAGTTCTCAATGTTGACACAGGTGGACCGTAGTGTTACATACATGTGCTTTATCATATAGCTTCCTGAGATTTCTCAGCACTAGCAGTGACAGATGGCAGCTTCCTCCCTCCCCAAGCAGACACCCTCAGCAACAAGAGAGCTTTCTAGATCAAGTGGATTACAGCAACTACATAAAATATTTGCATGGAGCAATCAAGAGAACCGGCCCAAATGGAAACTATACATGCCAAACCAAAGCAATCCTAATTGGGCAGCTGGTCTGGTTGCATAGTTCCCAGCGACTGACGAGAGTTTCATTGAGAGCGAAGGGTGAATATGAAAAAGTCCTACAAGTTAGCTGGCTTTGTGGTTCATGTAATTTCACAGCAATCTAAAACCTTTCAGAGATAGCGACGGGTTTCAGATTACAGAACATGGCCCTACAAAATGGCAGGCTTTGGGCACCTGGTCTGCTGGAGAACAGTGACCACACATGCTACAAAATCACATTCTGCTTTCTGAGCCAGCAGAGAACTTGGCTGGTGGTCATTCAGTTCATAACACAGCAGGGTATTAAGAGCTGGACAAATTTGTATTCTGAAGCATGTAATTACAAGCTATGGCAAGCTCACTGCACTGCAGTACGTTTAGTGTGGAGCAGTTGCTACATGGAATCAGATTCCACCAGCCTTCATGTGGATGGCAAAACAAGTACATCAGTGTATCATTGCCTCTATTCCCAACACTAAGGCACTGAGTACCATTGCTTATGTAGCCAAGCAAGCAGCAGCAGACAAGGGGGAAGTTTCACCAGGAACAGGTTAACCCCAAGGTTTGCAGAAGTGCAAGAACTCTTGAGGAAAAGGGGAGAGAGTAAAGCACCTCCTTACACTTTATCTGAAATAAGATATATTCTGTATGAAATAATATAAAGAATGCAAATAAGCACAAATCACCACTCAAACTTTTTCTTTTTCTTTAAAAAAGGAGGAGCTCAGTAGTTTAAATTTACATATGTTTTAAGTGTTTATATCTTTGAATTCCATGCTATAAAGTGAAGGGGAAATGCCATAAAAAACAAGAAGGCAATACAGAGTCATCCATGACCAAGATTCTTAAAAAAGAAAGAAAAAAAAGTTTAAGCTTTGGCATTTATTTATTTATTTAAGAGGGTTCTATATCACTTTTTGAGGCAATCAATTCACAAAATGGTGTACAATCAATAAAATACATTACCTCAAAAAGGATCAGGACTTTTTTTCCAGCTGGAACTCACTGGAATTCAGTTTCGGCACCTCTCAGGTGGACACCATTACCATTACAGTGGACGCTCGGGTTGCGAACATGATCCGTGCAGGATGCACGTTCGCATCCTGCAACGTTCACAACCTGCAGCGGCATATCAGCACACACGCGGGTTGCAATTCGGCGCTTCTGCATACACGCAAAGCGCGATTTAGCACTTCTGCACATGTGCGACTGCCGAAACCTGGAAGTAACCCGTTCGGGTACTTGCGGGTTTCAGTGGTCCGTAACTCAAAAATATGTAACCTGAAGCATCTGTAACCTGAGGCATGACTGTATAAGGAAATAAGGGAGGTGTTCATGGTGAGTTCTGGTACTTCTTTTTCGAGGTAAATAGCACTGAAAAGGATATTGTAGACTTGGGGAAGGTTCTGAGAATGGTGACCAAAATGATCAAGGAGGTGGAGCGACTTCCCTTGATTACTGTGTTCTGCCTACACTGTTGAAGGCAGCATGCTTCTGAATATCAGTTAATGGAAAGTGCAGGAGGGGAGAAGGCTCTTGTCCTTGGGTCCTGCTTGTAGGTTTCCCACAAGCATCAGGTTGGCCACTGTGAGATCAGGATGCTGGACTAGATGGGCCATTGGCCTGATCCAGCAGGCTATTATTACATTGTTATCATAACCATTAATACAACAATAAAAAATAACATCTACAACAGTTGCTGCAGTTTGCAGATGTAACCACATGCCCCAAAAGGCTGGCAACCCCAGATCTACAGTTTTTCTATGCACGGATGCTTTGAGCATCAGTAAACTAGCTTCAGAATAGTGCTGAAAAGGATGAAAAAGAATCGCTTGAAATTTCAGCCCATTGTCAGATCGGCACATCTACTCAAACAAACCTCAATATAAATGGGTCAGGGAGGAAATGAAACATATTTGAAATTTCCTTTCTGGCTGCCAGCTGTCCTTCTGACCATAAATGAATAATCCCGTAAAGGCTTTCTAAAGATGCAAATGGTTTCCTGCATGTACTACGTAAGTTTCCCTTCCTTTTCCCTTTCGTGTAAGTTCTGGACTGCATGATTACCAGCTGCCTCGCTAAACCCTCCCCCACCATAGAGTCATAGCATTGGGATCCTGAGGATCATGTAGTTCAACCCCCTGCAATGGAGATAGATGCAGCTGTTTCATACAGGGATCAAACCTGTAACCTTGGTGTTATCAGCACCACATTCTAACCAACTGAGCTATCCAAGCAATGCTGCAAACCCAAACCAACATTTTAAGGGTTTGTCCCCATGGCAGTGTTGAAGGGGATTGGCAGTGCCATTGGAAGGGCCAACAAGGAGTCCAGTGACTACAGTGATGATCCTGGTGGAACATGCGGTGGTATTCAACAATGTTTTCTTCAGACCAGACCCATTGAAATTGAATGAACAAGTTAGGCCCATTAGTTTCAATAAGTCTACTCTGAGTAACCCTTAGTTGACTATCACCCTCAGGGTCAAAGAACTGATAAGTATTGATTGAAGCCCAGCCACCATATCAGTCCTGCTAATTGAATGAGGACCAGGGAGGCAAGAATTTGTGGGTGCCGTTTCACAGGTTGGAGGGCTGGTTTGCACAAAGGGCTGGCTAAGGTGGCCCTGGTCCAAAATGCCCTCTGTGGTCACTCCAGTGGGCCATGCACCTCCGCCCTCAATGTGCCCACCATGTACCAAGAGTGACTCACTGGCATTGCATTGTGGGGGCATTAATTGTGGAACAGACAAGTTCAGCCTTGAGGGCCCAGTGCTCCTTCAAAGTGGTGGTACCAACCGAGACCAGTGTCTGTATACGCCAGATGTATATCAGTTGTTATTATATCCCCTGGCAGTTATGGTATTCTACAAACTATTTGGTACCAAAGCAAGTGTCATGGAAGGCTTAAGCGACACCAGTCAGGAAGCTAGGCAGGAAGTTTGTTCTCTCTGTGAGTCAAGAACAGAACCACAACAGGAAATCCCCGACTCCTCCCAAACACAACTAAGTTCCGTGCCACCTTGTGACGAAACAAAAGATGATGCTATCCATGCAGTGAGAACCAAACATCATGTTATGCCAGAAGATATACAAGGTGTGACCAGAGAGTTTGGTGAATGGTCACAGAAATCGGACAACGAGATATATTCAAACCTATAATCAGCATTGGAAACCCATAAAATGCTCACAATTGTGTACGGAGATGAAGCTGTAACTCGAAAGACAGTGTATGAGTGAAGTGTTTCTGTGAAGGGCGTTAAACCATCGAAGATGACCCTTGGTCTGGCAGACCATTGATGAGCAGAATGACGGCAAATGTCAACAGAGTTCGTGAGTCACTGATGCGGGATTGACGTTTGTCTGTCTGAATGATGGTAGAAGAATTGCATATTCCATGTGAAATCGTTACTGAGGTTACTGAGTTGTCCTACCCTCCATATTCTCCGGATTTGGCCCCACCAGATTTCTTTCTTTTTCCAAAACTGAAATCTGCACTGAAAGGGCGCAGATTTCCCAACATTTCACACGTCCAAACTGCTGTGATGAGGGAACTGAAAAGAGGACTTCTCCAGAAGTTTCCAACAGTTCTACGAACGTTGTCAATGGTGCATTGTGTCAGAAGGGGCCTACTTTGAAGACCTGTAAGGTATGTATGTTTGAATATTTCTCGCTGTCCGATTTCTGTGACCATTCACTGAACTTTCCAGTCACACCTTGTATGATTCTGCATCTGAGATGTGCATGTTTGTGTGCATTAATAGGTGGGGGTGTTTAACTCTCCCCCCCCCAAGTGCCACTTTCCAACTCTTCATAAACTCTTCTCAAGTTCTTTACTCTATAGGGGAAAACTGCAGCAATGATATGGGCCAGTGTATTGTAATACACCACTACTTCCTCTCCCTTCCCCAGCAAAGAGGTGTTTGCAGGGGGCAATGTAGATCAGGAAAATGTCACAGAGTGAAAGTGTTAAACACCTCCAGCCCCCATGCTGCTTCCCCAACCAAATTAACAGCTCCCACATCTGCATTCAGTAAAAAGAAATTAAAAAGCCGGGAGATCAATCACAGATCTCCCAGCGTAACATGTAGTTTGGCCTGGAGTGAGAGAATGAATGAGCGAGTGAAGCTAGTCAGAGGGGCCTTATTGCCTTTAGATATATGATGTGTGTGGGGGGGGGACACTCAGAAAAGTATTGTGACATAACTGTTCATATTGTAAATACTGCATTGATATACAATTAGAATAAGATCATTTTAATTACAAATTATAGCATTTTATTGTCTTAACACATATAATAACATTTCAGTAAATTATATCTTGTGTCATATCAACATCCTTTCACGAAAATGAAGTTAAATCTTTGTAGTAACCAGGAGCTTAATTTTCATTAGACTAGCTATTTGGTAATTAGTCATGCACCATAAATCAAGTCCCCAAGTCTTCTCCAGGTTTCTTAATTGAAAATTATTGTTTCTTGGCTGATTGTGCAGCAAGTCAGAGGAGTGATAGATGCTGAATCCAGCACAAACAGTTTGAGACAGTCAGAACTTGATAGATCATTGCCCTGGAGGGTCTTGTAATGGTGGAGAGGCAGTGAATTTCAAAATTAAAGATTCCTTCATCCAAATGCAATGGAACAAGCTAGCTGATTTCTCAAGCTATTGAGAACCTGGTCATGTTTTATACTCTTAAAAAAAAAAAGGAACATTTTGAAGAATTTGGGGATGGCACAACTCAGTTTATTATCTTTCCTTCCCCATCTTTAGCAGCCACGTTCAGTTTGAGTACTTTCCTATCAATTAACCAGGATACTTTTTCATAGTTGATCTTCATTGGGTTCTGGACTGGATCTGGACTTGAGCAGCTACCATTAACAAACATTAGATACAGGTGGCATCTGCAACTAAACATTGCAGGTAAAGTGCTCCTGTTCAGGGTTCCAGTTATCTAGCCATGTCTAATTTTAGAACCATTGGCAGCTGGTGCCCATTGGGACTGGTAAGTCGGAAGGCAGGCAGACCAATCAAAGGTAGAGCCAGAGCCAATGATAGGCAAAGCCAACTAATTCTAGGTTGCTCTCCATCCTCCTTCCTGTTGAGGTCTACAATTGGCTGCATTGAGATTAGGAAGGAGGAAGCTCGTAGCAGTGCCGTCCCATGGACTGGTTATAAGGAGGCAGGTAGGTGGCTGAGCATGAACTAATGCTGGTGGGGCAATAGCGCCCTCGTCCTAATGAGCCAGCATCCACTGTTTAAAGAATACAGTGGTACCTTGCTTCTCAAACTTAATCCGTTCGACTCCCGAAACCATTCAAAAACTAAGTTGTGGCTTCCGATTGGCTGCAGGAGCCTCCTGCACTCAAGCAGAAACTGCTTCAGACGTTCAGCTTCTGAAAAGCCTTGCAAACCGGAACACTTACTTCTGGGTTTGCGGCGTTCAGGAGCTGATATGATCGGGAGCCAAGCCGTTCAGGTACCAAGGTACCACTGTACCCCACCCCATTCTTCCTCCCCCAGCAGCCATTCAGCATACTGTCAGTCCTCACTGGGCTCTAGTTTTGGGGTTCCTCTTCTGAGAGTTCCCCCCAAAAGAGTCTTTTTTTCTTTTCTGTAGTTCTTCATAACTTAGGGTTTCCCAAAGCACACAGATCCTTCCCTCCAGTGTTTGGTTGCTGCTGTGCTGGCTGCATAAGGAAACTTGCATAATTGAGATTGCTGTTAGCAGGCACGGAGCTTTGTTGTGTTCGCGTTCACAATGCTGAACGAAAGTCTGGCATTCTTCTGTCCACTCCCCATTCTAACCACACTGACAGTGTGGTGGCTCCATAAAGAATGCCTTTTGCAAAGCGTGAAAATAGTTTATCATGGCAGTGAATTTCTTCTTCTAAGATTTCTACTGCCAACGAATCAAGGAGCCAAATTCTGCGCTCGCTCTCTCTCTCTCTCTCTCTCTCTCTCTCTCTCTCTCTCTCTTTTTGTCATTTTGCAAACAAGTAATGTATACAAGCTACTTTTTTTCATTGTTTCTGTTTGTATCCTGCCATTGATTGTTGTGTGATAGTGATCTAGCATCCAGGAAGGGACATGGGTGGTGCTGTGGTCTAAACCAGAAAGCCTAGGGCTTGCCGATCAGAAGGTCGGCAGTTCGAATCCCCGCGACGGGGTGAGCTCCCATTGCTCGGTCCCTGCTCCTGCCAACCTAGCAGTTCAAAAACACATCAAAGTGCAAGTAGATAAATAGGTACCACTCCGGCAGGAAGGTAAATAGTGTTTCTGTGTGCTGCTGTGGTTCGCCAGAAGTGGCTTAGTCATGCTGGCCACATGACCCGGAAGCTGTATGCCGGCTCCCTCGGCCAATAAGGTGAGATGAGTGCCGCAACCCCAGAGTCGTTCACAACTGGACCTAATGGTCAGAGGTCCCTTTACCTAGCATCCAGGAAACAGTGAGAACCACAGCAAAAACAGCTATGGAATACACAAAGACTGTATGGGCATCTAAACAAAATATGCAAGAGCAAAAGAATTAATATCTATTGAGAAAGTAAGGAGATGAGTATGAGCATGGGATGGAGAACTTCAGGCACTTCAGTTATTGCTGGACTACAACTCCCATTTTCCTGGACCACTGACTATCCTGGCTGGGGTGAATGAGAGCTAGAGTCTAACAACATCTAGAGGGCCACAAATTACCTGGGGGTTGCCAGATCAGTGCCTGCAATGCTTTGGTGCCCGTGAAGGCCTGGGCAAGGCCCCTAGACTCCGAGTTTAAATTTTTTTAAAGAGTAAGGCTGTAGCCCTCTTAGGAAAAATGTTATATAACAAAATGTGCAGACTTCTTTCTAAGCAATTTCTGTGAACTGAACCTGCCTTGCTGCTCCCAGTGAGTGAGCTCCCACTCACTAGCCAATGAATGAAGTCAGAACTGAGACTGACGAGGGAGTTGTTTGGACACAAGGCAATGGGAATCCACGGTGCCTTAAAGAGCTGCTATTTCCCCACCCCTTTAGGGTATTTTTTCCTGCTTCTGTCTTATTTTTTATTCTTTGGAATCTCCATAGTTTGCCCTTCATATCCCTCTAGCAGCCTGTGGTGGGTTCTTCTCAGATCAGGTACTCCTTAGAACTTATTTTCTGCAAATACTACTACACAATAAGTGTGGGTGAATATTAAAGAATCCCCCACCTCAATGGCAAATGTGAATTTGCAAAGATATTTAGGTATGTCTCTAGCTGTGCAGGAGCTGAAGAGCGGGCACCAATTAAGAATTTACTGTATAGTTAATTCACAGTTCAATGATAAACAGGCCTGCTCAGAAATTAGTCTCTTCGTGTTTAATGGGGCTTAAAGGTAAAGGTAAAGGTACCCCTGCCCGTACGGGCCAGTCTTGTCAGACTCTAGGGTTGTGCGCTCATCTCACTCTAGAGGCCGGGAGCCGGCGCCGCCCGCAGACACTTCCGGGACACGTGGCCAGTGTGACATCACTGCTCTGGCGAGCCTTCACCAGCGCAGCACACGGAACGCCGTTTACCTTCCCGCTATAAAGCGGTACCTATTTATCTACTTGCACTTTAAGGGTGCTTTCGAACTGCTAGGTGGGCAGGAGCTGGGACTGAAAGACGGGAGCTCACCCCGCCGCGGGGATTCGAACCGCTGACCATGCGATCGGCAAGTCCTAGGCACTGTGATTTAATCCACAGCGCCACCCACGTCCCTATTTAATGGGGCTTACTCCCATGTAAATGAGACAGGATGGCAGCCTAGGTTTTGGTTTAGGGTTGGCACAGAAGGAAAACAGGATTTTTGTGTCTTTCACGCCTACATGGCAGGCAGAAGTTCAACAGGTTAAACATCTTCTAATATGGAAATACATTTATGGGGAAATCTTCACCATGACTATACACTTTGTGACTTTGTATTATGCTGTGCCTCCATGGCAGTCATCTTGTGCCCACAGCACTCTCTCAAAATTTGAAAAATGCTCACTTGTCCAAAAAGGTTGGCGAGATGGTCCATTCCTAATCTAGTGAAAACATATCTTGTGTTTGCATTTTGAGGCATTAAATGAAACACCCAGACTTGCTTGCACCTATGTACGATAAATATGCATGGTTGTGAGCAGGTGTGGGGAACCTTTAACCCTCTAGATCAGGCATAGGCAAACTCGGCCCTCCAGCTGTTTTGGGACTACAACTCCCATCATCCCTAGTGGTCAGGGTTGATGGGAGTTGTAGTCCCAAAACATCTGGAGGGCCGAGTTTGCCTATACCTGCTCTAGATGTTGCTGAACTACAACTCCCATCAGCCATAGCATGCATGGCCAATGGCTAGGGATGATGGGAGTTGTACTTCATCAAACTCAAGAGAGTCACACCTGGCACACAGAGCAGCTTGTGCTGGCATAGCTATAGCTATCCTGCTTTGCTCCTCATTAATTAGATCATTTCAAATGGGTATGGCTGCTTGCTACAATACACATATGCTTTTCCCAATTATCTCCATAGCTGAAAAGGGCCTTAGGAGGATGTGCAGTCTTGTCTTCATCAGAATCACCCTCTGTCCTCTCAATTCTATGCCACATAAAAGCTCTGTATCCTGTTCTGCTTCTTTTCTTCACCCGAGATGGTGGTTATTGCCGGTATAGAAGCTTTGGCTCAGTAAATCTGAATCACCACTGAGTGTCAGGAATGCTTTGACAGGGATGAAGACAGAACATGAGAGTACAAAGATGTTAGAATAACCAATTTGGGGTGTATGATTGCTTTTTAAAAAGTTGGGAGGACGATGGTGATTTATACACTTGAAGTGGGAATCACACTATTCCTCTTGGAGGTTTTCTTCAGTCTATTATTGTCACCAAACCCTAACTGGGAACAAATTTTAACCTACGATATCATCTATCTATCTATCTATCTATCTATCTATCTATCTATCTATCATCTATCTATCACCTATCTATCATCTATCTATCATCTATCTATCTATCTATCTATCTATCTATCTATCTATTTATCTATCTATCTATCTATCATCATCATCTATCTATATCTATCTATCTATCTATCTATCTATCTATCTATATCATATATCTATCTATCTATCATCTATCTATCTATCTATCTATCTATCTATCTATCTATCTATCTATCTATCTATCTCTATCTATCTATCTATCTATCTATCTATCTATCTATCTATCATCTATCTATCATCTATCTATCTATCTATCTATCTATCTATCTATCTATCTATCATCTATCTATCTATCTATCTATCTATCTATCTATCTATCCATCATCTATATCTATCTATCTATCTATCTATCTATCTATCTATCTATCTATCTATCTATCTATCCATCATCTATATCTATCTATCTATCTATCTATCTATCTATCTATCTATCTATCTATCTATCTATCATTAATCATTTTTCTTCTTCATCTGAAATGCCACAGACTTCTCTTTCCTAGATGGGATCTCTCCAGCTTTGCTTCCTCAAGTGACCATTCTTGTACCTGCTTATTGCAGTCCAATGAAGATGTCACCATGGCAGTTATTGGCCAGGGTGGGACACTTTGGGTATTTTGCACTCATGGACACTTGCTTTCTGAAATCTGTTATTTTCCTTCACTTTTCCACAGCAGAGGTGGATTTAGGGGAGCATGGCAGGTTCGGTTGCACCTGGAACAGAGCCTCGGGTGCGCCCCAGGAGATGACACAACTGTAACTTGGAATGTAGTGTGAGAAGCGGGGAACACTGAATTTCTGTGCTGCACAGGGCACCATTGAAATTTGAGACCCCAAGGTCCGCCACCGCCCACAGTGTGCAATGCCACTAAAACTTGGGGTGACAGACTTTGAAATATTGCCCCCACCGTGTGGAATGCCACTGTGAGTGAAAGCTTTTTTTGGGTGGCCCCATTTGGGATAGATAACATTTAAATTGGTCCTCAGCTAATGATAGAGACTGGCTGCTGCCAGGTAAAGGGCAATGTGAGGAACAGCTGTTTTCAGGTAACAAGACAATCTGTAGTGTATTTTGATGCAAATCCAGGAATGGAATTACTACTTATGTCAATGTAGTGCAGAAGGCACTGCTAGGCAGGGGTTCAGATATTACATCAGGGCAAGAACTTGCTCTTCATGCTAACACAGCAGAGAGATGCTGGATGGATCTTCAGCATGTTATGCTTTAGGTAAGGTGTTGACCTGATTATAGGGGGGAAAGAACATGCACCTACAGGAGAGAACATAGATTGGGATTGAAACCAGTTCTTGTATAAGTGAAAGGCCCTAGCACTGATGCAAGGCAGTCCCCTGGTTTTTGCCCTCTTCCACAGTGCCCATGTCACTGCAGAGGGTCCCTGGTGGTCCAGAGAAGTTTTGAAGGATCACAATGAGGTGTTGTTGTTGTTGTTTAGTCGTTTAGTTGTGTCCGACTCTTTGTGACCCCATGAACCAGAGCATGCCAGGCACTCCTGTCTTCCACTGTCTCCCGCAGTTTGGTCAAACTCATGCTGGTAGCTTCGAGAACACTATCCAACCATCTCGTCCTCTGTTGTCCCCTTCTCCTTGTGCCCTCAATATTTCCCAAAATCAGGGTCTTTTCCAGGGAGTCTTCTCTTCTCATGAGGTGGCCAAAGTATTGGATCCTCAGCTTCACGATCTGTCCTTCCAGTGAGCACTCAGGGCTGATTTCCTTCAGAATGGATAGGTTTGATCTTCTTGCAGTCCATGGGACTCTCAAGAGTCTCCTCCAGCACCATAATTCAAAAGCATCAATTCTTCGGCGATCAGCCTTCTTTATGGTCCAGCTTTCACTTCCATACATCACTACTGGAAAAACCATAGCTGTAACTATATGGGCCTTTGTCAGCAAGGTGATGTCTCTACTTTTTAAGATGCTGTCTAGGTTTGTCATTGCTTTCCTCCCAAGAAGCAGGCGTCTTTTAATTTTGTGGCTGCTGTCACCATCTGTAGTGATAATGGAGCCCAAGAAAGTAAAATCTCTCACTGCCTCCATTTCTTCCCCTTCTATTTGCCAGGAGGTGATGGGACCAGTGGCCATGATGTCCCTTTTTTTGATGCTGAGCTTCAGACCATGTTTTAGGGAAGCCCTATTGTACAAGTGGAATTCTGCTCAGGCTTCTCTGCCTCCAAGCTTATGCACCCACCCAAAACTTTTCTTGTTGTTTTTGCTTTAGAGATTTCTATTGCTGAAAAGGCAAGTGGTTTCTCAGTTTTAAAAACAGCTTGTCTCTTCGGCGAAAGGCATCATTGTGGTCAAAACAGCAAGCAAAGCTCTTATTTTTGTGTGTGTGGCTTTGTCTCTCTTGTGCATGTATTACTCCTTGCAATCCTGAGGATCCCCATGCCATGTTGTGAAATAGCAAGTCAAGAAGCACTTTGAAGCCTTTGATTTCTGGTGTCTTGTGGTTCTTATTAACCACCTATCACTGACTAATGCTGCTGGACACAACCACCACTAGGATACAAAAAAGATAAAATCTCTTTCTCTCCTCTTGTCCATTATTTATGGTAGCCTGCTGTATTACAAACAGCAACCAACAAAGCATCGTCATGATTAAAGTTCTGCCGTTCAGTCATTCCCCCTCCTGCCTCCATCAACACAGAGTTTTGCAGCTGCTTTTAGTAAAAAAAGTTTGGATTTTCGTAAATTAAACATGTTGCTTAGCATGTCTCGCTCACTTATTGGGGAGTTTTTTGAGCAAGCCACACACACACACACACACACACACACACACACACCTGGAATGTTTTCATCAAAGCCAGTGGAAGATCTAGGAAGAAACACATAATGCCATCACAACCAACATGTGCAGTTAAAAATGTGAGCCTCACAAGGCTATGCATATATATATACAGAACTGCAAGAAGCTCACCCACTCCGCATTTTATGCTACCTCCTAGACAAAATTTCATAGCCCAGCTGTACATTAGAGGTATCATGGCTAGGTCATAAATTATTCATGCTTAACGCATGTACTGAAATGCATCCTTATGTTATTTACTATCTGCACAAAGAGCTGCTTTTTTAAAAAAAAAAATTGTCATGTCATGTTCTTCGACTTTTCTTGAATTCCTTCTTAAGAGAGCCGTTTCAGATGATCGCAATCACTGCATCCCCCCCCAAAAAAAATTATAACCCTTAGGATGCTTTCTGAGGGAAAAGTAGTCAGAAGTAAAATTTCAACGTGTGTGTGTGTACACCCACCCTCACACAAACACAATATCTTATTTGTCAGTCTATCTATTTACTCTGCATTAAAAAAAAAAGTGCTCAGAACTCTTTCTTTTTGCATCCTGCTGGCATGCTCTTCCTTGATATCCTGACCATTTTTGAACCCTTGAACTCTGATGGAGAGGAGGGACTTGGGAAGGTTGTCATCTGATCTATGTAAGAAGGCAAAAGGAATAGCTTTCTCTTTAATAGCACTCTTTCTGCTTAACAGTTGGTGGGAGATTAAAATGATCTAGGTGGATAAGGCAGGTTAAAGGTCAAAGGACACCACCATTTTTTCTCTCCCCTTCATGTCAAAATAGAGACAGGTCGTTAGACATTAGAAATTGTATGCTCTCTCCCCTCCCCTCCCAATATTTCAATCTATTTATGCACTAATTTTATTGTAAACTCCAATTCTTCAGGGGAACTGGACCCCTACCAAGCTACTGCCCGGCCTGGATAGTTGTCAGGTGCTGACATTCTGAGTTTCAACCATATTAATTGCTGGATAAAGGCTATAATCCCATCCCTTTGAAGCCCAGGGTTGATTTTAGGCAGTACTTCAAAAGCAGCACAAAACTGAAAGAGACATATTTCCGACCAGCACTGAATCAATATGATTTACCCTCTTTGCATTTGTCTACATACGCTGTACATATTTGGCTGCACATGCACACAGGGTGTGATTTGACTATAAAACACGTCAAAATGGGAGGTATTATTATCCACAATATTCTACACAAGATAAGATGTACTGCCGCTGAATTTTGCCGTAGAAATCTCTCCTATTGTTTAAGATGTCCTATCATGCTTTGATTACGAAGGAAAAATATCAATGTATGTAATTTGGCTTGTTTCCAGCTCTACAGCTGTAATAAAACTGCAATCTAAAGCGGGGATGAATGAGTGCATTTTGAAACAAAGCAGTTTTGCAAGACCAGCCCCGATACTGCAAATTATTGCAGAATTTTAATTTTGAAATGCCTCCGATCGAGTACTTTGTATGTGACGACTAATATCCCATGATGAATTAAATCTATTGTTTCACATGGTTGCAAAGAACCTCGACCCCACCCCACTTGCTACAAAGGAACAAAATAATAATAATAATAATAATATCCAGAACAATGCTCAGAAGTGCAAAGAATTGTGTAGCTAATATGGAACTCTTGATTGGCATGTATTTCACTTAACGGCTCTTGATTCTGCAGGCCTGCACTATATGAAAACTCTCTCTTACAGGATTTGCCAAGTATACTTAGTGTTATGTTTGAGAAAGATTAACAGTATTTCAGATCAAAGGCGAATCCTGCCGCATACTCTTAGGAGATTGTCATTCACTTCCATTATGGCTCATTTGCACAAGATTTTCCTGTAATATGAGCCATTGTTTTGATGGCAGCGATTTGACATCAAGACAGGGCCAAATGCATCTCAGCATCCAAGTCAGTCAAGCTCTGGGTGACTTGGTCCAAAAGGACTTGATAATCATAAAATGCAACTGTTACTCTGTAAGGTTTAAGCCTCTTTTTCAGATTCTTTAAAAAAAACACCAAACTTTTGAATGAATCTTGGCCTGAACAAAAGCAAACAATGAGTATTATCTATTCTTGATAAACGTATTTGCAACCACAGCTTGTCTTGAACTAAAATAAAAGGGCATTTGTGGTGGCGGCGGTGGGGGAAATAACAGCACGTTCTTTTTAATGCCCATTTTATTATTTGAGAAGTAGCCAATTTATTTTAAAGTGTTCTTTGAAATGAGCACATCCCTTCACTCTAAAATTTAGTAGTCTAAATAAAACGCACTCTTTTCAACATCTACCTTTTCATTTCCGAATCCAACATGGATCCAAGGTGATGCATATAGAATTCACACAGAATCCGTTGAAATCAATAGATGTAGTAGAAAAGAAACTGTAGTGTATGCCAAAGCAAAATAAACAAATTCCTTCCAGTATCACCTTAGGACCAACTAAGTTTGTCACTGGTGTGAGCTTTCGTGTGTATGCACACCAGTTCATCTTCATTTGTAAGCAAATGAAAATGATGATATGGACAAACCATAATTAAATCCTCTACAAATTTCAAGTTTCATTTCAACAAGTACACTGAGACGGAGAGGTGACTTTTTGTGCCTACAAAAGTTAGAAGACCTAATTCAATACCCTAGACCTGCTTTTGTATTGCCTGTTTAAGAAATACTTCACTTCAGAAAAGGACTGTAGATGCCCCCCCCCCTCTTTTTCAGCTAAGCAACTTTCTTACACTTCTGACACAGAGTTGAAACTTGGCATTTTGGAATTAACTGAGCTGCTTTTCCATTTCTCCCTCTTCATCCTCAGAGATACAAGTCACAATCCAACACAGACTTACAGCACATTCCTGTGTCTCTGTACTCAGAAGTTAAGTCCCATGCGTTTACTCCCGGGTAAGTATGAAGATCATGCTTTAAGCATCTTTCCACCCATCGTTTTCAGTGAACAAGTGTGTTTGCTTGTGGCCACGGCAGAGAAAGGGTGAAAAATGTATGAAAATGTTGTAGCTGTGGTGGTAGTTTATGTTAAAAGGAATGTGGCATTAATGACTTGATTCTACAAGAGTACCTACTCTCGAGACAAATTTTTAAAGCTAATGGAAGCTGAGGAACAATGAAGTTTGTTTGACTGAGGTGTTTTATTCTGAAAAGAAGTTAGAAAAAGCGTGTTCCAAAATAATATCCTATACTTAAAAAAAACAACAAAATAAAAGTGCCATACCAAAGACACTCCGGGAGAAAATATCACATTGAATTAATTTTGCATTGTCTACTTGGAAGTAAGTCCTATTAAGTTCAATGTAACTTACTTTCAGGCAAGTATGTAAGTACTGCAGCCTAAAAGTTGCTTTTATTGAAGTTCTTAACTTTGCATTTGGGACGTTGCCAGCCTTTGTAAATAAACTGCACTGTTATGCATTAAAAATATATATATATATCACAGGAGTTTATTTATAAGGCAGGCTATGTAGGGTATGGAATGCCTGAAAATTATCCATGGTGATATAACCTTACACACTGTTCTCTGATGGTAAGGTGTGTTGAACACCAAATGCTAAGATTTTACACTGCATGCTTGTGTGTGTATATGTGTGTAGGATTGTGTATCGGCTTTAGAATAACTGGAATTGCTTTTTCACTTTTAAAAAGTATGGTTTTTTCCTGCTTAAACTGTCAAAAATGAAACTATTTCCTCTGCAACTTTTGGAATACCAAGAAGTAGGCGCTGAGGTATCAATCTCTGCCAAGTGAGTTTTATATGGAAACATTGACATTTAACTTTGACAGTGATTGTATTCAAATAATAGAGAATATAAAATGTTCTTGTTCCCCATGTATGGGAAACTTTAGAAATGTAAACATCAAGCTATTAAACAAATGTGAGGTTTTTCTCCTCCCCCCCCCCCCCCAATGTGGAAACAGTTACAAAATACATGAGCAATAGCGCCCTCTACATTTCAAAAAAACCCAGAAAATGTACAGCTTTCAGAAAAGTATATTTAAAAACCAGTTCTGTCAATTGCTGCTTTTATCTTGGGTCTGTGAGATGGTAAAATATAAATTTAAGAGGTGTGTAGAATTATCAAAGTACACATCAGTTTTGCTTGGCTTCATTTACAGTTTTAACAAATGCACCTACTTCTTAAAAGAGACAGAAACAGCAAGTCTCTCAGTATCATATCTAAGGTTTACAATGAAACTTTTTTGTGATTGATTATTTATGCAAAGTAACATGTTCTGTTCTGCTTTGAGAATCCAGTGTATTATTAATGTAACTGATTATTTATTAAAAGTCTCTCATTTTTATCTATCGGCAGTTAGATACATAGTTGTTCTAGTCCTTAACAACATTAAAACCATAAGCTTTCACACACATAGAAACACAGCCAGATTCCTTTGGTGCTGAAGATGTCTGTGTTTTTGCAAGCTGTAAAATGAAACCCAGAAAAGATGTGAAAAATGTTGAAAAAGTTATTATTTCCAAATACATTTTATGATGGATTCTGAATACTGAATTATTGCACAATTCTTATTTATAAATTTTCAGATTTAGCAAAGGGTAGGAAACTGTTTTGCCATGCAGTTTACCTAATATAGGCAACAAAAAGCACTATAATACTGCATTTTCTTCCTACACATGTCATAAAATGAGGCAAATTATTAAAATGAGGTAGATTCTCCAATACTAATTGCAAACACACACACACACACGTGTGAATATGCAGATCTCATAATAGTGGAAATCAGTGTTTTATTAATTTGAAATAAAAATATCTAGGGAAGTATTTGACATTTGACTTATATGCTTAAAAGTGATCCCTATGATTTTCAACAGAATGTATTACCATTTCAGAGGCTTAAAATGAAGGATGGTGATTACTAAAGAACAGTACATTATAGAATTGGGAAAAATATACATGCCATGCTTTTCATATCACTTAATTAAATTTTGTGTAAACACAGACTATTAAAGTGCTAATACTATAGAATTTTCTTGAAAACTACAGTGAATTTCTGTATATTCCATGAAAAAATATTTTTGTTTACAGCGTACCTAATTAAAAGTACTTGCTGGACACAAGTGAAAAACTTTTTAAAATGTTCTCAAACTTTTTTCTTGTGCAAGTACACAATTGCTTAGGAAGTATACTTCCCTGTAGCAAAACATACACTTTTTTTTTTTTTTTTTTTTCTTCAAAACATACACTTTTAATTTGCAAAGAAAACCATCCCCTTTTCTTTGGAAAAGAGGAATATTAAAAAAAAGAAAAGTGTGTGTGTGTCAGTGGAGGTTACAGACTATATGTATTAAAGGTGCTTTAGCAGGGATTAAGGCAAAATACTTATTGCACTGAAAGCGGTTTGCTCACCAGCAAACAATTGTTCTTTGTTGCATTTCTACTTTTGAGACATTTGGCTTGCTATTCTGAAAATGCTATTCCTGGTACCAAATTTACAAAAAAAGAAGAAGAAAAAATAAATAAACATACAGTGGCTCTTAGCAGTTCTCTGCTCACGTCAAGAGCAAATTAAAACAGTGAAAGAATGGTGCAAATAATTGTTTCATACGTTCTCTTTACTTGTGACTTCTATAATCATCCTGGCTGATTTACAAATGTAGACTTCAAGGTTGTTCAGCTTCCTGCAGAGTAGAAGACTGCTACTTTGGCACTCGTACTCATGCCCTTGTAATCACCACTCAGAAACTGTGCCTTGGTACTTCCAATTCCCAGTCTCTTGATTGAACACCTCATTCTGTGCTAACAAGGTGTCCAAGGTATTTGAACAGGGTCTTCAGTCAGGGGGGGAAATTGCTAATGGTGTCACTCATTAACAATTCCTGCACCAGTTTTTGGTAATCTGGTAACGGTCTCAATTACAAGCTGATTCCTCCCTTCTCTGTTTTTCAAGTTCAAATACGATGGGATGGTGGGGAGGGTTGGAATTCTGGAGTTGTGAGAGGTATGGAAAAATTAGGTGGGGAGATGTATAGCTAAAACTGAAGTTAGAACACCCTCATGGATTGGTGGACCATGTAAACATGGTGTAGCTGGGGTTTGCTGTAACAGATATTTGTATTGTTTCCAGTGATAATCACGAGGCTGTAATGGATATAAGATTATTGCAAAAGAATGCAAAAGAGTTAAAAGACACACACACACATTTTGAAGGCTAATGCTTGAAGTTCTGATGCAGAAAGAAACTTTCAAGAAGGGCAAAACAAACTGCCTGTGAAATGTGGTGGTTTTTACATAAAGTATTTTAAAATAAATGAATTTCAAGGAAAACGTAATAAAAGGCCATGAAGGGCACTGTTTTTATCTTGCATTGCCCAGGATATAAATCATACATAGATTTACTGGCAGCAACAAGATTTCATTGGTGTGTACACAGAAGAGTATAATATACTAAAGGAATCTTAATAGTCCCTCAGAAACATAAATGGAGAGGAATATCTGTTCTATTCAGCCAAGGCTTGAAGCAGCTTTCCTTTATGAACTTGACTTGTTGAGTTTAAAGGTTTTTTCAAAGAATGCAGTTTCAAACTCGCTGTTCTGCTTCTATGCTAAACATGCAAGTAGGTTGACTTGAATAGATATATGAATTCGTGTACGAGCGGCCATATAAAAATCTAACTTTTGGGAGGTCAGTTATCAATAAAGGGTTTATAGCCAAGATAATTCTACTCTTTCAGGAATGCAGTCAAAGTATAAGTTCAATTTCTTCCCCATATGAGAGTTTCAGCTTGGAGGGTTTGGGCTGGTATGCTACATTAATTTCAAGGAGTATATGCCCTCCTAAAACTGAAAAAAACAAACAAACCCAGCACTCTGTCATTTTCATCCATTATTCCCCAGCTTTCTAATCCTAACATACTATTTTTCCTGAATGTTAGTCCCACTGTAATAAAAGTGTAAAGTGTTTAGGACTGGGTTTGTGAAACTTTTAAATAATCATCAAGAAACTGAGCCAATCTAATTTGGCACTGAATACTTTCAAGTACAGTAGTACCTTGTTCCTGAGGTGTTGTGTTAATGATGATCTGAACCTGTTTTTAACCTGCTTTTTCTCTTTCCAGTCATTCTGCAAATCACCCACAAAACTGAAAGACAACAGATCCCTAAAACAGATAAAAAAGGGACAGGAGAGTAAAAAATGAAAGTCCTAAAGATTGGGTTTTCAGATAATTTCAGTGGCAAAAAGTATGATTGAATTGGTTAGTATTTGGTAAGTGCAGAAACAGTAACTTGTTGACTTTTGCATATTAATTTTAATCATCACATTTTTTAAAAAGTAGACAGTGCTATTCCGTCATTAGCAGTCTTTCATAAATTTATGTCAATGGACAGAAGATGAACAAATGAGAATCTCCTATTTTTTGGCATGTTTAATCATCAAATTAACACGAGGGGCAGCTAAAATCAGAATTATATTAATTTTTGTATTCTTGATTTTTGTATGTTTGTAGAAATTCCCAAAAGAACTGTGTTACTTATATATTTTTAATGTTCTTTTTTTTTTTTTTTTTTTTTTGCTTGTGATAAATTCACAGTGCATCTATCAGATGCTACACTGATAGTTAAGCATCCCAAAAGTACCCATTTTCATCTTGTGGATTCATATGTTTTATAAAAGGAAACTGATGTTGTGATGACACTTAATAACTTGCATAGCAATCTTCTCTTGCATTTCCAGTTTGGCTCACGGCATATATGTCAGTATAAATTTATAGGAACACCAAACTTTTGAAATTTATTGTTTGGTTTAGAACTAAAATAGACTTTTTAAAAAAAAGGTTCTGCAGGGGATTCAAAGTTGGCTAAAACCATTATGAGATAATTACAAAAATCTGACATGTTTTCTACTTGAACTTGCTCCATAGAATAGAAGCATTGTTTTTAATGCTCCCTCCTCTGCCCCTTTTGTGGAAACCTAAAATCCTAAGCATGCTGTATGTGAAAATAAATGCTAAACCAATAAACCCCTTTTCAAACAGGTGTGTTTACGAATGAGTATATGGGTTGGGGTGAGGATGAAAATAATACATATCATTGCTATGTGTGATGCCTGCTCAGAACTTCTTAAATCAGTTCTGACCTCATCTACGCACAATACAAATACGTCCCCCCATACAATAATAATTTTAACTCTTCCTAACAGAAATAAACCAAACAGCAGTTCATGCAGCCACAACAATTTTATTAAATATTCTGAACAAATTTTGTTACAGTTCTCTGTGGAAGACTTTCAGCCAGTCAGCCCAAAACAGTAGAAGATCCGTATATGATTTCAACATGTTATCACTCTATTCAAAGTATACTATTTCCCAAGGAAACCTGATGACCTTTTCCCAAAGCCACAAATATATTGAAAATCATAATTTGCATCAATCCTGTACGCAACTAGGCAGTTTTCTATCCCCACTGATAGCAATGGGAGTTAATCAGCTGAGTGCTCTGCAGGATTGCAGTTTTAAGTGTGTAAAACACAAAGAGAGAAGCCAGTTTTCCAAAAGCACAACCGCTGTACTTCCAGTAATGTATATTATGGCCTGGATCCAAAGAATCACATGACTCCTTCCACACCACCAAGGGAGTTTTGGAATTGTGTTTATCTTCCGCATGGCAAACCTGTTTGGAAACTGCAGGGAGTTTCATGCGAAGGTTCTGATTTGGCCTGGGGCAGAGGAAAGTGCCTGCCATTCAAAGGTGGGGGTGAGGAGAGCCAAATATGCCCCTGCCGGGCATGCTTCAACACTTGAGCACAACCAGCAGGGACAGACCTATGATGAGCCAGGAGTTGGATCAGGAGGGGCGGTGGTTTGTGTGTCCCTCCATCTGCCTCCTGCAGGGCTCACCGGCCATTGTCATTGCTGGTGGTTACCATGGATGCAACTGGCTAGCTGGACAAGGGAATGTTTCCTATTGGCCCATAAAACGGCCTTCAGAATGCCCACACCATCCCACACTGAGGAAGGGGGTCTTTCCTCAGATGCAGTGGAGCTGTTGCAGCAAGAGAGTTGTATGTTCCCTATAACCAGCCCTGGTCAGCAAACCAGCTGCGGCTTTTTGAGCCAGTTGGTGTTTCTGAGCACTTTTTGAAGGCAACCCCAGTAGAACAAACAGATTTGTATCCAAATGGGTTGTACCAAAGGTTGTGTGTCGCTGTGGCCAAATCAGACATTTCAAGGAAGGGGCACAACTGGCACACTAGTTTAACTTTGCCGTTCCCAAATGCAGACTGGACTTCCTCCAGAACAACTGCCAAACAGCTACCACCTCATCCACAGCCCTGTCACTCACACTGGCTGGCTAGGATGGAAGGCGTGGAGGGAGGAGACAATCCTCTGTTCCATGCTATGCCAGCCTAGAGCTGTCAGAATGACTGGACCCAGGTCTGGCCTAGTGCCATCAAGCGATGGGAGTGAGATCAGCTCAGGATCTAGTGAATATTGGGCCAGTTCAGCCCCTCACTGGAATGCAAATTTGGGAGGCTTTCTATGGGCTAGCACTGGTGGGAATCTTGCCAGTGGTTGTCCCATCCACCTTCACTTTTGGCAGGAGGAAAGAGGAGAGGATCTGTGTGCTGGAGAAGTGGACTATTTTGGGCTGAGCAGAGGGAGACCTCCACCCCATCCAATATAGGCGGGATACAAATAATAAAATTATTATTATTGCGTTACCAGGCCGTGACAGCCCCAGCCCCCAGGGATCATAAAGAAGGAAGAAAGACTCTGACAACGTGTTATGGTATTAATATTTGGCCACAACTTTATTTAACTTCTGAATGTAGGAAGACCTTGGCTTTGGCCTTGGGCGTGTATCCCTCCCAGCCCCCCAGCTGGGGGAACTGGGGCACATCAGGGTAAAGGGAATATGGGGGTGCACTGCGAGATGTATGTGTACGCAGGCAGCCCAGCCCATATCCCCACAGGCAGGGTAGTTCACTGACAACCTTTCAGTTTATGGCCAGTGATACTCATTATATAACCCCTTTTAAGAGGGGACCCTGGAATCGCCACCGCAGGGGGGTGAGTCACCATTTCACACACACACACCCCATTATAGGAAAGAAAAGAATAAAGGATTCCACCCAAGGCCATAAACCGCCAAAGTTGTAACAAATTACTATGGGGAAGAAAAAACCTGCCAATGCAGGAAAATTTCTTCCCTGTCCTTCAACAGCAACCAGTCAAAGACTGTAGCAGAACCCGCTAAACAATAAGAAAAAGTTAACCTGCAAACAAGAAAACATTAAATTAAGGGAGGGTGAATCTCCTGAGCCAACTGCCTGGCTACTGCCAGCTCAACCCGCTATATATAGTGGGACTGGTCCCACCTCCCAGCAATGAAACTTGACTACTGAGGCTGGGCATGAACCTGCAATAATAACACTGAGAGGCAGGCCAGCCCCTGTTTGCCAGTAAGTTTCCTGGGAACTGTAGCACCGCACGTGATCCCACAAAGGGCACCCACAATGTAAAGTGTTAGTGCTCATTATATTCAAAAATAAAAAATAAACCATGTAGGTGAGAAGGAAAGGATATAAATTATGTGAATGGAATATATCGTGATCTAATAATTTTAATAGAGAAGAATGGGCCATATCAGCCTTGAATTCCTGTGAAGAACTTTCATAACACCCAAAATATCAACACTTTTTTTTGTAATTTAAAGCCTGACCCCTAAAACACTCCTTCAACAGCACTGAAGTTACCAAAACTGAAGTAGCTCTTTAAAATTTGTAGCCCAAGATTCATGTAAGACTAGTAAAATAAAGGGTTAAACCTTTTAAATATGTAACTACTAAATTAATGGAGCATACTAATCCATTCTGAGATCTAATGAAATACACCACAATTTAAATTGCAATTAAACAGAGAAATGTCAATGGGCATGGGGGTCTCTACAAAGTTGGGTGGGTGGGGGGAATAATTCTTTCTACGAACTAGTAGCTGTTTCATGTAAAAGAAACTCTGAGTAATCTTCCAAATATTTGCAGCAAATATTATCCATTCAACACTTGAGAAAAGTTTGCATAGCTAATTTTATATCTTCAGTAAAAATCCGAAAATGCAATTTGAGTCTGGGAAATGGTACAGTCACATGAGACAAAAAAAAGCCCTTCCATCTACTCTGACTAATTTCATTATTATTTACTAGCCTGACCAGTTTCATTATGAAGTTACCTTCGCTATTACATCCATTACCCTTGATGAGCCAGCTACATGGAAATACTTGTTGCAGAATGTAAGGAAAACAGAATCTCCAGTTGTTTGATTTTTGAACTTACCTGTTTTCATTCCCATTATTGCATGTTGCACTATTACATTTTGATTGATTTGGAATAGGAAATGTCTATGAAAATCCATAATACCCATAGACTTGCCCAAGCACTGGATGGCAATTAATAACAACCTATCCTGATTTAGGTGGACTGGTTGCTTCAGTCCCTGTATCCTCATCACCTGTACCCATGACAATCATCTCTATAAAATATTGCTTTCAAAGGGTACAGTTTGTTTTGTACCAGTCAAGCAGCCTGAATGAAAGTCATAACCATTAAATCAACATGTTCCCCATTTTTATTTGACTTCCGTATACCCCTAGTTTGCTAGTTGTCTTTCATGCAGTGTGGGCACTATCCAAATATATACTTTATGTGAGTCCAAGGACGTCTACCCAGTGGTACTGTACATCATTACTTTGAAACCCACCCATGCATCTAAATGGGCCACCCATGTTGTCTCATGTCTGAGCAGTTGCTGGGCTATTGCAAATAAAGTCTTACCAGAAGTACTGAATTAGTTGCAAATGTTCCTGCATTGCATGGGATTGGACTAGATGCCCATTGGGTCCCTTTCCAACTGCACAATTATATGATTCTATGTCTGGATGACAGCCCTTGTGTCCATACTGAGTAATATCTCTGGTTTCTAACCTAATACCTTTCTTCATGAAATGAGATGAACATGGTGGCTAATTAATTCTATCTGTTTCTGATTCCAGTGTAACCGCACAGTGGTTGTCAGACACGCAGTGGATCCATGCCATCTAATGCTACAGAAAACATAGGTCAAATGGACTGTGAGTATAAGTATTCCGCTGCCTAGATGTCAGGCTTCAGGCAATCAGCTTCCTCCCCACCATGGCAGTAGATAAGCAGAACAAGGAAAGGGAGTCTTCTTACCAGTTAGAAACTTTAATAATCGCAGTGAGAGAACAAAGAAACCATCTCCTAGAAATGGCGGTGCTCCCAATTAAGAATTCCACCCCCTTACGTCCCTATTAATCCATGTCACCTTTCTGGCTTATAACCTGAGCTTGTACCCTTTGTGTTTTGTGTGCTTTCTGTTCTGCCACTTTCTCAGCTCTTCAAGACTGTGGGGAGAGCAGATGAATGCTTTCCAGAGAGAGTGAATATTTTAACCCCCCCCCTCTCTCCCACTGTTTCTTCTCCTGGCTGTTCCCCACCCAGTATTTCCCAGCTTCTGCCTTCTGAACTATGTCCCTCTGCAAACCACTGTTCCAAATCTATATTGTCCTCCTGCTCCTGGGAAGATTCAGGATCTTGATCAGGAGCAGGGGGAGGGGGAGGCTCCCACCATTCCACCTCAGTGCAGCCCTCCTCAGCAGGGTCCCTTACACTGGATCAGACTTGCAGCCACTACTCCCCCCCCCCCAGCACTTATCTCTTCAGTTCCTAGGGCCCCCCACTTGCTGCTTGAGTTTCTGACACTACATTTGTTGGCAGCAGTGCAGGTGTACAAATCTCTCCAGAATCATCTTCTCAGCTGGCAATGTTTCACTTGGTTGCACTCCAGTTTTGCTTGCAGGCTTCCCAAAGTCATCCGGATGGCCACACTGAGAACAGGATGATCCTCTGGCCTGATCCAGTGGGGATTTTCTTTATGTTCCTTTGAAGGATTCTTGTGGAGTAGTTTGTGACCATGAAACCTTAAGCAGTGCTTGCTGCAGCAAAATGGTGGCAGTGCAGGCGGTCTCTGGGGCCACCTCTTTCACAGTGTCTTGTCCAGAGGAAGGAGCCTTCCTCAGAATGAGGTATGGGCAACCCACACAGCCTTGTAGGGGCTCTGTCAACCACTTTGCTACAGTGACAAAGTGGCACTGGGGCTCCTAGACTGCCAGTAGCCAAGGGCCACCCTCATCCATCCCACAGTATGGTGGTGGTGGTGGTTAGAGAGCAGCCACCAAAATGGTGGTAGTTGGGTGGCAGAGCTAGACGTGTGAGAGAGAATATCTGTTGTCCTTCCTGATCTTCCACCCAATGCAAAAAGGTCTCAGTGTGGCTTCAGGGAAGAAGAAGGAAAGAAGAAGCATCAAAGAATTTCAGGCCTCTTCACACATGAATTGTCTTCCTCATCATCGAAATAGCCTTTATTTGGTGAGCAGAGATGGGGAAGCTATTATTTTGTCATAGGTAGGTAAACGTATCAGGAAGTGATTGCTCTCATCTGCTGATTTATCTGGGTAGCCACCATAATATAAACCCACCACATTTCAGGATAGAGGGTTTTTTTTATTATTTAAAATATTTATTACCCACTCTTCATTAAGATAGCAATCCCAGAGCAGATTGCATGGAAAGTTAAAACACAACACATATAGTAAAATAGCAGGAATAAACATAACACATCACTCTTAATGAAAAATGAAACCTGAAAAATGTAAAATAATGACAACAAACAGGCACAGGCATGATTATCCAGCAAATGCCGAAGCGAAAAGGTATATATTTAGGTGATGCCTTCAATATCTGAGAGTTGGCACCAGCCATCTCTCAGAGGGGAGGGGTCGTTTTTTATTCATTCATTTTTAATTAAGATATTTTATATGCTGCTTAATTATTTGCATCTCTACACAGTGCACATAAAAACTACCCACAGAAAATGGGGCAATAACAAATAGAAATGTATCCTAAAATCAAAATGCCTGCCAGCACGAGAAAGACGCAATCATGCACGTGATGTTCAGGAAGAAGGTGCCTGTCTAATCTCAGCTGGCATTCCACAGGCCTGGGCTCACAATATTGAATGTCTGGCTTCTGGTAGTTCTGAGCTGCACAACTGAGCCATAGGGGACCTGCAACAGCATAGATTCCCCCAAAGAGCACAATGACCAAGCAGGAATAAATACATGTATGTATTTGCTTCCTATACAGAGATCAATGTGTCTAAGGGCTGCTCTACACATTACATTTTGTTTGTTTGCTAGATAAAGCTAAGGACAAAATACACATGCATAATATCAGTTCTGAAGGCTGAATTTATGGCAGGGGTGGGCCTGTTACCCAGACCCTCATCCTCCCTGCCTCAGGTGGGCGTAGTCATCTAACTGCCAATCACCTGGTGTCACAAGGACATTGGGTGGACCCATTTTTGCACAGCACTGTGTGCAGAAGCTTCAATTATCAGCTCATTCTCTGGGCTTGATCACAGAGCTTTGCAGGTGCTGTTGATCAGCTGACCTGCAGTGCCTGCCAACCTTCTTCCAGCCCAGCTACACCTTTACCTGCCACACACCTGACATAATATATGGCATTGTGTGTGTGTGTGGCTTGACCAAAATGGCCTTATGGCTCAAATGGTGAAACTAATGAAGCCCCTGGTGATTCCCCACTGTTGTTGTTGTTGTTGTTGTTGATGATGATGATGATGATGATGATGATTATTTATTTATTTATACCCTGCCCATCTGGCTGGGTTTCCCCAGCCATTCTAGGCAGCTCCCACAAGAATATTAAACAGAATACAACTTCAAACATTAGAAACTTTACTAAACAGCGCTGCCTTCAGGTGTCTTCTAAAAGTCAGATAGTTGTTTATTTCCTTAACATCTGGTGGGAGGGCATTCCACAGGGTGGGTGCCACTACTGAGAAGGCCTTCTGCCTGGTTCCCTGAAACCTCACTTCTCACAGTGAGGGAATTACCAGAAGGCCCTCGGCGCTGGACCTCAGTGTCCGGGTTGAATTTATTGACATTGCCAAAGTTTATTATTGCCTGGTTCAAAATAGGATTTTTTTCCCTGCTCTGTGCTGCCCACAGGGGCCAACTCACCCTCTTCCTTCCCTTTGCTCCTTTCTCAATGATATCAGTTGCAGACCTCCCTCGACAGCCAAGCCAAAGCCTATGCTGAGAAGAGGCCGTTCCCAGGTGACCAAGGAGGAGGAGAACTGATGGAGACCACAGAGGATATGCTGCAGCACCTTAAGGCATTTTGTTAGTGCTTTCTCCCATAAAAAGCAACCTCAATAGCATCCAGAGACTTCTTGCCTTCACTGTTATAAGGCCACCAGCTGAAGAATGATAATAGAATTCCTGTGGTCTGTAATTCCACCCTCCACCCATCGGAACTCTAGATAAACCCTGCTAAGGTTCAAGCACTACTACAACAACATACCCCACAAGGAAATATCACTTCCTAGGATTCACAGATTATTATTACCACTTCATAAGGGACTTCTCTGCTCTGCCTCACTCCAAGTGATCTCCTGAAGGTTCCTCAACCGTTCCTGCAAAGGGAAAGACAAACCATGAGTTACTGCTTCTCTCTGACCTTTGTGCAATGTTCAGCATTGGTCAAAGTGTGTCACATAAACTGGGTGAGAACTTAACCATTGTCCATATTGAATCAGATCCAGCTATTCTTGTATATGTGGGAAATCTGATGCAAACAAAGAGCTTCACCCATCCACATGAATGATGGGGGATACGCCACATGTGCCTCTTCAAATGGATGCTTCAGAAGTGCATCAGAACACCTATGGAGCTCTGGAATAGGAACACTATGCTTTAAGGGCTTTGCTTACTGTTGATGAGCCTCCTTTACTGTTTGTTTCAAGCTAGCTGCACACTGCTAATCTCCTGATATTGCTGTGTATATGAACCCTACTCCATTAGCTTCCATTTGTTCCCTTCTAGAGACAAGCCGCAGTAGCTGTATTGCAGCCTAAATTGTTAATTTTTGCCCAGGGAAAATTAATCTTTGTGCCAATGATAACATTTAGCATATGCAGTTTAATTCAATAGACTATTTTTTATTATTAAATTCAGTTTGAGGTTGGGAATGATTGAAATTACCTCAAGGGTATATTTTGTATAAAAATAACATGAAGTCGAACTACTAAAATATCAGCCATGCTTGAGTGATATTAACCACATGAAAAAAAAATGCAGAGGGCATACAAATGAAACATGAAAACGAAGCATAAAACCACACATGCTTTTTCTTGCCTTTGAAAATGTATGCCCAGCTTTCCTAAGGTCTTATGTTACCCTTCTTAAAATGCTGTGGCATTAATGGAGACCAGGTTCACACCCCTAGAACTCTCCCAAGGCACGTACTTTCAGGAATGCTGCTACAGAATGGAGTAAAGCTGAACAATTAATGAATTTCCCCCAGAACTTTAAATTATTGAATTATTACTTTTTCTCATAGCACACAACTAGCTGTTTTATGGCCTACCGTTTGAGAATTGCTGGTGCAAATTCTCAAACAGTATGCCATAGTCTGTCTCTTGTGTTGCGTGTATCATAGAATCATGCAGTTGTAGAGTTGGAAGGGACCTGAGGATCATTTAGTCCAACCCCCTGCAAAGCAGGAATTTGCACCTGCCGCCTAGCATTTGCACCAATTCAATATTTTCTTCTGATCATAATTGAAGGTGGTCATTGTGGGATGTGAAACACAGGAGCAGTCAAGTACAACATTCATTGAGTGTTTGGAATGTTTGTCCAGCCAGCAGGTAAACTTCCTGTTTCCTTCTGGGCTGGGACAGACTTCCTCTGCATGTGACTAAAGGTGGGTGTGGCCTCACCTGTGCAGGTAACAACAAAAGCACAGGGCAGGGCAGCCATCTCTCTCTCTTTCACCACATGCATCGAAGAAGCAACATCTGCTTAGCCAAAGATGCCCTCTTGGCTTCCAGCCTAGAGAGGACAAAGGGACTGTCTTCTTATAGAATAGTTTCCAAGTGTATGTTACTTTTCTAAGATAAGTCTGCCTTCTGGGATCCGATTGTGAACAGAATGTGAGTAAACTCTTTTTTTATACTTTTGTAGAAGACTGTGTCATGTCTTATCTTTAATGAGGGAATAAGGGGAAAATACCAGAACAGTTATTATAGAGACTTTAGCGAGCCTGAGCAAAACGTATCCGCTGCAAATTTAAAAGAGGGGAATGTTTCTCTGCTGAAATTGTGGAACTTGTTAACACAAGTTGGATAAGGATATAATCAGACAATATATCCTCTCCTGCATCCCTGAACATTCCCACAGTCATTTCAATACCCCACACCTCAAAAAACAAAACAAAAACACACACACCAGCAGCTTAACTTCTATATATCATGGAGGCTGTCCTTTCCCTGGTGTCCCTTTGCAAGCTCCTGAATCTGCAGAGTGGTACAACTATCCACGGGAGATCGGAAATCAGGACTTCCTGTATTTCTATTTTTACAGTAAATAGAAGGCATGGAGCCTCCAAATCCAGTCAGGGCCAGGATGGGAAAGAGTGGGGTTAATGTCTCCCATATTGCTGATAGACATGCTGCTGCTGCTATTTTTATCATCTCACTGTGTATCAGGGTGACCCACAAGCTGCTATTTGCCTTATGAGGAAGTGATACAGGCATCTCTCTCTCTCTCTGTTTGTTTTACCTTCCAGTGCAAATAGCAGCATTTGGAGTGGGATTGATGGGCACAGGCAGAAGTATTAAAAGTCTCTCCTCCAGTGTACAGTCATACCTCATGTTACATTTGCTTCATGATACGTTTTTTCAGGTTGTGTTCTGCGGCGACCCGGAAGTACCGGAAAGGGTTACTTCCAGGTTTTGCAAAATGACATCAAACGCATGCGCAGAAGCGGCGAATCAGAACCCGTGGGTGCACAGATGCACCACTGTGGGTTCGCAACCGGAGGTACCACTGTAATAACAACTGCCTCTCCAAAGTTGTTATTAAGCAAAACGTGAGAGATTATGAGCATAGATCTTCCACATCATATATAAATGTGCTATTGACTTTTCCATCTATGCACTGATCATGTCATCAGGTGGCTACCACAAAATTTCTTTCAGACCAAAGACCTCTTCGGACATTGCTGTCTATGCATTGGACTATATACAGGGAGAATGTAGAATTGTGTTTCTTGGCCACGATCCTGACATAACTCATCCTGTTGGTTTAGCCCTTGGAGACCTGCATGCTGAGCACAATGTCTGAAAATGGGAAGCCTCTGTGAATAAGGTTGCATTTGCAGAAATAATGCTCAACACATGGATGTTCAGGGTGTGTGGCCAACAGAGTGTGTTATAGCAGGGGCAGGTGAAGAGGTATAGTCATGCTCCTACTCTATACATTTATCTCAGCACATGGATAGCTCCAGTCCTCTGAAGAAGGTTCAAGTCATATCATTTTCCAGGTGTGCTCTCAGACCTTCAGGGTTGGATGAATTTCTGGTGATTTGTATTAGTAGGTAAGCTAATATGCAGTGATTCTAAATGTGACACGGTATTTTGCATTTAGTTGGCCTTCTGCTGGTGTTATTGAGGCAATGCAGATGCAAAGCTTGACTTTTTTGATCTTAAAAAGAATACTGTGTGCCAAATGCTAGAAGACCTGTCACACACATATTATAATAACTTTTTAAAATAATTCAGTGTTTAGTTAGACAAATGAAAGTAGTTCAAGAATTGTTAGACATTTTCTCTGAATTCATTCAGCTCTCACAAGCTACACAAACTATGTCTCTGTTCATGAAAGTGCCAAATTTGTCTAACTAGAATATGCAGATTAGTTGTGTAACTCTTGCTCATCTGTCTCCCACATGTTTCCAATGCTGAACAGATTGCTCTCAACAGTTTCTAGTGTGTACACATCATTCTGGGATATCTGCATGCACAGAGTCCCCTCTCAAAAATATACAAAGCAGACTACTAATTAGCTAACCAAGTCATATAGGACATAAGTCAAATAAATGTTCATTTCATTCTTTGCTGCTTCTGGTGACTGACGTTAACATATCTTCTTTAGAAGTCAGTGCTAAGACTTTGATTTAAGAATATGTTCAGCCTATTATCAGCGAGCATCAGTGTCCAAGAAATGGCCTTGACCACTGTAACATCTGTGACCACACTCATTAAAATTGTGGAGACAAAGTGAAAAGAGACATGTGAACTGCCAACAGAAGTAGGAGAATGGTGTTCCTCTAGCTGGATAGATATTGCAATAAAGACATAAGGATTGCCGTGGTAGACCAGACAGGATCTAGTTGAGCATTCTGTTGTTTCCAGCAGAGGCCAATCAGATGTCTCTGAAAAACTCACAAGGAACAAGGCATCAAGGTGATCATTAAATTCTTGTTTGTCCTCGGCAGATGCATTGAATAAGTATACTTATTCTGTTCACCGAGGTTCTATTTAGCTATTGCAGAGGAATGTTGCAAGTAGTGCCATAGGGGTAGAGCACCTGCTTTGAATACAGAAGTCCCATCCCTGGAATCTCCAAAACAGAAGTGCTCAGTAAATAAATCTCAGTGATCCCATCCCATGCCTCACAAGAATAGTATGAAGGACAGAAAAGCAGCAACAATGGCAGATTCCCCCACCCCACCCCCATTATTTTTCTGTGGAATGGATACAAGTTGCAAATGCAATACTGCGTAAGTCAAGTTTGTGAGTTTCAAAGTGTTTCACTTTGCTAACTAAATAACAAGTAAAATAGTAAAATAAAGGTGCTAATTTAGATCACTCTCTTGGGCATCAGATAATTTTCCAATGCAAACTGAAAATTTTCCAATGCAAATTAGCTTAATGTGCATAGAAGAAGAGTTTGGATTTGATATCCCGCCTTTCACTCCCTTTAAGGAGTCTCAAAGCGGCTAACAATCTCCTTTCCCTTCCTCCCCCACAACAAACACTCTGTGAGGTGAGTGGGACTGAGAGACTTCAAAGAAGTGTGACTGGCCCAAGGTCACCCAGCAGCTGCATGTGGAGGAGTGGAGACGCGAACCCGGTTCCCCAGATTACGAGACTACCGCTCTTAACCACTACACCACACTGGCTTTCCAGTAATTTTTCTCAGGCAATCCACATCCTTCCAGAAAATGGGGAAACATTTATAGAAATTATCAGAGATCAGTGGTTCTCAGAGACAACCATTCCTCCTCCCCACAATAGGCTGAGACTACATAAGGAGAAGGGACGTAGGTGGTGCTGTGGTCTAAACCACTGAGCCTCTTGGGCTTGCTGATCAGAAGGTTGGTGGTTTGAATCCCCGTGACAGGGTGAGCTCCCGTTGCTTGGTCCCAGCTCCTGCCAACCTAGCAGGTCAAAAGCACGCCAAAAATGTGCAAATAGATAAATAGGTGGGAAGGTAAACGGCGTTTCCGTGCTCTGCTCTGGTTCGCCAGAAAGGGCTTAGTCATGCTGCCCACATGACCCGGAAAAACTGGCTGTGGACAAACGCCTGCTCCCTTGGCCTGTAAAGTGAGATGAGTTGTCTGTGACTGGACTTAACTGTCAGGGGTCCTTTACCTTTTTTACATAAGGATGTCTCAAATCCCATCCAACATACAGTCGAACCATGTGTGCAAATTTCTATGTACTTCATCAGTGAGAGGCAGGGCTGGGAAAGCCCTGGTGTCTGCATGAGGTACTGGACAGCATGCAGCCATTTGGAATAAAGCCACGGGAACATAAGCAACAACAACAACAACAATTTATTTATACTCCACCCATCTGACTGGATTTCCCCAGCCACTCTGGGTGGCTCACAACAGAATATTAAAAGCACAATAAAACATCAAACATTAAAAAGTTCCCTATAGCAAGCTGGCTTGTACCAAGTCAGACCAATGCCCTATGTAGACCTGATTTGGTTAACCCGGTAATTCTAGCTCTTTTCAGCAGTGCAAATTAGTCTTCAGCTTATGAGAACATGACTGGATTTCTTGGACTGCTTCTTTAAACACCAGTGGAGAAGAGGTGATTACACCCTTTGTTGAAGTAATCATTCTAAATCCCAGCCTCAAATCAAATAAATATTGCACGTGTTTCAGCTGCCACAAAATTGTTTCTGAAGTCTGGCAGAGACTGTACAGATACCCACATACAAGCCCGTTCCTCCAGGGACACATATCCGTGTGTGGTGTGATGGGCCAAAGGTTTCCACTTCATTGATAAGCTGCTGTACTTCATACACTGCCTTACTGTATGCTCCGGCAATTACTCACTTGAGTGGACGGCATGTAATTTTTGCTTCTCCCAGGGCACTAGTAACTTGTAGTTCTCCACTTTTTAATGATTTGTTCAAAGGCTTTTGATGAATATGTGCATTATATACCTCAGAGCTATGCAGGCCTATTTAGCATCTGACTCGATGCCCTTTTTCAGAGCTGTACATCTCGGAGGTGCTTAAAAGTGAAGTGTTCACAAAACTAGGTGCACTGGGGTATGGAAACACACGCTTAATAGATGTCACACAAGAACAACTTATGTAGGGAAAAGCATTAGATACTTCCCTTGAGTAATGATAATGTGAATTGGAGGGAAGCAAGCCAAATATTTCTTTTTGAATAGGACTCTTAGTTTTCCAGCATTAGCATGAACCAGGCAGTCCAAACAAGGCTTGGAGTGTTCCTAATCTTAATCCCCAAGTGCAAATCAGGTGAGACCGGACATTCCCTTTGGAGCGGATAATTGATGTACAGACACAAGAACACAAGAAGTCGCCGGTCTGTTATGTTTTTTTTATGGATTTAATACCAACTTTTATCACATTTGAAGTCTCACTCTGCTCTTTTGTCAATAGAAATAATGTTGCTTTCATTGAAATAACATTGTCTCTATCAGCGCTTTTTTTTCTAAAAGAAAAAATGTTTAGGGGCCAAAAGTGAGCAACGAGGAACAGCAAATCCCTATGCTGGGAGAAGCAGTTAGCATTAACAACAAGTCCAAAATACATCACAGAAAAGTAAACAGCTACTTGGTAGGTAGGTGACCGAGCAAGTGAAATATTTCAGATATTTGGGTCTTATTTGTGATGAAAGATTAATATGAGCATGCCATTTTTTGCCATTAAACAATCATTTACTAAAGCTTTACACTTTGAATGCTTTTCCATAGTACATAAAGGAAAGGAACTAGTGATTCCAGCTTTGGATATATATATTTTTCTGACAAGGTTTTAGGCCAACTGCTACACAGAGCTGAATTTTGGGGAGCTAAAGACAGAGTTAGATATCTCAGCCCTGGGGTGGATAACTTTTTACAGCACTTTTGTCCATTCCCACCTGGACAACTGCCGGAGGGCCACTTTGCAATTGGTGGTTTGGATAAAGGCAGAAAAGTGTGAAGTAATTAATGCAAATTCTACCTTTGTACAATGAGCTAGTTTCCATGCACAGCCCTCTTTATCCCCCATGCAGACAAGGAAGAGACATTGCCAGACCTCAAGGACATTTCACCCAGGTAAGAACACTTGTGAAGCAGGGCCTGTGTCATGGACTTCCTGGATGCAGAGGAGGGAGGGGGTACCAGTTGGGGAACTCCCAGGGGAAGAAGACTCAGAGCCAGGGAATTGGTGGTGGGACCATGATGAGAAGGAGACGAGGGAGAAGACTGGGAGGAGGAGGCGTTGGAAGATGAAGAGGCAACAGGGTTTAGTGAGCAGGGAGAGACTGGGGCAGAGGGCTGTCCAGGAGAGGCAGGAGAGGAGGCAAGCCAGGAGACAGAGTGGAGGCAGGCTGCTGAAGAAGCCAAGGAGTCTCCACCTCCTCCTGCTGTAACCAGCTTCCCTCCCCCTGCTCTCCCATAAGACACAGAGAAATGAAGAGAGAGGAGCAAAGAGAGACAAGATGCCTTAGACTGCTGGGGAAGGAACTGTGGGATGAGTCTTAAGATAAAATAACCAAGTATTGCAAACAGACACTTGTGCATAGTTCAAGTTCCTGCAAGAGCTTCTTGGGCTGATTCTTCATGCTGGTTCATGTTCATGTAACTTGTTTTAATGTTTGCTTTTCTATTCGTTATTAATGTTTTAATGAATATTTTAGACTGCCTATTGTAAGCCTCTTAGTGGGCATTTGCTCTAGTGAGAGTTATATACATTTCATTAAATAAAACCAAATAAGTGAACTTTGATTTATTTTGCTGGGCAAAATTCAAAGAAAGTTAAAATACATGTTCATATTCCCCAGGGACGTTAAGACGTAACAGTACCCCTCTCACACAATTACGTTCACTGGAACTAAGGGGTGCTTAACTTCAATCATGCACATGACTTGAAATGAAGGACCATTGGTTTTCAATGGAACTTTCAAATACTGTGTTTCAGAGGGATGCACGACTTCCAAAAAGTCCGTGCCAGAGATTATACTGAAGTCTATGTGGTTTGTTGATTCCTAAGTCTATATTGCCATAGAGTGTTTTTGTACCCTGATTTCCTATGTCTTCAGTGTGCATGTGTGTGTGGCATTTTTAATGCTTTTAAAGAAAAGACATCCTTAATAGGTTCTATTACACTGTTTGCCAATCTCTGTGTTTAGAGAGTGCTGTAAACTACATTGTAATGGAGGTGGAGAGCCCCCAGTGGCGTAGCGTGGGGGGTGCAGGGGGGGCCGGCCGCACCGGGCACAACATCTGGGGGTTAGGGTTAGGGGGTGCAAATCCACTGGTTAGGGGGTGCAAATCCACGGGTTAGGGGGCACAAATTACTTGCCTTGCCCCGGGTGCTGACAACCCACGCTACGCCACTGAGAGCCCCTTGGAGAATTAATGAAACATTATAGTGGGCACAGTTTAAGTAGCGGTAGGGAGCTTGTTGCTTCTTTAGAATAAGAGGCACCGAGGTGCCATGGGACCTTCTTAACATCAACTGGCCCCAGTATCAAGTATTCCCATGGTACCCATGTAATGTGAATTTTTAGCCGATTGGAAGTGACATCAATTACTTATAAGTCTGTGTTTCTGATGGAAAATAAAAATGAGCTACTGTATACAGAAATCTCAAATTCATCTCTACATTGCCTAGGGATCCCCCCCCCACTTCCTTCCTGCAATATCAATTATCAGTTTATAATATAATATTGTTGACTTAACAATGATATATTTCCGGCTGAAGGCAGAAATGCATTTTGCATTAATAAATTGTTTTGAAATGGGTTTAAGGAATATTTCATTATAGATGAAAGACAGCTAACAAACTGTATTTGGTGGTCTCTCAATCACGCCTACCTGTGGCCTGTTTGTGGGGCTAAGCATTTATCAGTGTGGCAGGAAATATTATACATGTGATAGACAGCTATTAGTTCTCCTCAAGCAGAAGTCCTCATACCTTATATTCTCAACGCCATGGGAAAAATTCACTTGGTATTTTCTTTCTGGCAACTGTGCGGCTGTTCATAATTTGATGGAAAATTGATTAATCACACATTTAACTCAATGCAAGATCTTCTGCACTGTAATAAATTATGGCCATTAATCAATAAGTAGAAAGTAATTCCATGAGTCTGGAGACATGCTGGTTTCTAATAGAAAAGCTTGCACTGAGGCCTTCCTGCCAGTGACCACTTCATCTGAGGTATTTTGCACCTGCCTCAATCCAATTAGATGACATAATTAATGAATCTCAATGCACTTGATAATTTGTTATACAAAAGGAAGAATGTTTTGGCACATCCATTAAATTCTGATCTACAGCCCTTTACAGAGAGGGAGAGTGTTGAATGAAACCAAACATGAGAGTACAGTTGAAGCCTTATTGCTCAGAGTGGTGTGTACTGCATGTATTTTGTGAGTAAATAGTCAAATGAAGGTTACCCAAATGAATGGGTTTCCTCTACTAGCAAATGGAAGGAAGCAAACTGTGTGCGCGTGTGCAGCCACACACACACACACACACAGAGAGAGAGAGAGAGAGAGAGAGAGAGAGAGAGAGAGAGAGAGAGAGAGAGAAGCACTCAAGCCATCTTGCTTCTTTTATGACAAATTAAATGGTATGATTAGAGTAAGTAGTCAGGAAGTATTGTTTCCCAGCCAGTCTAATCAATGTTTCCTTGGTTAAGTATCAGTTACAGTTTTACATATCGCAGTCCTTTTGCACCTGTTCTATGGAACCAACAAATAGGCACTCAGTCTATTTTACAGCAAGAGAAAGCATGCCCAAGATAAAGAGAGAAGGCAGGCCACTGGTAATTCTGTCACTAAGAGACGACAGGAGCAGATTTTGTTTAGAGACTTTGAAAAACAATTAGCCGAGGATTAGAGGACTAAAAGGCCTTTCCTAGCAGTACCTGGAAAATACTTTGCCCATTTAATGCCTTCTAAGCTGTCATTGTGCTTGAACTTCAGTCCTAGTGATTAATGAAAAGCTGGAGGGCACAGCTTGGAGCTAAAGTCTCAATTATGAAAAAGCAGTAACTAGTTTAATGTGCTGATGCTTTTATACGTAAAGTGACAGCTGTGAAAAATGGCAATATTTCCAATCATGCTTTAATAATTTATCATTAATTTATTGGCATGTCCAACATACTTCCAGTCCCCCCCCCCCCTTCATGGTGGCTTGATGTAGGGAAGAACAAGATCTGTTGCAAGTCTGGGAGGCTCAACTTTCTTTTAATGAATAACAGCCCAGTCCTCAAAATCTGCTTCAGTTGCAGGAGCAAGGTTAGTAACTGACTAGTATTGAGGAAATTGCTGCTGCCGTTAACACTACCACTATTGTATCTACTACCACTAGTAATAGTGTCATTCAGGGTACTTCGAAAATCAGCCTACCCATCAGTTAAGATCGTCATCAGAGGCCCTTCTCCATCTGCTCCCTCCATGGAAGGTTGCATGGATGTCTAATGGATAAAGGCAGCAGCAAGGAGCCACAACCCTGAAATTCCCTCTCACAAAAAATTCGACAGCATTGCCAAGTCCATTCTGTTGACCAAAGCTTTAAATAGCAAGCAACATCAACTGCCTTGTTGTGCATGTATTGTTGTTTTACCAGTATCAACGGTTTAGTTTTTGGAGAATAAACAACAACAACAACAACATATATTAATATTAATATTAATAAGATTTCAAAATAATCCATTGGGTTAAAAAAAATTGGTTGCAAACTGCCTTGGAGACTTCTGTAGTGGAAAAATAGGATATCATTTTAAATAAATAAGTACTATTACCACTGCCAGCATATTCTATCTGTGCCAGGTATAACATAGAATAGCAGTGGAGCGGTTTCAATCTTCTACTTGACAAAATAAAAGAGTGGTTCTTCTTGAGGAGGAGTTGACACTGATTCTGGGATTTAATGGTCATGATTTTACTGTGGAACATTCAACTAATTATATACCCATCTATTTTAGTCTATTCTTGGTTTTAATTATCTTTTGAATGTTTTGAATGTTTCTAAATACCTGTTTTTAACAGTCTTTTATTGATTATTTTAACGCTTTTTTGTAAACTGCTGAGAGGTTTTAGTACAATCAAGATGGATACAGGCATATACATTTTGTGCGCATTCAAAGAACGCATGACCGTGCACACATGCGCCATTTTTGGACCAAGAAGAGGGCATGATGGGGCAGAGCAGGCTTATGCATGCTCCACCGAGGCATGCAATGACTGGGAACATGACCCCCACGCAAAACAGGGGTTTTATACAGGGGCTGCTGTATACATTTTGTTAAATTAAAAAATACAATATTGCGCGCAGCAATACCAAGAAGCTAATTTAACTGCTTAAAATAAGCAACACTGTATAAAACAGCACAAATAAGCCAACATAATTAAATAACTGAAACTAAAAGGAAGAGAATATGTTACCAGTACAAAAGTAGAAGAAAACCTGAGGCAAACTGTATCCTGGAAAGTCTTGCAGGCAAAATGGGCGCTTTACTTCTTTTAAAACAAGAACACTCAAATGGTTTCATCTAAGATTACACGTGTTTCTTATTGATTTGAATTGAGCTTTAGTCTTGCTATCTTGATTGATTTTTATCTGACTCTGTTTTGTGGGTTTTAATTATGCTCTTTCCTTTATTATTATGCTGCTGCTGTTTTATTGTGAATTTGTATTTTAAGTACTCTTGTGTGAGCCACCTTGAGGGCCTTTTAGGGGGAATGACAGGAAATCAGGGCCCAGTTTACTGTTAGGCAGAGTGAGGCAGTGGAAGAGTGGCAGCTGGAAGACCGTTGTGGGGTGGCTGCTTGTCAGGTGAAGTGCTGCAGTCCGACTATCTGGTGTTGAGGTAAGATTCAACTGCAGCTTGGAGCAGGGCTTTCAGTATGGTTGCCTCTGCTCTGTGGAACAGCATTCCTGTCAAGATAGGAAGACATTTTTGTTCTGACATCCTTTCCCAAATGGATGACTAAATCTCTGCCAAAGGTATTTATTTTGTATTGTTTTAAAAATTATCTTCTGATATTTTTGTGCTATTTTAAACTGTTTTCCAGCAGTTTTATATCTTTTGCACATTGCCTTGGGACCATTGTGGAAGGGAATTAATTGTTGTTGTTGTTGTTGTTGGTAATCACTATCATCATTAGCTGCCAAACCGGTCGACTTCTATGTATGGGTGGGAGAAGACGACAGTAGTGTAGCATTGGGGGTGGGGGCAAAGGGACAGTTGCCTCCAGTGCAAAATTGTCAGAGGTGCAAAACTTCAACAACCTTCCTCAATACAGCTGCACACTTCCATTGCTGGGTTCTGTTGAAAATGGCTTCTCCATGCAAACCAGGAAATGACCTCTCCAGGCAACAGAACAACTCTTCTATTCTTATCTATGTGGCTGTGAACTCCTGGGTGATGTGGATGCTGTTAGGCAGTTGAATGCTCATGTGTACTCCATTCGTTTCCCTCCCACTCACCCACTCCTCCACGTAGCCCCGGTCACTGGCAACACACGCTACACCACTGGAAGTTGATATCATTTTGCCCTTTGCCAGAAGCAGCAATATGTCTTGGGTCAACCCTGAAGGAAATAAGTGTTTTGAGTACTGAAAGAAACATGAACATATCCTGCACATGTGCATTGGATACTAAAGCAATTCTGCCACACATGGGTGTCAAATAGCCTTGATATGCAGAAGAGGGGCTGTAGCAAAGTGGTAGCACATCTGCTTTGCATCGATCCCTGGCATCTCAAGGTGTGGCTAGGGGTGACCCCTGTCTGAAATCCAGGAGAGCCACTGCCAGACACTGTAGACTATGTTGAGCTAGAGGGACCAATGGCTTTACTTAGGTATAAGGCAGTTTCCTGTATACCAAGTTCATGGGGGTGGAAGGGCACACCTGGCTGTTAGAATTCCTGCTCCATGTTTGCAGTCATGGGATTGTTGTCTCTGCTAGGGTGCTACTTGAGTGTAGGCTGAGCTCCTGACACTGGCATCCCTAAAACACCTTCCCTAGTACAAGGGCAGGCATTTCTGAAGCAAGACTGAGAGGACAGCTTCCGATGACCTTGTGAAGGCTATTGATCACACTTGTGTTCTCTGGCTTCCAAAAAGAGAGTTCCTCTCATCCTAATAAATTTCTGTGAAATTTATTGGCTTTCTCCTTTTCATAAAAATATTTTCAAAACCAATAAAAGGTGCGTTAGAAAGAACCAATACTTGATTATGTGTAAATTTAAACCAGAAATGAATGAATATTGCATTGCTTTAAAAATAATCAGCAATCCATTTCAACAATCCATTTCAGAACTGTATACTGAATAATAGCAGGCTTTATGGAAATCAAAGAGAGAAAGCTAACGTCCAGCTCCAGATGTTGACCATACACCAGATGACCAAACAGCTACATTGGAGGCTAATATTTTAAATTTGAAAGCAGTAAAACTCTACATAAATGTATGCTTTCCCATACAGAGGCACCAACTTCTCAAGATGACTGAGGGGGCCCAGCCCCCTAAGAAAAATCAGGTTGGGACCCAAAGTGCCTCGGCCCCCAGGAGCTGGTGCCTATATTCCAATATATTATCTCAGTAGTCTATAATAGCATACGGATATTATTGGCCATATATATTACAGAATGGGTGGGACTAAGGATGAGATGAGAGTGTGCTTCTCTATGGAAAAATTTGAACCTGGGTCCCCCTGATTCACAGAATACTCTCTTCATGCCATCACTCTACTGAACTACATTTATTCCACTTCTTCTTCAGAAAAACTAAATATATCTTGTGAGTCTAGTGGTTGTTATCAAGCTTGGTGTCATGCAAAATCCTTGGGCAGCTGGATCTAGTCATCATCTAGGAGCCACTATCTGAAGATTTGCCAGTGCCCCAGAGCAATGATGCATCATGGGCTTCATGGAAAATTAATTTCGTACTTCTCAGGTGTCCAGTAGTGACTAGGGTAGTTCTGGGGCTCACTCAGATAAGAAGAGGCCCACTGACAAAGTACCACCCGAGGTCCCTCTGATGCCCCCATGTCAGTAGTGAACAGTGTGATAAAGTGGTGGTGCTCACCTGAAAGCTGAGTCTGCCACTTACCAGGAAGAGTGCAGCAGTGGTGGGGTCAGTGCAGTGCAAATGCTCTGGCAGAGGCAATCCGCTCCCCCTATTGGTGTGTTTGCACCATGCCAACCTTCCCACTGCCTCCCCCTCCCCTCCCTCAGCTGATTGGGAGGTCAAGTGAGCACTGTCAACCCAACATAGTGTCCACTATTAAGAGTGCTTCCAGACAGGGACTTAATATTGCAAATGGGTATCAGGGACTGGGCAGAGGAGGAATGGTGGAGACTGGCTCCCCATCCTGACCCTTTCAGGGAGGAGGAAGAAGAAGACAGTATAGATTTACAACAGTGGTTTTTGCAGGAGGTCGCAGCTGAGAGGCAGATGAGGGGGAAAGCTGGGAAATGGGAGAGGAGGAGGAGGGAGAGGAAGCACCAGGGGGGGGCAACAGCTGACTGACACAGTGTCTTTAGAAAGCATTCCAGACCCCACTCCTCTCCCAGAACCCAGTGAGTCTAGAAATTAGGAGAGCAAAGAACTCAGAGACAGAGGGCACTTCAGCACCTGTAGAAGAGACAATGAAATTGACAAATGAGGAAGTGGAAAAGATGGTGGGTAGAGATTCACTTGAGACAACGCCATTATGCAAGAGGCTGGGTTCTATAGCCGCTCTCTGTAAACACTGAATAAAAAGCGGACGGTAAGAAACATTTCCTTGTCTTTGTATGTTCCTGGGCAACTGGCCGTGGGAGTTCCTGGCAGCAGTCTGACAATGGGTCACTGAGCCATTGACAACAGGGTTTTTATTTGTTAGTTTTTGTTTTTGCAGAAAGTGGCCATCCTGATTAAATGGGGGGGGGGGAGGTAGGGCTGACATTTTGGTGCTGATGGCGTCGTATGGATGCTGCAAGAAGCTTCCATGCATGAGCAGCACTGACCCCATGACAAATACCCACCCAGAAGCAGCTTCAAGTATAGGACACCTGCCTCTTTTTGAACATGACTGCCTGTCAGTTAGGGATGGGTGAATCTGTCAATTTCTGTTCCTCTCCCATTCTAATTCTTCCAATCTCAAAGGTTCTTTCTCCATATTTCCACATCAGTTTGTGGGTGTTGTTTTTTTTTTAAAAAGTTCTCATGAAAATTAACTAGTATTTTAGTGAATTTCTTGTAACGTACACATTTTTCTGTGCAGTTTTACTTAATATACACATCTTCGTCCATCAGTTTCCCCTAATATAAGTTTTGTATGCTAGTTTCACTAACAGATATCCATTTTTAATTCATGTTCTGCCATAGTATATGCTTGGGGTGTGGTGTGGTATACATTACTTGGCTGGAGAACTGCATTACAAAATTCAGAGAAGTGAAACTTTTGAAGGATATCTGTGTTTTGGTCCACATACTGTTTCAGGAAGTGCTGTTTAGGTAGGTTTAAATGGGAACTGGGATCCAATAATACAATTTCTCCCCTAACCCTACTGTCAGCACATTCGTGTGAGTGGACATGAGCAGCACGTTTGATGCCTTTGTAAGATAGCTTGTGTGTAACGTATGATGGGACAGTGCAGCAGTAAGAAGGTGGTGATGCTAATCTCCATGATGTAAGACACTTGACATCATTGCAATAGACTGCTCCCACTCTTAAGAAGTAGGCATAGCTGAGTGCATGAGTGTAACTGCAAGTGTGATGGGGGTGGCTATAGAATCCTCTGTGTGTGACAAAGGGAAGCCCACTCTCATATACATATGCACCCAACTCACTTCTTGGTACCACTAGCTTCTCCTTTGTGTAAGTCTCAGAGAAATTTGTGTGCTTGGGCTAGCAGTGATGCCTGTCTCTACAAAGAACACACTAGAATAGGAAAATTACGGATTGCTTATATTTGATCTAGGAAGAATTCGAATGAAAACAGAACCTTGTTTGGGTTGGACCTGAGAGTACTGGAGAAAGGAGTTTGTTTGGCTGGTTGGGTTTTTATGTGACTGGCTCAATGCCATGCAGAAGAAAAACAATCAGGGTTGCCAACTTTTCACCAGACGCTGCACCTGTGCCTTTAGCAGTTGTCTGATTGCCAGATATGCAAATGCAAGCTATTAATTTATCAATTAATTGTCCAAATTGCATTAATTAGGTGACATACCTCATACATGCATATCTTATACAAACCAATATTAAATAATGGGTTCAGTTGCTGTGTTATTTTAGTGGTGAAATATATTACGAGATTGTGGTTTTATCTTTATTTGTAATATTTATTTATTTGTAATATTTTATTGCGCTTACTGTGTTTTGTTTGAAATACTTGTAAACTGCTTAGAATATTGTGTGCTGTTTTGTTCTTGATAGCTGGCAACCTTAAAACAAAGCATATTATTATTTAGCACTGGTTTATATGTGTATTAGGGATGTCACCTAATTAATGCAATTTAGGCCATAACTTTTTGAGCTTTAATTAGTAGCTTAAATCTGAACGGATGTGCCCATGAATTAAACAAATGTGTGCGTGCTTTTGTGTATAATAATGTGAACCTTTTTAGAATATACTTATGCTCCCAACTTTTTTTGAGAAGGTGAAGATTTTATTACAAGTGTACATACAGTTAAATTCCTCTTCAGTGAGAGTTGCCCAATTCACTAAGGGCATATTTATTTTAGATAATAAAAATGTTTTACAGAGCTGTCCGAACTACAGCTGGTGAACGCTGGAACAGCAGATCCACTACTACGTCCCAAGCCATTTCAGGGCAGAAGTGAGAGTTTCCTGCCTCGCACCCATGTCACTATACCAGCTTAAAGCTAGCATAGCTGGGGGCCTAGACTGGACCCCACTCAGGGCAGCTGAAAAGCTTTGGGTCCATTGGGTCGTGGGTTGCTTTCTCCCACCCTTGCCCTGCTCCATTAACTTGAGATCTCCCAGTGATAGTGTCTCCACTGCTGTGCTTTCTACAGGGACAGCAGGGGCCTCCTTTGTGACTGAGCCATCCCACCAGCAGAGGTGTGTGGCAGAGGTGGATTTAAAGGAGTGTGGCCAGTTCAGTCACACTAGGCATGGAAGCCTCAGGGGCACCTCAGAAGATGGCGCAACTATGATTAAGGAACGGAGCATCAGAGGCGGAGGGTGCAACCTTTTGGCGTTGCATGGGATTCCACTGAAATCTGAGACCCCCCCAAGGTCTTCCACTGTGATCAGTCACCAGACAACCACCTCTGCCATACCCTTATGCCTTCGTGTAGCCAAGTTCAGGGAGTTAGGATTGCCTCTTAGCTTAATTACATTTATTAATCAAATCAATGCAGTCAAATAAACCAAATGTATTGTGTGGTAGGATTGATAAATTAGCCACTGCAGCTCTAAAATCATTTTTTTATATATATAGAAAGCCCATGGTGTTGAATATAGGACCATGTTTTGAAGGGGTCTTGATGTGGTGCTTTCTTGTTAAGGTCAGGGCATACAATAAGCTGTTTATTACTCTTATTCAGAAACAAACGCATTTCATCTTTTCTTTTCTTTTCTTTAGAAACTGGTGCTGGTTTCATAACTCTTGAATATTCATGAGCACAACCTTTTTCAGAGTGCTCTTTTACTATCTTCAGAGCCATTTGAATCTTTCAAGATCCCCCTTTTCTGCTGCTAAGAAGGATCAGAACAATGCTTTATTCTGTGTGAATAATGTCTGAAAGAGGGATTTCTCTGTTTTTTACTCCCACTGTTTTAACATGACATTTTGAGGCTCCATTGAATTAATGGTACCTTAATCCAAATGTTATTTGTAGAAGAGGCACCAGGTATCTCATTGGTGCCATTAAATACAAAGAGGTCTGGAGAGCCTGCAAATCCAGTCTAATAAGCTCTTTGATAGTGTTAAGTATGTGCTCTCACCCAATTCATGACTGTTTAAAGGGAGATAGAAAAGATTATGATATCAGACTTAAACATCAAGTAATGAGTTATTGATGGAACCCAAGATATGCCTTTAATGTATGTTACAATTCTTACATCAGCCTTGCCTGGAAGAAATGCTATGGTGCATTCATGTACTGCAGGACTGCGGAACATTTAACCCTCCAGGTGTTGCTGAACTACAACTCCCATCATCTCTGACATTTGGCCACTCTAATGGGCTGATGGAAGGTGTAGTCCAATAACATCTGGAGGGCTACTGGTTCCCCATCCCTAGTATATAGGAAGTTGTCTTCTATTTAGTTTAGACCATTGCTCCATCTAGCTCAGTATTATCCGGATGGCAGTGACTGCCCAGGATTTCAGACAGGAGATTTTCCCCATCTGGAGGTGCCATGGATGAATCTTGGGACTTCATGCAGATCATATGCTCTACCACCAAGTTTCCTAAGTTGCACAACCAGTGCAATCCTAGCAATAGTACAAATTGGTAATCAGTGCAGGTTTAAATCACCAGTGTGTGAGAATGATGGACTTAAATGCACAATGGTCTTTCTTTGAATTTCTATGCAACTATATGCAGAGTTGCAGTCTTCTTTTTGCAGGGCTCAGGTGCCTTTAACAGCTGACATTTAACAGCAAACATTTAGTACCTAAAATTTGTTATGCGGATAGAGCAATGAGGAAACTTGATTCCCCCCCCCCTCATTATGCAAATATGAAACGGACAGCATGCCTTTCACAAAACAAAACTGGCAACCCTAAATAAATTCCAATATGCTGTGGGCTGGATTAAATGAGGCTACAGCTGTGGATCTGTGAACATATTGTGAGCTACTGCATAGGGAAATAGCACTGTTTCCTCTGTCTCGGTAAGGCATGCATCAGCAGCAAATACATCAACTCCACCCCACTCAGACCTTTTTGCATACCTAGCAACTAACACATGGCACTAATGGAAGGGCAAAAAGTCTGGTGCGCTTAGCAAGACAGAAAGCAAATAAAGGAATATGGTCACTGAGAAATGAGCAACGAGAACACAATGGGGGGAAAGCAGGCCTGCCCTCCCATTAGGCCGAGTGAAGCAATTGCTTCAGATGACAGATGGTTTGGTCATTTCTCCTGAGCCACCTGTCCATTCCTCTCTAATGGAAGATACAGCTCTATGTGCTCCTTCTGTGGAGAAAGGAGGAGGCTGCCTCAGGTTCTCAGGAGCTTGCAAGGTCTTCCTGGCCCTTTCTGGTATCAGAAGTTCTTACTGGGAGAAGGCATTCTCCAAAATCCCAAAAGATCTTGTAAGACACAGATGCATGGTGAGATGTCTAGCTGCATCTAGACACTCAGTGGGTTTGTGTGTTGGCCTGAGGAATGGTTGGCCTCAGGTTTGTCCTGATAAATATGAAGTGATCTGAAATCAAGGGAGTGGAGAGAAGATGGCTCCCTGACCCTAAATGGCACCTTTTGATTTTATTTGCAAAAAAACATATGTCTACCTTGCCAACATTAAGGGGAAAAATATCACAGCAGTGAACAGCATAAAATCGTCAATAACATTACATTCATAACACAAGTGCAAAACACATCGCAAATCAGTAGGTCAGCTTAATGCATCAGCATAGCTGGATCCCACCCCTTGGGGAAAGACAGGTGAGTTTCATGGAGGTGCTTAAAAGCCTGTATTGTGCTTCCCTACGTACCTAATGTTCATTGGTGGTATGATGGGGTGGCAATCCAAATGGCAGGTGCTGCTACACTAAAGTCCCTGAACTACAAACTTTGGGAGCATACAATACTACTAGGAGTGATTGTCTCAAGGATCAAAGTGACTGGGTGCGGGGATAAAAGGTATGAGGCATTTCTGGAGGTAACCTTGATCACACACAGACATCTTTGGAAAAATAAGATGCATTGAAATCAATAGGATTTATCTAAAAGTGTGGTTAGGACTTGGGATGCCAGACACTCCTTGCATTTCAGAGAAGCTTGCATCTTGCTGGAGAGGGAGAAATAAAAGATGCATATCCCGCTCTCTTCCTTTCACCTGTTGGATTTATTTGTGAGATTTATCTTGGGGTCCTTCGGAACACTCACAACGTCTCTGATAATTCAATGGTTCCATGTAGGAAAATATAGCACAGGCTAGTAATAACACTGTGTTATAATGGCCTGTAAAACAAGACATCCAGATTTACACTTTGAGAGCTCTGTTAGTAGTTAATCTGCAGCTGACCACCTGCAGAGGGGAGCTGGAAGAGCCGCCTTTTGATCTTCTTTGTGAAAGGACCTTAAAGGGTGGGAAGAAAATAGAAGAAAAAATAAATGTGGATGAACCTTAAAAGGTTTTGGTGGAAATATTCTGTTTGGAGCCATTTGGTCCTTTGAACAAGAAAAGTCCATATAGGACATTAAATGTATGGCCGTGGAAGGGGAGGGGAAAACATCTGTGTTTTAGGTCAAGTAGGATCAACATACATTTAATGTAACTCTGCTAACTTCTCACAGGTCACTGCCTGTCTGCTAGACTCATTTGTATGGTTTCTCTTCTCTCAGAGTGGGTCAATAAAGACACGTCATTTTTCAAACAGAATAGAGGAAATGTGATGAGAATCTCCCCCCTCTCTGAGTGTGTGTGTGTGTGTTTGTGTGTGTGTGTGTGTGAAAGAGAGAGAGAGAGAGAATGTTTGTGTGAATGGGGTATGGTGGGTATGTATGTTAAGATCCCACCCACATTGGCCACCATTGAGAGATCTAAAGGTTACCGAGACCCACCAGGCACAAAGCAGCTGTGGAAGGGCAAGGCTAGTACCAAAATGAAGGTGGGGATTGGCATGATTACTTGCCACTTAATGATATAATTTTCTATTAATACCTAATTCCCCTTTAGGCTTCACCGGATGATCTATTTATTGAGAATTCAGTCTGATTTCCTTGTCTGGACTTTGTTGCGTATTTGTTGAGCATTGTATGACAATGAACATTCAGCCTGATTTGCTTGTGGGGTGTTTTCCTGTTAAATATTAATCCAGCCCACGCTTTTCAATGCATTTCCCTGTCACTTTCCAAACTGCAAAAAGTCAGCTTCTTTTCAAAAGTAGATTTGTTATGCAAGGGTGACAAAAACCCTTAATCCTCTTTAATTGCAGAAACCGAAAGGAATTTTAACCTTTAATCTGTTATGTGCTTGAATTCCTCCTGCAACATACAGGTGGTCTGGAGGCACCTTTTGGAAATTGCTAAAATCTTTGTGACTGTGATTTCCTTGTGGCAGGGAATTCCATTCCATTCCCTTCCTTGTGGCTAAGATCAGATATTGGTTCTAGAGGCATTGACCCAGCCTCCCTGTCTGAAGCAGAATATACTGATTCAGTGACACCAAATGGAGGCGGCTTTTTATTTTATAGTGTTATGGTTTGGGGAGTCAGTATGCATGGTACCTGTGGTTCCTTTCCAAACCTGTGATCCTATACCCGTGAGGTTACAATCTACAGGAGGAAACCTGGTGAACCAGTCAAACCAGTTCCTTTGTTAAGGTAATGGCCTTGGCCCGCCTCATCAGCATCTTAAAGAGTTAGTTTAAAAGATATGTATTGCCATAGCAACAATTGAAGATGCTTTCAGATGCACATCCCTACCATGGGGAGTGTGCAAATTTTGGCTGATGCAGACAGTTGCAAAGGCAGAGACTTTTCTTGCTGTGTGCTGGATCTCCCTGGGCATTTAATGGGAAGGCAAGCTCTGAGGAATGCTAATGCCGTGAGACCTTCCAACCGATGCTGAGGTTGTATGTATGTGTAAATAAAACCATATATCCTAAAGACAACACAGTCTCCAGTGATCTTCAGTCCAAGGAAATTGAACTCTGAGTAAACACTGGAACGCCTAGAGTCTCTCAACTTTCAAAGTTTGGAGTGTGTGCAACAATAATTTCCCTCCTCTCCATATAGGTATATTTTTACTTATCTTTTGTTACTTCTTCTCCCCTTCACCTTTCATGCTTCATTTGTACCCTATTCTCACCCCAAACTGCCAGTTTCTTTCGTCCCTCCTCCATGGCTCCTTTTACACCTACTTCTTCCTGCTATAACTGTTTTCCCCTCTTACCCCCTTCCTCTCTCTTCCCAGATGATGGTGAAGATGATGATGGTTCATAGAACAGCTGCTGCTAGTCTAGACCAGGGATTGGGTTGCTCTCACCTGGAAGTGAGCTGAGAAGATTCACTGGAGGCGGTCCCCATCCCACAGCTTGAGAGATGTTGCTCTGGAGCAATGTGTACGACTTTCCCCTTATTCTTTTGGTTGCCTCTCTTGCCCCGTCAAGATCACCTTGAGAACTGTACAGATGTAAGAGGCTGCAGAGCCGAGCATCTCTGCAGTGGAAACATTTTTCCTAATTGCAGCCGCTTCACCCCCACTACAGTCCCACATAAGGCCATGGAATAATGAAATTGAGTAGACCAGATGGCAAGCAGCATCTGGTCTGGCGGTCAGATGAATATATAGACATCTGAACATAAACTTTAACAAACACCTGCAAAATAGAGAGGCAATCTCAGAGCAGTGCTATATTCACAAAGAGCTGATCTGGTGGATGCAAATTCAACCTATTTTTTAAAAATATGATAGCTACATATAAAATATATCAAGTCAATGAGAGGGGGGTAACCTCAAATATAAACAGTCTCTGAAACAATAATTTACAAATCAAATGATAGTCCTAAATTCAGTCTTAGAAGTCAACTTCCAGAGCTGCCAAATGTGTTTCGACTCCCAGCTTCATCAGCAGCTATTGTACAGCACGCAGGACTTCAATTCATCTTCTTCCATGTATATTCATGAAGAATAATTCATATCTTCTTCAGCTGCGGAAGAACATTTTGCTGTTCACATGGGGCTTTAAAACACTGAAAGCTTCCAGACTAAAGCATAAAAGATATTCAAAACAAAATGGGACTCAAAAGTTTCCATGTTCTAAGAACATGTTCTCAGTAAAGTTACCTCACCTGTAGAGCTCAGCGATTGATTGTGTAGATAAGCAGTGGGATAATCTTTGAGGTATGCTGGACCCAAACTGTCTTGGGCTTTACATGCTAAAACCAGCACCTTGAACTTGGTAGCTGATTGGCAGCCAGCCTTGAACCTCCTGGCTAGAGTTGTTAAGGGTTTATGTAACTAACTCTTCACTTCCCCATTTATTTTCAGGTTCCAGTTTCCCCTTCTACTGCCCTTTCAATGTTCCATAGATCCAGTCCTTGTCAGGCAATTTGGAAGGTGTGTAAGAAGTTTTTATTTTTATGTTGACAGGGGCCACCCAAAACCAAGGTAGCCATTTCTAGATGTTCAGGGGACTCACTAACTAGACAAAAGTATACAACTTTGTGTTAGTGAGTCTACTGAGCATCTAGCAATGCCTAGCTTGTTTTGGGTGGCCCCATTCTGCTCCCAGACTGATAGGCCCTTGACTACCTGAGTTAGTTATTAGGGGAAGTTTTATGCAATCTAATTTTATTTCTGGGCCTTTTCTATTCTTAAGCCTTCCATTCCAACGAGTTTTGAGAAAGCATCACGCAACACTCACTGGCACCTGTACCGATTACTCAGAGGGACTTTAGTTCTGTGAATTGATAATCTGGGGCTTGTAATTCTGTGCAGAAAGAAGAAAATATGCTGCCGGTTCATTTACACAGCAAATGGGAATGGGAATATAATTCTGTGGGGACTAATGTTGTTTGGTTAGCTACAAACCATGCCTGACATTTACTGTTCTGCCTCTTTTTGTGTGTGCTCCTGTAGTACACTGTTTAGAGAGATACTGCAATAAATCTGGGGGGAAATTGTTTTTACAAAGTTCATAGCTGCATTTGCCACCTTTAATATTAATAGGAGAGTATCTTTAAAGTGAGCAAATTGAGAAAGTGGCTGAAAGTATAGTTTATAAAAGAAGATTAGTGGGTTTAATATGCACTGGAGAGTCAAAGAAAAATCTTATTACTGTATGGAGAAATTAGCTCATAAAGAAGCTAATACAGCAGGCTGGGGAGTAATTTTTAACAAGGGTTTTATGATGCACAAGTGTAGGCAAGCTAATGAACTTATCTTTCTGGTTATTTTCAGACTGAAGCAGTGTTGTTGTTGTTTTTTTATTGTATTTTCCCAGTACTTGTCTTTTTTAAAAAGTAAAATACATTTAATCACTTTCAGTAAAAGGAAGTGATTACTTTGATGAATTAAATACAATCTTGTGTTTTGCCCTTCACTGGGGTGGCAATAAAACTGCGATCAGCTGATAATCAACAGGAAAAAAACACAGTTTGGCATTATTATTTGGGGGTTAAGGGCCACCTTTGGGGTGGATATTCCTTTCCAGAGAGTATCTGCTCCTGCCTAATTTACCAAATGCACCAATCTGATTAAGCAATCCTATATGTTAGCTCAGGCCCGACCTGTTTATTCTAGCTTCTTTCTAGGTAAACGTGCCAAGTATTACAGCATCAGAAGTAAAGTCCTAAGCACAGAACCAGATCAAGCATTTAGTTTTATTATTGTAAACGTTTTCAATAACAATTACAGTGGTACCTTAGTTTATGAACTTAATCTGTTCCGGAAGTCCGTTCTTAAACCAAGGCGTTCTTAAACTGAGGTGTGCTTTCCCATAGCAGCGGGGGACTCAATTTACAAATGGAACACACTCAACAGGGAGCGGAAGATGTTCTGCTTCCAAGGCAAAGTTCACAAACCAAAACACCTACTTCCGGGTTTGCAGCGTTCTGAATCCAAGTTTTTCATAAACTAAGCTGTTCTTAAACCAAGGCATCACTCTACAAGGAAAGAGAAGGTAGAAAAAGTCAAACAGGAGCAATAGTGGTAACAACAAAATAACAAATAGTAGCCCCTTATTTTTAAAAAAGAAATGTATCTCAAATGCTTGAAATATCAGTAGCTACATTGTGTTCTTTACAAAACTGACAAATAAGTATCAATTCCAAAGTAAAACACTTTTTAAAATTTAAGTTGTTTCTATACCACATCATTACCAAGGTCTCTGCTAGTAATACGTTCTTTTAGTCAAAGTTAAATGTATATGCTTTTATTTTTTGAAAAAGTGCCATGTTTGAGGGTGAATGTTCTTTTCTGGAGAGAACAGACTCCTGCTTCCATAACCAGATTTAGATGTGAAGTACAGAACCATTGCAACCTTTTGTCTCAGCCATGCCGTTGTGCGTGAAAGAGCCATGTGACCTTTGACATCCATAAAACAGACATCTGAAGAATGTCATCTCCAATAGCAGGAGACCATGTAGAGGAGGGGATTGGTTAATACAAAGTGTCCATCTGTCAGCACCCCAGAATGTTCAGAAGGGGGAATGAGCACATTTTCCTGCCCGCGGCTGAATAAAGCCTAGTCCTTCTTTACACTGTTCTGCAATGTGTGCTGTTGAAATTAATTACAGTAAGCCTGCAACTTACACACATTTAGCATGCACCCATTCAACTTCATGCACTTGGCAAAAAAAATTAAAAGGAGAAAGAAAGGTGGCGGAAATGGGGCAGGTGTCTGGGGAAAAAGACTTTGGCAATTCCAGTCGCCATCAATTCCATTGTCTTTTGACTACGTGCAATTTTTGCTTTAGGCGCGATCCCTGGAACATAACCTGCATGTAAATTGCAGACATTCTGCAATTCATACTCTGAAGGTTGCATCTAAGTTCTACTCAAAGTCGACTCATTGAAGTGAATGGACCTAAGAAAGACATATCCAGCAATTTCAATGGGTCTGATATGAGGAGCTCCAACACTGACTGGATACAAACCTGAAGGTTTAGAAGATTTTCACTGTTGTGTTTTCATTATGTTTTTAGGCCACAAACTTTTCACAACATGGATTGCAATGATTTTAAGAACACTTAACTCTGTGCTGCATTGGGCACTTACCAGGTTGCAACCTATTGATACATACCTGAGAATGAGTCCTGTTGCATCTCGTGGGACTTGATTCTGAATAAGCAAACACAGGCTTGAGAGACAGGACTAGGACCTTGTCAGGGAACTGACATCGGAACGAGAGGCGAAGGGGAGGCTCCCAGATGATGCTGGCGAAGGACCCAGCAGCAGGGGGAGAAACAGCTCAGTAGAGGGGGAAGCCAATCAGCGCAACACCAGGGATAAAGGGGGACAGATGGGGGAATTGGAAAGAGGGCTCCAGGACTCTTCACTGGACATCAGTGAGGAGAGCCCAGGTCCTCCGCTACCCACGCCTTCCCTGAGCAGAAGACTCCCGCGCAGTGAGAGGAGGAGACTGGGTGTCAAACAACTTTTATGTTGGAAGAGGTTCAAGAAACACCCACTGACGGATTCTGCCAGTGACTGAGGCAGCCACGATGAGAAGGGGCTGTGCAGTCAGAAAGGTTTAACAAGGCAAATTAACCGAGAAAGGCACCAGTTTACGCACGAGTAACTCATACCTATTACAGACCTGGAAGATCAGAGCTCAAATCCACACTCAGCTATGAAATTTGCTGTGTGACCTTGGGCAGTCACTGTCTTTCAACCTAACCTACCTCAGAGGGTTGTGGCGAGGATAAAATGGGAAGCAGGGAGTGGCATACATTCTACCTTGATATTTGGAATTTGCTGTGTATCAAATTTATTTATAACATGCAAGATGTTAAAGAATTCTCTTGTACATTAAAAAAAACAGGCACCCACGCATCGGTGAAAGAAATCACTTACGGCTGTATTTTATTTGTTTTATGTTTTTTATATTTACTAATCCCATCCCCACAGGAAAAGCGTCAACTCAAACACTTTATGAGATTATTCGCTACCCAGCATCATTCTGTATGGAGTATATCATTAACAATCTATGCATAGTAAACACAACAGAGATAACTTGCTCTGTTGTCTATTCAAAAGTGTTTTCATTTGTGACAGAATTCCTCTACAGAGGAACTGGAAATACCACGTCTGTTAATCTTGTGGACATCTGTGACATTGATTGATCACTTTGCAATATTGACCTTTAGTAATCATTGCATGACTCATGTGACTGAAGGGTGGGATTATATCTACCTGGAAGACTGTCTTGTTGAAATTAATAGGAATTACGTCCGAGTAGACTTGCAAATGATTGTGCTGTAAGTCTTATAACTCTTTTGTCTATTCCACTGGTCACTGGAAATCCAGATGCCTGCCTGGTGTTTTCTCTGAGTAGTGGTGATGCTGAAATTCCTTATTAGACTGTCCACAATACAAACCTAGCCAGTTGATAGTTCTCATGTGTATAATAAACCTAGACTATGATATACCAAGATTGTTTTGTAATTGAAAATAAGATATACTATAATCATGATTATTTTGTGTGTGCGTGGCTATGTGGTCTGAGCTGCTGGTGCGACTCAGCAGCAAAAGCCAGGTGGTATCCACCATCTTTTCATGTTGCTTACTTTAGCCCTTCAGTTGCACCATGTCTGCGTAGTAAACTAAACACAAGTGGCAATGGCTAGTGAGAAACCAATGTATGGCAATGTGTGACCCATAAGGGTAGAAAAGAAACATTCTACATATGTGCTGAAATTCAGCCATGACTCAAAAGCTGGGAATATAGTGTAGGTTTCTTCTGAGCTTTCCTTCAGCTGGGTTTGTAAACCATGCCCATCTCTACTCCTGATTATCCTTCACCAGAAGCTTGCTTCCTCCTTTTTTCATAACCAGTGTGGTATATTCAGACACACAGTTCTTTTTCACATGCCTTTAGCTTCTTAGGCACTGAAAATAAGCATGAGGGTATATCAAGATAAATGTCTTCACAAAATTTGGAAGCAGGATTCTATGGGGGAAGGTGCGGTGAAATGGTTCTAGAGAGCATAAAAAGTGTCTACTCAATTTGCTATGTATTCTGGAGAAAGTCAAAGATCCTGGTTTCTGTTTTATTTGTTTGTGGGGAGCAGTTATAAGAGTTCATTTGTGGACTAGGGTGGTGGGATGTCTACATTTTTAAACAAGTGTGTGGGGTGTATACACACACACACACACAACCACAACAACATCAGTTATTGGAAAGATTAGAAAATCTGGTGCCCATTACAGGAAGAGCTATAATTCCTCATATTCTTTCTGCAGATTACTAAAACCATGTAGCATTTCAAACATGCACAGAGACCAAATCTGTAGGATGAATACAAATGAAGCTTAGGCAAACAATGTGATGGTGGTTTCACCTAAACGTGAATGGGAATATTTATACGATAAGAGGATGCTAACCAAATGGTACAGATAAGTGTGACCTTGTCAGAGGCATGTCTGGAAATGGGGAAGGGGAAAAAATGTTGGCAGGAGACGATTTTCTCCTTGCTGCTTCCCTGTTTTCTTGCTGCTCTGACCAGCTGAGCGAACCATCCTGCGATTTTGTAGAAACAGCTTGCTACTCTCTCTGGTGATATTTCCATAAGTTGTTCCAAGATCGTTGAAGTGTGAGGAACTGGCACCAAGGAGGTGGGGCACTACCCTGTGGATTTTCAAGCACAGGAAGTTCTGGATTTATATTCTAAAATAATCCTCACGTTCACAAGGATGAACTTCTTGGGGAGAGTAGGTTGGTACTACATAGTCAGAAATTGCTGGCAGCTATTTGGGAGAAGGAGGCCTGGTTTCTTTTGTGACCCAGGATTCCTGGCCCCCTTCCCTTCCCTAGGCTATTTAAACGGAACTGGCTGTCATGCCGAGAAGAGCTGGCTTGCCCTGCCAGTAGAACCATGGCTGAGGCTCATCTTACTACAGAGAGACCATCTGCTACCACTGTTCCGCACAGGAAATGATCTCTGACTGAAAACAGTTCACACGGTATGTTGCCTCCTGAAGAAAAGCAGAAGTATATGGTGATTACTGAGGTACAAGACCTAATATATAATTAAAATGACGCAGTACTGCTCATTCAGGTGAGTAGTTCAGTGCGAAACCAGCTAAACTGAACTGCTGCAATGTAAGATTATGTAAGCAAACAGAGAGAGACAATCTGAGCTCTTCTTCTGCTTTAACTGAAACTACTGCCCAACCAGAAGCTTGCAAGACAGCAACAGTGGAGAAGAGGTGTCTGATTCTGCCCTAGTTATGGCGTTGAACAGGAAGTATGAGTTAAAAGGTGATACTTGGGCAAAGGAGTAAATAGGAGGCTGTGGCTTAGGTTTGTTGATGATGAAAATTTACCCTTATTGGTCATTTGTCATTTTACAAAAAAATCCGCCAAAGTGATTTACTAAGATAATACAAGCATAAAACTAAATATAACCAAACAAAATAAAAGCTAAATACCATCCATTACATCTATAAAAAGGCAGGCCTACCCTATTCCATAAAAAAGGCAAGGAAGAGGCATATTTAATACCCTCGCTATTAAGGGCCAAAAGTCTGAGTATAAAGAAATGTTTTTGCCTGGTGCCTAAAAGTAGATAATGATGCTGTCAGGTGTGCCTCCTTGGGAAAAGCATTCCACAAGTGGGGAAACACCACTGAACAGGATCATTCTCATATTGCCACCTTTATTCAGGGCATCAGTATTATGGGTAACCTATAGTATTCCATTATTGTAAAATTCCCATCCCCATGAGGTTTGCTTGGCCCCTATACTTGCCTCCTCTCAGAGACAGGTAAAACATGTTTGTTCTCCCAGGATTTTGAAAATGAGGAGCCTATGCTACTGAAAGGCATCGAGGATTAATGCTGTTGATCTGCTGAATTGTTTTAGATAGTGTCTATTTCATTGCTTTTAATGGATTGCACTTTCGTTTTTAATGTTGTGAAGTGCTTTGTAAATTAGACAAGTGAAAAGCGGCATAAAAATATGGTCTGTAGATAAAGTGGCAATTAGGCATGATAAGCTGTCCAATAACTGAGCTGCTTAGTTATGAGCAGAGTTCCACGCACAGCCCTTCTGCAACCGATTAGCCAATATAGTGCCATGAATATGGTTGAATGAAAGGTGAGATTTGCAAACCTGCTAGAACTTTCAAATGGAGCAAATGGAATAGCGACTGGCAATGGGGAAATGTACCATACCACATTAGGCTGCGGCTGGGGAGTCACCATTTTTAAAGGTGCTATTACATAGGGCTGACATAAGCAGCAGCATAGCTAGCCACGCAAGCACCCAGGATGGTGTCCACGGGGTGGGGTGAGCCAGGGCACGGCGTGCTGTGTGGAGCCTCCATTGAATCCACCACCACCTCCCTCAGCTGAGAGAGAGCCGGCAGGCAGACGCACGCCCCAAGCTGCCGTTTTGGGCAGTACAATGCTTGCATGCATTTAACCCGCCACTGTCAGGGTCCTGTCAATGGCTCCCAGTTGTTGGTCCAGGAAATTATAAATACAAGGAAAAGGTTCTTACAGTCGTTTTTTATCTCAAACTTACAGAGAGATGCTACAGAACACAGCCCCTTGGATAATGGCATTGTCCCGAGTGAATCACCACCACCCCTTTTCTCTCGCTTCCTCATTCGTCATCATCATCACCTTCTCTATGGGTGCTGCTAAGGGCCCTCTGTCTTTGAGCTCTCTGCTCTCCTACTTTTAAGGCTTGCCAGGTTTTGGGAGATGGTGGGTCTCAAATGCTTTCTAGTGATGACGTGTCAGCCAGTTGCCACTCCGGTTCTGCCTGCTCCTCCTCTCCTATTATTTCCCAACTTTTCCCCTCATCTGCCTCTGAGCCATGACCTCCCGCAAACCACTGTTGTAAATCTATACTGTCTTAGAAGAAGAAGAAGAGTTTGGATTTGATATCCCACTTTATCACTACCCGAAGCTCAATAACTTCTGGTGGGTGCTCCCCCTAAAAAAAAGTCAGTGGACATTATGATGGTGTTATGTATGTCATGATTGCCACAGCAATGCTGAGGCAACTGATGGCAAATTGTCCTTACGGATACCAGCTTGGATAGTTTTAAAAGAGGGTGAGTCATGTAGGATCATGCTATCAGCAGGGCTTTTTTTCCAGCTGAAACTCACCAGAACTCAGTTCTGGCACCTCTTAGATGGGTGCCATTGCCATTCCAGGAGAACAAGGGAGGTGTTCATGGTGAGTTCTGGAACCTCTTTTTTCTAGAAAAATAGCTCTGGCTATCAGTAGCTACTAGCTGCAATGGCCTCCATTACTGAAGGCAAGATTTCTCTGAATTGCTGAGGAATGGAAGTGGGGAGATTGCCATGGCTCTCAGGAATTGCTTGCAGGCTTCTCATGGACCTCTGGTTGGCCACTGTGAGAACAGGAAGCTGGACTAGACGGGTCATTGGCCTGATTGAGCAGGGCTGTTCTTAAATTTTATAAGGTATATTGCAGCCCTAGTCTTTTGAGAATGGATCGCTCAAACACGAATGTGCTTTGTCAGCACTACTAGGTCTGCAAGGAGAGACCTGTAACTGAGAGTTCAGGTTCTTATTTCCAAACCCTTCTCTTGGCATAGACTCTGCAAGGCCAACCCTGAAGCAGCTGAGGAAATTTTGCTTATTTATCATGGCAGGTGTGTCCTGTTAATCGCCAGGGTATTAAGGGAGATGAGAAGAGGGAGGCAAGTCTCCATGACTGAGATTCTTCTAAAAAGAAATCTTAGAAACAACAAAACAGATGAAGAAATCTTAAGTTTATACACACATGTATCCAAATACTGATATAAAGTCCAACCATAAGGACGTCAGATAGGTTTTGGTCTCTGAGCTATGCATATGTTACAGGAGAGGGTGGGAACTCCACCTGCTCACAGTCCAGCTCTATTAAAAGCAACTAATCCTCATAAAACTGACCTTTCTGCTCCCCCCCATCTCTAATTTCCTGCATTCCTCGCACTCCTCTATTCTCGCTTCTCCCCATCCAGTTTGCTTTTCAACATACTTATTCATAAACAGATGTTATAAATTACCTTTCTTGTCTCTGGTAACTCATCCCACATGCCTTATGTCATTTTATGAAATAGTTTTCCTTAACCTTTCCATTTGCCTCTGTTTTCCAATGCTTAGAATATAGTCTCATTTTTTCCCCTTTCAAGTATTTTTCCCCCCTACAGAAAACAATGTACTGCAGATAAACAGCGAGGACTTTAATGCAGTCCAGAAGCATGGAAGACCTTCTTCTCTTCCTCCTAGGTATGAGAGCAGAACTTGCCCCTTCGTTACATCCCTTTGAAACATGAAAATAAATTAAAATAAAATCAGCTTCAACTCTCTATTATATATTTCTTCAAAGGCCTGAAATATTGTGGCACTTTGCTCTGGTTTCAAACCTATCTGTGATTTGGCTGCGCATATATTTTTTCATAATAAGACTACAGTTGTTGCTTAAAAAAAAAGCTTATCGAGAAACCAGTCCCTATTATCATTATGTAACATATGTGTGATTTATGAGGACAGCTGTATAAGGTGATTGTCTCTACCGTAAATCATCTCCATAGATAACAGTTCTCATCTTTATATCTTTTTCGCACTCTTTGCAGTGTCATTCTTGAATGTAATGGCAAATCTGGTTTTCTACTTCCTCATTGGGCTGGTCTATATCTCACTGACTTACATCTTGGTTAAGTATTAGGGAGAAACGCCTTGACGATTAAAAATTTGGTTTGACAATGGAACCATTACCTAAAGGTGTGGTGGGCCCTCCCACACTGAAAGTCTTTGAAGCAGATGCTGGACAACTGTCTGTTGAGGAAGCTGTCCTTCTGGATCTCCTTCATCAAGTGGGGACTGAATTGGATGGCCTGTCACATCCACACATATAGTTAAAGCACATTTGAACCACATGGATTCTTACAAAGAATCCAATGGGCTCCAGAAGGTTGCTGGCAATGGTAGCTTTGTGAGGAATAAACTGTAGTTTCCAGGATTCCCGGGGGGAGCCATGTTATTTCAGTGTGTTTTCAATGTGGAATGGCTTTAAAAGGGGATTAGACAAATTCATGGAAGATAAGGCTCTCAGTGGCTACTAGTTTGATGGTTATTGCTCTGTCTCCATAGCCTGAAGACCACTTGCTGGAAACTACGGGATGGTAGAGTGCTCCTGCGCTTTGGCCTGACTTGTGGGTTTCCCACAGGCATCCGATTGGCCAGCTGAATGGAGGTTGCTGCTCAGCCTACAATTTCAGACAGGGGGCATTCCCAGCTGTACCTTGAGATGGCAGAGGTTGAACCAGAGACCCTCTGCATGCAGAGCAGATGCTTGGCCACTGAGCTATGGCCCTTCCCTCTATGAGGAGTAAAACATGAAATTCAGATAATGAAAACATATGGACAAGGGCGTTTTGGATAATGAGTTTTTCTATTTATGATCTTAAATTAAAGCCATCTTTAGTGATAGCCAGCAATTATGATGTCTTTAATTGCTAACATTATGGACATTTGCCACAATATAGAAAACTATTTTTAGATATGCCCAAGGGCTTACTTGCATCCTGTTTGTTTTTCTCCCCACCCCCCACCTGCTGCAACTGAGCCCAAGTGCACAGAAATTCACCTGAAAAACACATGGAAATTCACCTGGAAAAAATGCAGGTCCAAAGATCTGTTGCATGTTTGTCATTCAGTTCTCTGAATTGTGTTCAATACCTCTCCTCAGAATATTATTGTTAATAAAAACAAGAACAAAGCCTGTTTTTTTAGATGGACAGTGTGCCTTAAAATATGATTGGGGCATAACTGAATAGCTAATAAAGCAATATTCTATTGAAAACTGTCTTCAGTTTTCCAATTCCCTCAAGGAAGCTAATGTGAGGTTCAATTAAACTGAATATTTGATAAGCAAGCAATGAAAAGAATATTTGATAAGCAAGCTTGCCAGCTGAAAAACAAAACCTAACAATGGGCCTTCTGGTTAGATAAAGTCTGTCAAAACATTTAAAAAGTGGAGATGGAAATTGTGGTGTATATGCATTTACATGGAGCAGAATAATCTTGTTGAGGAAATGAGTGCAATTTCTCCTTGGACATCTCACTGAGATTTCAGCTCTGCATGGCCAATCTTAACTTTTTATCCATTAAAAGGGGTGCAGAACCTCTTCAGCCCAGTGGGCTGGATCTTTAGCTCCCCCGCTCCCAATAGACAGCTTTAGCAGGTGGGTGGGGTCATCCACCAATCAATCACCACATATCATGGTGACCAGTTTTCCCTTTGCGTGCTGCTCATCCTCACTGACTTCAAACCTTGCTTTGAAAGTTTAAAAATAATAATAAAAGAATTAGAATGATAATTACAGAAGGAAAGACTGCCAAGATCAGGTTTGGGGGTGTGTGTTTTTCTCTCCACAGGAGGAGACATAGCAAAAAATGGGAGATACCAGGAGACAGTAATAAGTTTAAATTATGCAGTTGAAAAATAAGAAGAATAGGTGCAAGTATTTTTAAAATAAAGAACTGAAGAGTGTGAAGTGCACACAAGTAAACTTTATAAACACTCCCTGGCTGTGTTGTATAGTGCAACAAACCACATGTGTCAGGGACAAGACATAGGAATTTCACACCAATAACTCATATTGGTAATATTTCATGGAGATAGCAGAAAGATTCACAACAAAATAAACCCAACTCATGCAATGATATAAATTAAAGTAAATGGACTACCCAAAAGACAAACAAAAACAAATTCAACATGAAGATGCTGCTTCTCCATGCTGAATGCATCATGCCGATGGAGTCTGAGTAGATGCATTACCAGAACTATTTTCATATTTATTCAGCCATAGCAGTCAAGCAGGCAACCATGTCCTCTGACAGGAGTTCTAGTTTGTTGCTGCACTGCCTGGTGCATATCTAAAGGGCACCATGGTTATTTTATAGCTTAAGGTCTTCTCAAACCTTTTCATCGCTACACACTCTTTCATAATGCAGTATCTCAGCAGCTTCTCTGTCTCTTTCCCCTCAGTACAGGAACATCCAGAGTCTTTTCCTTCCCCCACACTCCCCTTTTGACAACCGAGGAGTTTGATCACCTGGCAAATGTAGGCGTAAGCTACAGACACCAGAAGAACAACCAACACCATCTGAGCAATCGTATCACTTGCAGATGATGAGGATGCCGTTTGGCAACTTGGTTTTCTGGCCCAATTGGAGACGGTGCCTCGTGTGATTGGGCAGATGGTCATCCAGGCATTGGCTAAAAGGGGTGACTTCCTCTTGAGCCAGCACATCGTTGGATTCCCAGCATTGGCACAGCAATCATGGCTGCTGAGCTGCTGTTCCACTTGGCCTTAACATGGTGTAGCTGTACTCTGCAAGCTACTTTACCCATAGTGCCAGGATAAAGTCAGGGACAAAGGCTTGGAAAAGACCCTTAGGCAGCAATGTACAGAATGTTAATCGGCACAGCTAGGAATAGCGGCGCTTTCCTGCAGTACTGCTCCTTGATCATTAAGGATGTGTCGGGAACATTTGCCCAGTGGATGAGGATTTCTCACTGTCAGTGAAAATCGATCCATAGGATTGGGCTACCTACCACCAGCCTGTCCATGAAAACTGTAACATCCCAGATATCACCGTGCAAGGCCAGTTGGCATTAAATTCCGGTGCGGTAATAGGCAGCATTGTAGTTCGGCACCTATAATCCCATGTTTAGATATCCGCATTTCCCCTGCAAACAATCTGAATAATGAATCAAATGGTCTCAGCAGTAATTGGATCTTTTTCTGTGTAATTAGCCATTTCCCACCCTGCATTATAATTTTAAGTAGTATGGCTGAATTGAGCAACTCGCGAAATGAGTCATTATGTGAAGGCTTTTAGGGAAGTTATTTCTGGAGGTCTTGCTATGGAGGCTAAAATCTGTCTAAATTAAAAGAACTGACAAGCAGCAATCAAGGCTGCAAAATAAAGGTGCTCAGTAAGCAGCCCTATTACAATCAGAAAGAAAGGGGAAGCAGATCCCTGTCTTGCGCAGGGAAGCAGAGGAAATGATGAATACCTTAGGTAACTCATTCTGTGCAAAATCAATCTTTCACTGTCAATTTTAAATGAACTAATTTGTCCACAAATCTGCTCAGTCAGTTTGGAAGCATTCTCGGTTCATCCATATTAGCAAATCCTTTAATCTTGACTAGTCCACTGAGTAAGAAATCTAGAAATGTGTTAATATGACTGGACATATGTAGTAGGATAAGAATTGATTCTTTTAATTAGTGTCTACTCAAGTTATAGTGCCTTCTTTTCCTGAACTATTGACCCACTGGTACATAAAAAAGATTATTTTTATGACTAATATAACTTGTGCAGATAGGTTTAACTCTTTCTTGATTGGTCATTGCACTCCTATTTATTTATTTATTTATCTAGTGAAAAACAACAACCAGATATTGTGAATAATGGCTTTAACAACCGTTCATGATTTGCATGAATCATCTCTTTAGGGGATATTTATTTCACGTGTTGAATGCCTAAAATAAGTTTTTAAAATGTAACAATCCTTATGCAGGCTTATTTATTACCTCTTTTTAAAATTCTCCCATTTCTCCTGAGGAGCAAAAGAGAAGGTGTATAGTTATACACCCTTCCCTTTTATACTTATATCAACCAGTGATATGGTAAATTTTGAAGTGCAAGAGCTCATCACGACAGTTTCCACTAAGTCAAGCGTACCCCACCAGCTATGGCTGGCAGCCTATTGAAGACTCAAGAAACCTGCTTTTTTTGCTGCCTGAGTTAGCAAAAAACAAGACACACAAAAACTAAACATTCTGTTTGATTCTGGGAAAAGGTCTTAAACTTCCCTGCAAGGAGCATTTAAATTCTGGGTTCAACCACAGCTTTCTTTTCACTGACTCACTCGTAAGGTCTCTCTATGCGTGATGAACCAAGGGTCAAACTGTTTGATCATGGGAAATCAAAATAACATAGCAATCAATGAAATGAACATATTCTAGTTTTTATTTATAGATTCATATTTAGCATTGCAGTTTGCATTCTGCTTTTTACCAACTTTTAAAAAGAGATTAAATGCATTAGTCAATCAAAAAACAACAACAACACAAAAAAAACAAAAACCCAAGGAGCCTATAATGGCACTTTGAGAGGATGGACAATTATTAATTAGGTAACACCTATCATTCTGCTATTGCTGCTACTTGTGCAATAGATGCATTTTACACTAAAGAGTATACAGTGTGGCGTTATTCTAGTATTATGAAGAGGAGAAATGGGAGTAGCAGTAGTTTTTAATGCCTAGGTTATTGCCAAATCTGCAAACACTCCTTTTGCAGATGCAAGGGTGAACAAAAGATGAATGGCCCACTCTGTCAGCGAGTACTTTTTGCTAATTGATCGCATTTCCATTTTAATTAAAAAGCCTGCACTCAGAGTGGGTGGGATCACAAGATGTCATCAGCTCTGTTTTCCTTAATCATGGAAGGTGAATGGAAAATTTGAAGTGCCTGCAATCTCACCGGCTCTGAATACAGCTTGTTGCTTTGACCACTGCTTGTCCCACCTATATAGAGTGGCATTCTGAATGATAAGAGGTGGAATGTGTTTTAATGTGAAATAAACACTAGCCAGCTGATTACTTTCTTTTACTGAGCATCCCAGCTGGTCTCTAAGGCATATCTTTAGAAAGCACATCCTAGCATCATATCCCCCCCTCCCCACTTTACCTGAGCAACCCACAGGTCTACCAGCAAGGCCAATATCACTATATCTAGATCAGGGGTCAGCAAACTTTTTCAGCAGGGGGCTGGTCCACTGTCTCTCAGACCTTGTGGGGGGCCGGACTATATTTTGGAAAAAATGTGAACACATTCTTATGCCCCACAAATCACCCAGAGATGCATTTTAAATAAAAGGACACATTCTACTCATGTAAAAACACGCTGATTCCCGAACCGTCCATGGGCCGGATTTAGAAGGCGATTGGGCTGGATCCAGCCCCCGGGCCTTAGTTTCCCTACCCATGATCTAGATCCTATGTGATAGATGCAAAGAACAATTATTTCAAGGCAATAGGCATCCAGTAGAGTAATATTTCTGTCTCCACACCCCTTTTTTTAAAAAAGCTAGAAGCGTACAGTGTTAGAGAGAATCAGTTAGTTCCCAGATGGAGGAGATATTATGGGGGGTGGGGGAGTGAAAACAGGATCTTCTCCACGTAACAAGGGGGGGGAAGCAATCCAACAAAAGTCCCAAGTACCAAAAATCCGTAAGAAGAATCTGGAAACTTACCAATATGAACAAACTGGACATTGTCCTGATAGTTTTTGGATAGGATGGCCAATTCTACATTTTCCCTGACAATCTGATAAGTAACCTCACGTGTTGAAACTGGAAATGTTAATTTAATACACATGCAGAATTGATTGATGGATAGTTGTCTGGAAATGAATTAAGTCCAAAAGCAAATATATTGTAAAGTAAGGTCATCTGTAAGGTTTGAAGATAAACTATAATTAATTGAGGAATATGATGCAGCACTAAAGAGAACCGTGGACAAATCTGCGGGAAGCCAGATTTGGAGACATGTTAAATTGTTTAAATTTAAATTGTTAAATTGGAGAAAATTGTTTAAATTTAAATTGTTAAATTGGAGAAAATTGTTAAATTTGTCTTAATTTAATTTGTTTTAATTAGTGACCAATTTGTAAAAACTTGAAAATCAATAAAAAAGTTTTGTTTAAAAAACAGACACACACATTTTCGTGCAAATATGAAATACATCATCAATAGAAAGAGGACAAAATGTACATTTGCTAATTTATATGTCTAGGTGCACATTTTGAAACTTTACCATGATTAAAATAGAAATATAGTACATCTGACCATATTGGAGAAGACTGATGACCTGTGTCCCTGCTCAATCTGCTGTCCAGGTGGGAATTGCATTCGAATGTAAGTAAATGTAAGCAAGCAAATAAGGAGGAACTGAAAAAAGCAGGCATACTTATCTACTTATCTACAATTTGGTTGGTGTACAAAAGGCTGAAGAATGGAGAGAAATGTTTCTCGAACATTCTTGACAACCAAAAGCCACTAGCAGAAGGTATCTTCAGAAGGTGTCTGTTATTCCAGGAGGAAGAGATGTATGTGAAAATCAGGACTTCATGGGAGACATCCCATTTAGTAAAAAAGTGGACACATATGCTTATTAGTCCCATTTAAGGGTTTTTAAGCAATGTATAAAATTTTATGGGGAAAATTAAAAACAATTATCTGAAGTAATTCCATGGATCCATGCTGCCAGGGCCCTGCATTCCAAAGCAGAACCTATATATTTAATCATACACAATTTTATGTATATACAATACATGTATACATGATGATATATGGCTACCAGTTATACTTGTGGAAGATGGTCTTGAGAGATATCTCCTGCAAATGCTGGTTACCAAATCCTCTTCTATTTCCCCACTCCACTCCATGTTACCTGAAATAGGGGAAACCATCTCTCTGGTGCAATTAAGTCTAACTGGCTTTGCTACTTTTTCTCAGCAGACATAATGGAAGGAAAACTGAGGCTGATCTCTCAAGCAAGCAAAGGATTCCCTCTGAGAGCCAGTGTGGTGTAGTGGTTAAGAGCGATAGACTTGTAATCTGGTGAACCGGGTTCACGTCTCCACTCCTCCAGATGCAGCTGCTGGGTGACCTTGGGCTGGTCACACTTCTTTGAAGTCTCTCAGCCTCACTCACCTCACAGAGTGTTTGTTGTGGCGGAGGAAGGGAAAGGAGTTTGTGAGCTGCTTTGAGACTCCTTAAAGGTAAAGGGACCCCTGACCATTAGGTCCATTCGTGACCGACTCTGGGGTTGTGGCGCTCATCTCGCTTTATTGGCCAAGGGAGCTGGCGTACAGCTTCCAGGTCATGTGGCCAGCATGACTAAGCTGCTTCCGGCGAACCAGAGCAGCGCACAGACATAACATTTACCTTCTGGCCGGAGCAGTACCTATTTATCTACTTGTACTGCATGCTTTCAAACTGCTAGGTTGGCAGGAGCAGGGACCGAGCAACGGGAGCTCACCCTGTCACGGGGATTCGAACCGACGACCTTCTGATCGGCAAGTCCTAGACTCTGTGGTTTAACCCACAGTGCCACCCGTGTCCTCTTGAGACTCCTTAGGGTATTGATAAAGCAGGATATCAAATCCAAACAACTCCTCCTCCTCCTCCTCCTCCTCCTCCTCCTCCTCCTCCTCTTCTTCTTCTTCTTCTTCTTCTTCTTCTTCTTCTTCTTCTTCTCTGCTTAGTGAAATGATCCAGTGTATTTATGGATATAGTAGCACAGGTTGAGAGGTCTTGTGTCTTAGGAGCTCTTGATATATGGTTCTTTTAGGAACGTTCAGCCTTGTTTTAGGGAACCAACTTTCTAATTATTTTCGAGTGTGTTTGGCATCCAAGTGGGTACCGAATTGTGATACTTGCCCAGTCAGCTTCCTGCAGGCTTCTTCCCAAGCATCCTAAAACCAATTTCCAGTATGGCACCACCACCACAACCCACCTGGGACTGAGATTGGCAAGAAGTGAAAACTTTTCAATGTGCATCTGCTCGGTCCATGTATGCTGTCTTGATGGGACTTGTCAGGACACATTGGCTGTGTGCAGTCAGGCCGAAGATTTCCTACTGGCTGGGGCCGAGTCATTTGCCAGGCTCTCCTTGTCAGGGAGAGTTAAACCAGTCACTGATCCTAATTCTAACACTGTTTGTTTCAGCATTCCAATTTTTAATCGCTACATGACTTGTCAGGTTGAATACAACCTGCATGGATAAAATTAAAAAATCTTCTAATAATAAGAGCATACAAGATTGCCGGCTCTAAAATCTGTTGCAATTGTACTGTGTTAAATAATACATAAAACATGGGTTTCCTTTTTTATTTTGTAATTTTTGTCCTCCTTCAATTTCCCAAGAAGCCTCTTTTGACATTTCAGTAGAAGGAAGTACATGTCCCAAATAAATCACAGTCTTAGTGAAGCTAATCTCACTTCGTTTCATAATTGATCCAAAATTCTGCCCTTCCCTGTGTATGTTGACAAATGGTCAGTTATTGAGTAAAAGCTGGGGTTCCCAAACTTGAAAATAACAATAATGCGAGACCATGACAATCCCTTCATGAAGGGACTCTTTCTGAAGAGTGACCTCTCTATACCCATAGTGGGTACCAGTTTTCTCCTTCTGCCTTACTTCCTCAGTCCACATGCTGTTACACTTGCTTGTGATGCAAGCAGCTCTGAAAGGGTTTCTGACTTCTCAACCCTTAGGTCATTAAGCATTCTCAGTCCTCATTGGACTGTTTTTCTTTCTTTGTGTGCCTGTGTGCATGCCCCTTTAGGAATTTTTCTCATAAAGGTTTCTTTCTGTTTCTAAAAACTTTGGGGTTTCCCAAAGCCTACTGATGCCTCGTTCTTGTGATACCTCTTTCTTTTTTGCCTATACACTGGGGAAATGGGTTATTAGTATATGATCACAACGTTAACCTTAAACAAATTAAAATTAGGAAGTTTAAGAAAAAATCTAATACATTGGCATTGGTATGATTTTTCCAGGAAGAAGAAAACTGATCTTTTTCATTTTAGCTTGTGGCAATAATGGGAGGGCCATACTCCGAGATTTACAGACGTCTCAGGTGGAATCTACACACATATAAAAACCATTCTGAAAATGCTTTTTTAAAAAGGTGTTTTTAAAAATACATTGAATTTTCCATAAGGCTCAGCATTGCCATCTAGTGTCACATAGTATATTGCACTTAAAACACACTTAAAATGTTTTATTTGCAGCTGTATAGCTGAGTCCTCAGCCTTTCCTTTCATAGTTACACCTTTAATATCCTTAACACACACACACACACACACACACACACACACATGCACATGCAAGTTCAGGGCTTCTTACTGCAATTCATTCTCACCTTGCCTGGCAAGTTTCCAACATTAACAGATCATTGTTGCATTGGTAACCCATGACAGACTCATCCTATACCATTCCAGTCCACATTCATAATTGGCCAACGTTGTTTAATAGAAATCATCAAAAGATAAATGATCAAAAGATAGATATATTGCCAACCTCTGATCAGGATATTCAGCCTGGCATTGCCAGCACACATGGCCAGGAGTTGCCAGCATCACACATGCAAGTGGGTTTGGGGCCCTCTGTTTTCTCCCCACCTTGACTTGTGCCATGCCTCTTCACTGCACAGTTATGGCCGCAGTTACAAAGTTGTCCATCCTTACTATATATAGCCTGTGCTGAGGTTCTGTAGAACAAATATTCTATAGAACAATCATCCGTTACAAACAAAAAGAAATCTCCAGAGGACTTGGAAGCATATTCTGGACCCATGCACCTCTCCCACCCCCTTTTCTTGTTACTTGATTCACTGGAGGACACACATCAATGAGAAAAAGGCAGCCGGGCCATCTGTCTTCTTTCCTTGCATACACCTGGAAAAGCAGTGCCTTCCTTGTTACCAATTTATTGTTAAATGCCTAATGTCAGAGCTGGTTATTTGGAAACTGAGATACCTGACCCATTCCAAAGCAGCAGCTTGATACATATGCACTGACACTCCCCACCTACATGACAAAGTATGGTTAGGGCAGATGTGCCTCCTGCTACAAGTTCCCAGTTGCTGACAAACCAATCAATATCCAGTAGTCTCTGGGTCCTCAGCTGCAATTGAACTAATTTGCCATCTTCATCTGCTGTGTGAACGAAGTGAATTAACATACCACAGGACTCCATGGGATCAAATGAGGAAGACTTTGAAAAGGGTTTGCCAATATCACACTGTTTTTAAAGCCATGAAAATACCTCGAGCCTTTACTTGGCTCAACAGCCCCTGGTTCCATGGGAGGTATGTGAATTAGGGCAACCCTAGCATAGGAAGGGGCCGCTTTGTGGGTTCTTCCTAAACACTCTCACTATATATGTTAAATGACCACTGAAATTTAGGAGGGGCACATTGCAGTAGTTCCTATCCTGTAAATTTATTAGGCCAAACATAGAATGAATGGACATCATCATCATCATCATTTTATTTGTTTGCCACCTTTCCATAGTTATCCCCCTTAATGAGCTGGAAAGTGTGCAGAGGAGAGCGACCAAGATGATCAAGGGTATGTCAATCAAGCCTAATGAGGAAGGGTCGAGGGAGCTGGGTATGTTTAACCTGGAGAAGAGGAAACTGAGAGGAGATATGATAGCTATCTTCGCATGGCTATCACACAGAAGATGGAGCAAGCTTGTTTTCTCCTTTTCCAGAGGGCAGCACCCAAACCAACGGCTTCAAGTTATAAAAAAGGAGATTCCAACTAAACATCAGGAAGAACCTTCTGGCAGTAAGAGCTGTTTGACAGTTGAACGGACTCCATTAGAAGGTGGTGGACAGTGGCGTAGCGTGGGGGGTGCAGGGGGGGCCGGCCGCACCGGGCGCAACATCTGGGGATTAGGGTTAGGGGGCAGAAATCCACGGGTTAGGGGGCGCAAATTACTTGCCTTGCCCCGGGTGCTGACAACCCACGCTACGCCACTGGTGGTGGATTCTCCCATTGGAGGTTTATAAGCAGAGGTTGGATGGCCATTTGGCATGGATGTTTTAGTTGAGATTCCTGCACTGCAGGGGGCTGGACTAGATTACTCTTGGGGTCCATTCCAACTCTATTATTCTATGAAACCAGTAGGGGCCTTTTTGGTTAGATACAGGGGGCTGGTGCCCCTAGTATTTCTCCTTTCACAGTCTCTCTCATGATTGTTTTGGATCTAGAAAGCTTGGCCATGTGTTTGTGTATGAAGGTGAAAAGGACAGGTGCTATTGTACCTGACAGACATTTTGTGATTTCCCCCCACCCCACAGCACAAAAACATTAGTAGAAATGGAATGTCATAAATAATTTTGCTAATACATCCATGCTCGGTAAAAAATGTTATTTTATAGTCACACTGAAAACTCTTTGTGTATCTGGAAATTATCCATCAAGAGGCAGAAATACCATATGACTTAGATGACTAATCACACAGTATGAACTCCTAATTAGAAGAAGTTTATACTCAAAGTAGCAGTCTCTGTGAACAGCTTCCAAGCAATCCATATGCTAAAATATGTTTGCATAAACCATCTTATCAAAAACCTTCAGAATACTTTTTTTAAAACCTACAAAAACACTCCACAAGAACAGAAATAAAGTTTTCAATTTTTGGTGTGAAACCAGGAGCTACAAGTAATTCCACCAGCTCTAAGCTACAGGAACATTATTCATCATGATACAGTAATATTTGCGGTTATCACTTATTTTCAAATGTGATATTGCTCCTTTTGAAACAAACGAACAAGGAAATAAACAAACAGGACACAATCAAATGAACTGGACAATTCCTATGTAAATTAAGCATACATTGATTATTTTCCTTTATTTGTATTTTGCATGTTCAGACCCAGAGACCTCCCCCTTAAATAAAGACACAGTTGACTCAAATTTTAGTTTTGGTTTTTGGCAGAATTTAGGCCACAACTTTACTGATTACAGAAAAGTGAGTGGTTGCATAGGCTCTGGTTCAACTAGCTCCCTACACCCTTGCAGGTAGTGCTGACCCAGTGCTCTATCAGAGGTCAGCCAAGGGTGGACACCTGAGGAAGTTGAAAAGCCTGGGAACAGACTCTGTTCACTTCCCAGATGCTCCCCTGGACTCAGGCACGGGCACAACTCCCTTTCGGGGGTTGACCAAACCAAGTTGAGTCCCTGGATTCCTTTAACGGAATACCTTTCACATAGGGATGGCGAGAGCGTTCTCCCATCCCTATCACCTGAACCAGAGCCTATCTGCAACCTTACAAGTTGTGATGAATTGATACGCGGCAGGCGAAACCCAAACGGCAACAGCAAATTAGCCAAGTGGGGAAATTCCTGCAATGTGTCCCAATGACAGACGACACACGACGGCATAGCATGGTCAAGCACAAAGCCCTAAAAGTAGGGAGAGGCGGGCAGGTGTTCCGATGCACAAGCCGAAAGAGGAAGCTCTGGGTCACGTGCATGGGTTTAGATAGGTCCCTCGATCGTTTTACACTGCACCCATTGGCCAGATTACACCCAGCAACGATGGACCTATCAGTCGGGTGTTGTGACTATCCAATAGACCCACCCACAACCAGGAGGTCAGTCTCCAGGTCTCACTGCAACGCGTGCCCTCTTTTAAGGAGGACACAATTTGCTGCATTATGCATTTTTTTTTTTTTTTTGCTTAAGCTGAATGACTCAATTATTTGATTGCAACCTGCTGGACAAAAGGTGGACCTCTTCAGGATTTTTCATCCTTGCTATCATCGTAATACAACAATCTCTGCCAAAACTCTATGCAACTCTAGTCAACTCCATTTTTGCTTTAGAATCAATAGTGTCGAGATGTGAGGGCAGAAGTGATATGAAAAGAAATGTTAATCTGAAGCTGAAGGGAAGATTGTGTATAATTGTTAGAAATGGAAATGGCTTGATGTGATTGCCACATTTTTCACTCTTGCAATTAAATGGATGCAGAAAGATGTGCCATTGTTATGTTCATGTTTTGATCTCATCAGTTATCTCTCTCTGCACATCAACACCCTTTGCTGCTGATTCAAAACCTGCCGTCCTTTTTCTGGAAAGCATTTTTTCTGCGAAAGAAGCTTCCATCTTTCTGTCTCTTTTTCAGGGCACCTCAGAGTTTCTTTAAAAGATTGATGATTGTAGAACTTAGCTTACCTGTGGTGGTTGTGGGTGGTGGGTTTGTTCCACACTCCCTCAGTCCTCTGACATTCCTCCAGTGTTTTGCAGCCTCCCTCCCTGCCTGTGCCTCTGTCACATCTTTCCTTTTATCTTACCTTAAAAATGCTTCCACACTGATTTCTTTAAATATCCTAAGTTTCTTCACTTAAAAATGACAAATCTATTAGGTGCACAGTTCCAACCTCCACATCTTCCTGTGTGTACGAGAAAACCCTGCTGCGGTCATGCGCTTTCCAAGAACTGAAGGCACTTAGGAGGGTGACAAGACCATCTTTAGTATGAATTGAAATAAAATACACAAAGCATCTCTTGGACACACTGAATGTAAGGTAAAGGCAGTGATTTTTTTCTTTAAAAAATGTTTAGGGGTACTCTCATTTTCCTACTCATATTGAAATACGGCCCCTCAATGAGGACAAACTTAGATTCACAAAATGTTTAGGGGTATGCGTACCCCCAGGAAAAAAAACACTGGGTAAAGGCAACAGAAACCTTGCATCTCAACCAATGAGAATGCCATGGACATTTTCTCTTCCCTTTCCCCTCCTAATTTTTGAATGCAATAGTTTAATTGATTAATAGATGAGTCAAAAATGCAGGAATATTTTTCAGGACAGTATTAATCAGAATAAAGGTGGCATGCAGGGTCTTGTCAGTTTCTTGTCAGTTTTGCCCCCTTCTGAAGATTAGATTAATATTGAAGGGGAGGGGAAAATCTAAGAGGTGTTATTTTGTGTGTGTAAGGGGTGATTTTTCCTTTAAAGATGAAGTGCCTGAGACCTTACATCCTTCATTCCTTCTTTCTCCAGAAGCCCTGCCGCCACTTTAAGTAGCAGCTTGGTTGCCCTTATCAGAGCAGTGGCATTTCAGGGGCAGAAGACCCCATGGGAATTATGATCTGCCAGGCAGAGTCATTCCAAGGGGCATTATTGGGGAGGGGGAAGAGTCTTGGGACTTTATTTTACTCCAAGAAACGCATGGAAGTTGAGTTGTTGTTGTGGAGCATGGTGGTGAGAAATATTTATCTGGGTGCCAGTGTCAACAAACACCAGGGCTTCCAGCCATACTACAGAGAGGCACCAGTGCTGACTGAGGGTTCCTCAACTCAGGCATAAATCCTGATCTTTTTGGAGGAAAGGTTTCCAAGGCATTCAAACACACCTGAGAACTGGGGGTCAGCAGAGTTTGGAATGCAGGTTTCTGATTTCACAAAGGCACGGATGCCTCTGTAGAGGAAGTACTATGCTTCCAAACTAGTTGTGCGGGAATTCCTCTCCTCTGAAAGGAAAGGTTGTTGGTTATCCAGTCTACTCCTCCCTCTCAACTTTTCTGGGATACTTGCCCTTTTGTAGCTTATGCTGCAGTAGAAGGCGGGCAGACCAACTCACAGAGGTGTAGGTCATATTATATAACATTGTGCGAAATAATAATGGTGTTTTAGACAGCCCTGCTGTTTTATTTTCTTTTTTTATTGATTGGTTGTTTTATTATTCTATTATTTAAATTGGTTTTAAGTGATTGCAATGCTACACTGGGAGTAATTTTCTACTGAAGGTGTGGAGTATAAATTGTACAAATAAATAAATGATAACCTTCTTGAAAGGACACTCTTGATTTTTTATTTTAAAGTTAGGTTTAATTTGCAAAACAAAAGGGTTGGGAGTTTCAGTGTGAATGCACTCCAGCCAGTCCCAAGTCCATCTGGTCAGAGTAATTGAATTTGGAAAGGAAAAGGAACAGAGAGAAAGGCCTGTTTGAAGAATCACTTTTGCCAATCTCAACAAATAACCCCCAAGTACCTGAACTTTCTTTAGCTATTTCAGCTCATCTCTTTAACTGTAAAAGGATCCAGGATTAAATGTTCATGCTCAGCAGGGGCTGGGATGGTTTGATGAGAAAAATATTTATTTTATACATCACGGTTTTGATCTTCTCCTGAGAGAAAGAAACTGATCTTGCTCTCGTAGCAGTATGTTCCCAGAGTTGCTTTACTGCCATCTCCATATTTGAGAAAGCCATAAATTTATATGAACAGTTTGCTGGGCTGTTTTATTAGCTCTTGTGCAAATTAATGCATTAAAATGCTAAGACGGTTTCAACATCAAGTGTTTAGCTTTGGCTTCCTTTTGTGAAACAGGAGTAAAATACAAATGGAAATGAAATCTAAGCATTTATGTCTATTTAGCAAGGATAGTACCTGCCCAAACACCTTTATCCATCTTCACGTTGTCATAGGTTGAGATTGATTGTGTCTTTATACAGAGGAGGAGAGGGCATGCCTGCTAAAAGAATGGCTTAATCTTTATTTGCCTAGAGCAGTTAACAAAAATAAGTGAAGCAAGCAGTCTCCTGTGACTGATTTCTGCTCACTTAAGGCATTTCAACCTTGTAGAAGAGGATAATTGTTCCATTTCCCTTTTCAGGCATGGCTTTCCCTTTCAGGCACTAGAGCCAAACAATCTTTAAGCTACTGCTGCCTGTTCTCAGACCACATACACAGTCCACAGGTGCCTCTTTGCAGATCAGATCCAAAAAATACTGGTGTGAGTGGGATTTGGGTATAAAACGCTCAAGGTCTATTTTTAGGTACCTTATAAAGGGGAAGAAATTGTTAAAATGTACCTTATCAAATTGGAACAGGAGTAGGATTTTTTGCTGCTGTTTGTAATGTGCATAGAATCATAGAATCAAAGAGTTGGAAGGGACCCCAAGGGTCATCTAGTCCAACCCCCTGTAGTGCAGGAATCTTAGCTAAAGCATCCATGATAGACGGCCATACAACCTCTGCTCAAAAACCTCCAAGGAGGGACAGTCCATTCATTATGAGCTCTGGCTTGCCTGACCTCCCTGCAACTGTTGGTTACTCATGTATACTCTTCCTTCATGATTTCCTCTTCCTTCCATTTTTTATACATGCCCTTCTTGAACCTGTAAGCTCCTTATGCAGCCACTTATTATGCTCTTATTATGTTGCTGTAATTGTCTGCATCTGTGACTTCAATATTTCACCTATAAGAAACTCCCATCCATTTTGGACTCCCTTCTCTTTAAAAATTACTGACCATGGGATCTCACCTTTACGCTTTTCAAAATCAGCCTTCTTAAAGTCCAGAGTGCATGTCTGACTACACTCAGCTTTCCCTTGCCTCTGTATCATGAAATGCAAGAGGACACAATCACTTCCTCCCAAGGTTTACAGTAATTCCACTCTGTGGATCAGTTCCTCCTTGTTGGTGAGGACCAAGTACAAGATAGATGATCCCCTTGTTGCTTGTTTGGTAATCTGCTCCAGGAAGGCAACATTCAAATCTTCAGCCTGGCTTAGCGGTCTACAGCAGACACCCATAGTAAGGTCACTGTTTGTTCCATCTCCTACAATTTTTACCTATATACTCTCAATCTGCCTTTCATGCTCCTGGTCATGGAGCTCTTCACAAGTGTACACAACCTTTACATACAATGCTGCTACTCCTTCCTTCCTGTTTAGTCTATTCCTTTTGAACAGGTTATACCCCTCAATTTCTACATTCCAGTCATGAGTCTTATCCTACCAGGTTTCAGCAATGCCTATTAGGTCATATTTGCCATCCTGTATTAAAGAGCTCACATTCATCTTGCTTGTTGCCCATATTCTGGGCATTAGCATAGAAACAAGTGAAACCATGACTCATTCCCTCTAGCTGCTTCCTTCTTGTAGTTTTCTGTCCTTTGGCAGGTTTCTGGAGCATCCCCTCAATTTTGTGTGCATCAATGAGGCTATTATCCCCAGTACAGATGTTTCCCTGTACTGTCTCCCTGCCTCTCAGAATTTAATTTAAAGATTTCCTGATCAGGTTTGCAAGACTCTTAGCAAACACATTCTTGTCAACTGCTGTTGCGAGAAGTCCTTCCTCAAGGAAGCAGAGACCATGGGCTGATAAGCCAAACCTTTTGTGACACCACCTGCACAGCCAGTGATTTACTTCCAGTATTTTCCTCTTTTCCTGGTCCATGACCTTCAACAGGAAAGAGTGGTGAGAAAGCCATGTGTGCCTCAAGGCTCTTCAGATTCCTGCCCAGAGCCTCACAGTCTGTTGTTATACATTGAAAGCTGTGTGTGGCAGTACAGTTGGACCCATGTGAATAATAATGAGGAGGTTGTGGTCAGTGGGCTTTTTAAGACTTGGCAACTTCTCTGTCACAATGTGAATCTTTGCACCTGGAGGACAGCACACCTCCTGGGACATCCTATTAGCCTCCTCTGTCCCCTACAGTAGGGAGTCACCTACCACCACCACCACCTGTGTCTTCCTCTGGGGAGTGACAGGAATCATTCTGTGCCTCTTGCCTTCCACAGCCACCTCAGGGTGTGCTGAGGTCTGCAACTGCTGCCCTTGCTCCTCTGGCCCAGAATTGATATCTGAGGTGAGGGCATGGAATCAGTTTTGCAGCTCCAATGACATAGCATGGCTTCTGTGTGTCACTTTCCTCCAGGGTTTTGTCTCCTACACTGGGTGATCTTCTCCCTCTCTAGGGGCATCCTCGCCCTGCATTGCTGTTCCAGGGCAGTCTACTCTGCTCTACTGAGAAATTCCTCATCTTGTCCAATAGCTCGAAGTGGGGATAGGTGGGCCTCAAGTTACTGTACCTTCCAACAAGTTGCTCTTCCAACAAGGCAACCAGCTTGCACTTGCTGTAGGTGAAGTTTTGCACATTCTCAAGAAGGAAGACAAACATGGCACCGGTGTTGCAAGTAACTACAGGAGGTCCCTTGCTGTCCATGTCTCTTGGTCCTATGTACACCATGAGACAGCACTCCAGGCCTTCTCCTCGAACTTCCCTGCTAAACATCCTTGCCAATGCCCCTGTTCACAAGTCTTGGTCACAAGCTCCCAGAGGCTAAATAGAGCTTCTGCTGGCAGCTAAAATTCTACTTTATTATTTCTATTGTCATCATTCCTCCTAAAGCTCAAAGCAGTTAGTTACAATTTAGCGAGGGAAAGCAATATAATGAAAAAGTACTGTTCTCTATTTGAGAACCCCTTTATGACATTCAAGTGCACATTATGAAAGCATATTGGGTGTGGTATATGGGTTGCAGGCTCCTCCCATGGTGAAGTGTGTTCCTTTCAATGTCTGAAGTATGCAAAAGTATACAGTGATACCTCAGGTTACATACGCTTCAGGTTACAGACTCCGCTAACCCAGAAATAGTGCTTCAGGTTAAGAACTTTGCTTCAGGATGAGAACAGAAATCATGCTCCGGCGGTGCGGCAACAGCAGGAGGCCCCATTAGCTAAAGTGGTGCTTCAGGTTAAGAACAGTTTCAGGTTAAGTACGGACCTCCGGAACGAATTAAGTACTTAACCTGAGGTACCAATGTACGTATGTAGGAATCTCCCTGCATGATGGAGATGCCTGATTTTTCAGATCATGTGGAGAAGTCCACATGAGCATAAGACGGATGGGGGATAAAACTGTTCACTTTTAATGTGCACCGACTGAATTTGCACTTCCCACCCAAACAAATGAACAAAGCAAAACACAGCTGTGCTTCAGAAATCACATTTCCCTGTGTTCTGTGATGCATTTCTGCAGCCCCCCAAAAAAGTGTCCCCAAAAAGTGTGCATTAGAATAAGTGCATGGGGTGGGAAATGCACATAGTGAAGATAACATACAAATATGCATTGTATTGGGGGAAGCTGTTTGACAAAAAAAGTGCATATTAGAAGTGTACACAAAATATGCACAACTTTTTATGCAAATTTTATGCAATTTTTTTTTTTGGAAAAAACAGAAAAAAGATGACCAGCTAAGTTAAGGTTGCAAAATGAGAAGCTGAGAGAAACTGGAACTTATCCCTAGCACAAACAAGTAAGTAGTAAGTAAGTAAGTAAGTAAGTAAGTAAGTAAGTAGGTAATATAGTATATACCGGTAGTTCAGATACTGATGCAAAGCAGTACATGCTGTTATGGTCCGTGCTGCCCCCTTATGTTCATTACACCCATGCCCACTTTGAGCATCTTGAAAGGGTTGACATGTGTATATCTCAAGCATAAATTGAAATCACCTGCTTAATACTGGTTGTGAAGCCAACCCTAAGATTAAAGCTTTATAGCACTTTTGGAAAGCATGGCATCAGCATTGTTGGCAGGCATGCACTTAGGTAGCTGTCTGTAGTGCCATGCCACGTTGACAGGGCAACTGGCATGCCTGGACATTTCATGGGAAATCTAAAAAAGCAGAAGGGTGGCAAAGTCCACCATGCTCAGTTTCTGCCCAGCAAACCTTCATCTGTTTCATCCATGGCTACCTTCCTTACAGAACCGATAATTCTGCATGGTTTGGTTGAACCCATCTCATGTTACCTGGTATGTGCCTTACAAATTCCTCCGAAACAAGGTGGGCGTTCACATACTTTCTTCTTTTATTTAGACACACACACAAACACTGTGTGATGGCCTGGGATTCCGATTCGGAGGATGAAACAGAGGAATCCCAGCCTGCACAAGAGTCCCCGCCTCCAGGGCCGGCTGAACTGGGGCAAGGCCTAGATGCTGAAGAACCTGCACCTGTGGCAGTGCATCAGGAGCTGGCCCCAGGTGAAACCCTTCTGGCCCCAGAGAGGCTTGACGACTCAGTGGCCACAGGTGAGCCTCCTCCAGGGCCCAGTAACCCTTCGGCCTCTCCTGATCTGCAGAGGCTTAGGGCAGAGAGGCGAAGGGAACTGGTTGCCCCCAGGAGGAGTGCTCGCCTTAAGGCCAGAGGAGGCGGGGCTCCTGGGGGCCGGGACCGCCCCTGGCCTTAGAAGAGGACAAAAGCCCAGTCAGCCCGGCCCCAGGTTGCGGGAGCAACGTCATTGTTGGCTTCGGACCTCCCTGTGTTCCTGATTCCTGCTCGGCCTCCTGTTCCTGACTATCCGGTACTCCTGTTCCCGACCATCCGGTGTTCCTGTTCCCTGCACAGCCTCCTGTTCCAGCGTACCTGTTCCCCGCCCGGCTCTCTGCCTCGGACATTGCCCCTCTTCGTGTGGACTCTACTACGCCCAAGGTACCTTACCCCCGGGACCAGCACAGTTTGCTCCCGCCACACCCGCACTCCCCCTTCATAGGGGTGCGTTCGGGAAGAGCCAGAGGCCATGGCTGAACAGGCGGCTACACTGGTGGCTTTGGCCCAGGAGAACCAGGCCTTGACTCACACCGTGCAGCAGCTCAGCGACGCGGTTGTGGCACTTCAGCAACGCTTGGAAGCCCTACCGGCTCCTGGGGCCGACGCCCCGGCTCCGGGCAAGTACCCAGTGGCTTTGCCTGAGAAATTTGATGGAGCCCCGGCCAGCTTTCCCATGTTCCTGGCCCAGGCCAAGCTGTATATTCAGGGGCGAGCCCGGAACTTTCCTGACGACCGCACCAAGGTGCACTTTTTGATTAGTTTGTTAAAGGACCAGGCGGCCAAGTGGGCGTTGCCGCTACTCAGGCAAGACTCCCCCTTGCTGGCAGACTATACGGGGTTTTGCAATCATTTGGAGGCCGCGTTCGGCAACCCCCAGAAAGAGAGTCAAGCCAACCGGGCGATTCGGCGTTTGAAACAGGGCAAGTCCACGGTGGCCACATATACCACGGAGTTTCGGCTGTTGGCACACGACTTGACCTGGAATGACTCGGCACTGCGGGACCAGTATCTCGAAGGGCTTTCGGACGAGGTACTGGACCAGTTGGCCACAATGGAACGCCCCACCACGCTGGACACTCTCATTCAACGGAGTCTACAAATAGACGACCGGTTGGAGGATCGTCGTCAGGCCCGGGGTCGCCGACACTCCCAGTTCACGGCACCAGCTTTTTCCGGCAGCCCCACGGTCACAACTGATTTAACGGAGGAGCCTATGCAGCTCGGGGCAGTGCGGCCACGCCTTTCCCCCGCAGAGAAGGCGCGGCGTCGGGAGGGAAATCTCTGTCTTTACTGTGGCGGAAGTGGACACTTCGCTCGGTCCTGCCCTGAGAAACGCCAGCCGCAGGGAAACCGCCAACCCCAGTAGCTGATGGCCCTAGCTACCGGGGGTCCCAAACCGTACAGAATGGGCCCGCACCAATGGACTTGCAACATCTTATGGTTTCGGTACGTTTATACCCTCCAGGGGGGCCCTGGATCCTCACCCATGCTTTGGTAGATTCAGGGGCGACCCGCTCCTATATGGACGCTGCTTTTGCCACCCGTCATCAGGTGCCACTTCGGAACAAGCCAGTACCGATCCAGGTGGAAGCGATTGACGGACGACTTCTGCGTTCAGGTGCTGTTACTCAGGAGACCCAGCCCCTGGTCCTGTGTCTCCAGCAGCACCGGGAGTTGCGAACTTTGGACATTGCTTCTATGCCCCGCTTCCCCCTGGTGCTCGGGATGGACTGGCTGGAAGCCCACAACGTTCAGATTGACTGGGTCAAACGGACCGTGCACTTCCCAGACCCATGTTCCCATGCTCAATCCGGAACGCTGGCGGCCGCGCCCTCAGAGGAGGCAGCACCCACGCTCCCAGCCGTGTACCAGGACTACCAGGACGTGTTCGAGGAACGGGGGGCAGACCAGCTGCCGCCGCATCGGCCTTTTGACTGCGGCATAGACCTCCAACCCGGAGCGCCTTTACCAGTGAGTCGCTTATATTCCCTAACAGAGCCAGAGCGCGAGGCTTTGCAGGACTTCTTGCGCAAGAACCTGGAGCGTGGGTTCATTAGGCCTTCCACCTCGCCTACCGCGGCACCAGTGCTTTTCGTTAAGAAGAAATGTGGGGAACTCCGCCCTTGCCATGATTACCGAGCCCTGAACAAAATTACCGTCCCAGACCGGTACCCCTTACCCCTTATCTCGGAGCTGCTGGAGCGGGTGCAAGGGGCACAGGTGTTCACCAAGCTGGACCTCCGAGGGGCCTACAACTTGATTCGGATCCGAGCCGGGGATGAGTGGAAGACAGCGTTTGGGACCCGGTACGGGCAGTTCGAATATTTGGTTATGCCTTTCGGTTTGTGCAACGCGCCTGCTGTGTTCCAACGCTACATCAACCACGTGTTTCAGGACTTGTTAGACAAGTACGTGGTGGTGTATTTGGATGACATACTGATTTACTCCCGTGACCCGGCTCACCATGAGGGACATGTCCGGACCGTGCTGCAGCGCTTGCGTGAGCACCGTTTGTACGCAAAGCTCATCAAGTGCGAGTTCCATCAGCGGACTGTGGACTTCCTTGGTCACCGGCTCTCTCCAGATGGGGTGCAAATGGACCCGGGGAAGGTGACAGCGGTTCGAGAATGGGCGGCACCCCGGAACCGCAAGGACCTACAGCGTTTCCTGGGGTTCGCCAATTACTACCGGACCTTCATCGCTGATTATGCTCATCGCACCACCCCGTTGACCCGGCTACTGCGCCCAAAGACGCCGTTTTCCTGGGACAAGGAGGCAGAGGAGGCGTTTCAGGGGTTGAAGGCCTGTTTCCAGAGGGCACCAATCTTACAACATCCTGACCCCTCTCGACCTTTTGTGGTGGAGACCGACGCCTCCAGTACGGCTCTCGGTGCCGTCTTGTCTCAACAGATTGGGCCTGAAGCGCCACTCTTACCCTGTGCCTTCTATTCCCGCCAGCTCCTACCAGCGGAGCGTAACTATACTGTGTGGGAGCGGGAACTACTGGCCATCAAGGTAGCCTTTGAGGTCTGGCGCCACCATCTTGAGGGGGCACGACATCCGGTGGAGGTGAGAACCGACCACCGGAACCTGGAGTACCTCCAGACCACCCGCAAGCTGAACCAAAGACAGATCCGGTGGGCGTTGTTCTTTTCCCGGTTCCAGTTCCGGATCCGCTACATCCCTAGCTCTCAGAATCAGAAGGCGGATGCCCTGTCCCGGAAACCTGAAGACAACGCAGACACGGTACAGCAAGCAGAACCCACCACGATCCTACCTCCGGCTGCATTCCTGGCCACCCAGGAGGCGCAGCCACTGCAGGTTCGGGTGCGGGAACAGCAGCGGGTCGACGCTTGGGCCCAGGATCGGCTCCGGGAGCTGGCTGAAGGGTCCAGCCCACAGTATCCGGGACTGGTCCTGCATCAGGGCCTTCTGCTGCATCACGGTCGTCTGTACATCCCGCCAGGGCCACTACGGCTGGAGGTTCTCCGGATGGCCCATGATGCCCCAGCAGCGGGGCACTTTGGACGGTATCGGACCACCCATCTGGTCAGTCGAGAGTTTTGGTGGCCCCGCCTGAAGGCTGACGTGGCTCGCTACGTTGCTGGTTGTGATGTCTGCCGGCGCGCCAAGGGACCTACCGGGCGACCCCCCGGCCTACTTCAGCCATTGCCAGTTCCACCGCGTCCTTGGCACACGGTTTCATTGGACTTTATAGTGGACTTACCCTCGTCTCGTGGCTGTACCTGCCTTCTGGTTTTCTCCGACCATTTCACCAAGATGGTGCACTGCGCTCCCTGTCCATCTGTACCCACAGCCAAGGAAACTGCTCAGCTGTACCTTCAGCATGTCTTCCGCTTGCATGGCCTACCTGAGCGTGTGGTGTCCGACCGGGGCGTTCAGTTCACATCCCGGTTCTGGCGAGCATTACACCAGACCCTCGGGACAGAGGTCTGCCTCTCGTCAGCCTACCACCCACAGACCGATGGCCAGACGGAACGGGCGAACGCGGTGCTGGAGCAGTACCTCCGGTGTTACTGCAGTTACCAGCAGGATGACTGGGTCGACCACCTGGCATTGGCAGAGTTCGCCTATAACAACGCGGTGAATGCGTCCACCCAGCAGACCCCGTTCCAGGCCAGTTATGGTTATCATCCACGGCTGTTTCCAGAGGTGCTGCCGGCGTCCGCAGTCCCGGCGGTGACGGAGTGGCTTCAAGAGCTCCAGTCCCAGCAACAGCTTTTGGTGGAGCAACTGCACCAGGCCAAGGAAGCGTACAAAGCCCAGGCCGACCGCCACCGCCAGGTGGGGCCGGAACTTCGCGTTGGTGACCTGGTTTGGCTCTCCACTCGCCACCTCCACCCCTCTCGACCTTCGCGGAAGTTGGACGCCCGCTTCACCGGCCCGTTCCCTATCGTAGACCAAGTCTCTCCTGTGGCATTTCGTCTCCGGTTACCCGCAACACTGAAGGTTCACCCGGTCTTCCACAGGTCCCTTTTGAGTCCGGTGGCCCCACCCGACGAGTTCCACCCGAACCGTCCCCGACCGCAGCCAGTGTTGGTTCGGGGAGAGCCTGAGTACGAGGTGGAACGCATCCTGGACTCCCGATACCGCAGGGGAAAGCTGCAGTATCTCATTGACTGGAAGGGGTACGGACTGGAGGACCGTTCCTGGGAACCAGCGGCCAACATCCACGCACCTGCCTGCCTCCGAGAGTTCCATGCGACGTACCCCGGCAAGCCGGGTCCGGACCCTCGGTTGAGGGGGGGGCCTGGGAGGGGGGATGGTGTGATGGCCTGGGATTCCGATTCGGAGGATGAAACAGAGGAATCCCAGCCTGCACAAGAGTCCCCGCCTCCAGGGCCGGCTGAACTGGGGCAAGGCCTAGATGCTGAAGAACCTGCACCTGTGGCAGTGCATCAGGAGCTGGCCCCAGGTGAAACCCTTCTGGCCCCAGAGAGGCTTGACGACTCAGTGGCCACAGGTGAGCCTCCTCCAGGGCCCAGTAACCCTTCGACCTCTCCTGATCTGCAGAGGCTTAGGGCAGAGAGGCGAAGGGAACTGGTTGCCCCCAGGAGGAGTGCTCGCCTTAAGGCCAGAGGAGGCGGGGCTCCTGGGGGCCGGGACCGCCCCTGGCCTTAGAAGAGGACAAAAGCCCAGTCAGCCCGGCCCCAGGTTGCGGGAGCAACGTCGTTGTTGGCTTCGGACCTCCCTGTGTTCCTGATTCCTGCTCGGCCTCCTGTTCCTGACTATCCGGTACTCCTGTTCCCGACCATCCGGTGTTCCTGTTCCCTGCACAGCCTCCTGTTCCAGCGTACCTGTTCCCCGCCCGGCTCTCTGCCTCGGACATTGCCCCTCTTCGTGTGGACTCTACTACGCCCAAGGTACCTTACCCCCGGGACCAGCACACACTGCTTCTTCTCATCATATGTGTATGAGGCAGGCCTGGATAGCTATGGATTTTCTGAGATGAGCACAACCCGCTAGCCTACCAGAGGCTTGATGTAAACAGCCATTTTTTGCTTAAATTGAAAGGAACCAAAAATAAGAACTTTACTGACCTCCTTGCATGCCACAATACATTGCTGGTATACTGTGTTCACCAGCTTGGTGGATCACCAGTTATTAAGTCTTGTGTTTGGCATACTGGTTCTGGTAAAATAAAAATATATGAACTAAATTTCCCAACTACAACTAAAGGTAAATGTAAATGTAAAGGGACCCCTGACCGTTGGGTCCAGTCGCGGACAACTCTGGGGTTGTGGCACTCATCTCGCTTTATTGGCCGAGGGAGCCGGCATACAGCTTCTGGGTCATGTGGCCAGCATGACTAAGCCGCTTCTGGCGAACCAGAGCAGCACATGGAAACACCATTTACCTTCCCGCTGGAAGTATTTATCTACTTGCACTTTGACATGCTTTCGAACTGCTAGGTTGGCAGGAGCTGGGACCGAGCAACGGGAGTTCACCCCGTTGCGGGGATTCGAACCACTGACCTTCCTATCAGCAAGCGCAGGCTCTGTGGATTAGACCACAGCGCCACCCACATCCCTAACTCCCAGACTATTTTCAGGTAGGATTCAATCACATTCAGGCAAATTCAGTTTATGCAATTAGTTGATCTGGTGTTCTTGCACAACAAATTCACCGCCCCGCCGTGGCCTTTTTCTATACAGAAAGTGATGGGAAATGAGGACAGTTGTTGCTTGATGGAGCGTTATAAAATTTTTAAAAATGCTGTCTTTAATGCTATAATTCACCTTGTAACCTTGTGAAGGGTGGGTAATAAGATACCAACAACAATAACAACAACAATAACAGCCCTCCCCACAAACAAATCAGAATGAAACCTCGCCAATTAGTCAGTGGTGTCTAACCTGCCAGCAAAGTTTGTGCAGGATGAACATTTAAAATCTGTCAGGTTTTGTTTCTCTCAGTTTCTCATTTGTCCAACCTGAAGTTCAGTTTGCCGCATTTCCACATCGACTTGCAATTTTTGTTTTTAAAAGTCCACATGATAATTAATCAGCATTTTAGTGTGAATTTCCTCCAATATACATATTTCTGTATGCAATTTTGCTTATATTTTTGAAAGATGCTTCCCCCAATATAATGCATGTTAATTTCATCAATATATGCAGTTTTATCCACACTTAACTTCAGTAAATGCATTTTGCACACACTACTTGGCTGCAGAACTACATGGGAAAATTTGGAGAAGTGTGAATTTTAAATGCAAAGTGAATTAAATTTCTGCCCTTTCCTTAATGGATATAATGTTGTACACAGGCCAGAGGATTCAAGATCTGTTTAATTCATGGGGGCCCTGCTTTGTTCTTGAAATGGAAAGATAAAATAAAGAGAGGAAACAATGATTTCTTATGCAGTCTCTAGATAGCCCGATATTTCTCACAGATTTGCCTATTAGGAATGCATTTTTATCTCCTTAGGGTTGTCAGAACCAAAATGTAAAGAACCCTTGAGCTGTGAGAGCTCATCAGAAGTAATAGTGCCTAATCATTTTAGGGTTAAATGAAGATAATCAGACAAAAGGACATTATCCCCCAGGCATACAATGTTACAAAGGCTGGTTGCAATCTGAAAATATGGAATTCAAGTCAATCATGCTTTCTTGATTAACATATGCAGTGAACGTGACCTTGATATACATAGGATAATCCTACAGTCTAGCAATATTGGTGGGCACTAACATTGGTGTAGATTGGCCAGCAAAATTGACAGCAAACTGATAATTCTGTACACAAATTAGGCACTGATGGCAATACTGCAGACACCATACATAGGAACATAGGAAGCTGTCAATCATATCCCTGGTCCATCTAGCTCAGGCATAGGCAAACTCAGCCCTCCAGAAGTTTTGGGACTACAACTCCCATCATCCCTGACCACCGGTCCTGTTAGCTAGGGATGATGGGAGTTGTAGTCCCAAAACATCTGAAGGGCCGAGTTTGCCTATGCCTGATCTTGCTCTCTGACTGCCAGTGGCTCTCCAGGATTTCAGACAGGGAGTGAACCTGGGATCTTCTGCATGCAAGGCAGATGCTGTCTCACTGAGCTACAGCTCTTCCCCTCCTGACTAGCTCCTCAGTCATCCATCAATTTCTATTGCACATGCAAAGAAAAAGAAAATGTTCAGGGAACACCATGCCTGTTACTGATTGTCTGTGTGGTTTAGCGGATGAAGAACAAAGACTCCATCTGCTAGAAATGTGTACATTTCTTGTAAGTTGATTAGTGGTCTTAAAAGAAGAACAAAATAGTTTTCCAAGAGACAAAAAGAGATGTTGATTTAAAGACCTCAATTTAGCACCAGGAGACATGGGAGAAATACATAAGAAGATGGACCTTCCTGAGATATGTAAGAGAGGAATACAAAGGAAGGAGACAAGGTGCAGACAGCTGTATCGTTCTAGTGAACCTTGAAAATGAAAATGCTCAAATACAATATGGGGGGGAGATAGAAAATTAGGAAAGTGACATGGAGATCCAAGAGGTGACAGGGTTCCAGTATTGGTTTTATGGTGGGAATGTGCTAGACAGGTTTGTGATAATTGGACAGGTAGACTATTTGGGAGGATATCTGCCTAGCTGACATCAAAGAGTGAATTAAAAAGTTCTTGTGTTTGGAAAGTCAGTCTTTTCTTCATAGAGCTTGCTTTGGTCAGAAGGAGTGTGTGTGAGAGAGAGGCATTCATGAATAAAAAGAGGAACAAAGGTGACAAGAGGAGGACTGGGAATTAGCTGGGACAGAGGCAGAAACTGATAAAGTGGAAACAAGGGCAAATTTCTCAAGAATGTATTGGGGACAGTTTTACCCCAGAGCTGAAGGCACTCACAAAAAAATCCCCTCAAACGACTGAGTAGCTTAGCTGCCTGCTGAACCTCCAGTTAGCTTATATAATTAAAAAGATAGCAATAACTTTTCTTTAATACAATTTGCCTTTAAAAAACCCCAAACCAAACTAAATTCCACCTCACCCTTTCAGTGAAGTGTGTCGCAAAGTGTCTCAAACCGTTTTGAATTCTGTCATTTCCTCTGTCGCCAACAAATGCTTCTGACCTTTTTAAAAAAGGTATCCTCTGGATTTATTGTACAGGAGGCCTCCCTCTCTTGATATGTTTTGTGTGTTATTTCCTAAAAATTTACATACTGCTTGATTGTAGAAACCAAGCAGTTAACAAAAAGAACAAAACAATGAAATTGTCAGTAAAAGCAATTAAAAGACAACTATGTGAAACATTCAAAAGATAATCAAAATCAACAATAAGCTAAAAACCTGATTGAAGCACATGTCAACATTCTCTATATCGGCAGGTGCTGAAAAGGGCAGAAAAGTCGCTTCACTGTATTTCTGTACTGAATTCTTAAGAGCTTGGCCTATGCAAAATGTTTCCTGTGTATGTGCATGTCTATAAAGATTCCTGCAGTTGATTCCCATGGCTTCAGTGCCTTCTGGATATATTTCTCAAATATCCTACACCATCACAACAATTCTTTCCCAGATTTCTTAGGGATTTTTAATTTGTAACCCTTAGTTACCCACTCCATCTATTTTTCCCTTCCCCAGCATCTCTCTCTGTTTTCCACGCTAACAGGACTGCTGGAATCCCCCTCCTAAATTAAACCAGCCAAGTCACTGGCGTATGCATTGTTCTATTCCCACAGTTTCTGGTAGCTCCCCCAGAAAATGAAGCAGACTCAAAATACAGTGGTGCCTCGCAAGACAAAATTAATTCGTTCTGCAAGTTTTTTCGTCTTGCGAAGCACGGTGTCGGAAAAGTTTTGGAAAAGCTTCAAAAATCATCCAAAACCTCAAAAAAGGCTACCACACCGCGTTCTATAAGTTGCTGCTCGAAGTCAAGTCGCAACTGTATTAACGGTGTTAAGAAAAAGGAAACAAACTTGCAAGACGTTTTCCTCTTGCGAAGCAAGCCCATAGAGAAATTCGTCTTGCGAAGCAGCTCAAAAACCGCAAAACCCTTTCGTCTAGCGAGTTTTTCGTCTTGTGAGGCATTCGTCTTGCGGGGCACCACTGTAATCAGCATATTATATCCTCCAATAATAGGAATAGTAGTGTGTTTCTGTGAGGTATTTAGGCTGTTAAACAAATAATAGCACGTGAAAGAATGCCTTTTATATAGAGGCCAGGTTAAGGTTACCAGATTTTTTTCAATTAATCCAGGGAGACTTTTCAACTTCCTATTTAATAGATGGATTTTGTCAGGGGACTGATTTGTAAATCTGGGGACTGTCCCCAGGAAACGGGGAAGTCTGATAACCTTAGGCCAGGTCCTTTCCATCTAAGCAGTTTTGGGTGCTTATATTTTGTGTTGCTTTCCTCAGAAGGCTACATCAATTTTTTTATTGCCAGCATAATGTGCCTCTCTTCTTCCTTTAGCAATTAATATCAACATGGTGGCAGTTGTTTACAAGAGCACTGGAATATCTGTGGCAGCAGCTTCTGAAAGCCAGAGAGCAACAAGAACATCAGGCGCAAATATGGTTTTATAAATTTTGTCACTATAGTGTGTGTGTGCACCTGCTTGCTATTTCTGAGTTCTTCTAAATAGATGTACATACTTCTCATTTTATTTTATTGTGTCTGTTAGCACTAATATTCCATAACCTTTCATTAACACCCACGTTTAAAACATCTGCATTGGCACTATTGCATGCAACTGATATTGTGAAAGGGGTTAGACCAGGAAATGGGCCATCATAATGTCATCAAAACAGAAGCCTCTCATAGACCCAATCAGATGCTTGAGGGGCAGGAACAGGGAAGATTATTTTAGCAGCAGCAGCAGCAGCAGTCATCCTCATCACAGTATCTCATTCAGTAGTAGTAGTACTAATTTGTTGTTGTTGCTCCTGCTGTTGTTGTTACTATTTTGCTATCTATGATGATGATGCCACTTTGAAAACAGGATGCTAGATTAGATGGGCCATTGTTCTGATCCAGCAGGCTATTCTTATGCTGTTTTTGTTGTCCTCCTTGGCTCAATAACCGATAACAAATCATTTCCTGAATGCTCTTTTTCATATTTCACATGCAATGTAAAACAAATGCATCTCAGGTTAGCAAAGTTTAATCCTTTGTCCAAAGTCTAATGGGCCTCCACATCTGAAGCTCTGTGACCCTAACGTTCATTTGCTCTTGTCATCAAAATGTCATCAAAATGTATTACTCTCACGTATCAAGCAGCATTAGTCAGGAGCTGGTGGTTGCACTGATGTGCTCTTAAGTCTCAGAAAGCTTTCCACAGAATCCAAGGAATAAGGTAGCATCAGTTTACAGAAGAACGTTCTTATGGCACCAGTCCAAAGCTGTGTTATTGGTCAATGAAGCTTATACTTTACATTCATGGCCAAGTCTGTCATGCTTGACATGTTGCGTCAGCTGCTTCTTTAAAAAAAGGGGGAGAAAGATGCTGTTGATACAGCTGTGATACAGCCCTTCCATTTCCCTCTATTCCAAACAGATATTTAACTAGACAGAAACTGCACAACTCTTAAATATGTTTATCGCCTAGCAAACGTTCTGAAAGAGGCAGAAGTTTAAGATTATGGCTCAGTTTCCCATTTCCCCTCCTGCATCATTCATTGGGGGGGAAACATAGCTCAGCTGTGGAGTATCTGTTATGCATGAAGTTCCCAGAGGTAGACCTACCTGAAACTTGGGACTTGGTGCATGCAGAGTAGGCACTGACCTAGGTTTCAGTGAATGCTGTTGACTCTCAACATGCCTTTGAATGCCCCATTTTGGCCCCAGCATACACAGAACCCCACATAGGGGGCAGCAATGGCAGCTAAGCTTTCCACCAGACCAGGGGACCTCTAGCACCAAATATGTTGTCCCACCAGCAGAACTTCCCCTTCTCTGGCAAGGTGGCAATTCCACCACATTCTGTGGCTCCTTAGCCACCCTCCTGGGAAGCTCTCTGAAATCAGATTCCTGATCCCACTAAATTCATAGGGTGAGATCCAACTGTGGCAGCCCACTTGCATAACACTTGTGTAATAAGTCCCAGAACCCCCTGCAGCAGCTGTTGGGGCTGCAGGGGAGAAGAAGGAGAAGTCCCATTGAACAAGTGGACACCTGCTTAAGCCACGTTGCACCTCACCCATGTTGTTGTTTAGTCGTTAAGTCGTGTCCGACTCTTCGTGACCCCATGGACCAGAGCACGCCAGGCACTCCTGTCTTCCACTGCCTCCCGCAATTTGGTCAGACTCATGTTTGCAGCTTCGAGAACACTGTCCAACCATCTCGTCCTCTGTCATCCCCTTCTCCTTGTGCCCTCAATTTTCCCCAACATCAGGGTCTTTTCCTCACCCATAGGATTTCTCATTTTTAAAAAACCTGTTGGATTATGCTTACACGATCTGTCTGAATGTAAATGTATAAGTCAAAGCAAAATGCTCATCACCTCTTCATTTCCCATGATTTCTGAGACGTCTGGCATGATTGCAGTGGAAGAGCAAGTAGTTCTTCCACAACAAGGGGTTGTTGCTTTGCAGTTGTTAAGCTTGTAAGGACACAGTGATAACAGCAAGAGCCTTTATTGAACTAACAGAACTGGGCAACTGCTTATATACATTTCTGAAGGCCTGGGCCACTCCCACTCTCAACGTGATTGGCTGTCTAAACTTCCTAGCTGCAAATCATAACTCAGGGTTTAAGGGCCAATGGCAGAGGCCTAAATCCTGAAATGTTCTGTGATTGGATAACATGTATCGAATCAGAACACAGGGGCTCAGGAGCCTTAGTCCAGACTCAAGCTCAGGCAAACACACACCACTGAATACATAACAGTCTGGATTACCTAGGTACCTCTTTCTTGCAATTTAGCAGTCATGACCACAATGTGAGGGATTAGTAGACTGGTGTCCCCTAAAGATTCAGCTGTGGAATCATTAAAGATCTGGATAGTGGCTTCTGGAGGCATTGGCTGAAACGAGACCTCACTTTATTCTGTCCACTGAATATTTTGTATTTTGTTCAGTGCTATTTTTCTAGAAAAAGAGGTGCCGGAACTCACCATGAACACCTTCCTTGTTCTCTTATAATGACAATAGTGTGCATCTGATAGGTGCTGGAACTAAGTTCTAGTAAGTTCCTGCTGGGAAAAAAGCCCTGCCTGTGTTACATATTGACTGCTGCTTGGCTCATGCATCAGTTCCATAGTATTTTGGACTTAGATTGCCTTAAATCCATGTACTTCCATTTACCTCGGTTGCAGATCATGTTGACAGTCTAACCATAAGGGTGGAACTAGTCAATTATTATAAACCTCCTGTTCTAAAATAGCAACAATGAGCCTCCCGTAACCTCCTGCCAGGCAAATGGAGTTTTTATTATTCTGATAGTGATAACCACACAACTTTCTCAGCAATTCCAAGAATAACAAAATAACAACAAATGCATGATGCTGTCTCTGAGGTACTTTTAACCTTAATAAGAGCTCCATTAATTTTTCATATTATTGATAAAGCAAATGAAGAAAAGCCTATTTTCACATGAGCTACACATAAAAAGTCAGCAGATATCAAATTGAAGTAATTTAATCTTGTTTCTGGAGAATGCAATTAAAATAATGCAAATTAGGTTCATGCATAAGTAGGTATGATCAACACAAACATCAACCTCTGTATTGATATTAATATTGACATGCATTTTAATAACCTCTTAGGGGGTTAATTTAATGCCACTATAAAATATTGGTGTTTAACAACATAAAAGCACACAGTGTTACCTCTGGGAGAGACCTCATTCATGAAAATGGTGAAGCCAGTTTCAGACTACTAAAAGAAAGGATAACCTCACATATTCTGTTGTTCAGGAGCATCAGTATCTGTAAATGTAATATGGAATGGAAGTTGGGGGACTCTGTACAGCTATAGATTCACTAGTAAAACTACCCAGGCTTAGCAGTGAATTTTCCCTCTCCTACCGGCTGACTAGCAATTGCCCCGAGATAAGTGTTCATGTGACAAAGAACATCATAACCATGTGCACCATGTTTCCATTCCCTTCCCTCCCAAGAGAGACTAGTGTGGCAACAATTTAGGGCAGCACTATGGTAGCTCAATATATGGGAAATTCTTAATCTCCTCAATAGCCACAAGCACTTGAAAAGAGGAAGGGAGAAAAAGAGGAGTGGGGTGCAGCCTTTATAATGCTAACAAAGGCCTTCTAGCCTTAACACTCTAGTGAGAACCATTATGTGCAACCTTGGTAATAATAATAATAATAATAATAATAATAATAATAATAATAATAAATAATAATAATAATAATAATAATAATAATAATTTTACATGCCACCCATCTGACTGGGTTGCCCCAGCCACTATGGGCAGCTTCCAACAATTTAGAAAACCAAGGTAAAACATCAAACATAAAAACTTCCCTACACAGGGCTGCCTTCAGATGTCTTCTAAAAGTCAGGTAGCTTATTTCCTTGATATTTGAAGGGAAGGTGTTCCACAAGGCAGGAGCGAATACCAAGAAGGCTGGCCCTCTGCCTGGTTCCCTAGAACCTCACTTCTTCCTATCAGACTTCCTATCAGTCCCCCCCCCCCGCCCCACTGTACCTCTCAGTGCTGTTCTGTACATCCTGGAAAACCATACACTTTGCCTGCAGGAGGTCCCAGATCTAATCCCCAGCATCTCCAGCTCTAGGAATGTCTCCTGTCTGAAAACCTAGTGAGCGTCTGCCAATCAATGCAGACGATGCTGAGCTAGATGGAGAAATTGTCCAAACTCAGTATAAGGCAGGTTCTCTAAGCACTGCAAAGATCCCTGTCCACTGTCTTTTGCACTGGACTTGCGGCAATCAACAAAGCAAAAAGGTCCTAAATGCATGTTCTGCTTTTCCCAAGACATACTGAGTTCTATGTTCGATAGTTTGTTCCCTCATGTCACATGTCCAAATGAAAGTACTTCTACCTGGCTCAGATCAGTTGCATGAGGTTGATTTGAGAATCAACTGTTATGGATTTCTGAGAAATATAAACACTTAGTTTGACATTTGTATCTCAAAGAGGTTTCCCTAAGCAGTAGCTCATCCGCTGGTCAAATCTAGACCTACTTAATTTAGTAAAGAGAAGGAGCCACATGTAGCACTTTCGTGGGATATGAAGTTACCCTGTGCTTGGCTAATTTGTTGGGATAGCTTCATATATTCAAAATTACTGTGGATGTTAGCTTTTAGCATGCTAGGCAGTGCCTTTGAGATTCCATCTTCAGCAGCAATGTGATGATTGGCTCAATTTGTACGGGGAGTAATGTTTGAGCAAAACCTAATCTATTTTTCCTGCCAGTCACCAGAGTAAACAATCTACTCTTTGGAAAGCATGTACATCACTTGAAACTATATGCACTTTAAAAGCACAGTATTTGTAGCTGGAGCAGTAGCATAAAGTTGTTTGCCTCTGATCCAATTGGCACCAGCAATAAAGTGGATTTTAGTACATCTCTGGCAAACCCTTGGTAGCACATCTGGGAAGTGTGGACATTGCTCATTAGAAGAGTTTTTCCACCTAATAACATGCCAGAATCATGACAAAAATACTTATACTTTATGTCAATCATTTTTCTTTGCCAGTTTAAACATATACCCTTCTGGGAATAATTCTGATCCATTTATGGACCTGAAATTGAATGAATGGACAGAAGTAAAAGCACTTAGATGAAACTCTAGAATTGTGGGGTGAGAATGAAAAGACTTTCTGTATATGCTTCAGTTGTTGGAAAACTCAGAGTCAGATGACAGCTTGGGTGAGACCAGGCATTCTGACCCTTCAATCCCAGTGGGGTATTCCCTGTCCATCATACTCACAATCTGTTTGTTTATTTCCACAAAACCACTCAAAGTGGCTCACAACATCTAAAACAATATTAAATATCTATCTAGATCTAGATCTATAATCTATATCTATATCATCACAATGTCAATAAAGACAGAGATTAAATCCATCCATTATATAAAATATTATATAAAGCAATACAAATAAGCTAACCTAGCGTAACTATTTTAGACTAAAGACAGAAATGACCAAGTCCTGGCTGAGAAAGATTTCACAAGGGGTTAAAATGTTGGTGACTAATTGTCTGTAAAGAAGATAGTTGGTTCAATGTTGTGTTTTATGAATTAAATTAGTTGTCAAAGACAGATGTTTGATATGGGGAAAAATGCCTCCTACCCCAAGTTGTAGTGATGGCCACCAACTTGAATGGCTTTGAATGGGTTAGGCCAGTGTTTCCCAACCGGTGTTCCGCGGCACACTAGTGTGCCGTGGAACTTTGCCTTGTGTTCCGTGGAGGCGGGCGAGGCGGGCGAGTCGGGCGGTGAGAGGCGGGGCGGCGGTGGCGAGCACACGCGGGGCGGCAAGCGAGCGAGCTCCCACATCCCATCGCCGCTCGCTACTGGGCCTGCGCATCCGCTCGCTACTGGGCCTGCCCCAGGAGGTGGGGTTGCGGGCATCACGCCCTTCCCCATGTGAGCGGGGAATCCCATCCGCCCCCACGTGAGCGGGGAATCCCATCTCAGCCCCCGCGAGAGCAGGGGAATCCCATCCGGCCACGCCTCCTGGCCAGCCAATCGGCTGGCTGGAGGGGGCGTGGCTTGCCCTTTTTAGGGCCGGAGCGGAGGGGGCTCGCCCTCTCTTCTCCGGCTAGCCCCATCGCCGCTCGCTACATCCTATCACCGCTCGCTACTGGGCCTGCGCATGCTCGGCGAGCACACGCGGGGTGGCGAGCGAGCGAGCTCCCACATCCGACGGCACCAAGCAGGGGCCCTTGGCCGTGCCGGTGCCCACCGTGCCCGCCTCCGCCCAGGAGGGCGGCAAGCAGCCACCGCCACCACCACCCCCGCCGCTGCCCGGCAACCGCGCCGCCGCCCCCGGCTCCCCGCGGCGGGTGATCGTGCAGGCTTCGACGGGCGAGCTGCGAGCTCGGCGGGCAGCGCCTCCGTCCGCAGCGCCCGCCTCGCGGCTCTCATTCCCTGCCCCTGCCAAAGCTCACTCAGCCAAGCCGCGCTCTCCTTCCTGCCTCGCTTTGCTGCCTCCTCCCCCCCCCCACCCCCAAAGCTTGGAGGTTCCCCGGCAAGGGGGAGGAAAAAAAATTGAAAACTTTCACTTTCGTGCGTCCCTCCCGGCGTGACGCTGCGCGCTGACGTCACGGGGCTGTAATGGTGGTGTGCCGCGAGATTTTTTTCATCAAACAAGTGTGCCTTTGCCCAAAAAAGGTTGGGAAACACTGGGTTAGGCCATCAGTGTCTACTTGTGCTGGGCCTGGGGGTAACCCATGCAACGCGGTCCAGGACCAGTCCAGAATCCAAAGGTTCCACTAGGAGACAGTCCGACAGGGCCAAGGCAGGACACAAGGCAGGAAACCAGGCAAAGACAGGTACAGGATCTCAGGAAGGATCTAGCATACAGCAATGTTGCTCCCACAACCTGGGGCGGGGCCCAACAGCCTTTTATCTTTGTCGGGGTAGTGGCCGGTCCTGATCCCCCGGTGACTCACCACCCTGTTTTGCCCGAAGGCGAGCACTCCTCCTGCGAGTACTCAGGTCTCTCCTTCTCTCTGCAGCTTGGGAGACGTCGGTGGGTTACTAGACCCAGGGGCTGCCTCAGCCTCCCCGACCAAACCGGTAGTGGAGCATCTGTAAGCGATGGCCCAGCTGAAGGCAATGAGGTAATCCCCGCATCTGGAGCCAGGGCAGGCTCAGGCCCCTGACTCAGCTCAGCTGGTGTTTGTTGCAGGGGAACCTGTGCAGACTGGGACTCTTCAGGATCAAGCCCCAGACTTGGTTCAGGTGATGCCTGAGGCAAAGGATCTGGTGCAGACTGAGTCTCCTCTGGTTCCGAGTCCGAGCCCAAGTCCCAGGCCATCACACTACTATTCATGATAGCTATGTACAATTGTCAATCATAGAATCAAAGAGTTGGAAGAGACCACACGGTTCATCTAGTCCAACCCTCTGCAATGCAGGAATCTTTTGCCCGACATAGAACTCAAACCCATGACCTTCAGATTAAGGGTCTCGTGCTCTACCGAGCAGGAGAGGACAATTACACTCTTCTTCTGCTTGTGGACTTCCTACTGGCATGTGGTTGGCCACTGTAAGAACAAAAAGCTGGTCTAGATGGGTCTTTGGTCTGATCCACAGGGCTGGTCTTATGATTTAAGAAGGTATTTTCCAATGTTATTCAAATATTAAAATTCTGTCATTGGTATAATTTATAATGTAAAGGATAGGTTTTTACTGAGACACACTATCAAATGTTGAGCAATTCTGCTCTTCTATGTGAATATGTAAAAACTTGTTTCTCTTTCCATTAGCACTGGATTGAAGGGGATCTGCTGAATACAGTAGGTATTATTTATGCTTTTATTTTAAACATGATTCATAAATTATTCATTTTTACTCATACCAAACATGCCCATTATAGCATGGATATTGTCTTACCAATTTACTGTAACTAAGTATGCATCTTGGCGCTTGAGAAAGAAAGGCTGGTTTTTGACCTAAGAGACAATAATGGAACTTTTTCAAGCTAGTGTTAATGCAGCTGCCATGTCGTGAAAATCCATGTGAAATACTGAACATAAAGAAAAAATGTATGTTCAGTATAATGTGACAGTAGGTTCAAATGTTCTTTAAATAAACAAAGTCACAGGCCCACATTACTCAGTAATGACCAGAAACATTCCAAATTTGAAATGGAAGGTTGTGCCAACCGGCAGATGTGAGTTGGGTACTTTTATACCTGAGGATGGGAAGAGCTCAAACAGGTTTCAGGGTGAGCGACTAACCTCATCCTAAGCAGACCTCTGTTTTTATGTGGAATATGAAGCAGAAAGAAAAGTATTTCAGGGCAAATATATCTGGGGGCTTCACTAGCTAGCCTTTCCCCACTCCATAGAGGGCAAAAAAAATGAACCAAAAGGAAACAAAGTGTGCTTGTTTATTAATGCTAAGAGTTGCTGCAATTAATAATAATAATAATAATAATAATAATAATAATAATAATAATAATAATATATTTTCCTCACCTCAGTTTCAGAATTTTCTTCTACTGGGCAAAGAGCATAGAAGAAGTGACTAGGAAAGAATCAGGCCCCTACTCCCATTCTGGTGCAAAAACAGGCCTTTTAACCACATGCCCATCATTGTTAACGCAATGTCTAAATTTTAAATGCCCCTTTAAAATGTATTGAAATGCAGAAACTGCTGGTGCTGGCCCTCCAAAAGTGTGGGGCGTAGGGTAGTCATTCTTATTGGCACCCCAAGGGACAGAAGGGTGCATAGGGACTACTAGGGACATAAGTGTGGCTAAATTTGATGAAGTGTTCAGTTTCTGCATATCTGGTTGGTAAAACACAATTAAGAGATTATTAAATCAAGTTTAATAATCACAGGGTATATTCTTCAGGCAAACAAAATCTTGGTGAAGTTAAGCAGCCCTGGGTTTGATTGGTGCCTGGATGCATATATGTCAGAAAATAAAAGAAATGAAAACAAAAACGTTGGAGAACTTGCCTTGGGCCCATGGATATGGATGTAATACAGAGCTCGCCCTAACATTTTGCTGCCTGAGACAAATCAAGAAATGGTGGCCCCACAAGTAAAGGTGCATAATACCCAGGGCTGGCCAATTCCTTTTTGCAACTGAAGCAGAAAATCCCACAAGCACTTCTTCCTCAAATAAAAATGAAATGGAATAAAGAACCGTTTGCTGCCCTTTCCGTCTGACAATCAAAATCACCTGTGTGAAGCAGCTGGTTTACTCCGCCAAATGGTAGGGCCAGCTATCTCACAGGAAGAAAAAGAAATCTCAGGTGTAAACCCACCTGCCCCAGTTGGGAAAGATTGAGGGCACAAGGAGAAGGGGACGACAGAGGATGAGATGGTTGAACAGTGTTCTCGAAGCTACCAGCATGAGTTTGACCAAACTGCGGGAGGCAGTGGAAGACAGGAGTGTCTGGCATGCTCTGGTCCATGGGGTCACGAAGAATTGGACACGACTAAACAACAACAACAACAACAGCAAGGTGCCACAAAGGAAGTCACTCCTCCTCAGCCTAATTTAGAGAAGTACCTTGTGCTGGGAGCATAGTAATCTTACGAATCTACCCTTGATACTGTTTCATGCCACCATATTATAGGTATGTGTGTGTTGAAAACTATTTTCTCATACCCCAGCTCAGCCATGTAATGTAATACCTTCTACATTAACATTCCATTATGCTGAACGACATCTTACAGTCTCGGCTCTGGCAGACTAAGGGAAAGATGGTCCACTGGAAACTCAAGCTAGCTAGTGGACTTTAGCAGCAGAACACTGGATCTCAGCCAGTTTCCTTGTCTCTCGTCAATATTTCGTAATTTACTCTTCATATACGGTATCTATTTTATGGCGAGTCCTTGACAAACATTGCATATCATCACAACAGATTAGCATAAATAAATTGTACCCTGAAAGCTACTGAAGACCTACTTGGAAGACCTTATTCACTGGCATGTAATGCTGACTATCTGAAGAATGACTTATTATATCCTTGTCAAATTTTAAGCATCATGCTGTTAAAAATATTAGTCACACAGAGTGCTATTTAAATGCAACGGAGCAGCAAAACTCCCTTGTCTATACAAACGTGGATAACCTGATAACGTGATACTTAATACTATGTATCAGTTGGCGTATGACAGCCAGTGGAAAACCCAGAGATATGTAAGTGCAGTAAAGGTTACCTCAGAGGCTGTCAATACCCTGCCAATAGATAGACTAGGCTTGTCATTTAAGCCAGCTGAGCTGTGCCTCGCCTCTCCCTCCCCCCAGTTTTGATGTTCCCCAAGGGGCAACACTTTGGAGAACAATCCATTTAAGTCAAACAGTTATCGTGTAAAAGTGAGGATGAGCAGGAGGGAGAGGGAACATCCAAGGGGAAGCGAGTTAAGATCTAGACCCTGAGGTTCAGGAGGGTTAAAACTACTGAACCAAAGAAATTCTAAAAAGGCACATTTTTCACTTAGGGGAAGAGAAAAAAAATAAAGATTAGAAACCGCCTTGCATGAGCCCAACTGTGATTTAAAAAATATGCCTTTTATAGTTAAGGCAAGGTTTTTTCCCCTCGCTTTTTGTTCTTTGACTTTTCCTCGCAGAGAAAGAGGCTATCTTCACTTAATCAGCACGCCAAAAAAAAGAGTAGCTGAAGCAGCAGCAGCAGCATCATGTGGGTGAAGGTCAGGCCAATTTTCACCCATGTGATGGCTGCTTTATCACTCATTGAACAAAGATTAAGGCCTTTCTTTTCTTTATCCTTTTGTGCTTCCCCCCTATTACTTTTACAGATCTGAACAATCCTAGACATTTCATCCAAAAGTTCTTTTTCTGCTACATTTTGCTCGGATGCTCTGAATTCCAACCTACGCCAGAATGCTGTAACAACACGAAGGAGGATATGAAATAATCTTAACAGGGGTGGGGAAAATGTTACGCAGAAAGGAAATATACTACAGACCAGGATGAAAACACTCTACTTTGGGTTCTGAAGAAGCCATCCACATACAACATCCATAAATAGCCCAAAATGAAGATGGTCTCATAATGAACAGGATACATGTTTAGATATATAATGTCCAATGGATCTCTGGGGCATTACTGTTGGCGAAGTGTTGATTTCATTAAACTGAATTCATTGCTTAAATGATTGCCTTACACAGAAATCCTTGGGAATTGTCAGGAGACAACCAAGTATACTACATTGAACTTCATGGAGAAAAGGTAGGATATAAATTTAAGTTAGTAATGAATGAATGATTCCTGGTCCATCCTTTTGGAGTGGGTTAAGATGTTGCAAAGGTGTCCTTTCATTAGGGTTCACTCAGGGGTTTCTGCTGTTACGGAGGTCCCTACTGTGCCCATTGAAAGTGGTGGTGGTGTTCTTATTGGTGGTAGTCATTATGGACTCCTTAAACTGGCCATTATGGGGTGGGCACAGACCAGGAGTGGTGATGGACTCATGTTAACCCATTAATGGGAAAGGAGCCAATTTAGGCCCCTGCGTTCTATCAGCCTGGAGCTGACACAACAGGAAAACTTTCTCTGCCCCAGCCTTCTGTCTTGATCACCAGGAACCAGGCACGTAAACTCTAGGGGGCCAAAGGTACCTTGGCCCACTCAATGTTTGTTTAAGGGTACTGAGCCCCCTCAATCTTGGGGAAAACATGGCACCTATGCTAGGAGCTGCTCTGTGCCTCCCCAGTCCCAGTTAGGATTGCTCTGATACAATAATCAGAGACTGACTTATGACATGCTCCCCATGGGAAGATAAAAAATTAAAAGGTTGTATTGTGTACTTCAGTGATAGGAAATTGGCTAGGGACCAGAATCACAGATCTTGTAATATTACCTTGTGTGACAATGATTTTAATAGCCCCTGCTATGCCTATCATCAGGCAAGGGCCCAGTTCTCCTGGTACCAGTGAAGAGAATAGGGTGAAGAGAATGGAACTGCAATTTTTGCACTTGACCCTACAATCTGGACCAGCCCAAGGCATTTCCCTGCCTGTGGAAAAAATGAGATAGCATGCAGAAGCTAACAAGACTGTCAGTTGAATCTTATTTCAATACTAATAATTGGACAAAGCTTCCCACCTCACCTGAATGCAGCAAGCTAGTTTACAGGGCACAGGGCAGGCTGTGTGGCCCCTTCAGCCCCCAACTCCTGTCAGTATTTTCATCCCTCCCATTGCAAAGATCACCAGATCATGTTTGTTTTACTTTCTGTCTCAGAGAAAAGAGGGGGCGGAAACCACTCTTCCAGACTTCTGTCCCTAGCATTGTGGTTTCCCCCCTTTGATCTGTCTAGAGACTAGATGGCAGTATGAGAGAGCTGACTCTCTTGTATGTGTTTGTTATGTTCTTTTATTTGTTTAATCAGTAGAAATAAAATTAAGTATGCAACAAAACCTCCACAGTTTTGTTTCCAGTTGCAGGTAGGTAGCCGTGTTGATCTGCCATAGCTGAAACAAAATTTAAAAAGGCGAAACAAAATAATAATAAAAAATTCCTTCCCGTAGCACTTTAGAGACCAACTAAGTTTGTTATTGGTATGAGCTTTCGTGTGCATGCATGCTTCTTCAGATACACTGAAACAGAAGTTTTGTTTCCGTTACTCTGCTGCTTTTGAGGTGCTCACAATCGCAAATTTGAGTCCACTGCACCAGGACCTATTCCAGGGGAATGCTGTGCTGCTGTTCCTGCATTCCTGTGATCGGAAGGTCAAAGAAGGTGCTCCCGACACCCAGCCCATGCAGGCGCTGAAGACGGGGGCGCTATATGGGTGTACGGTCACCCCCAACACATTGACACTGCTCCCCAAAATCCACCATCTGCTGCTTGAGGCAGCTGCCTCACTCTGCCCAATGAGAGGGCTGGGACTTGTGTACAATCAGGCTTTTGCAGCATTACTGAGAAGATCTGGCTACTTAAAAAAAAGGCTTTTACTCAGTTAGCTGTCAACTGCCTGCATTGCTCAAAGGATGTGGGACATCTTTGGAATGCTGAAGATGACTCTAGAGTCCATTGGCTTTCAGGCTCCCACTTCTCTCTTACCTAGTGAAGGAACATGAATCTGAGTAAATCCCCTGTGACAGGGTGGCAGCTAAGGAACATAATGATTTTACTTGAGGAGAAGTTCAATTAGTAATGACTCAAAGCCAATGTTTCTAGACCATACGGGCTGGCCCTTCATTAAGCAACAAGATATGACAGGCAATGCATTTCTGGGCAATTTAGCACACCTCGAAGGGACTTTTAAAGACATGAGGTTGAAGGTCAAGCAACTTCAGCCACCTGAGAAGTGCAAAACTCCTTAGATAGGAACTTCCTCAAGCAACCAAATTCTGGTAACAGTGCAATTTGAGAATTTTTTTTTTGTAAAATTGCCCTTTAAGTGGTTTTTGTTTCTGTAATGTGATATCGAGAACAGTTAATCTCTATGGACCATCAATAATTGCTGTTGCTGTTTTAAATATTAGGATTAACATACACATATCATTATATTTCTATGCTTCCTTTCCATAGTTCAAACCATGTTCATGATTTACAGCATGACAAAAAAAATCACATAATTATAAATACAACAAAAGTAGTCCTAAACAAGAAATAAAAGTACACAATGAAGTTGAATAACTTCTACATAAATCATAAGAAAGATACAAAATAATAATATCAATAACAGCAACAACCGCCTCACCCCCCCCAAAAAAAAATCCCTAAGCAAAAGGCCAGCTCAAGAGTCTGTTCAGCAGCCTCAGGTTTTGTAGCTGGAGTCAGTCAGGGCCTCACTCTCCCAGGCCAGGTAGAAAAAGGCCTGCAAGGCTGAGAGTAGGTCTTCCAGGACTCACAGCCAAGATGGTCTTGGATTCTGCAATACGTCCATTTGAGATGGCTTACAAATTCTTTTTTAAAAAAAATACACCAGAAGATAAAATGAAAGCATACAGTTAATGAACAACAATTAAACAGTAAAAAGAGCAGAGACAAGAGAGAAGGAAGAAATCACCTCAGAATAGCATGCAACAAGGGGCTAAGTTAGCCTGTTTCCCTCAGCTGAAGTATTATTTTCAGTGTCAAAGGAAGATTCAGTTGTCAGGCTGGCCACTTTCAGCACATGAAATGAGGTGAAGGCATCATCTTATCCTTGACCTCAGAGAGCAAAATGTTCTAAGTTGGCTCTGGCCAACTTCAATAGGTTTGAATCAGTTTAAATCCAAGTACTCTAGATGATGATGATATTTATACACCACCCATCTGGTTGGGTTTTCCCAGCCACTCTGGGCAGCTTACAGCATGTCTAAAAACATAATACAGTGGTACCTCAGGTTAAGTACTTAATTCGTTCCGGAGGTCCCTACCTAACCTGAAACTGTTCTTAACCTGAAGCACCACTTTAGCTAATGGGGCCTCCTGCTGCTGCCGTGCCGCCAGAGCACGATTTCTGTTCTCATCCTGAAGCAAAGTTCTTAACCTGAAGCACTATTTCTGGGTTAGCGGAGTCTGTAACCTGAAGCGTATGTAACCCGAGGTACCACTGTAAAAACATCAGGCATTAACAACCTCCCAATACAGGGCTGCCTTCAGATGTCTTCTAAATGTTCTGTAATTTTTATCTCCTTGACATCTGAAGGGAGGGCGTTCCACAGGTAGGGCACCACTACCGAGAAGACCCTCTGCCTGGTTCCCTGTAACTTCACTTCCCACAGTAAGGGAACCAGCAGAAGATCCTCAGAGGAGGACCTCAGTGTCTGGGCTACGTGTTGGGGTGCAGACACTCCTTCTGGTATACCTTGCAAAGGCCGTTTAGGGCTAAACAAGATGGTGAATCACAGACTTAGTGGAGTATCTGCATAGGGAGCTGGTTAAGGATGAGGATACTTGACTTCGACACGTAATGTAATCCTATATATGTCTACTCAGAAGTAACCCCTCCTTGACTTCAATGGGCCTTACTCTAAGTATGTGGGTATAAGATTGCAATCTTAGTGAAACTCCAACAGATACGCAGAATGCCTCGGAAGGAGATGTTCAACCAGGGCCAGATTGAGGTTTGATGAGGCCCTAAGCTACTGAAGATAATGGGGCCCTTTATATGTTCAACTGTCCTTTGTCAACAACAAATTGTCGCTGTTTTTGTTTTGAATGTATGCTATATGGTAATTTATGGACCTAATAGGTATCTAAAGCCATTTGCACATGCAGAATGTAGGCACCCTATATATGGAAATAAGCAAACCGGTGATATTTTAGGGAGCAGGCTAGCAGGTGGGGCCCATTACTTACATCATAGGAGCCTACACAACACAAAACACTGTTGCTGTATGTAGATTCTATTTTATTTGTTTTTTATCTTATATTTTGGAAATGTACATCCAGTGTTTTTCCCCGTTTAATTTTTTAAAAAAGCTATAGCTTGTTTAGCTTACCGGTGGTGTGGTGTAGCGGTTAAGAGCGCTGGACTCGCAATCTGGGGGACCAGGTTTGCGTCTCTGCTCCTCCACATGCAGCTGCTGGGTGACCTTGGGCTAGTCACACTTCTCTGAAGTCTCTCAGCCTCACTCACCTCACAGAGTGTTTGTTGTGGGGGAGGAAAGGAAAGGAGAATATTAGCTGCTTTGAGACTCCTCTCAAGTGATAAAGTGAGATATCAAATCCAAACTCTTCTTCTTCTTATTATACGTGAATCCGGCACTGTCAACCCAAGCAATTGAACAACTCTGACAATACAAATGTATATTTTGGGGAGCACATTGGGACTCTGATTTGTGTCAGCCTCCCCCAACCTGGTGCGCTGCAAAGTTACAATAATAAGGAAGAATGACTTAGTAAATCACACATTAGATAACTAACACATTGCATTTTATGTCAACCAGAGAACCATTTAGTATGTTACCTAGAGAACTATTGTTACTGGGCAACTGATAAAATAAATAAAGGAATCAATCAATCAGCATTAAATCACAGAAGTGGAAGTGACCTTGAGAGACATCTAGTTCAACCCCCTGCAATGCAGGAAGTCCAACCAAAGTATTCATGACAGATGGCCATCGAACCTCTGCTTAAAAACCTCCATCACCTCCCAATAGAGTCTGTTCTACTGTCAAACAGCTCTTACCATCAGAAAGTTTTTCCTGATATTTAGTCGGAATCTCCTTTCTTGTAACTTGAATCCATTGGTTGACATCCTACCTTCAGGAGCGGGAGAAAACAAGCTTGCTCCAGCTTCCATGTGACCAGTGGTGTAGCGTGGGTTGTCAGACCCGGGGCAAGGCAAGTAATTTGCGCCCCCTAACCCGTGGATTTGCGCCCCCTAACCCTAACCCCCAGATGTTGTGCCCAGTGTGGCCGGCCCCCCCTGCACCCCCCACACTACGCCACTGCATGTGACAGCCCTTTAGATATTGGAAGATGGCTATCCTATCTCCTCTCAGCTTCCTCTTATACAGACTAGACCAGCGGTTCTCAACCTGTGGGTCCCCAGTTGTTGTTGGACTACAACTCCCATCATCCCTGAGCTCTGGCCTTGCTAGCTAGGGGTGATGGGAGTTATAATTCAACAACATCTGGGGACCCACAGGTTGAGAAAGACTGGACTAGACATACCCAACTCCGTCAACCATTCCTCATAAGGCTTAGTTTCCAGACCCTTTGTCTTCCTGGTTGCTGTCCTCTGCACACATCCCAGCTTGTCAATGGTCTTCTTAAATTGTGCTGCCCAGAACTGGACACAGTACTCCTGGTGTGGTCTGACCAAGGCAGAATAAAGCAGTACTGTACTATGACTGCCTTTGAAGTAGTGTTTTAATGTACTTTACCTGAACACAGGTAGAATATAAAAAGCCTGAATTTGTTAAACAGCCCGCCCTGTGGAACGCCCTCCCTTCAGACGCGAAGGAAATAAGCAGCTATCTTATCTTTAAAAGACATCTGAAGGCAGCCCTGTTTAGGGAAGTTTTAAATATTTAATGCTGTATTGTTTTTAACACTCGATTGGAAGCCGCCCAGAGTAGCTGGGGAAACTCAGCCAGATGGGCGGGGTATCAAATAATAATAATAATAATAATAATAATAATAATAATAATAATAATAATAATAATAATTAGTATTATCAGCAAACAAACAAACAAACAAACAAACAAAGGAGAGATCATTTTGATCTTTATTTCATTAAGACTTTTAAAAAGCTTGCTACTGAGGTAACTTACTAACTTTTACTTTGGAGGTGTGTAATTTCGACTCAGCATGCTATATGAGCCGAAGTCTTTGATGTTAGCCAAAGTTGTTTATGAACAGAAAATCCAATATCTTCCAGGGAAATTCTTCAGCACGTCCTGTCTCTTTTTTACTTTGTATTTGTATGAAGGGAAGGGGGAAGAGGTGCAGTTGCTGAAGACTTTTAAACTGAGAAAACATCACCATAAGCCCCATTTCTATGTCAACATATTTTTTGTTGTTCATTTGAAGAAATTAGAATGAAAGGCCATGGGAACAATTAATTTCAGCCCATAAATGACTGCTTTAAAGCTTAGCTGATGATATTTAAGGAGCAAAATGTTTTAAATTTGATGTTTTTACATGTTACCAAGCTTAATTCTGGGATTTGTATACTGCCTTGTGAAGACCATTAGACCTTGAAAAGTGGTCTAGAAATCTTTTGATAAATGAAAATGAAATAAGTTGGAGGCAAATGAAAGAGAACTAGGAATCGTCTTTCTTACTGCAGTTGTAAGATACCATGACACTTTATGTTATTAACTAAGTTTGTTCTGGGTATAAGCTTCCGTGTGCATGCATTTAGTATCTGAAGAAGTGTGCATGCACACGAAAGCTTATACCCAGAACAAACTTAGTTGGTCTCTAAGGTACTACTGGACATTTTTTTTTAATTTTAATTTTAATTTTGACTGTGTCAGACCAACACGACTACTTGACTTTATATTACTGTTGACCATTTTGTTATTGTTTCTAAAAATATAAATCACATATTCTCAAAATTGCACTTGAAGATCTGGAACAGTATGTGTTACAACATGAAGGGCAGGCATAAGCAGGGTCAGAAACTGGTGGAAATTAGTGATACCTCCATATATGAGCAGAAGGGCCTTCTGGGACATTCTGAATCCAAACCAATGTATGCACTATGAATGTTCTTACAGACCCTTCATATTTAAACCATAAATTAAAAAGTATGTCATATACTGTACGTTGGATTAAGTCCCACTGAACACAGTGGATCTTGCTTCCAAGTAAACATGTGAAAGGTTGAGCAGTCAGTCTGCTTCCCCATTCTGAATGTGTTCCACTAGTCATTGTCCGTCCGTCCATCCGTCCCTCGCTGCCATGTACCTTTCATGTTATTCATTAAATCAGTACTAAATTATATCACATAGACATAGCTAATTGTGCTGGTCTTTCTTGTTGTGTCACTTGCCATGGAATCCTTTGCAAACCCAAAAGAAAAGTTTTGTGTGATATTTCTCTTCCGGTGCTATAACGTTGCCAGAATGTAGCCTGGAGATAAGTTTGCTGTTTTATTCTTGTCTACATCAAAAGTTGTAACACTAAATAACAGATATTGAGGTGAAGCTGAACGTTGGTAGGGAAAACCCACATCTTCCATTGTGTGTGGATTTGACTGACTTTAATGATGGTTTGCTAAAGTAAACGGTTGTTCATTAACCTCCTTTACAGCCTATTGTGTGTCTCTCGCTCTCTGTGTATGTGTCTGTCAGTATATTTACAAAAGTTGCCCTGCACATTTTTGAGCCAATTAATTTTTCTGTATTTTTTTCCTCACCTACCATGACCTTTATAAATGTTTTGCCCATCAATAAAAGTGTGAAGAGGAATTCTGTATTCAGAGAATGCTGCATTGTAGTTTTTGTACACATTTAAGAAATGATTGCAGTTAAGCACTACATAAATTGTTTAAATACATAAAATACAAAAAAAAATCAAAATCACTAATATTAGAATATTGATACGGAACATACAAGTTTATAGGTGTAAAGGAAAAAATCAACATAATGCTACAACAATCATTCCATCAGTGCATGGTTTTCAGCTTTCTTGGGTTTTTGCAGACCCAACCCCAGCTGTTTTGGGGGGTTCAAGTCCCACTGTGCTAGTGGAAGTTGTAGTATGGGCTTCTGCTAGTGGAGAGAGCTAATTAAATCTTGCCCTATGTTCTTTTTATAGGATGCCCCTTAGATATGCAGAGGCACAGGTACGTTCCTTTAAACTTCCCAGTGCAACAGGAAAGAAGGTAGATGGGGCCCATTCTGACCATTCCTATCCCAGGAATAACTTTCAAAAGTAATTTGAAAGATTAATTACTGGATAATTAATATGTATCATCTGTGACCTAATCCTGGATGAATACTGCGAAGGAATAGAACTTTTAGCCATTTTGCATTGACTTTCAGGTTGTAAAATTGTTGATTTTGATTTAAAAGCTCTTGAGCACTGGGTGGTCAAAAGTTCACAGGAAGGTTAAAAGTACAAGGGGATGCTTTGCTCAGGAGGTTATTCACAGGGTGGTCAAAAGTTTAAGAAGCATTTTTCCCTTAGGAGGTTTTGCACAGGAAAGTCAAAAACTCACCCTAGAGTACTCTCCTGATTGGCTACAAGGTTGGGAAAGGGAATAATTGTTTAACACATACAGGTCAAGCTTGAAAACAGGTTAGTTATTCAAAACAAAATGAGAATACAACTAGGAACAAATTCTTTATTTTCCATTCCCCTTCTTTAGTGTATATTATGTACTCTAAGACATATTGCTGTTTAGCTCATATTTAACCTTTTAAATGTCAATGGAGAAATGGGGCCATTAATATTAGTTCAGTCTAATTGACTTAAACACTTCATGGTCACATTCCCAGATGTTGGTCTAATTAGCCTTCTGCTACATCTCTCAGAGACCCTGAAGTGGCAAGATATCTTCCTCTATAATATACTGCTTGTACACTGTGACGTTGACCAGAGACAAGAAAAGGAGTTTGCTGAGTTTTAAATGTAATGCAGTACATTTTAGGTCACATCCATAGAACCCTTTGGGTCTTAATGTTTCAAGGCAGCTGCGTGTTTGCACTGAACTGATCTCCCCACCACCTCAGCTCTCCCCTCCAGTTAAGAAGCAGATGCGCAGCTTGAGGGTACTTCTGCATCCATTGCTGTTGCTTGCAATTCAGGTGGCCTCAGTGGCACAGAGCACCTTCCATCAGCTTTGGCTGGTAGCCTAGCTGTGCCCCTCCCATCTGGACACAAGTAGCCTAACTTCTGTTGTCTATGGTACAGTAACCTCTAGGTTAAATTACTGCAACATGTTATATGTGGGGCTGCCTCTGAAGGTTCAGAAACTTCAGCTGGTGCAGAATTCATTGGCCAGGTTGTTCACTGAGAGAAGACGGTTTGAGCATATAATGATAATTCTGGCTGCCAATTAGTTTCTGGGCCCAATTCAAAGTGCTGGCTTTGACCTACAAAGCCATAAAAGACTCAGGACTGTGATCCCTCAAGGACTGCCTCTTCCCATATGAACCAACCTGGACCCTTTGATCATCATCTGAGGCCCTTCTTCATGTGCCTTCTGAGCAAGAGGTCTGGACAATGGTCACAAGAGAACAGACCTTTTCTGCGGTGGCTCCCTGCTTGTGGAATGTACATCCCAGGGAGGCTTGCCTGGCGCCTTCATTATAGCAATTTAATTAATAAATAAAACAGCAGCAGCAACTCCACTGTTAGCAGGTTATGTGGGCACCACTGCCCTCCATGCCATCCACTACTGCCCACCATCTTTATATGCTGTATTTCAGCCGCACTGTGTGGGATAATCAGCTGGCATAAGGTTCAAAAGAAATGGCTGGCCTTGCTGGGTTCCTGTTTGCAAACACAGCTTTTTGGAGCAATTTCGACTGACCATGTAAGCCTGCTCTGTGCTGATTTCAACAGATGGTGCTGGACTTCACGCAAACAGCATGGCACATGACACTCTGTCAATACAATACAATACAATACAATACAATACAATACAATACAATACAATACAATACAATACAAATACCTTTATTGGCATCACTTGGCATTACAAGTTAAGACATTTCAAATCACTGGTGATAAATTTAAAAGGGGGAGGAGTGAGGCTGGAGGAGTGAGGCTGTTGAGGGTCTCTTACCTGGCAGGAGATACACCATAATCATGAAGGTGGTTTTCCCAGGGTGAGGCTCATCCATTGCACTCTGTCTGAAGTGGCAAGATATCTTCCTCTTTGCTGTCACAGACTCAGACAAAATATGATTCATGTCCCAATAGATCATCTGTTCATACTACTCCATTCAGAAAATAGGCTCCTTGTGTAATGGGTGTAGAACAGACCCTCACCCTCTTGCCTATAGCATCAAATATCCTGCTTCATAGGGGCAGACTGCCACACTTCCAGGTTAGAACTGTCAGTATCAAACCAAGCCTTGCCAGGAAATATTTGTTCCATGACAATGGGGTAACCAGCAAGCAGCCACCCAGTAGGCCCATGAAGCCCCAAGCCAGACCAATCAACGAGGTCTCTGTGTGGATGTTGGGTGCCAGAGTAGTCTGGATCCTCGGAGCTAATGGCCGATACAGACGGAATAACCACCCAAAGATACCTACAAATCCTTCTCCTTAGCTGCCTCAGTCGACCATCTCAATGTTCTTAGTGGGCAAATAGGACTTCAGAACTTTAAGTGATCTTTCAACTTTGGAGAGAGTTGGAAGCATGTGCAATTATTTATTTTCTGACTCCGTGAAACGAGCCAACATTGTGGAAGAACACCGCTGCCAAGTATCACAGAAGCAAACCATCAAAAGGTGTACCGGATTTGATAAACATCACTTATGTTCAGTTCTTGTCAATCTTGTTGTTCAAATAAATACTGGAGAGATTACTTTTATAACCGTTCCTGTTTATTTTGTAGAAAGACTAGAATATAACCATGGGGATTGCAGTTCCGTTGCCCCCCCCCCAATAGATCAAGATCCAGCACTCAAGGAGGCTCATCCACTAGACAGATCACACAGCCCTACTCAGATTGAATTTGCAGCACTAATATTAATATCCTTTTGGATGGGGGAAGCAGAGCAGACTAATGCTTCCCAGCCCACAAACACATGATGGTTATCTTAGTTGCTACGCTTGCTGCAGGGGACTTGGTAAATGGCATTACTCATTACAGTGGTACCTCAGGTTACATACGCTTCAGGTTACATACGCTTCAGGTTTCAGACTCCGCTAACCCAGAAATATTACCTTAGGTTAAGAACTTTGCTTCAGGATGAGAACAGAAATCGTGCTCCGGCAGCGCAGCAGCAGCGGAAGGCCCCATTAGATAAAGTGGTGCTTCAGGTTATGAACAGTTTCAGGTTAAGAACGGACCTCCAGAACGAATTAAGTACTTAACCTGAGGTACCACTGTAGTTACTCATAGCAAGAAAAAGTCTCAAAGCAACTTAACAAGATAAAAACACACCCACATGTGCAAGAAGTGTTTGTGTGTTGTGTTTTTCTTCCAGATTGAAATGCATCTTTAGAGCCCTGCTTTCATGCACAAAAGCCTCTACCTGGATTGGAATATAACTCGGAAAATAAATATTGTTGATCTCTTGGGGATTCTATGGGGAAGCCATTTTGATTCAATCAGTTCTAGGGGGAGGAATGGTCTGTGATCAAAACTCTTCTTATTGCTCCACTTATTAAAATAATTCTATAATTAATTATTTTACAGTATAATTTATTGCGACTTATTGGGTGGATCTGAATCTTTTCAGACTTTTATACTTCACTTAAAAGGGGGAGGAGTGAGGCTGTTGAGGGTCACTTACCTGGCAGGAGATACACCATGATCATGAAGGTGGTTTTCCCAGGGTGGGGCTCATTCATTGCACTCTGTCTGAAGCGGTAAGATATCTTCCTCTTTGCTGTCACAGACTCAGACAAAATATGATATTCCACGATTTCCATTAAGGAGAATAATTGAACTTGTACAGCCTTTGTAGAAACATGCTTATTTACAAATATACAGGTTGGCAAGGATTTTGAGGAATGTAGCCACAAAATAGAAAATGTTTAGCCCATAGCACCATTAGTCCAGGCCCAGAATATCTAGAAAAAGGTAAATATCAAGTATCTCTTTTCAACTTCTTAGTCAACCAGATTTATCTTTTGAGAGTCATTGTTGAAGGATCATGTATGCAATAGTTTATATAGTAGTAAAGGAGAGATGTGATTGATATTCTTAATGGGAGACTAGAGTTTAATTCCACACTCAGCTATGAAGCTCATTGGGTGACCTTGGGCCAATTACAGTCTCTCAGTCTAATCTACCTCACAGGATTGTTAAGGGGATGAAATGGTGATGGGTCACAGCACCTTGAGCTCTCTGGAAGGAAGATGATAAATGTAATAACAAGTAAAATAAAATAATGAATAAACCTCACAGAGCTCAGTAAGGTTTGCTCCCAGGAAAGTGATACAGAATTGCAGCATAAATCTCTCTAAGCTGCTTGCTTTGGACTGGATGATGTGGTCCATAAAGAAACGAACAAATAAATATTTGTTCTGCTGGAATATATACCATGGCTTCTGTATGTGTTACAAGATATAGAGTACAATTGGTCAGCCTCCAGCAACACATTTGCAACTGCAAGTTAATACATTTCATAAGTGACATCACATTGCCTATGGCATCATTTGTCAAATCTCCCATAGAAAAATAATGGTTTGATAACCACAGCATAATTATTATAGTAGCAATTTGTGCCAATACATTATGTATAGAGGTGTCCGGGCATGGCTATAATAAATCCTGCTTTTAAGAGCTATTGCCTACTCATAAAAGATTTGCCATGGGCTGAAAAAAGAGCTAGTGGAAGTATTGTAAAATAACGATATGTTACCAAACTACATATTTTATCAAGCGAATGATATGGTTTTGGGTGCATATTTACATAAGTCATGCTATTATTTATGTGGCACTTGGGTTGCCTCTTTTCAAATATAAGTATTGGCTTCCATCCGGATGATGAGATGTGGAACGCTGCTACCTGTTCCAAATAGAAACCTTCAGGCCCTGTCTGCCAATTCTGGGGTTATGAGGTCCTCTGAAGTGGTGTGCTATAGAAAGCAATGGGGAATCAACACCAGCAGCCCTGTCCATGTATGAGATACTTTCAGGGGAAACCATTGCACAGCAAATGTTGCAATATGTGGAAGGAGCAGGAGAACTTGAAATGAGATGGTACTAAAGGACATGGCCTCTTCTATGATAGATTGCTCTGGGCGCTGAAAACCATTCATTCATTTCATTTCATTTCATTTCATTTATTATATTTCTATAATAAACAGAAAGAATGAATGGCTTTTGAATGTCCAGAGCAATCATTCATATGCTGCTTTTCACTCATACAAACCACAAAGCAGTTTACAGAATAAATAACAATAACAGAACAGAACACCACAATTACAACATAAATCGTGTAGAATAATTAACAAATCATCAATAAAACAATTACAGGTCATCAGTGAAACAACCACCTTCTATCAAACACTATTAACAAAACAACTGAAAAAATAAGCACAACCACAACGAACGTCATATTATAAGATTCCCAAAGCATTACAGCACTCATAATCCACAAAACAGTACAAACTAACAACTGAAGCCAAACTTAGCACTGCTGAATTGAAACATACTCTCTCCTTGCCCTCATGACTCATAATCATCCACTCAGTTCATCAAAATACACCTATGCATAATGCTCATGGTAGCAACTCCATTCTGAAAAGTCATTGCCTGATGGTCAGCACAAGATAGTGGGGAGGGTCATCTATGATCTTATCAAAGTGAAACTGGGTGATTTTTTTATTGGTTTCTTATTTTTCTTTATGGCTGCACAGCAAGGGCTTCTGAAAGCTGACTAGCTGGAATCAATTTGGAATATAAAACTGTTTAATCACATTCTCATTGATGATATGAATGCAACAATCAAACATTTTAAAATTTGATTTTATACCCTAATATTCTAATGTTTCTATGTTGCAATAAATTCTAACACCTAATAGAAGGTTATCAGTCCAGAAGTGGGGAAAGAGAGAGGGTTCCCCCACCCCAAAAATGACTTGCTTATCACAGAGTGCTTTTAAATTTTCAGTTTTCAGGATTAGAGTTTCCAGGAGTTCAAGCCATTCCCTAAGATGCATTAAATTTAAGGGTTGATGGGGTGCTTTTAGCTTGGTAAGTCACTAATCGTGCCCTTCTACTTTAAGCAAGCATGCTTAGCATCTGAGAATTGCTTCTAAAAAAGATCTTGTGAAACAATTGCTATTCCGCCAACACATATCCAGGAATGGGAGAGACATTTGATTCAGTTGATGCTGAAATTTGCACTTCCTGAAACAATATGAGAACCAAAACACAGTAATCCTTTGAAATTGGCACTTCTACGAAGTTTGCAATGCAGTTCTCCTATCAACTAGCATTGCCAAAAAAACAAAAAAAAACCCCCACTACATGTAAGGGGGAAATGTAATACAGAAATTAACATATTAGTGAAATGCATTCTGTTAGGGGAAATTGCTTGCATTGATATCAAAACTACATTCAAAAGTATAGGATAAATTTGCATTGAATTTTCATAAGGTTTTTTATTGCAAATTGCTGTAGAAATGTGGAGAGCTGAATTGAAGACTGGAAAAATGAGAAACCAAGAGAACCCAAATTGACTGTCCCTTCCATCCCTGCTTCTAATCTGTGCTAAAAGATATCTGTCCCATTGGGCTCAATCATGAGGCTTAAGGAACAGCACTGGGGAGGAAATAGCATTGCTATATATTTAAGGGACAACTTCCTGTCTATGTGCATCTGGAACCTGTGAGCTGTGTGTACACAGCAAGCAAGCAACAAGAGGTGTTTGTCGCTCCTCCGCCTTATGTATTTATCCTTGGGTCTCCAAATAAATTTAGCTGATACCTTTTGATGTTTTTTGGTGTGAAGCCTGTGCTTAACAGCATCTCTCAATGATTAAATGCACATTTGTGCTTCTCATCTCCACATATATTTCACCCTATTTCTTTTCTTGTACACGAGCAGGATATTCACATTGACAAGGCTAGTTTCTTTCTAAAGGAGTCAGCATTTAAATATCCTGCTTATAATCATCTACAGACGCAGTGGGAGTGAGCAATGTGTATATGAGATGCTTGTTCATGCATTTTGGGCCTCAGCCTGTGAGCTAAAACAAAAGTTTAGTTTTAGGACAGCAAAGTTTGAAATGGTTCCCTAATAATTGTTCTCTTTGCTTCCTAGACATATTCATCCTGCTAAACGTCTAATTCAATATTCCACTCATTGTAATGACAGTGAGTTGCAAAGCAAATAGGATTCTTGTCTGAGATTACAAAATGTTCTGCTTCTTTCTAATCTTTTAAAGCATAAACATTTGAAGATGAAAATGTTTTTCCCCTCTCTTTCTTTTTTTGGAGTCCACATCCAAAGGATGTTAGAAAATCGTTAAAGAGAGTGGAAAAGCCTATCACAAGCTACTCTAAGGATGGTGGGTATCCCCGTCCCAACAAACCTTAAAACTTTGGGATGAAATATTGCTTCTACTGTTGTCAAATAGCAAAATTCCCACTAAATCCAATGTGTGCACGATCAGACCTTGAGGCTTCAAAACACTAGCAGATGCTGTTCAGAGGGACCTCCGCTTAGGAGACTCTAGACAATTAAAAATAGGAATTCAGATAGCACACTTACAAAAGGTGGGTAATTGTGGTCTCTAGCTTTTGAAAAAGAAAAATAATGAGCAGATGAAACGTACCTAGAAAATGATTGCTATAAAGGTGCCAGTAGACTGAAAGGAATTTAGCAAAGCCTGATTCTGATAGAGATCTGAGAATACTGTTGGCTTTATTCCTTTTTTATTCCTGTCGGATATTAATCATGTTGGATTATTATAGCATAAATTTTAAGTACCTTGTTTAACTTCTGCTACCAAAACTACTAGTGCTACTGCTGCCAGTGCTATTTGTTTAGAATGCAATAATCAGTTGAATAAGTATGGTATGAGGCAATATTTTGGGATTATAATACTTAGAAAAACCACCACTACCACAAACACAAAATAGTTGGCTGACTATTAACAGCTTACAAATCACAGTCATACCTGGTTTAAGACATGAATTTGGTCTTCATGGATGCAAAGGATAAGCAGGGATCAATAGAGCTCTCTTCCTTTCTTTGCTGTCCCTGGTCAGTTTGGGAGCACATGGTAAACACTATTTTGTGTATAAAGCGAAGCATTCTGAAATGTAGCACTAACATTCAGTTCACACATGGCCAGAGAGTGTTGGCTTGACACATGGCGCAGGAAGGGAGTGTAATCAGATCCTGTTCATGTGATATTTGTCATGGAAAAGGTGGACAAACCAGGGCCTTCTGCATAATTCTTTACATGTTGGGCTTACACTGGAGCCCTTTTTATCTATTAGGGGTCTTTTCTCAGCCCAGTATACCTGAAGGGGCATCTGCACCCCCATCGTTCAGCCTGGACACTGAGGTCCTCCTCCGAGGGTCTTGTGCTGGTTCCCTCACTGCAAGAAGTGAAGTCATAGGAAACCAGGCAGAGGGCCTTCTCTGTAGTGGCACCCTCCCTGTGGAATGTCCTCCCTTCAGATGTTAAGGAGATAAAAATCAGGAGGTTGTTAATGCCTGTATTTTTATTATGTTTTTAGATATGCTGTAAACTGCCCAGAGTGGCTGGGGAAACCCAACCAGATGGGTGGGATAATAATAATAATAATAATAATTCATAGAGACAATGAACCTGCAGATAAGAGCTACTTCCGCCACACACTGTCCGCTCACTAAAATGCACAACTGATGATGAACAAGAGGTTGTGTGGTTGTACTCTTGCCTTTTGTAGGGTTTCAGGTTGAGTGGCAGAGCCAACGAATGGATATTTGTATATGTGGACACGCAACGGTCATGTGCAGGGATAGCTGGAGTGACCCTACCTGCCCTGGCAGAGATGTTAAAAATGTGAAAACAGGCCTACAGGGTCTCATCTTCTCAGGCCTGATTGTCTACTCTCCAATACTTTTAAAAGTTGTATCACGCCCCACCCCCTCAATAAAAGCTTTCAAATTATCTATTAATTATCTATTAATTATCTATTATCTATTAATTCTCAAGCAGGCTATATAGCAAGGGTAGGGAACCTTTTTGGCCTGGTGGGCCAACTTTGACAATTATCTGACATCATGATGACACCAGGTGATTGACACCAGGTGGTCCCATCTACCTGTCAAAATTGACATATGGAGGTAGGGGGAGAGTTCTGCTTCCCCAGTGCATCCTCTGCAGGGAATGCTTGTGTGAAGCAGAACCCAGCAAGACCCTGCCAACCTGTTCATTAGCTGGTGTCACCCAATGATACCAGCTGATTGACAGGTGGCATCGTTTGTGGGAAATGGTCTCACAGATAAATTAGGACACACACACCCCGGCAGAAAAGATTGGCCCATGGGTTGTAATTTTACTGATATACAAAATCTATCAAAGGAGTCTTCAAATGACCAATTTATTCATCATTTACCCTGATTTGCTTTTACTGATCATTCATTTTGATTTGTTTGCGGGGATGTTATACATCAGTGTGTTTTCATCCTGATTCACTTGTGGGGTGTTTATGTTTCTTCCCATAAACCATTTATTCATTCCACACTTCCCCCCCCCCCACCTTCTTAACTGCAAAATGTCTGTTTCTTTTTTAAAGTGGATTTGCTGCGCTAGCACAGGGGTAGGCAACCTAAGACCCGTGGGCTGGATGCGGCCCAACCGCCTTCTCAATCCAGCCCGCGGACGGTCCAGGAATCAGAGTGTTTTTATATGAGTAGAATGTGTCCTTTTATTTAAAATGCATCTCTGGGTTCTTTGTGGGACCTGCCTGGTGTTTTTAAGTTAGTAGAATGTGTGCTTTTATTTAAAATGCATCTCTGGGTTAGTTGTGGGGCATAGGAATTGGTTATTATTATTTTTTCAAAATATAGTCCGGCCCACCACATGGTCTGAGGGACGGTAGACCGGCCCACAGCTGAAAAAGGTTGCTGACCCCTGCGCTAGCACAACAGAGCCCTTTGATTCACACAATTTGTATATGCTTGAATCCTGCTCACAAAATACTGAGGGGTGCCCCATGTTCCCTACACCCATAAAAAGCTTGATATAAAAGCACGAAGTTCTATGTGGAGGAAATACTGTACACATGAGATTGATATTTTAATCTTCTGCTCTCATTAACTGTCCCATCCGAAAACTTGCATTTCCCTCCAGTGTTTTGAGCTATGTTTTTTGTATAGAGGTGAAAACGGTTTGAGAAATATTGCTAAGTGTTCTGGCTTTAAACCAAGCCTGTCATCTAGTGGAGTGCTATGCTATTTCCAATGTTAATCTAGAGAGCCAGCATGCATTAAAATAAGGCAAAACAAATGTGATGCAGCTGTAGCTACACTTGCAGAGCTAAAATGCTTAGCTGTGTTTTATGCCTGTAACACAACTCTTCTTACTAATGGGAGAATCCTGTGTGTATAAATAAAGTGTGACAATCGGATTGCCTTTGATAGGATTGGTTATAAAAATGTCACAGAGTTAGTATTTGCAATCCCTTCGGGTTATAATAAAATGCTTCTCGTGTCATTATCGGAGTGAACGCCAAAAATGCTATAAAGTTTTGAAATCCCACTTAGCTAATATCTTGCGTGACACAAGTGTAACAAGCAATGTGCACAGTTGAGAATCGTTTTACAGCCGTTCTAATTATGCAACTTTCACATCATGGTGTTTTGTTGTGCAATCTAAATGCCCTCTGAATAACATGTCTTATGCCCACTGTGTATTGTTGAGTGTGTATTAAGATTTTTCAAAGCAAGAGGCAGCATTGTAAAATAAATAAATGGCATGTAATTCATATGCCTTTGTCAATAATGCATTGATTATAATGCTCTATACTATACTCAGAAATCTAATAAATAAAAAATGCCAGCTGGATAACTGTGGAATAATGGTAGGTTAAGTTATGGCACTTGAGGCTAATACCTTTAACCTTATTTATGTTGTTGGATTAAGGATTTCTTTTCCTCTGAGGGAGAAAATATGCAGTATGACTGCAACTGCAGCAACCGTGTGCATTTCAAGAAAGAAACCAGCTCTGAGTGCAAATGGAAAAGGAAGCCGTAAACATCGTCTTAGGCACTATTTCAGTGATGTTCAGTACCGTGAAGTGTCTTTCAGACAGTCGACATGTGGCCAAGATCTACTTGTGCGGTGGACAATGATGGAGAAAGGCAATCCTATGGTTGTACAGTGAAAGCTAATAGGTGTGCATCACACAAGACTCCAGGCCGCATGGTCACAGGGCATCAGAATGCACAATGACCTCATTCACAAGAATGGGTGTCGGGGCTGGTCTATGGGCAGCCACTTGGAGTGAGCCAGAAACTGGGAATCCAGGCTGGAGAGTTATCAGAATCAGAGGGAACATCCAAAGGCAGCTCCAGAGAAGTCAGGAGTTAGGACCAAGGAGTTGCATGTCAAGGTCTCCAAGCCACCCCAATAAAATACAATTCACACAGATTTTTTGTTTAAGGTTTTTGGCATAATTTTGGCCACAACTTAATTAAAATACATATGTGAGTGGTTGCTTAGGCATTGGTTGTGACTATCTGTCCCCACCCGGGAACAGATTGACATTTGCACGCCTGCGAAAGTCAGAAAGGGAAAACATTTCAGGGAGAAAGATGGAGCTGGGTACCATGCCCTCACCTCTCCCCAAATGCTCCCAGGGGCTCTTGCGTGGCCCTAGCCCCTTAATAGGGGTTCGGACAAAAGCATGGTTAGCCCCTCAATTCCTTTAACAGAATCCATGCCCCTCCACCAACCAATTCATAAAAACCAATCCCTAACCGCAACCTTACAAGTTGTGACGATTTGCTACGCAGTAGGCAAAAACCAAATGGCCCCAGCCAATCAGCCAAATGGACAAAAAATCCTACCAGGCCCCTGCCCCAAAAGCAGACAACCCCATGACAGGCATAGCAAGGTCAGTGTGAACAACCCTAAATATAGGGAGGGTGGGCAGGTATTCTGTTGCACACAGTGAAAAGAGGAAGTTCAACGCTGCACTCAGGGAATATAAAACTTCTTGGCAGTCAATCATAAAATGGTAACATTAAATTCTCCCCAACAACAAGAGGAGCCCAATCACAATGGTGGCCAACTACAGTTACAGCAACAGTGGGATGTCTTGTTAGACCCCACTGCAACACGTGCTCTCCAGGAAGGAGAAGAAGCATAGGAAAAAACGTTTGTCTTATTATTACTGTTGTTGTTGTTATTAACCTGCCCTTTACCCGAAGGCTACAACATCAAAGTGCTATAAACAAAACCAGTTTAAAGCAATTTACAATCACAAAAAGCCAGTTGGTCCTTAAAATATACACCTCAAGTGTCAAAAGCCATGGCAAAGAGGTGCATCTTCAGAATTTGCCAGAAGCTGCATGGTTAAACTGCAAAATGCACCTCTGTGGGGAGGAAGTTTCACAACTTAGAGCCTTCCACAGAGAATGCCTTCTCCCAGGCCACCACCCCATGAGCCTCTGAGGGTGGAGAAACTACCATGGCAGCCATTTTGTGTTATGCCACACGCAGAGACATAGCAGCTATTTTGTAAGGGCGCCTCCAGCGCTCTTTAAAAATACAAAATGTGCCCACTGGTCCAAAAAGGCTAGCGACCCTTTTTGGTTCACGTATTAATAATAATATGTAACTCCCAACTGTTGGCTTGTTTTGTTGTTAGACTGTTGCTCAGAACATTTAAGCAATTATAAGGGTGGGGGGAATTACTATAGAATTAGAACAGATAAATTAACTCATAATGAAATGGAATATATTTTCCAGAACAGCTGGCACGTCCCACTCTGAGGTTGCTCAAAACCCAAACAGGAATTCTGATGACAGTAGACAATAAGGCTATCATGTACAGGATGTATCTTAATGCTCAAGAGGAACAGTGTGCAAATGACACCTCAGTGAAAGCAAACTTGTTTCATTTAGATACTGTTAATTACTATAATGTATACAATTATCATAGACATCTGTTTTCCCTTTATCTTTGTCTGTCTCTTTCCTCTGTTCATAGTCAATCAAAAGTTAAGGTGAGAGAAGAGCCCTTTGTGAGATGCTTCTGCAATACAAATGGTTCAGCTACTTATCTGGACGATGGATAATTCTCAGTACATATTCAGTGACTTGCAACGTGGACTTTTAATAAACTGTGCTGGCTTTGCACTCCTTTTTAAAGAGCAAGGTGGGTTTGATAGCAAAGCAAGTGTTAAACGGAATAGGTGAACATTTTTCCCCCCAGAGATGAAGGTGATTTGGAAGAAGTAATGGCTCACTGCTCATGCTGGTGTGTGTAATCAGCCAATTTCACCTCTGGCAAATGGTTTTGCAGCTTCTATATAGTTTCAAAAACTTTTCTAAAAGATGAATCTGTTGGACCAGAAGCAACAGTGAAACAATACCCATCTTCAGGCAGTCTGAAGCTGTGCATTGTAATCATGAGGGTGTGTGTGTGTGTGTGTGTGTGTGTGTGTGTGTGTGTGTGTCTGTACAGGGATGAGCACACTAGCTCTACCTCCTCTTTTATTGATTTCATTGCTTTCCAAGAGTCAGAGGGTGACTGTGTGAAGTGGGGAAACTCCTGTACTTGTGGTTGATTTTCCAGGCTTCTGAAACATATAAGGTCTATCTCACTAAAGCAAGGTGTAAATATCAGAAACGTCCTAAGGGACATGATGTTTAGCAAAGTGAAAGGGACCTTCATTGCAAGGGACTCACACACCAAATTAAAGTTACTAGGGCAAGAGATAAAATGGTGGCTTTCACACTTAATTGGGGTATCGGGTCCTCTCTTAAAGAGGGCACGTGTTGCGGTGGGACCTGGCAACCTAACCCTGTGTTGTGGGTGGGTACATTTGGATAGCCACAACACCCGATTGGTAGGTCCCTTGATGCAGGGTTCAATCAGGCCAATGGGACGCAGGCTAAACAGATCAAGGGACCTATATATACCTATACACGTGACCCAGAGCTTTCTCTTTCGGTGTGTGCATCCAAACACCCGCCCACCTCTCCCTACATTTAGGACTTGCGTGCTTGAACTTGCTATGCCGTCGTGTGTCGTCTGTTGTTGGGACGGGGCACAGCAGGAATTTCCCCCACTTGGCTGGTTGGCTGTTGCCATTTGGGTTTTGCCTGCTGTGTAGCAAATCATCACAACTTGTAAGGTTGCGGATAGGCTCTGGTTCAGGTGATAGGGATGGGAGAACACTCTCGTCATCCCTATGTGAAGGATATTCCGTTAAAGGAATCAAGGGACTTGATGGTTTGGTCAACCCCTCTGAGGGGGTTGTGCCCTTGCTTGAGTCCAGGGGGGCATTTGGATGGCAGAGATAGCCTGTTCTCGGCTTTCCACTTATCCAGGTGTTCACTCTAGGATGACCTATGCTGGTGCCCTGGGTCAGCACTACCTGCAACGGTGCAGGGAGCTAGTTGAACCAGAGCCTATGCAACCATTCACTTGCTGTAATCAGTAAAGTTGTGGCCTAAATTCTGCCAAAAACCAAACCAAAATTTGAGTCTTGTCTGAATTTATTTATGGGAGAGGTTTAAAGGTCTCAACACACAATACTTTTTACCTATGCCAGAGATTTACAGTACATATATTGATGTAAAAATCTAGGTAGAAAATAAATATATGTCCATTAGCACCATGTGACAAATATTGAGGCTGAATCTCAATCACTAATGTTCTTGCTAAGTTGCAATTTAAATATCCTATAGAAAGGCTCTTTGTTTTGCAAGTTTTAAGCTGCTTCTCTATATATCTTGTTGCCCTCTATGAGTTGGAAGGCAACAATTATTTTAAGTAATTGATGTTTTATTGTTTTTATTATTTATTCTATGTCAGTCATAGAATCATAGAGTTGGAATAGACCACAAGGGCCATCGAGTCCAACCCCCTGCCAAACAGGAAACACCATCAGAGCACTCCTGACATATGGTTGTCAAGCCTCTGCTTAAAGACCTCCAAAGAAGGAGACTCCACCACACTCCTTGGCAGCAAATTCCACTGTCGAACAGCTCTTACTGTCAGGAAGTTCTTCCTAATGTTTAGGGGGAATCTTCTTTCTTGTAGTTTGGATCCATTGCTCCGTGTCCGCTTCTCTGGAGCAGGAGAAAACAACCTTTCTCCCTCCTCTATATCAGTGTTTCCCAACCTTTTTTGGGCAAAGGCACACTTGTTTCATGAAAAAAATCTCAAGGCACACCACCATTACAGCCCCGTGACGTCAGCGCGCAGCGTCACGCCGAGAGGGACGCACGAAAGTGTAAGTTTCAATTTTTTCCCCTCCCCCTTGCCTTCCTTCTGTGCCAACCGCCAAAAAAGCCAAGAATCGCGGGACCGCCGGCGGAGGGGGGGAGGGCGAGTGGAGGCAGCGGCGAGCCCCGTTCCTCCCCATCCGCCCCATTCCATGCAAGGAGCGCGAACAGGTGTGAGAAGGGGGTCAAACCTGCGGGTCGGCGCCGGGGAACCTCCAAGCTTTGGGGGTGGGGGGGAGGAGGCAGCAAAGCGAAGCAGGAAGGAGAGCGCGGCTTGGCTGGGTGAGCTTTGCCAGGGGCAGGGAATGAGAGCCGCGAGGCGGGCGCTGCGGACGGAGGCGCTGCCCACCGAGCTCGCAGGCAGCCAGGCAGGCAGACGGCGAGAGCCCCGCGCTGGGCGGCCTCTCCTCGCCGCCGCCGCCCCGCCTCTCGCCGCCCGACTCGCGCCGGGGAACCTCCAAGCTTTGGGGGGGGAGGAGGCAGCAAAGCGAGGCAGGAAGGAGAGCGCGGCTTGGCTGGGTGAGCTTTGGAAGGGGCAGGGAATGAGAGCCGCGAGGCGGGCGCTGCGGACGGAGGCGCTGCCCGCCGAGCTCGCAGGCAGCCAGGCAGGCAGACGGCGAGAGCCCCGCGCTGGGCGGCCTCTCCTCGCCGCCGCCGCCCCGCCTCTCGCCGCCCGACTCGCCCGCCTCCCTCCAGGCAACAACTCGCGGCACACCAGGCAACATCTCACGGCACACTAGTGTGCCGCGGAACAGTGGTTGAAAAACACTGCTCTATATGACATCCTTTTATATATTTGAACATGCCTATCATATCACCCCTTAACCTCCTCTTCTCCAGGCTAAACATGCCCAGCTCCCTTAGCCGTGCCTCATAAGGCATCGTTTCCAGGCCTTTGACCATTTTGGTTGCTCTCCTCTGGACACATTCCAGTTTGTCAGTGTCCTTCTTGAACTGATCGACTGTAATGAGGGAGAGATCCTCAAATGGAGTCTGTTCTTCGTCTTCCATGCTAGGGGAGAGGACTTCAAAGCGATTGTGTATTTCTAAACAATCAGACCAAACCCTGAGCCTCCTACTTCTTTCTCCATATATCTGGCACCTGTGTTGGTGAACTAGCCTCCTTCTCAGGGGTGTCCCCTGTCTCCTCCTTGGTGGAGACGGTGATCTCTGTTGCTTCCAAGAAGAGCTCCAGCTCTCTAATTCTTTGGAGCATAGCTACACATTCCTCCAGTTGCTGGACTGTCTTCTAAGAGGGCAATCAAAATACAATTGCTGCAGGTAAAGCTGCCTGCAACCTTTGGCAAGATGGCAAGCATTGCGCAGGAACCGCAGGCGACTGCAGCTGTTCCCTCACCCTCCATCTTGAAAACGTGTGGCTACAGTGGTCCTCCATCTTAAAAAGCGTGAAGACAGGACAAATAACCCCCCCAAAAAACCTAGGTCTCCCCCAACAAACGTTTGAGACTAGCTCCCCTAAATCTAAAAGATGGATCAAACTGCGCGCACTGCCAGGTGCGCGCCGCTGCCGTGCAAGCTCTGATAAGCTCCTCCCACAGCTAATCACCTGACTCAACAGAAACCCTGCCCCCTCTGACCTTTGCACAGGGAGAGCAGCTAATCAGCGACAAACACACACACACTTTGATCTAATTCAGTGATAGGGAATCTGTGGCACTCCAGATGTTGATGGACTCCATCTTCCACCAGCCCCAGTCAGCATGGCCAATGAGAGCTGAAGTCCAGCAACATTTTTTTTAAAGGGGTAAAGGACCCCTGACAGTTAAGTCCAGTCGCAAATGACTCTGGGGTTGCGGCGCTCATCTCGCTTTACTGGCCGAGGGAGCTGACATTTGTCTGCAGACAGTTTTTCTGGGTCATGTGACCAGCATGACTAAGCCGCTTCTGGCGAAAGCAGAGCAGTGCATGGAAACGCCATTTACCTTCCCGCCAGAGCGGTACTTATTTATCTACTTGCACTTTGAGGTTGGCAGGAGCTGGGACTGAGCAATGGGAGCTCACCCCATCGCGGGGATTCGAAACGCTGACCTTCCAATCAGCAAGCCCAAGGCTCTGTGGATTAGACCACAGCATGACCCGCGTCCCTTCCAGCAACATTTAGCAAGCCACAAGTGCCTTATTGTTGTTGTTGGTTAGTCGTTTAGTTGTGTCCGACTCTTCTTGACCCCATGGACCAGAGCACGCCAGGCACTCCTATCTTCCACTGCCTCCCGCAGAGTTTTGACCAAATGTGATCCACCTGGAGCAGGAACCAGCAAGCCACTCCAGTATCCCTGCCAAGAAAGCCCCATGGACAAGTGCCTTATACCTAATCTAATTGATTTTCATGAAATCAGATTTCTTGACTTTCCTTTACATTCAGTAATATTACACCAACAGCCTCAATATGTTCAATACTTCTCTGCTGGACTAGGATGAGTTAACACGCACATGCCCATCACTCAGCAATTAGCTGATATATCAGTAGATTACTTTCATGCGTGTATACTATCCTGATTTCCTTTGTGTTTTCACTGGACATCTGTGTAAGTGATGGGTTATCAAACCAATCCTCTCCATGTGTGAATCAGCTCCTAGTCCCAAGGTGAAGAAACAGATCCTGTCCAACTAGGCAGCCAAGTTCTTCTACTCTGTGTACTTCTGCCCTCAGATTCCGTTGCAATACTGTATACACTGCAAACAGAGAGAAAGTGGAATTTGAAGTGATCCCAAGTCTTCAGTACATTAGTAATGCCAAGCAAGATGTATACGAGCCAAAGGAGATACATCTATTTTAATTTAATGTTCCTGCTGAGCCCAACTATGGAAGCTCGGTTTGTTTCATGCTATTCCATGTTCCACAACTTCATGGGGCTTAGATTATTTTTTCTCCATTGAGCTATCTTCCATATTACTTGCATAGAAAAAGATAGAACCTGCAACTAATTTATGGAACTACAAAGCTTGCCCCACTCAAAGTTTATGAGTCGAATAAGACAGAATGAAAAGTATGAATTTGAGCTGGTCCCTGACCAGGTTTTCCTATCAATATACCAAGTCAGATTACACCTATTTAAATCTCAGAGCAGCTTGGAGGAAAAGTCAACAGAGTGCTGCTGGTGGAAGTGAACAGAGAATTTGTTTCCACAATGCTAAACTTTTGTTCAAGCTCCTATAAATCTTCAGCCATGCCTTAAAATGTTGGGATTATAATATAATAATACTAAATTGCTTTCTCTGGTTCAGAAAACATTTCTGCCCTTAAAAGCAGACATTTCCCTCAGCACCTGGTTAACCTTTTACTTCTCAGCTAGTTTCTCATTATCCAGGTGTCCTCTCAGGGACCCACAAAGAAGGATGGGCCTAATCCTGTTGCTTCTATCTCCGAGAGTGAATGAGCACAAGATTAAATCAGATAAAACACACTTGAGATAAAGTGCAGAAGGTGGATTATACAAGAAAAGAGGATTTAGTGAAGAACATATCCACAACTTTTTGTTAACATTAAGAATGGGGGCTTTTGTAAGCAACATTTATGGAAACCCAACCAGAGCTTTAAAAGCTGTGCCTTTTGTTGTACATTTCTCTGCATACATTTGCTTTGTAGTCCTTAGCTTTAACTTTAGAAGCCATGCTGGGCCCTGACTCCTGTTCATTTTGTCTAATGAAAAGCCAAGGGTGTATTTTTACCCACATATTCCCGTTTTGTTTTCTTTGAAGTTTATTAAGCTATCCAGCAAGATGTGAAGCTCATTACGCTTTTATTATCATGGGCCCAAATTAAGCATCTGTCCCCTGGGGAGTGATAAACTGCAAGTGGATATCAGGGCAATATACCTATTACAATATTTACTCAATTAGTAATTTACAGTTTCTTGTCAACAGAAATACCATCTCCATAGTTCAAACCTGTCACAAGGTATGACTTTACTGTTCAGACAGTTGATACTCCAGACACCTACACTCCACTAGCTGGATCCTTATTCTTAATGGCTCTTTAATTTGATCAGCCAAATTAAAAATGAAGCATTTTTGGTGACAGATTGACAGGCAACTGGAAAACTCATTGTAAAAGGCAGTTCGAGGAAAGGCGAAATTTAAATCATTTTAAATGACCTACATTCTAAAGTGCCACTTGATATTACCAACGTCTTTGATTTTCTTTTCATGTTCTCAAAACATGTGTACTTGCCAATTCCAACTAAGGTTTTACAAAGTCTGAAGAGTACGCCTGAAATTGTGCTGAAGGTCAGGAAATAAACACATTCTGTGAATTCATCTGAGAGGAAACTGCTCCGGCTGAGTCCCTTTCCTCAAATGCAACTCTGTGCAAAGTCATGGCTGTAGGTACTTCCATGCCACTGTTTTTAAGGGCATCTTGCCATATTCAAAAATAATGGGTGTGCTCTTTATTTCTAGACAGAAGACCACAGAACATAATTATTTCATATAGTGCCCTCTGCTTTTTAGCACTGACCATACAGCAATGGATAGAACTAAACATTATGGCCAGTGGGTTACTGTAGGCAAAAGCTGAGGACTAGAACTGAGGCAAAATGTCTCAAAAGGCTTTTCTTTCCCTCAGAAAATTGATGAGGTTTTTCCTTTTCTCATCACCGCTGCCCTAGAAACAGGCGGCCAATTTGCAGAATTTTGTTCAAATATTTCCCACTGTTGGTAGTGGGTTGCAGTAGGAATCTCTGTTTTGATAGGCTCTATTCTCAGGTTCAATGTTTTCTAGCCAGACCGCTATTGTGATAGTGATAGCACCTGAAACAATGGGGGAGCATTCTGGGGAAACCTGATGCAAACCTATTTGCATCAGGAGGAAAAATTGGTTGACTCGTGGAACAAGCCTGGGCATTGTGTGGTTTTGCTCCTGCAAACCTGCAGGAAATTCCTTCACCAGGTGATATAGTTCTTTCTGTTATTCCTGGGAAGGGTCTGGGGATAAAGGTAAAGGGACCCCTGACAGTTAAGTCCAGTCATGAATGACTCTGGGGTTGTGGCGCTCACCTCGCTTTACAGACCGAGGGAGCTGTTGTTTGTCCACTCTGCAGTTTTTCTGGGTCATGTGACCAGCATGACTAAGCCGCTTCTGGCACAACGGAACACTGACACCAGAGCAGCTCATGAAACACCGTTTACCTTCCCACCAGAGCAGTACCTATTTATCTATTTGCACTGTTTGGGGTGCTTCAAACTGCTAGGTTGGCAGGAGCTGGGACCAAGCAACAGGAGCTCACCCCACTGTGGGGATTCGAACCGTTAACCTTTTGATCGGCAAGCCCAAGTCTCAGTGGTTTAGACCACAGCGCCACCCACATCCCAGGTCTGGGGATAGTGACTGATAAAAACACGGTGTGGGAAATTTAACTCTGAGTGCATGCTAGCATCATGAATGTGTTGCACAATTGAGCTGATGAGTGATTAAATCTAGTCTGGTATTGAAGCCATCAAAACTACTATCCTTTCAGTAAGTCTGAAGGTTGCCGGCTATGTGATCAGAGGATGTTTGTGCGTATTGGTATATACTGTCCACTCATGTGGCGAAATATTCCTTCAGTTGCAGGTGATAGATATGAGCTTCCGGGTCATTGCAGAAGTGTATCAGATGCATGGATTTGGTGGGTTCAGAAGAAAGGCCCCTTGAAGAAAAAGACTTCTTTTCTCTCTTTTTTGTCTCAAAACATGAATAGATAAATTAACTTTGGGACACGTCAAGTAATTTTGCACCAATTTTTATAGGAGCTAGAGCTGATTTTCTCTGTGTATTTATCTGCCGAAGCTTCTTGCTGTTGTTACAGGGATGCTTTTTGTATTTTTTCTTTTAAGAATTGCCTGTTTTTATGTGAATGCATTTTTGTGTAAGTCTGCTAATATTAGAATATCTTTTTTACCCATGATTACATTTTTAAATATGTTGTAAGTCACTTGCTGACCTGTTTGCATAACAAGCCACTACAAGTTTTATGAAAAATAACAAAAAATATAGCAGCAAAGTCCTGCAACACCAAAATAAGATAGTCACTAACATAAATAACACAGGGCTAGTATGTGGAAGACAGAGAACTTCTAATTTCCCTTTATGAAACAGACAAAGAAATATGAAAAAGAATACATAATGTCAAATAATTGCTGTGCTAGATCAAATATATGCATGTATGCAAATAAAACAATGGTTTCCAATGAGTGCTGTTGGAATCACGTCTGGAATTTTGAAGAAATGCTGTCAGTACTTGTCTGCAGATGTGTTTAAACAATTTAAAACCACTAATGAAAATATCTTCCTACCTCCTATGAAAATATGCATTTCAGAACATGTTGTGTTGTAAACAACATGTCCTAAGGCTCATCTTGACCTTTAACCAATGGGAATGGTCTGTCTAGTTGATCTCATCTAAATACACAGCAGGTACAAAAGAACTAAATCCACTTTGGTTGCACCCTCATACCACACAGACTATCAAACTATGCTTCCCTACAGTGGATACTTAACATGTTTGTAGTCCACAGTTATGCTTATCCAGTGACAAAAATAAAATAAGCAGAACTGTGCTCACCATAGTGGAACTCAAGTTTTTTTGTTTTTAAAAAAAGATTTGTGATGTCAAGCAGCTTTTAAAAGTTGCCAGTAAAAACTGCTACATCAAAAGAAAAAATAAATACTGTAGTTCACCCTGTTATATTGCTTGTAAAGTCATAAGAGGAATTAAACAATTGGCAATGGCCATCTTAAAATATTTGCAACAATTTCAAATGTCAAGGGTGATTAAATACGGCTGGCATAGAACATAACATTATGGTAATTTTAGAAGTACTTAAAATATATCTAAAGGGTTCCATAGCAATTACAAAATTGTTCTGAAGTATGGTCACAATTTTCTTTTTGTAGATGGTCACAGGTCACATAGCAGAAAAATGTGCTATTTTACAATCCCTTAATGCAGTTGGTTTTGAAAAGAAATACTTTCATGCCAATCAACTTTTCTTTTTATTAGTAGTTTGCATTCATTTATTTATTATATGTGTAGCACGTATGGCAAACAAAAGGAAAACCTAGCTGATACTGGCTGCAAATACATAATATAAGGATTTTTAGAAATTTATTGGAAGCAACCCAAATGTTACAGAATGTGTTGCAGACTTTTGTGTTCTGCAGAACTCTTCATCGACAAAGATGTTCCAAAGCACAGGGTGGAGTAGAGTAGAAAAAGGTGTCTCGAATTTCTCATCTTACAGGAATGGGGGGAGGGACATTTTCCAGCTATCTTGTTGGCCATCAATAGTCCTTTGCAGGTATTACTAACATAAATAAGAAAGTGATGGTGTGTTAATGCATTCAGCTCTGCCCTATAGCTGTATGGCTTTCCCTGCCTTTCCTTACATTGTCACCATGTTGGAAGAAAAACGTCTGAAGCAGGGAACTAATACTATGTGTGGAGCATTCCCAAAGGACTTGAAACTACAGATTCAAAATTCCATGGGGTGGGGGGTGGGGCTCCATGCCTCCTTGCTTCAGATGTTGCACCTCAAAATGGTGATGGCAGGGGCAGAAGGAACTGTGTGGTTACTGGACACAGCTAAATACTCGACACCACAGTCCCTTTTATCATTCCATGCATCCTTCATTTGAGAAACACGTAGGATCATAGAAAGCTGCCTTAAACCAAATCATGCTATTGGCTTATCTAGTTCAATTTTGCCTCCAGGGGCTGGTAGTGGCTCTCTGGAATTTTCAGACAGGAAATGTTCTCCAGTGCTATCTGGAGATCCCAGGGACTGATCCCGGAGCCTTCTACCACTAACCTACTGCCGTTCCTCCTGAAGTAAACTCTATAAAGGTAAAGGTACCCCTGCCCATACGGGCCAGTCGTGTCCGACTCTGGGGTTGCGCACCCATCTCGCTTAAGAGGCTGGGGGCCAGCGCTGTCTGGAGACACTTCCGGGTCACGTGGCCAGCATGACGAAGCTGCTCTGGTGAACCTGCACCAGCGCAGCACACGGAAACGCCGTTTACCTTCCCGCTATAAAGTGGTACCTATTTATCTACTTGCACTTAAGAGTGCTTTCGAACTGGTAGGTGGGCAGGAGCTGGGACTGAACGACGGGAGCTCACCCCGCCGTGGGGATTTGAAACCGCCGACCATATGATCGGCAGGTCCTAGGCACTGAGGTTTTACCCACAGCGCCACCCACGTCCCTGTAAACTCTATAGTCCCCTGAAAAACAGTCATGTAGATACTGGGTAAAACAACTCTTGCCATTCAAATAAAAAGAAGAATGAAAAACACATTTTTATGAAGGTGATATGACAGAGAAGAATAATGCTCTTGGTTTCAACTTTTTTCTTCAAAGAATGTAGACTGAGGCATAACAATTTGCCCCACATAGTTTTCTGAGCAAATATAACATGCTTCATAAAATCAAAGGCTTCATCTGTGATGGTTATCTGTACAGGGCTCAACCTGCAGTGTGGCAATTGTAGAAACAATAAAGGTTGTTTCACTGTTATTAGAAAAGGTTAACAGCTCGTTTAATTTTTAAAAAATTTAAAAAAATTGAATGAGTGATCACTTTTGGAATGTAGATATGGTGCACTTAGACCTATATAAAATTCCTTTGGATCTGCATTTAGTGATTTTGTTCACTCAATACACTAAGTCATGCTTTGACTTAATCATGATTTGTTCAACAAACCATGAATAATCTCACAGATGAGCAAGCAAATTATGGCTTGTTTATCCAAAGCTCCTCTTGCCTCTGTAGCTTGGAGAACGTATTGAATGGTGAGTCCAAACAAAATGTGGTTAAGTAAGGCTGTTTGATCCAGACATAGTGCTAAACCATAATTAAAGCTATCCATGGTTCATAGGTCAGCAACAAACCATGATTTTACATCATGGTTTGTTGCCAGAAGACATATGAAGCCAACTCCATGGGGGCTTCAGCCCACAATAAAATATTTGAGGGGCCCAGGCCCCTACAAAGTTGATGGGCATTCCCATTTAAATGGTGTGTGTACTGTGTCATGCGATTGATTATGTGGGGCAGGGCTTACCTGGTCCCCCAAAATATTTTATTCAAGTTAGAACTCCTGCCAGAAGACAAACCATGGGCTGGGTTTGGGCATTCAAGCAAACCACCATTTTTTGGAGTTAACGAGGGTCAGTGTCTTGCTATCTTTAGGCATGCAATGGCTTCCAATTTTGCCACATTAGGAAACAAATCATTTGTTTTGCTTTTATAACATTTAATATTTATTATTAAGTATATATGGTGTGGTAGTGATATAGGAAATTGAGTAAGGTGCAAAATGTGATATAATTTATGTGATCTAAAGAGCACAGATACATCTGCACCATATTTTAATTTAAACTTCTCTTTACAGTAACTAGTCACAAACGGCTTCCTATTTATGCAATATGCTCCTGGTAATGTCACCTAAATTGAACAGACGAGTGGCTTCTAATAATGTATGTTTACTTCATGAATTTGTGAGCAATTACATTGCAATTATGTCTTTGTAGGTGCTTTTTTGCTGACATATAGAGCACCAGTGCCTTTTTAAGTGTAATTGCTGTTCTCTGTACCATTTAGCAAAGCTGAACCATTGTTATCATTTGGCAAATTACTTACACTTAGACCATAGGCAACTGGATAAATGAGGTGACTTTGTCACTAACGTTACAACATAAAATGCTACTGTGTAGAAATGCAAGGCAGATGTGTGTGTGTTTTTTTCCCCTGAAAGTGCAGACACTTTTAGACAACATTTTAGAAGAATGAAAAAGAAAACACCAATTTCTAAACTGTGTCTCGCTGACACCTGATGAATATATAGATGGGTTTCCTCCAGCACAGACAATAAATTGAGGGGCTTTGCACATCTCTCAAATGAATGTAGAAATGCGTGTCTCTTTGTTTATATACTCTTTGAAACTTTGAGGTCTGTTGCTAATTTCAGACTCCCAATCCAACTTTAATTGTGTGCAACAAGTCATGTGCAACGATTAGTAGCTCTGAAAGGGGAATGTACATTTTCATCTCCATCAAAAGATGCATCCAGCCATTTCAGTGGGGCCCAGATGAGCTCTGCACTGCAGCTGCCCATAGACATCTTGATGCACACCTGCAACTTCATTTCCAGCACATAGCTAAACTTCATTCCACATGCGGAACTTCGCTTTCATTTGTCTATGACCATACCTTGCCCTGTCATGCACCCAGAAGGTACATTGTTGTAGTTTATTCACAGCTCCTCATAGGGCAGCTCCTGTTCAGCATTTCTATCAACCATGGCTTGCCCTTGAGGCTTACAAGCTAGACCACGGATGGGGAACCTATAGCTTTCCAAATGTTGCTAACTAGAACTTGCATTATCCCAAGGCATTGGCCATGCTGATTGGTGCTGATGGGAATTGTAGTCCAATAACATCTGGACGTGGGTGGCACTGTGGGTTAAACCACAGAGCCTAGGACTTGCCGGTCTGAAGGTCGGCGGTTCGAATCCCCATGACGGGGTGAGCTCCCGTTGCTCGGTCCCTGCTCCTGCCAACCTAGCAGTTCGAAAACACATCAAAGTGCAAATAGATAGATAGGTACCACTCCGGCAGGAAGGTAAACAGCGTTTCTGTGTACTGCTCTGGTTTGCCAGAAGTGGCTTAGTCATGCTGGCCACATGACCCGGAAGCTGTACGCCAGCTCCCTCGGCCAGTAAAGCGAGATGAGCGCCGCAACCCCAGAGTCAACCATGACTGGACCTAATGGTCAGGGGTCCCTTTACCTTTACCTTTACCATCTTGAAGGCCACAGATTCCCCAAACTTTCTATTGATAGTTCAAAAGATAGCCAAAGTCTGTGAGTATTGAGCATGCTCAAACCTCAATTAGCAATTTGGGCTTTGTTTGTTTGCCCCTTAGCAATTTTTTAAAAAGGTGGTTATTGCATTTCTGTAAACATCCCTCTCATTTCCTAGTGGCCCCATTTTGACCTCTCTCAGTGCTCACCATTTGAGTTCACTATTAGAGGGATGGGTGTTAGTTATGGTGGAACTGCCGCAAATCAACAAAGAAACAGAATCTTAGTAGGCCATTCCAAACATGTTATTCCCAAAGAGAGAGAAGACTTTCATTGCTGTCAGGATTTAACCAGTGTTGCTGGAATGCATTCTTTGGGCTGATAGACCGGAGAATCCTGTGTTCAGCCAAGGCACAGCCTCTGAACCATTTACACTTCAGTAAAGGGCTTGCATTCATGTCAACTTCTAAGGCTTGAGGGGGTTGTGATTCTTATACACAGAGAAATGTTCATTTAGCTTGCAAAACCAGTGTCCCACAGAGGTGACCATTCTAGGAAGACCAGCAATGTCACTTGAGTAAATTAATTTTGAAAGTACTGTCCTGTCACCTCATGCCTCTAGGCCAATCACTCATTGGTGGAGACAAGCTAGTTTTGGATTAAACCAGCTCAACCATGCAAGCAGGAACTGCTGCATGAGAATAAACATCTAGGATTGACAGCTCAGGGGTCTTGGCATTACAGGCTTGTACCAGTCTGTATCTAGTCTGCTGACATTGTTTTTTCTTGGAAATAGAATCTGAATTGCATTCCGGTGTAGAATGATCTACAAATCTGCATCAGAAATAAATGCAATCTCACTCTATCACCCATCAAATAAATATTACGTTTTTTATGTAAGCTTAAATCATATCTTAGTTCAGGCTTGCCACCTTGAAGTTGGATTTTGTATAATGAGCATGCAGGTGCTAATATAAGTGATTTCTCCATTTAGAAAAAAGAAGGCAGTGCAGTGTTTTGCGGTCAATAACCAAGGTATTTCCTATCACGATGTAAATAAGATGAATGAACCTCCACATCTTACTGGCTATCTTTTTGCACATACTGTTTTGCAAAAATGCACACTTATTTGAACAACCTCTAAATCTGAATTGTAAATTACCACATCTTCTTGTAAGTAAAATAAATACTTTCATATTCAGTTGGGATATAATAATACCTTCTTTTCCGAAGATGTGAGAAGAAAATGTAAATCAACACATTTCTGAAGATTTTGGACCTGCCTGTCTGAGAATGTATTTAATCAATTAATCACGTTAAACAGAAAGAATCATTTTTCACAGGTATCTTACGCCTTAGAGGTTTTATTAAATTTATCCCAATTTATCCTAATGCTACCAGTAAGTGTACAGTGTCAGACATATTCTGCTCTTGCCCAGTATTTGAATTAAAAAATTGATTAAAATTCAAGAGATGACAGTGTACATTATCCCATTTGATCTAAAGAGAATCCTTATGGGATGCTTGAATGAAGAAGAAATAGTTGGTTAGGAATTTTTAAAAAACTTGTGTGCTCTGGTCCTTTGAGTCACGAAGAGTCAGACACGACTAAACGACTAAACAACAACAAATCTGGTCCTTTATTGTTATGAAAATAGTATTAGGGTTTATGTTTTCTTTGACAATTTCAGCTGAAAACCCCCAAAGCCAGTAATTAACACATTTCATAATTGAATATAATAAAGAATTATTTGTTTTACACCTTGGAAGAATGGCAGATGAAGGTGATAGACTACATGGGATTGGCAGAAATGACTGGCGGAATCCGAGACCAGGGAAAAGAGATGGCGGAAGAAGATTGGAAGAAATTTAAGAACTATCTTAAGAAACATTGTAAAATTAATGAGTGCTAGAATGATGTGGTTTTAGAAATTAAATGGAGTACAGCTGTAAAGATTAAGTCAGAAGAAAAGATTGGTTGACAATTAGATAAAATTAAGGGTGAGGATTTGCTGAACTAATTATTTGAAATGGGAATGCAGAAAGGGGAGGTACGAGGAGGTCGGTGAAGTAAGTTTTAAGAAAATAAGGCTCTGAAATTATACTTGTTCTTTTTTTTGTTTGTGTTTGTATTGTTTTGTTTGATGTAATTTGTAAAACTTCAATAAATATCTTATAAAAAAAAGAAAATTATTTGTTTTAACTGATTTTAAAATGTTGTGTTTTTAAAATGTTGGAAACTGCCCTTGGACCTTGGGGTGAAGGGCAGGTAACAAATTGGAATGATGATGATGATAATCTGAAAATATATATATATATTTTAAAAAGATATCTGACATTTAAAAACTAATAAATGCATCTGGGTGTATTTGTGCCTTAGGGAGCAAATGTAAAGCAAGATCTGCCCAAATTAGGGTCCAGCAGATGTTTGGCTGACTCAGGAGGTTTCTGGCTTAGCCAGGCTATGCCAGTGTAACTCCCTTATCCTGGCTCAGCTGGAAATACAGCATTGTATGATCTCTCTCATCTTGGCTCAGTTGGGACCCGGCTGGCTGAGCCAAGCCCAAGGGTAGCTTGGTCACATGACCTAGCAACCAGGCATACCTTAAGCCAGCAAAAAGGGTGGTTTAACTCAAACTGTATTTTAATGGCTTGTTTTCCCTCTGAAAGTCATAGGCTGGACACAGTCTGGATCTGGTGTACTTTATGCCCTCTTAACTTCAGGCAGCATTATTTACCTTGGCTTCCTGTACTTAAGAGTGCTCCCTAAATCGCACCAGAGTACATGTATTAGGAAACAGAGTGGAAGCAGGTGGCGCCACAATTGTAATGATGTATATAAGCTAGAGGAGTCTCATCAACATGAATTTATATTTTCGGTACCATTACTTTTGACAAGTGTAGGTAAATTGGAAAAGGCAACCTCATATTTTAGAGATGAGAGAATCCTCAGCCATGTAAAACACACAGCTTCTCATGTGAGTTTTGTAAATCATTGCTTTGTGCCTTTGAACCAAATTGTTTAAACTAACAGAAATAATAATAATAATAATAATAATAATAATAATAATAATAATAATAATAATAGGTCTTAACACCTTGAGAAATAATAATTCTGCATTCCTGCCAATGTCACAATGACATTATACAGGTCTATGGTGCAATGCATTTGCATGCTGTGTACAGTTCTGCTCACCTCACCTCAAAGAGGATGTTGTTGAGTTGGAAACGGTTCAGAAAGGAGCCACTAAAGTGATCAAGGAGATGCAGTGACTTCCATAGGAAGAAAGGTTGCAATGTTCGGGACTTCTTAGTTTAGAGAAAAGGTAAGTGAGAGGTGACTTGTTAGAAGTTTATAAAATTATGCAAAGCCTGGGGAAAGTGGATAGATATTTTTTTTCCCTCCCTCTGTCAAAATGTATAAAAGAAAGTACTTCTTCACACAGCACATAGTTAAACTATGGATGTCGTTCCCACAGGAGGCAGTGATGGCCCTCGACCTAGATGACCTTAAAAGAGGGTTGGACAAATTCAGGGAGGAGAGGCAGATCGTTGGCTATTAGCCTTGATGGCTATGCATTCCCTCCACAGCTGGAAGCAGTGATGCTTCTGAATGTTAGTTTCTGGAAAGCACAGGAGAGGAAAGTAATCTTGTAGCTGAATCCTGCTCGCAGGATTCCCACAGGCACTTGGTTGGCCGCTGTGAGAACAGGATGATGGAGTAGATGGTCCATTGGTCTGATCCAGCAGAGCCAATGTGGTGCAGTGGCTAAGAGTGGTAGATTTGTAATCTGGGGAACCGGATTCATGTCCCCGCTCCTCCACATGCAGCTGCTGGGTGACCTTGGGGTAGTGACACTTCTATGAAGTCTCTCAGCCTCACTCACCTCACCCAGTGTTTGTTGTGGGGGAGGAAGGGAAAAGGAGATTGTTAGCCGCTTTGAGACTCCTTCGGGTAGTGATAAAGTGGGATATCAAATCCAAACTCCTCCTCCTCCTCCTCTTCTTCTTCTTCTTCTTCTTCTTGTGTTCTTACATCTTTGCCCTGCTTCCCCTTAACCATATCAAACACCGAAGAAGGGGCTATTTATTGAACAACCCAAAGGAATGTTGGCTATACTGGTGTGGCTGATTGTTTGGGTGATTTTCAAAGAGCTTTGTGCAATTCATCTCATTGTGAGCTGGAAGTAAATATGGTGTATAAACTGTCCAGCAGTGATGGTGTCATAGTTTAGAATTAGTGGACATTCATGTTTAATCCTGTGAACAGTCAGTCGCCTTGACCTGTATAAGATGACTTCATAATATACCTTGAACATACGGTAACTGCAGCTGATGTTCACTTGGATAACTTGACCTGTATTCTTATAAAATACAGTAGATGTCTATTATATTGTTTCTGGAATCTTTTCACGAGCTTACTGTTGCTGTTTTAATATACATATATAATGTATGTTTTCTGAACCTAATATGTTTTCTGAACTTAAGCATGAATGCTGACTGAGGGATTTTCTTCTAAGTGGTTGGTGTCTCTGTGGAAAAGTTTCTGTGTTTTTGAATTGACTACACTGGGCACTCTGGTGTCAAATAAATTCCTAGCTAATGTTCTTTGGATTTTTCTTCTGTTGTACATACTGCTGTAATTTATATTCTATTGAAGAAACATAGTAAATAATTCAATTTAAAGGGCCAGTTGTCCCCCCCCCCCCAGTCTGACATTTGTCACACACACTACAATTGTTGACACTTAAAAGCCTTTTCTTTTCCTTCTGTGAAAACATACTTAGCAGCTTTCACCCTTTGTGTACTGAATACAGAAGACTTTTCAGGAAATGTCAAGCATGCTAACTGTTATGCCTTTAAATGGATTATATTCAATTACTGCAATTATGCAGTTACTGTAAAAAATGTAACTTTTAATCTGAAGGGGGAACATGGAAAGAACCTAACTCTGAACTTTAATTGACACATCAACCAACTATTCTTGGGATCAACAACTACTTGAAGAGCACTGGGAAGGGAATATAAATCCTGCGGACTCCAGAATTTTGGGTTTTTTTCCAAATTCTACTCCTAAACTGATGATCTCTCAACTGCCTAATGGACTAGGAGGAGTAACAATCCAAAGGAATCCTAAATTTGGGGTTTCTTTCCACATGCTGTTCAAAAATATGACTATTCTCAAATAAAACTTCACTATAAAATCATTCAGATAGGTAGCTGTGTTGGTCTGATGCAGTAGAAATATATAGATATGTAAATTATAAAGTAAAAATATATAAAAAATAATTGTCCAATAGCACCTTAAAGATAAAGGCACCCCTGACCATTAGGTCCAGTCATAGACAACTCTGGGGTTGCGGCACTCATATCACTCTATAGGCTGAGGGAGCCGGCGTTTGTCTGCAGACAGCTTCTGGGTCATGTGGCCAGCATGACTAAGCCATTTCTGGCGAACCAGAGCAGTGCACGGAAACACCGTTTACCTTCCCACCAGAGCGGTACCTATTTATCTACTTGCACTTTGACATGCTTTCGAACTGCTAGGTTGGCAGGAGCAGGGACCGAGCAAGGGGAGCTCACCCTGTCGCAGGGATTCGAACTGCCGACCTTCTGATCGGCAAGCCCTAGGCTCTGTGGTTTAGACCACAGCGCCACTCGTGTCCCTAAGATGCTACTGGACAATTTATTTATTTTTTAAAAATATATTTCTATAAAATCATTGTATGAAAACAAATGTCACCTGGGAGCGGGGCGGGGGGACAGCTCAGCCAATCTTGTGTATCCCAGAGAGTTTAATGGCAAAGCTAAATCTGTTCAAAAACCCCACGCCCCTTAAATGTGATTAACATTAGTTGGAGCATGCCACTTCATCACAAGGCTAGAACATTTCTTCACAAACTCTATTACATAGGTAGGCAAACTAAGGCCCAGGGGGCGGATCTGGCCCAATTGCCTTCTAAACCCGGCCCACGGATTGTCTGGGAATCAGCATGTTTTTACATGAGTAGAATGTGTTCTTTTATTTTAAATGCATCTCTGGGTTATTTGTGGGGCCTAGGAATTCGTTCATTTCCCCCCAAAAAATATAGTCTGGCCCCTCACAAGGTCTGAGGGACAGCAGGGGCCGGCCCCCTGCTGAAAAAGTTTGCTGACCCCTGCACCTACTTAGCCACTCCTTACCTATATGAAGGTTTTGCAGAACTGACATTTTTGCAAGTGCCACCTATTGTTCATTCTGTGCTTGCAAGGAATCGATCCTTCAGTGTGGCATCGTCTATACTCCCTGCCCATGGATATTAAGCAGACTCTTTCACAATATTGTTTTTGGCACTTGCTGCAGACTATTTTTGTTTAAGCAAGTTTACCCAAACATGTACATCATACACACAGATACCTTTTTCCCAGGGGGTACTCAAGGGTACCTCTTTGTTGTTGTTAAAATGTGTGGCCCTGTGTGTGTGTGTGTGTGTGTGTGTGTGTGTGTGTGTGTGTGATAGAGAAAGAACTTTCAAACCCTGGTTTTATTGTGATTTTTTTTAAGGGTAACTTGGTTTAAATATAATATTTTAATGTGTATATGTATATATATATATATATGTGTGTGTGTGTGTGTGTGTGTGTGTGTGTGTGTGTATACACACACATATATATGTATAATTTTCTATAATCCAGTTAGAGGTCTGGATAATTAAGTTGCATATGAGTTCTATTGTTGTTGTTGTTTGGCAGGAACAAACAAAACTGAAGCACATTTAAGGTTGGGGAGTAAGTCCTATCAATGCCGGAAATAGCCAGCGGAAATGATTTCAGCGGAAATAATCCGCTGAAAGCAAACTACCGTCTTTTGCTACAGTGTATGATAAAGCATATGTACAAACAAATAAAGTGTGTGCTTTCTCAAAATAGAAGATGTGAAACAAAACAAAGCAAAAAGCTCCCTGCTCTTCACTGCAACTTTTTGAAAATCTATAATGGTTCAGAGTCTACGTCTGACAACACTGGTAAGTAACCAAGACGAGTGACTATTACAGCTAGTGTGTCCTGAAGGCGTTTCCTGTCAGAGAGGATGACAGTAACTTTTCCCATGCAGATTAAGCTTGTGTTTACATATTTGCCCTGGGTGTGCATTTTCATCCAGCTGTGATCAAGTAACACTGCCTGATGAGTGCCAGACAGATTTCTAGATATACAAAGCTTATGTGCCCGCCCTGTCTGCTGTGAGCATGGCCCTAAAATGTGGACACCATGTCAGAGATCACTCCCTCTGTGCTTCCATTTTAGCTTTGTTTGTTTACTGCTCTACAGTTTTCAACTTGAAAGCTTACGGTGCCATCCTTGACGGCAGCAACGCTTCTGCTTCATGTAAATATATCAATGGTTGCTGAAATAAGCTGGCAGGTAACATGGAGTAAGCCCAGTGAAATCATTATGACTAGTTTGGAGCATGTGGCCTGATGATAGCAGCCTTTCAATGCAATTCTATGCATGCGTACTCAGAAATAAGCGCTATGGAGTTCAATGGGCTAAATAGATGGTATAAATAGATATAGGAGTGCCAGGGCCAGATTTAGGTTTGATGAGGGCCCAAGCTACTGAAGGTAGTGGGGCCCTTTATATGTCCAGCTATCCTTTGTCAACAACAAATTGTCGCTGTTTTTTGTTTTGAATATAAGCTATACAGTGGTACCTCGGGTTACATACGCTTCAGGTTACATATACTTCAGGTTACAGACTCCGCTAAGCCAGAAATAGTGCTTCAGGTTAAGAACTTTGCTTCAGGATGAGAACAGAAATCGTGCTCCAGTGGCACGGTGGCAGCAGGAGGCCCCATTAGCTAAAGTGGTGCTTCAGGTTAAGAACAGTTTCAGGTTAAGTATGGACCTCCAGAACGAATTAAGTACTTAACCCGACATACCACTGTACAGTAATTTATGGACCTAATAGGTATCTAAAGCCATTTGCACATGCAGAATGTAGGCACCCTATATATAGAGAAATGAGCACACCAGTGATATTTTAGGGAGCAGCCTAGCAGGCCAGGCCCATTACTTACATCATAGGAGCCTACAAAACACTGTTGCTGTTGTAGATTTTATTTTATTTTATATTATATTTTGGAAATGTACATCCAGGTTTTTTTCCTTTAATTTTTTTGGGGCCCCCAATAGAGTGGGGCCTTAAGCTATAGCTTGTTTAGCTTATACGTAAAACTGGCACTGAGGAGTGTAGCCACAGGGATCTACCTTCAATGATATCTAATTGTCAAGGATTTGTATTTGGCTGAACATTGTTCCTACTTTCTCCTTTCAGGTTTTTGGAGTTTCATTTTTGAAAAATGTTAATGTGAGCTGTTCCTCAGATTTCAGTCTCTTTGCTTGAGTCTAACAGAGGAAGCCAAATCCCATATACACTGAGCTGGGGTGTTTGTGTTGAATTTGGTGGAGGTGTCCAGCACAACCAATCTCCCATGCGCCACCTCCCAAGGAGGGGCGCAAGTGTTTTTTCCACTGAGACCAATTCAACGTCCCCTTCTGCCCATGGAACAGGTGGGCAGGAAACCTGCAGTATCCCCACTGGTTTGGGCCAGAGGAAAGCCCCCAAACAGTACTTCTGCTATGGAATTTCTATTCATTTTGTGGAGAGTCTGGCATAAGCCCATTTTAAATGAATAGATTCTATGGAGTATGTATGATTGAGAGGTTGTTTTCTTCACAGTTAAAACTGTATTCCCTTGCCAATTAACTATGAGCTTTTTTTTTGTTTTTAGCGGTAGTGAAAAATAGCTCTGCTCAGCTTTTAATTTTCATACCCAGTAATGGTTAACTGATAGTTCTTTTTAATTGTAATCAGTAGTCTTCGGTACTTTGGGAGTCTTGGAGAGAATTTTAATGCATGCCCAAGAGTGATTTCAAAATAACAACAGAAATTTTTGATGTTACAGTTCTTGTCCCTGGAAGCATGCAACCTTCCTGTGCATAATTAAAGTGTGAGGTCAAAAGGATGACTGCCCTGGCAGGACTTGGAACTATATATTACATGAGTACCACTTGATATTGTTGATTTTATATGAATTAGTAGCTGCTCTTATTAGAGGAATGTGTAGAGATTCACAAACGTCTGCACTTGAACTTCATATGTTGCATGAATTTGAACCTATGAGACCTGGATTCAAATCTTCACTCAATTATAAACCAGGGCTAAACAGAATTAAAATGGCATTTTGCAGGGGTGGGGGGTTTAAATTTGGGGAGCTTCATGAGGGCGGGGGTGGAGTGGGGGAATGGCCTGTTTTGCATTCAAAGGAAGCGCTCTACCACTAAGCTATGACTGAGTACCTTTTGCTAGAAAATTCAGATCCCCTAGTATTCTTGCTCCATCCAGACTCTGAATTTAATAAAATATTCAAAAAATCTACTTTAAACATCTTATTCTACAACATTTATATTTGTGTTACAGTCATTGCTAAAAAATTCAAAAAGAGGTAGGATAACATATTTCCGGCCCAACTCCTTTGAACTCATGTAAATCATATTCAATGCATCAGCTTAAATTGGCCTGCGCGAACAGCTAACACAAAAATCTGTCAAATATCCTCCAATTTAATTAAATAGCTGCTGCAATTATGTATGTGACAATATCTGATCAACTTTTAATCTCTCCAACAGGGGAAAGTGTTTTAAGTCTTTCACATTATGCAGCTCTTTTAATTTTTTAATTTTAATTTTTGTATGTTCAAAAGAGGTTTCTTGCAAGAACCAAGAAAGGAAAAAATACGTTATAAAGATTCCTGTTGGATTCTCCCCTCCTTTTTTTTTCTTTTTCATTAGTACACATGGAATACTTTCCTGTCAGATAACCATATGAAAGTGAATTATTAAATATTGGGAAATATTTTCAGTCAGCACCAAAAAAGGAAAAAACTGAATGAAGGGAATGATTCATAAAACTGTATCATATTGAGGCTAACTCAGTGCATGGACCTTTGGTTCTTTTCTGATGCACTTAATTCATCAAAGCATGACATGCTGGGGAACGAGATGGCTCCAGGGAACATTATTGGTGTATAAAACCTTTCACCTTGAGGTCACAGGTTTGTGTCTGGACAGGTCCCTCTTGAATTAAAGACCCAGACCTCTGATAGATTTCTAGTGACCTCTGTGCAAAATGTTGGTGGGCTCTGTACAATTTTGTTAAGCAGGTGTCTCCAACATAATATCTACATCCTATATCAATCCTGAATCCTCCTTGGCAAAGTCGACAGGAAAGTAGGATCAAATCTCCCTTTATTTTACTGGAAGAAGATTAAGATGGATTGGTATAGTGATCATTCTGCTCTTGGTTATTCGTGATAGATGACTAAGTAATTAATTTGGCTTATAGTAAGCAAGATCCTTTAATTTCAGTAGGTCTACTCTTAAGTGAGCGGACGCGGGTGGCTCTGTGGGTTAAACCACAGAGCCTAGGACTTGCCTATCAGAAGGTTGGCGGTTCGAATCCCCGCAACGGGGTGAGCTCCCATTCCTTGGTCCCTGCTCCTGCCAACCTAGCAGTTTGAAAGCACGCCAAAGTGCAAGTAGATAAATAGGTATCACATCTGCGGGAAGGTAAACGGCATTTCCGTGCGCTGCTCTGGTTCGCCAGAAGTGGCTTAGTCATGCTGGCCACATGACCCGGAAGCTGTATGCCGGCTCCCTTGGCCAATAAAACGAGATGAGCGCCACAACCCCAGAGTCGGCCACGACTGGACCTAATGGTCAGGGGTCCCTTTACCTTTACTCAACAAGTACTCTTCAACAAATGACAATTGTTGGGATTCTTTGGGATAAATTATAGGCAGTTAAAGTGGCTTCAATGTAGATCTGCCCTTAAATAAGACTATGTGTGGATTGTCCTCACTTTAATTAAAGCCCAGAGGAAGGATCCACAAAGTAACTCTTGTTTGTCCACAGACAACTTTCCAGGTCATATGGCCAGCATGAGTAAACCACTTCTGGCACAATGGAACACTGTGACGAATGCCAGAGCACATGGAAACATCATTTACCTTCCCACCATACCTTCCCTACTTGCACTGGTATGCTTTTGAACTGTTAGAAGTTGGGACAGCACAATGGGAGCTCACCACTGTCACGCAGATTCGAACCACCAAGCCCAAGAGGCTCAGTGGTTTAGCCTGGATAAGAGGAAACTGAGAGGAGATATGATAGTCATCTTCAAATACCTAGAGGCCTGTTACATGAAAGATGGAGCAAGTTTGTTTTCTCCTGCTCCAGAGGGTAGGATCTCAACCAATGGATTCAAATTACAGGAAAGGAGATCCCAGCTAAATATCAGGGAAACCTTGATAGCAATAGTTTGACAGTAGAATGGACTCCTTCCTTGGTGGACTCTGCTTCTTTGGAGGTTTTTAAGCAGAGGTTGGATGGTCTTCTGTCATGGATGCTTTAGTTGAGATTCCTCCATTGCAGAGGGTTGGACTAGATGACTCTCAGGGATCCCTTCCAATCTACAATTCTACGATTCTATGATTCTACGCATTATCATCTAAAAAGGTGGGGAAATAAGACAACTAAAACAAGGGTGTAAAATTGCCTAACTACCTCACTAGTGACAACTCTCAGTCCTTTTTTCCATTGGAAATTGGATGGCACCATCAAAATCCTCACCCCCCAAAATAACAACTAATTCAGTCAAATCTGTGGCCATCCAGTTGAGAACATCATTAGGAATAACAATTTTCTTCCCATAGTCCTGTGTACTTTCTTCAAATCAGCTTATAATTTAAGCAAATTCTGGGTTAAGGTGTTAACTAAAGAGACAACTTTCATATGTTTCATCTTTCAAATAGCCATCACATTTACACCCACAATACTACATGTTTGTATCATATTTACTTGAGATATTTACATTCTCTACCAATTAATCATTTAGTTGTTTTTTCCCCCATGAGTTTCACACTTTAAAAAAATAATAATCACTGAGGAACTTAATTCCTTCCTACAATAGTATCTTCAATCTTCATCTACTGATCTAAAACATAAACTGAAGATCCCATACTCCTTCATCCTGCACATCTCATTGAAAAATAAAATAAAATAAATGCCGCAACTGACACTGGATATTGGCTGCCTTTTCCTATGGAGAATGGCTGGTGTCTGATCAGATCAGCCGCCCAGCCCCTGCAATGTCTTTCAAAAATTAGGATTAATCTCTTCATTGTCTGACTTCATGGCATGGTAGTACTGCCCTTAAAATAAAATAAAAACTTGCATAAAAAATGGTTAGTACAGCTGGTCAAAAAATGTGCTCAAAGTTTAGAATCACATATCATTGTTTATACAGATGACTGTTTGGGAGAGACTTCAATAGAAGCTGACTTTACTAGCAAAGGAGTAGTCTTTGGCAATAACACTGGGTGATCAGCAACAGCGACTCATATTTTCCAACTGAGATCAATGTGGACTCTAATCCATTAAATGCAGACCGAAATATCACCCGGCAGATATGAATAGATGACAGTGGAAATGGAGGGATAGAAAAGTATGGAAGTAGTCAGATTGAAGAGCCTTGTTTCATATTGCAATCCATTTTAGTACTCAACAGGAAATCAGTCTGATTCCAGATTTTCAATTAACATACCCCAGATATGAGGTGAAAATACTTCTTTTCTTGCAAACACAAATGCTTTTTGTTCAGCTGTGTTTAGCCTCTGTTCACAGAATTGGTTCCCCCCCCCCCTTCTTTTTACAGAATCTTTGGAAGCATGTTAGCAAAGCATCTTTTTGAAATGTCAAGGAATGGTTTTGTTAGGTATAGAAAGTGGCCAGCGATCATTCAACTCATTCAGATGCCAATTTAGATATTTAAATACTAATGCCAGATGGAGGAAAGTGGGCAGGGGGAGGGAGGGGCAGAGGTGGGGGGGGAAAGCAGCATGTAACCCAAACTAGGAAACATGATGAGGGAAGTTCTCTGCAAGCAAATTGGGTGTTCAGAAAACAATGGTGCCCTCTAGTCTTAATGCAGGATTTACAGTGCACAGCTGAATTGTTGAAGCAACTTGGATTGCTCTAAAAGAGGATCCGACAAATTCATGGAAGTTAAAATTAGGAATGGCTACAAGCCATGATGACCATGTTCTACCTCTATTAGCAGAAGGGCAGTATACCTCTGAATCACTGGGAATCACACCATTGCTTCGTTTCCAATCGGTTCATGCCCTATAGCTTTTTGGTGAAATCCTTTAATGTTCTGTGTGTTCCACTTCTGTTGAACTATTGTGCAAGAGTGACCCTTCTGATGGCAATAACGCGGGAACATTGGGGAAGCATTACAGAAACAATAGGGTGGAATGATGTATGAATACTATAAATCCATCACTAATACACTACTTTTCCATCAATGACATGCTGCAGAACACAATATCTGCTTTATATACATTATTTACACAATGGGCTGCACATGATTGGCTAATCCTGGGATTCTCCTGTAGGCTAATCAGGTTATGGATTCACTTCCACCTGGAGCTGGATTGGGTGGCTCATGCGGACCAATCATACTACTGCATTGTTCTAGGACCAATCAGACTGCTGCATTCTGAATCCTATTGTTCTAGGACCAATCAGACTGCTGCATTGTGGATCCTATTCAACTCAGTACATAACAGGGGTGCTGTTGATCAGGGATGGAGAACCTGTGGCCCTCCAGGTACTGTTGGACTGCAACTCCCATAATCCCTTACCATTGGCCAAGCTGGCTGTGGATGATGGGAGCTGGAGTACAACAACATATGGGGTGGGCACAGGTTCCCCATCCCTGTACTAGGTCGACCCCTAACCATTTTTTTAAAGCGATATTGAAACCCCACACTCTGCAAGTGTCATCAAGTAAAGAACTCTTGAAAAGCAATTGTATATTTTAAAAGCATGGTCACTATTTATGAATCTTAAATTGATTATGCAGGTAATTAATTATGGGGATGGCATGGTGGTGGAGGAAAATCTTTGCTGAACATAGCGTTAAGGTTTGCGGATCTGGAAGCCAGGCATATAACATACATGTTATATATTTATCCTGCCGATAACAAAACTTCAATTTCACTGCGAAAGAGAAAATTGCATGGGCAAGAAGCATAAATATTTGACCTGACTGAGTATTCCTTCTGTTGTAAGTCTTTGAAGTCCATGAAATAGGTCAGGTTTTGCATCTTTGCAACTCATCCCTAATTAATAATCTCAAGAACATGAATGGACATGAGCTTTGCATTGAATTTCCTTGTTTCTTTCCATATGTTCTCCTCCTACAAAAGTGTGTGGTAGACCTGAGTAGTGAAAGCCATTTATAGTTCATCAAAGACCGTAAGCTGCTCTTTTCAAGTTTTATTAACAACAAGACCCAGTTCCACACTGATTTTCCTGCTGCGCATTCAAAGAATGCCAAAAGCATTTTGGGTGGATATTAACAAATGTGAACAGTGCCAAACCCATCCCTTGCATTTTTGCAGATAATTAGTCAATCTGTAATGATTCCGAAAAGGTGGTTCCCTTTGTGATCTGCAAGTAATTCATTTTCACAGACACACATCCTGTCCCAGAATTGGCTAAGGTAATTTACACCTTACAGGGCTTCTAGACATTGTTGGCAGCAGCTCCAGTGCTAATAAATTGAATATTAGGTTTCCCCTGAAGTAGATAAAAAATGTGAATTCTATTAGTGATGTTGCTGAAATTTGAAATTGGTCAGTCCACAGGTTGAATCTGTTACGTTAAAAAATTCTCGGATGTGTGCTGAGCCCACTTCTCTAATGAATTTAAATATTTTCATCAATTCAAACCAAAATTGATTACAAGACAATCTCTAGTTTTTGCTCATGTGTGTTCTGTACTTTTCAGCATCATTTGGTGCCATCTTTGCACATGCTCAGACGTTGATTGCTGTAAAGCTTTACTTTCTGAAGGAACTGTAACTCTTTGACTGACAAACTAATCAGTTTTAAAGTTTGGATCTGAAATTCTTCAACAACAAATACATTTTGAGAAACAGGAATGAGAGGTTGATCAGATATCTCTTGCATGCCTGTCTCTCTCCACCAGTTATTATACAGTGTACCTGTTCATAACAGGGAAGCTTCTTAGCTAGTGCGTATCGTAGATAACAACGGACACTTTGATAAAGGATGATAAATGGTGCAAATTGAGCTACCCCCTTTCTGGACTCCCAAGGATTCCTGGGATAAGATGGCTGTTGGCATAGCAACAGTTGGCATAGTGTAATGGTCTCTCATGACTAGAACTCGCCACATCTTTTTCTTTACAAAAATAGCCATGAGAAATCCTGCCGAATTTGGGACTGTTGAGAGAGTGTTTAAAGATCACCCACTCAAGGTATTCTATTTTTGAATCTCTCTCTCTCTCTCTCTCTCTCTCTCTCTCTCTCTCTCTCCAGTGGTGCAACTAGTTAATTTTAGACCCTGAACTTAATGGTCCTATGGCCTCCCCCCCAACCCTAGTGGGTCATGTGCATTATTAGAACTTCAGTTGTAAAGCACACAGTTAACATTTATCTACTCCCTCTGTCCCCGACCCTATTGCCACCATTCTGTGCTTTAAAGCTGTTTCTACATGACTAATATGTTAGAACTGAGAAGGGCAACTTTGTCCAACTCCCATCATTCCTGACCTTTAGCCTATGCAGCTAAGTCTTGTGGAAACTGGAGTCCAGGAACAACTGGTGGGAGGGGGGCATAGTTTCCTCATCCTTCTGTTAGAGTAAAACCACAAGTAAGGTGTTGGAGGTGATGGGATCTAAACTCAGCTTGCTCCAAAGGCTGGTATGTCTGTATGGGAGAGAGTAGACAGAGAGGAACTCCAAGCCTCCTAGATTGTCCTTCTGACCTAACCTGTGGTGAATCTGATTTCTAAAAAGAAGTACTCTGAGCATTTCTTATTTTAAAAACTCACTCAAATCATGAGACCATTGTGGCTATAGGAATGAAATGAGATTTGCTGCTCCTGCCCTGACGCTGGACACATTTACTTGTGAATGAGCACCCACCAGTTGGTTGTAGAGATGGACAATATATTTCTAAAGTAAAATTAATAAGACGAACATCTCCAAACATCTACGCACCTGGCCAACTACCTTCCCACTGTGGAATAAGAAATATGAGCGGATGCTGAAGCACCAGAATGCTCTTTGCTTCTGTCATCTGCCATACTCTAGAAGGTCTTATGTGAGGTCCCTGAACTTCAGTCCTGTCAATGGGATTTCTGGAAATTCGTACTTTGAGGATTGCAGTTTAGATCTGGGTTGGATCAGATGAGTCTGGATTAAACTGGATTAAGTCTAATTTACAAATCAGGGCCACAATTCAGGTAGGGAGGGTCCATAAAGTTAAAGGGACCCCTGACCATTTGGTCCAGTAGTGACCGACTCTGGGGTTGCGGTGCTCATCTCGCTTTATTGGCCAAGGGAGCCGGCGTACAGCTTCCGGGTCATGTGGCCAGCATGACTAAGACGCTTCTGCTGAACCAGAGCAGCACACGGAAACACCGTTTACCTTCCCACCAGAGCAGTACCTATTTATCTACTTGCACTTTGACGTGCTTGCACAGCCCTAATAACTGGTGTTATATGGTACCTATATGTTTTACTCTGTAGGGAAAATATCAGCTCCTAGAAATACAGTAGATTTTTTTGGGGGGGGGGTGGAATATGGGAGAAGTGTTTATCTCCCCAGTTCTTGAGCTCTGGTCTGATTCTGTTCTGCACCCCATGCCTGTTTTTAACTCCGGCTTGCCATGTGAAATTTGAACACGGATCTCCCAACATCTCATCTAGCTTGGCCTTTAGATACACATCGTAATAACTTTTCCATATAGATTATGTCTTTATTACATGCATATTACAATCTTTTCACCGAAATACCCAAAGTTTTGGAGGTTCTGAATTATATGATATTGTTTGTGGAGCAACACAAATGCATTAGCCATTTTTCTTTTTTTTAATTTCCAGACTTTGTGCAATCTACTGAGCATGACTGTTTGCTGTGGTGTTTAGTGCAGGTATCCTCACCCCCTCTGCTGGTTACTGATGTACGGAAACATATATGTGCCATGCAACCCAGCCACCAGCCTACCACCAAAGCAGTCATCTCATTGCATCTTAATCCATTTTGCTTACTCCCCTTCATATTTGATTAAACCACAGTACAGAACAAAATTCTTTATGAAATTCTGCAATTTGTATTGAGATTCTCTCCCCCTCCACCTTGTTTAAATGAATGTGCATAAACTCTCCTTCACAATAATAATAAAAATGTTCTCAGGGAAAAGGGAATTGGAATGGAGATTCTATTGAATAATACAGGGCACCTGTGGAAGCAACAATATGAAAATCCCTGTATGAAAACTACTTTTGCTCCATCACTTTTGTCTGTGGCAATTTTCTTTTAGAGGCCATCAAGCAGTAGCCACTAGTTTCCTCCCAGAAGGTCCAAGCATCACATCATTCTGGCTGAAATGATGGTCAAAACAAGAAAGTGGCCACCATCCCCTGCCCCCTGCAATTTACAAGAATTCATGTATTTGGGCCCAGCAGGGAAGGAAGGAAGTGACTACCAATCATTATTTTATTTTTTAAAGAGGGGTGTGTGGAGTCTGCCATACTGCTGCTCCGCCAAATGGTAAGATTCTGCAAAGTTAAAAAATGAGATTTTCCTGAGCACCTAAACACCCACCCTCTCCCATTCACTGCCACCTAGCGCAAACTTTGCCAATCTGGTGCCCTTCAGGTGCTTTTGCACTCTTCAGCCTCAGCCAGCAAAGCCATGAATTGGGGAGGTAATTTTTCTTCCTCACTAGCGACCCCTTCCCAAAGAACTGAGAACTGCAGCAAATTACATGTGCATCAGTTCAAAAATCTGTTTGTTTGTTAAATTGTTATCAGAAAGCCTTCAGGGGAGGGGAGTACTGTACAGAAGGAAGGGAGCATTGTCCAAAGAGCACCCACAAAACAATTAGGAAATGGTGTGAGGAAATCTGCTCATCCCTAATCTTTTTTTCCCCAAATCCTGGAATTTTGTGGTAGCAGAATCCTTTTAATTGGGACAAGCTGCTTGTGACATGCCTACCCCTACTGCGAACGAGCCTCTGTCTGCATTCTGGGGTGGAGTATTCGCCTTCATATTTGATTAGCCCAGTGATCCCAATTGATAAATGTTCACAGGAATCTCTTTTACTGATAGAGATTCATTTGTATTTCATGAAGTGCTACAGAGACAGACACAGAGAGACTTCTGCCAAATATTTAAAAACTATTTTTTTTTTAAAGGCTATTTTAAAGGTAAGTTGACTATAATAGATCAGGGAACCAGCATGAAGTGGGCAAAGAACGAACCAGCAGGGAATTAACGGAACAAATACCTCTAAAATCTTTAGAATCTGTCCCTGTTTTATATATATATATATATGAGAGAGAGAGAGAGAGAGAGAAAGGTTGTGAAGAGGGAGAAGCACAGGCAGCAGCCTTGTACCTGGTCAGGCTATTTGTTAAAATACCCAAGGGGTGGGGGACCCTTTTTCTGTCAAGGGCCACATTCACGCAATGATAATCTGTTGGAGGCCACTTGACATGATGGGCAGGGCTGCAGCCAGTTGTAGGTTGAACACTGCCTTTCTCTGCTACCTCCTTTCCCCAAGATTCTCCAACTCCAAAAGAAATTAAGCTGAAGACAACTTGGTGCTCAAGTCACATGTGGGTTGTCTGCTCTGATTGGTGTTGGGTTTCTGGGCAGAGATCCTATGAAGATGCCACTGATTCTCAACACAAGATCATCTGTATGGTAGATGGATGGATGGATGGATAGATAGATAGATAGATAGATAGATAGATAGATAGATAGATAGATAGATAGGTAGATAGGTAGATAGATAGATTATTGGTAGATGATTGATAAAATCTTTATTTGTGTCAGCCACAAGCCATAGCAAAGGAATGAAATACAATAAAATACAGATATAGCTAGATGGTTGGCTATACAAAATGCATTCTGGAAGTTTACAACTATACAAATAAAAGAGTTAATAACTGTCCTTGACCACAAATAAAACATATGAACAAGTGGGCTTTCTTTCCTAGGCATTCAACAAGTTAGTCAGATGGTAGATCTAATTCTAATTGCCCCAGCCAAAAAATTTGCCATGTTTGCTGGCACCTGGTAATCTTGGTCTGCAAGAAGGAAGGACACTGTGGCAGTGGATGAACGACCTGGTATGGAAGATGGAAGAAGAGTAATGACATCATGACGCAGATCTTTATAAAGAGAGCAAGTCTGTATGGTCTCTTATGCTCTACCACTGAACTATGGTCTTTCTCCAAACAGCAAAGCTAGTAATAATGAAAAGTAAAAAGGAGTTGTTATTATTACTACTGTTACTATTATTTATTAAATGTGTACACTGCCCTTCATCCGCCCTTCATTCATTTTTATGTTCACAACATAAAAATACAAGATAAAAGACACAGAGTACGTAATAAAGACAAGGACAAACCAAACCAACACCTCCCCTCTCAACACATTTAGAAGGATGTTATAGGATGTTAATCATTTAGAAGGCTGTTGTAGGATGTTAATCAGCCCAAAGCCTGGTTGAAGAGGAACATTTTCTCCTGGTGCCTCTAGATGTATAATGAAGGTTTCAGAGGAATCTCCCTGGAGAGAGCATTGCACAAATGGGAGCCACTGCAGAAAAGGCTTGTTTTCATGTTGCCACCCTCTGGACCTCCTGTGGAGGAGACACACAAAGAAGGGACTCAGATGATGATCTCAGGGTCCAGGCAGGTTCACACACAGAGAGAGGCAGTCCTAGAGATATTATGGTCCCAGGCTGTTTTCTACCTCAGAGGAATCAGAATCATAGAATGGTAGAGATTGAAGGGACCTCAAGGGTCATCTAGTTCAACTTCCTGCAATGCAGGAATCTCAGCTAAAAGCATCCATGACTGATGGCCATCCAACCTCTGCTCAAAGACCTCCAAAGAAGGAGAGTCCACAACCTCCTGAGGAAGCCCACTCCACAGTTGAGCAGCTCTTATTGCCACATATGCAACTTTATCCAAATTCCTTCTTCATCTACGTTGGTAACTTGAGAGTCAGTGGGTCAGATTTCTTCCAGGGCCTTAATTTTAGTCCACAATAACCAAATACCGCGGGGACGCGGGTGGCACTGTGGGTAAAACCTCAGTGCCTAGGGCTTGCTGATCGTATGGTCAGCAGTTCGAATCCCCGCGGCAGGGTGAGCTCCCGTCTTTCGGTCCCAGCTCCTGCCCACCTAGCAGTTCGAAAGCACCCCTAAGTGCAAGTAGATAAATAGGTACTGCTTTACAGCGGGAAGGTAAACGGCGTTTCCGTGTGCTGCGCTGGTGCTGGCTCGCCAGAGCAGCTTCGTCACGCTGGCCACGTGACCCAGAAGTGTCTCCGGACAGTCCTGGCCCCCGGCCTCTTAAGTGAGATGGGCGCACAACCCTAGAGTCAGACACGACTGGCCCGTACGGGCAGGGGTACCTTTACCTTTACCTTTACCTAACCAAATACCACATAACAAATAAATAACCATGTCGTTATCACATTAGTTGCCTACATCTTCTGATTTTTCTCAGATGGTAAACTTGTTTTTACTCAAGATTTTTCTTATGCAAACATTCTGATGCACACAGGTCTGTTAAAATAAATAAGGGCGTACTATGCACAGCTGCCATAAATACTTTAAAAAAGCAAACAAAATTAAAAGATTTGTACATGTGCATATTGTTTCCCCTTGTCCCAGTTCTCTCGTTCTGTTCCACCCATTACTCAAGTCAGTTTAATTCTCATTTTCTTCCCCTTGAAAGATTTCTTCTCAACGGGGTGGGCGGGACCACTTCCAGTTGCCCCTGCTGTGTGTCAATTGTTCCAGACTAGTCTGTCACTTAAGGCTCCTCTGAGTGATTCAGCACATCCTGACGCAAAGGAATATTTATTCCTATTATTACTACCAGCTCAGCCCAAGTTCCAACAGATGTCTCACCATCTTACAGGCAAGTAGCAAAGTTAAAACTGAATCCCAGTGCTCCTTGCTCATGCACAAGTGATAGTTTCGTGAGCATCTCTGTATAGAGTCAAGTTATTCCCCCCCCCAAAAAAAAACATAACTATGGCCCTTTTGTAAAACACACACACCATTCACATAATTCACATAAGTAAATGACTCCAATACCCAGCACTTCTGAGGGTGGCAAGACTTACCAAGAGAGCCACCTCTGCATAACTTAACAGGTTGGTGGGGATGGAGGCAGTGTATCAGATATTTGGTGCCTAAGTCATATAGGGCTTTAAACACTAACATGAACAACTTGAATTGGAAACAGACTGACAACCAGTCAGTACAGCTATTTTAAAAAAGGGGTTGTATGAGGTCTGAATGGAACCTTGTCCAGTAATTAGGCCCCTGCATTTTTGATCAGTTTAAGTTTCCAAATCGTCTTCAGAGACAGCTCCATGTAGAGTGCATTTGCTATAGTCCAATCTGGAGGTTAGGAGAGTGTGGGGCACAGTGGCCAAGTCATATTTTCCCAAGAGGGGTCAGAGATGGAAAAAGGCACTCCTGGCCACCAAGGCTACCTGATCCTCCAGTGACAGTGTTGGATCCAGGAGTACCTGTTCCAAGATTCAGCTTCAATTGATTGGCTCACATCCAGCCTATCACTTCGCCCAAGCTCTGATCCAGCACTTCAGTCTAGCATGTTGGCACCTCTCTGTGCTGGCCTCTGCTGGTGATGGGAAGGGGCTCTGCCATGATGGGTAGAAAACTGCTACTGGTGGTTCTCCTGCTGGTAGTGGCAGAGATCCAAACCCCTTTGGATCACTGAGGGACTAACTACTCAGCCCCTTGACTGCATCAGCCTGAAGCTAGCAAAGGTTTTTAAAAAACTAAAAAACACACCAGAAAACCCTTGAAACTTCTGCCCTGACTAGCACAAGCTGGCAAGGCTTCAGATATGGTGGTGTCTCTGCCATTCTGATCATCCCTGGCCACTGGTTAGAATTGCTCTGTAATTTTGGGGTTAGACCTGAAAATCATATTGAGTAGACTCGTAATCTGGTGAACCGGGTTCACATTCCCTGCTCCTCCACATGCAGCTGCTGGGTGACCTTGGGCCAGTCACACTTCTTTGAATTCTCTCAGCCCCACTCACCTCACAGAGTGTTTGTTGTGGGGCAGGAAGGGAAAGGAGATTGTGAGCCACTTTGAGACTCCTTAGGGTAGTGATAAATCAAGATATCAAATCCAAACTCTTCTTCTTACTTCTGAATAAAAGTTTATTGCCTCATCATGCATGCTTCCTGAGGTTCCTGGATTTTGCAATCAGATTCTATAGTTTCACTTTTTACATGGGATCATGGAACTCACACAGCCCTGGACAACTATGGAAATCAGGGAGAAAAAGCAAAATGCTTGAACATCAGCTTTACTCATAACAACCTACCACAAACTTTTTTTTTTAAACTAAAAATCATCAGACACACATGCACCCATTCACCCACCCACAGATTTCATATTTGATCCAAGAACTCAGATAACACAGAAATGGTTTTCCCAATCATCCAACAAGTACAGTGTTTATCATTTATTTAAAACTGACATAAACATAAGGACATATTTACTGATTGATTTCCTTCGATGCACATAAAATGTGCACAACAAATCAGGATCTTAAAACCATGGCAATATCAAACCTTTAAAAATATCAGATAACAATTCTGTGTGCAGTTCTGATAATACAGAAGGGAAGAACCCCCATTAGTGACTGGCCTCACTAGATCAACCCACTGCAAAAGCCTTGCTCCACTTTATCGGGGATTGCCAACATTTTACTCAAGCAAGACTGCTGATTTGTAAATTATCTTATCTATATCTTGCAGCGTACAAAAATGAGTCATTGACTGCCATCAGCAAAGGCCCCTACTTCCCACCTTTTTGTTTTCTTAATGACAAACAGTGGAGCATATTTTTGTCCATCATTTGACTTCCCAGTTTACGTTGCAGTCCTATTCATTGCGCCCCATCTGAGTCAAGCTTGCTCATGTACATAAGTAAGTGCTTGCCGGCTCAAGGTGTCAACCAGTCCATTAGTAATATGGCTGCGCTTCTGAAAATGTTTTCATGATTATAAATGAAGCTGGTAATCTGATTTAAATTAGGCAAGGCTGTCCACATATTGGGAACTGGCATTCTGTGCTGACATATCTATTTTGAAGACAGCGCCTCTTTGGGCTGCTGAGATAAAAGAGTATAAACTGGCCATTCTCCACTTGATGTAACTTCACTATGCAGCGATTTCCATCAATGTATAATTAAAAGTGGATTTCCTTTTTCCTCCTCTTTAGCCGAGGGGTTGGGGGGGGGAGGGTCTGCTTAAACCTGGCTGACGTGAAAGGAACAAAGGGGACTTTCATGGGTTCTCATGCAAACAGTCTATCAGTTACAATTCTTAGTTGTTCACGCTGCCTCGCTGTTCAAAAGGAGCTGTAAAAAAAAGTCAAGCAGGGGGTCCAAGGAAAATTCAACCCGCATGCCAACTAAGGGGAAGAAAGAGAAGGCAGAGAAAGGGGGGGGGACCCAACCCTCTAGCTTTTGTTGTAAAAAGAACTAATGAAGCTGCTGTTAGTGCTGTCCTTAGTGACACAACAAGTCGTTGCACCCACACGCATGGTGAGAACGCTAGTCGCAGTCGCCCGGGGTAATGAGAGAGGGGGATGAAGCAGGCCGGCCAAGGAAACAAGGGGAGGCATTGCTTTCGTTGGGCTTCAACAGAGGGGAAATGCTCAAGGGGCACATAATGGAAGAATCTGTGCCAAATGCTTGGCACCAAGGAGTGGTCAAGCCCAGGTTTTGACGTGTTGGCTGGGGCTGATAAGAGTAATAATAATAATAATAATAATAATAATAATAATAATAATATATTATTATTATTTATACCCCGCCCATCTGGCTGGGCTTCCCCAGCCACTCTGGGCGGCTTCCAAAAAATATTAAAATACTGTAATACATCAAACATTAAAAGCTTCCCTAAACAGGGCTGCCTTCAGATGTCTTCTAAAAGTCTGGTAGTTGTTTATCTCTTTGACCACAGGGAGGGTGCCACTACCGAGAAGGCCCTCTGCCTGGTTCCCTGTAACTTGGCTTTTTGCAATGAGGGAACCGCCAGAAGGCCCTCGGTGCTGGACCTCAGTGTCCGGGTAGAATGATGGAGGTGGAGACGCTCCTTCAGATATACTGGACCGAGGCCTTTTAAGGCTTTAAAGGTCAGCACCAACACTTTGAACTGTGCTCGGAAACATAGTGGGAGCCAATGTAGGTCTTTCAAGACCGGTGTTATATGGTCTCGGTGGCCGCTGCCAGTCACCACTCCCAACAACATCTGGTTGGAGAGTGTTGTGGTTATGCCAGTTGTCCTACCTGTCTGCTTAGATCCACTTTCTTACAAGCAAGATGGATTAGCAGGTGTAGAATACCATTGTCATTATAAATTGATAATTTAATGGTGATCCAATAGATAACCAGACAGATGCTTTTGGTTGAATTCTTTAGAGAGCCTCCAGTTGTTGTTTTTAAGTTCATCATCATTAAAAATTATATACATACCACCCTTCATCAAAAGATCTCAGGGAAGTTCACAGAATAAAATATAAGATAAGACACAGTAAATATTTAAACGAAAACAACAAAGCAATGCCCTCCCCCTTCCCACAGATACATTTAAAAGACTGTAAGATATTGATCCACCAAAGGCCTGGTTGAAGAGGAATGCTTTTGCCTGGCGCCTAAAATATATAATGAAGATTAATAGTAGTAGTAGCAATAGTAATAGTATTTCTACTACCACTACTGCTGCTGCCTGGTTGCTTCCAGTTTACCTGTTTATTGTGCATCCATCCCGATTTGTTTGTGGAGAGGTTTGACGCCATCGGATATTTATTGAGCATTTATCTTGATTTGTTCGTGGGAGGTTATGCAACATTATATCAAGCAACTGGTACCCCACACTTTCCTCGCCATTTTCTTTGTCACAAATAGTCCTATTTTAGGGAAGGAGGGAAGTGTATGTGTTGGGGAAAAGCGCCAAATCAATGTTAATTGCACAACCAGAATTTGCTAGTATGAATCTGCTGGAAACTCACCCTAAAATAGCAACAGCCTGGAAATAACCTCGGTCTGGCAGCTCTAATTATAGAAGGGGGGAACAACATGCCTTGAACATTCTCTATTTGCTCTCGGGCAGCTTCCATTTCTGCCAGTGGAGCTTGCACAGAGGAACATCCCAGTGGCTTGAGCTCAAGTATGGTGTAGTCGCTGTACTGATTGGAGCATCAAATTGGGACTGGGGAGGTCTTGGTTCAAAGCCCAATTCAGCTATGGTTGTCTGTTGGGAGACTGTGGGCCAGTCACCACCCAAGCCTACCTCACAGAGGTTTTTTGTGAGTTTAGAAAGAGGAAGAAGAGAGCCATGTATCCTTGACTAGAAATGCAATTACGTAATATTTGAAAGACCTAAATTGGCTCCCAGTACGTTTCTGAGCACAATTCAAAAGTGTTGGTGCTGACCTTTAAAGCCCTAAACAGCCTCGGTCCAGTATACCTGAAGGAGCGTTTCCACCCTCATTGTTCTGCCCGGAGACTGAGGTCCAGTGCCGAGGGCCTTCTGGTGGTTCCCTCGCTGCGAGAAGCCAAGTTACAGGGAACCAGGCAGAGGGCCTTCTCGGTAGTGGCACCCACCCTGTGGAACGCCCTCCCACCAGATGTCAAAGAGAAGAAGAACTATCAGAATTTTAGAAGACATCTGAAGGCAGCCCTGTTCAGGGAAGCTTTTAATGTTTGACGGACAATTGTATTTTAATATTTTGCTGGAAGCCACCCAGAGTGGCAGGGAAAATAAATAATAAATTATTATTATTATTATTATTATTATTATTATTATTATTATTATTATTAGCATACTATCAAGTAATATGTAGAACTGCATCTAAATAATGAATGATGGTATGAGTCAGCATCTCTTCTCAATTCAGCTGAATTTATGAACTGATTCGACTGGAAAGCATCGTGTTTGGACCAATGCAAAGTGGACCACGGTGTTGTTGCTATGTGCAGTGGCCCATTCAGACATGCAAGTCATCACATGGTGTTGCAGCAGCCATCAATTGGTAAGTAGAACAGGGGTCTGAAGATGAAGAAAACTAATCCTTTTGATGCTCGGGGTGGGAGGTGGGGGGCAGGACTGGAATCAAATTGCAAATTGCAGGGAAGAGTAGATGTTGGTTAAACATTAGGAGAGCTGGAGGTATTGAAGCAGAGGCAGGAGAGTCTCCTGACAGAGACACTGTGCTTGACTTCTGAAATGCAGAACATGCATTGAGCAGAGGATGAGTACCCAGGCACCCTTAAAGGTAAAGGTAAAGGGACCCCTGACCATTAGGTCCAGTCGTGGCCGATTCTGGGGTTGCAGCGCTCATCTCGCTTTATTGGCCGAGGGGGCCGGCGTAGAGTTTCCGGGTCATGTGGCCAGCATGACTAAGCCGCTTCTGGTGAACCAGAGCAGTGCACGGAAACACCGTTTACCTTCCCGTCGGAGCGGTACCTATTTATCTACTTGCACTTTGATGTGCTTTCGAACTGCTAGGTTGGCAGGAGCAGGGACCGAGCAACGGGAGCTCACCCCGTCGTAGGGATTCAAACCGCCGACCTTCTGATCGGCAAGTCCTAGGCTCTGTGGTTTAACCCACAGTGCCACCTGCGTCCCAGGCACCAGGCACCCTTACAGCTCTGTAATTCAATGAATACGAGGAACAGGCCCATTGATGTTAGGCTCAAGCTGTTTGAAATGAGGACTCCAGAGGTGCCTCAGTCACAGATGTGGGGCCAAACTACATGCTACATTCAGTGTGCAGCTTGGTGTTGCATCCTTTGTTGGCTTCAAATAGCAACCAGAAATCAGGACCTGGGTGGAGGATTGTGATCCCCCTTTCCCCTGTGGAGTGATGCTAATAAAAAATGGCTCCCCAGTTACCATTTACACAGATGCCACTGGCAGCTTCCCTCCTGGCGCAAATAGCAATGGGGGTGTATGTGATTTTCATTGGGACCACAGGATGGGAGGAAAGCATTTTAAAACTCTTGTCCTTGATTACAACACTCTAAATCCGATCCCATGACTCTTAGTTAAGGTTTCTTTAAAAGAATAACACAAAATTACATTTTTTTTTAACCTAAGGTGCAGCTTTTACGCTTACTAATACCCTGGGCCGGGACTCTTATCTCAGTGCCAGATAAACGTTTTAAAGACAGACATAATCATAGCCTTCCTCACTGATATGTTAAAACAGTAAACTGTCAGAGCATTAAAAAATACATATGTTTCCAATATGCAACAGTGGCTGCTAGAACACTAATAGCACAAAACTAGAAGATATCAAAAATCCCAACTATAAATGAGTGGCAATCAAAATTATTTGACTATATAGAATTGGCAAAAATGACACAGAAAATAAGAAACCAAAAAGGTACAAAGTTTAATAATGAATGGAATAAATTTATGACATATATTGAAACAGATGTAAAAAATCTAAAAATCACAGTAGGCTCGATATAACGCTTGCGACGCAAAGAGTTTTAAGAAAACGAAACTGCAGATAGGAAACCTTTTGTAACATATTCCAAAACCGAGTTGAAGGGAAGTCAACTATTGTTGTGTGATTTAGTTATTTAGTTATTGTAAGTTTAACTTGTTGGTGTTTTATGTTATGTAATGTTTTTCTTCTTTTTGTTGTTTTCTTGTGTTTTGTTTGTCTTTTTGTTGCTTTAATGTTTGGTGTTGCATAATGAATTTGAAACTAATAAAAATTAAATTAATAATAAATAAATAAATTAAAAATACATATTTTTTCTAATTGTTTTGCCACCAAAGTAATAAAATATTCCATACACTGCAGATGTAAAGACTTCACGTTTCCTCTTATAACTCTCATCATTTGAAAGAGGCAGATGGGCTCTGTGATAGGAATTTTATGGTCTTAAAGATATAGTAATGTTCATAACTGCACATACATAGATCAACACAGGAAAGCCAACCTGGAACCATTTTGAAATCTATGGCTGTTTAAACTTTGCTTTATAAAAGATCCTCTCCCTATCTTAGGAAAAATGTTAACTTCAATCTTCTTTTAAAGATAATTTCTATAGGAATTTGCACTCTTTAGTCTAAGGAAGTAAACTCTCACTCAAACTAGCTTCAAGATCTGCTAAAAGGGTTGGGTACTTTTATTTTCCTTTTCCTTAGTACATGATAGGCGCATGGTTTGTGATAGGCGCATGGCTTGTGATCTCTTCCCCAGTTGTGTCTGTGTACTTAAGTATGTGTGTGTTTCTGGTAGTACAAATCTTGCTATGAACCCTGTATTTTAGGGTTGGACTAGATGACCCCAGGTCCCTTTCAACTTTCCCAATTTGTGGCTGATGTGTTGAAATTCAGCCCAGATTTGCTCTTTGTTTTTTAAAAGGTGAGAGGTGAATGTGTGTGTTTCTGGTAGTACAAATCTTGCTATGAACCCTGTATTTTAGGGTTGGACTAGATGACCCCAGGTCCCTTTCAACTTTCCCAATTTTATTTACAACAGCTCCATCTTACAAACTTTACTTAGGGAAGAAATTATGATTGCTTCACACATGGTGTTTTTCAAACATGGGTGTAATTTTTTTTGGGGGGGTGGGATGTGAACATGATGTGTGAAAATTTCATGTGTGTTTATGGGGAGCATTAGCTTCCAAACATGAATACTTATGCTGTAATATCTGCATGATTTTTATACTTTCAAATCACACAGCGGATACAGTCTCCCCACCTTCCACAGAAGAAAGAATGGCATCTGTGAAACTTTGCTCACACTTGGAGCTTCTATCAGAGTAAAAGGTGACAATAAGGCCACATATTTCTCCTGTGAAAAAAGGCTTTGGTGTTATCAGAGGCAACCGGACCGTTTAGGAGATAACCCTTTCCATCTTGGATATCAGATTTTGTTCAGGTGCCTACACGTTCTTTTTGGGAAGTCAGAAACCACCAAGAATATTCAGTATGCAGATTTGGTTGCAGCCAGATCACAGAAAACAAACACCAACAAAAACAGAACAGACAAGGTAACATGAAAGATGGAAATTTAATGCTAAAGCAAGCTTCATTTAAATATGAATGGCTTTCTCTCCCCCCCCCCCCCAGCAGCCCTTTTCTCTATGTAGATCAGCTATCTTTTGTCGAGAAATATGAAGCTCTCTGGAGGTCCTTTTGTTGCTTTCATTGTTAACTGTATGAGACAGAAAGAAGTTGCAAAGGCTCGTTTCAACTTCAAAAAACATCACAGTGTGGCTAGTGAGAAATAAATGCTGATAAATGCACGAAATGTCGATGAGAGAAAGAGGGAGAAAAAGAAAACTTAGCTTTTTTTGCAAGTTCATCTGCCTATGGATGAGCTAAGGTTGGAAACAAGAGAGGTCTCTGTTCTTATTCAAGACCCATTTTTTACAGTAGAGAGAGTCAGAATTTGCTAACATTGTGATTGAAGTATCAATGTGCATAAATACAAACTACTGTTGCAATGTATATACACATTCCCTTCGGTATTCTTCTCTCCCAACCCCCCCCCCTCTCCCCCTCAATTGTAAGGTGGGATGTCACAAACTCTCAGGGAAAATGCATCTTCCCTCTTTGGCAATTTACTTTGAGGAAGTCTTTGAGTGTGCTTTGTGGTATAATCCTAGCTTTGGGCATTAACTAAGAATGGCTCAAAAGCTGCTTCAGCTATAAACTCAATGGGTTAGGGATGGGTGACCTTTTCTCCCCAGCTGGGATTGCATTTACTGGGGAGGGAGCAATTTGTTGAGAGTCAGAACTGGTGGCACCTGGGGCTGCAGCCAGAGGTAGGTGGCGCTGAACTCTGCAATGGAGGAGGTTGAATCCCAAATTGGGCCTTCATTCTACCTCTATTTGCTGTTTCTGCAACTCCTTTCCTCTCTTCCCCACAACCCCTTCCTTCCTGCCCAGTGGGTTGCAAGGGAAAGGCAGGTTGCTCTTACTAGCAGTCTGAACGGATTGCTTGCAGAGGTCCCTTCTCCCCTCTCTTCCTTCCATAGTTCCATCCCTTTGGGTTTTCTGCCCTCCCCCTCCCCCCCATCTCCTGCTGGACTAACCCAACTTGCCTGAAAATTGGGACCACAGATCACCCACCCCTGTATGAGGGGCACGTATATAAACCAGAGTTGTCTCTGCCACAGCCTTTCCCAGTTTGCAGGGTGTTTATACATTTTCCCATTAATCATCATACACCCCCAACTTTTCAGTGCATTTCCCCATTGCTTCCCAAACCACAAAAATACAAATTCTTTCTTTCTTTCTTTCTTTCTTTCTTTCTTTCTTTCTTTCTTTCTTTCTTTCGTGCATTTGTTGTGCTGGTGGAAAAGAGCCCTTTAATCCATTCTAAATGTGCAAATCTAAAGTTCTGGTGGGACGCGGGTGGGTTAAACCACAGAGCCTAGGACTTGCCAATCAGAAGGTTGTCGGTTCGAATCCCCGCGACGGGATGAGCTCCTGTTGCTCAGCCCCTGCTCCTGCCAACCTAGCAGTATCGAAAGCACGTCAAAGTGCAAGTAGATAAATAGGTACCGCTCTGGCGGGAAGGTAAACAGCGTTTCCGTGTGCTGCTCTGGTTTGCCAGAAGCGGCTTAGTCATGCTGGCCACATGACCCGGAAGCTGTACGCCGGCTCCCTTGGCCACTAAAGCGAGATGAGCGCCACAACCCCAGAGTCGGCCAAGACTGGACCTAATGGTCAGGGGTCCCTTTACCTTTAAAGTTCTGGTATCCCCTATCCCAGGAGACGGGCTGTACCTCGGGTTCAGAGCATTTGCCTTGCATGCAGAAGGGCCCAGTTTCAATTCCTCCAAAATAAATGCTTTCTGGAACTATGGAGAGCCACTGCCACCAGTGTCAACAATACTGAGCTAGCTGGACCAGTGGTCTGATTCTGTATAGAGCAGCTTCTTATGTCCCACTTTAACCCTTCCAGCAAAATACTGACAATCTGGAGGCACTCACATTATTCACTCTGAAAAACTGCCTAGACTCCGCCCCCCCTTACATTAATTCCTTCCCCCACTCTGGAATATCTCCCTGATCTATCTGAGAGTGTGTTGTACATGGAAACAGGGTTTTGCACAGGGATCGGATGCTTAATGGTCAAAAATAGTTAGCAAAATAGCAGGGGGAGAAATCAGTTGTAACCACTGGACTGCACGCTGCTTGACAATTTGCTCCTTCACGTGATTTTTTTCCAGCACTATCAAGTACATTTTCTCCCTTCACAGAGCTCTGGAGGGAGAAATATGCAGAAGACTAGTGGGAAATGGAACAGTGGCAGTGGAACATTCTCACACATTCATTTAATATGTTAAATAATGGGACATATTATAGTAACTTGAAAATAGCGGAGGGCTGGGGGGCGGGGGAAGGCCAGATTTAAAAAAAATACTCTGGAAGGGAAGGGTCTCTCTTAATTGAGTTGTAATCAGTTAGTATTGATCATTAAAGGCTCTCTTTTATGAGCCTGATGATGGTAATGACGATAATGACCGCAGTAGCGATGATGGTGATGACTCGATGCTCAGCATTTGGGTCATAAAGGAAAGATGAAGGTTTGTTACAATATATTTGATGATAATTACTCGTTTCAGAATATGGCCTGAGCAATATAGAAAAGGGAGTAAGGAGCTTTCCAGCCTCATCCTCATATGCGTGTGTCTGAATCTATATTGAAATATGCATTTGTCGATGCGTATATGTGTGAAAATTACTTTCGCACACACACATGTGAATAACAAGTTATTTATTTTCACGGATGTTTACTATAGAATAATGAACACCTAGAACTGGTGAAGGCTGACATTTCCGTACGTATGATTTGAGTTCAAATCAGTGTGCACAAAAGGTACGCCTTCTCTCTCCTCGCCAGATTTGCTTGCATTTAGGTAGCTGCCCACTTTGCCTGGGGTACATCAGAGGTTGGGAATGAATTTCATAGATTCATCTGGGATTCCCACTCAGGGATGGTGATAGTCACTTAATTCCAGACACCCACTGTAGTATATACATTAAAAGAAGGGAGTGGTGGAGGAATATGCATTACATACAGGTACAGTATACCTTTTCTACTGCATCAACCAATTATTCGTTTTCACTCAACAGCTTTCCACAGAAAAACGGTTCTATCCCCATGCCTTGTCACCATCATCATAATCAACAACAACATCGTAAACAACAACAATATCTCAGCGGAATAATTTTGTGGGGGGAGAATTAATTCCAAGGCAAGAGCGATAAATAGGAAAACCAATTTAAAATGTGCATATTTTACAAGAAAGTGAGGAATGGGTGGGTCAGGATTCCACACTGTCATGTACATGACAGCTCAGCTAATTTGATGGGCCGCGATGTTAATTTCAGGTTTGCTTTAATTTGCAAACATATCCCCCCCCCTCACGTTTGTTTGTTTCCCCACTTAATAGCGGAAACTTAAGGAACTTTTCAGCCAGCATCAGTAGTTTGTTATCTGAGAACGTTTTGGCTTCTCCAATGCAAGAACATGATTGTTTTTATTTCCAGGAGGAGATAATAAGACTGAAGCAATAATAAAATGTAGAAAGGGGGGGGGAGGAGTCAAAGCAGCTTGCATAGCACAGGAAGTTCACAGCCAGAGACTTAATTTCCCACACAATGTACTGTGCAATGGGCCCATTAACATAGATGAATAGGCTCTTTAAAGGCCCCCCCCCCTTCCCAGATATGCAGCTGCCTCTGAATGGTGATATGTTAATAAGGCACTCACATGCCTATTCTTCAGGTACAGCTCAGCATTCTCTACCTAGGTAATCTCCATATAGGAAAAGCGATTAGGGGGTTGTATCTGCTACCACACCTTCAATTATATTAACACCTGCACAGATAATCCACACAAAGTAAACTGGCAGGGGGTCAGTGGCCTAAGTACATCCCCTCCGTTCTCCCCAAAGCCATATCTCAGTTGAAGGGAGTGTGGGGAGGGAGAAGAAAAGGAGGGCAGGAGTGGAAGAGGGGGAGGGGGCATATGTAAAAAGAAAAGAAAAGTAAAGTCACTTCTATTACACATCAGTGGGAACATTCTGTGGGGGGGGGGAGGGGGGAGCTGTCATGCCTAGGAAATGGTTATTTCTTCAAACGACTGACAGCCTGTAGTGGCAACTCTAAATGGAAGCCCAAAGTCCTCCATTGTTATGCATGGCCCTCATGTAGATACATGGGGGTGGATTAAGTTGGCTTCCAAAGGGCCTATTGTGCGCGGTGTTAATTTGCAGCACTCTTGACAGTTGAGGTTGAAGGGTTTACAACCTTTCTGTTTACTTAGATGCAATGGGTCCTAAGCTTGTTTATTTCCCTCCGCAGCCCCTTAAGGCCCGGTAAAAGTTACATTTGTCTTTATTAATGACGACCGCTCCGCCAAAAGTGGCAGAGGTGGGGAAATAACGGCAAACACTTGTGGGGTTATTAATTGTCGTCTTTTGTTCTTCCCTTCTTTCCCCCAGTCAACATATTCTTTGCCCTAGAAGCTGCTCTATAACTCAAGCTTGCTTCCAAGAATTTCTTTCTAAGTACTTGTAAAAAAAGAAGAAGAGAGACGCTAACTAAACACAATCTTTAAAAAATAAATAAAACCACATACAGTGGTACCTCGGGTTACAGACACTTCTGGTTACAAACACTTCAGGTTACAGACTCCGCTAACCCAGAAATAGTACCTCGGGTTAAGAACTTTGCTTCAGGATGAGAACAGAAATTGTGCGGCGGCAGCGGGAGGTCCCATTAGCTAAAGTGGTATCTCAGGTTAAGAACACTTTCAGGTTAAGAACAGACCTCCAGAACAAATTAAGTTCTTAACCCGAAGTACCACTGTACGTTTGTGCAAGTATATGTTTGTCTAATGTTCTGATATCATGAGTGCTTACTGTCATTTAAAACAACCAAATATTTGATCATTTTGCATTTATTGCTGGAACCGACCCTGATGTTTACAGACAAAGGGCAAGATATTCATTATAAAAATACATAAGATAACGAAAATAATACAGTCAAAACTGTGTAGCTTCTTACCTGGAGCCTCTATTGTCTACAGCAGTAGTAATCTCTTAATTTACACCCATCTTCTGCATTGTCGGGGCTACTTCTATTTCCTTACTATATTCATTTGACTACTTCTCTTTTCCCAGTATCATGTCCCTCTATTACACATTTACTTTTTATTCTGCAGAAAATGCCCACTTTTGAATGCTACTTTTGTCATGCTAGTTCTTCTAGCTCTTGTGTTGTTGATTTCCTGTAGGAATTAAATATACACCAACGATAGGCATTTACATAAAACTTTGCTTCCTAGTGAGATCTATGCTCAGGAGAGTCTAATGGCTTTTTATTTTAACTTGTCAGGGATGTCGAGAAGTGTTAGTTTTTCAGTACTGAACTAAGAACTCAAAGTAATGTGCATCGTGTAGTGAAGGCATGATCCTAATCTGAAGTAAAGGGCTCAGTTGAATAATAATAATAATATCAAAAACTGTATGCTTGAATTACTCTGGTTATTTGCTCCCCTTCTCCCTTTACATGAAAGTCAGCCAACTGTACCCTTTGTATTATAATAACACAAAAAGAAAATAATAAAGCGTCGGGCTTGCTGTACTTGAGGTTATATTGGTTATGCCACATGGACAATTGACTCAAAACCATATTTGTTATGTGTGAGTGGGAGACAAAGTGGCATAGCCACAGGGTATTGCTGTAGAAAATATTGGTGACACTTTTCAATTTTTTTGTTGGTAAGTTATCTCCCTTTGTGCTCACTCCAGTGATGGTAGAAACCATGACTTCAGCACAATTTTGTCCTCAATGGGCTAGTCATACTTCGAACAGGAAAGTCCAAATCCATTTCCAGTACACAGAATTATCACCAGTATTCCATCACCCCATTTTTTAAAAGATCTTATCCTTTTCGTATCAATTAATTGGTACTATTACTATAGTTACGAAGTACTTTTTACATGGCTTTTTTTCAGCTGGAACTCAGATGCAGAGAAGTTCTGCATTCTTATGCACACGTACCTGGGAGTAATTCCCAATGAATGCAATGGGACTTACTCCTGAAGAGACACGCATAGAATGGCCTTGTTAGGCTGCAGTTTTATGTATTCTGACTTGGGAGTAAGACTATTGAACTTAGTGGGATTTTCTTTCAAGTGAACCTGTGTAGGGATGTCCTGTTAATTTCCAAGTGCTTTGCATTCCCTGTTGTGTTTGTGCTCATAGCATCCCCTCGAGATAAATCTTTGTTGTTTTCATTTACAGATGCGATGTCAAAAGTCTTTAATGGTTCCTGCACACTTTTGTTCTGGATCTCTCTCTGCTTGCAAGGAGGGGAGGGGAGGGAACTCTGTTGCAACAGAAAAATAAAGTATCCTGCCTCCATCCATTCTTCTCTGACCAATCATGAACTTAGGGGACTCAGAGTCCCATGGGAGTTGGGCAACAGAAGCCAAACTCCATTTTTTACATCAGAGAGACCTGTCAGAGGTCACACAATGTACATCCAGGGGGAAAGTGGTGCTTGAATGCCAGTCACTCAGATCCACCTCTGCCTGTTTCATTTAGTATGTACATTTTCTGATTTATGTTTACAATTAGTATTAATATTACTTAATACCCGTAGTATAATGTAGTCACTCACCCACCAAAGGCCAGCAACAATTCTTCTAAGCAAGCCATATATTAAAATAACTACTAAACTCAATTGTCTATGAGCTCAGGAAGGCACATGGGGAATAATTGGGGTTTTGCTCCAATCTGGTTTACCTTTGGCAGATTTTTAAAACAACAGCTCTGTTTAAAAAACACACACAGAAAGAGAGACAGACAGACAGACAGACAGACAGACAGACAAAAACACTGCAAAGCAGCATATAAATAGCAGCAAAAGTTGTGTGGTGGAGTTGTGTAGTGTGGTACAGTGATTAAAGTGTTGGACTAGGAAGATCTGGGTTCAAAGCCTCACTCACCTATGGAGCTTCATTATATGAAAATGGCACTAAACTAGCACAAAACTTTGGCACCTGTTTGGAGTGACTCAGACAAGGTTGGTTTTTTTTGGCATTAACCGCAATTTGCTGTGTCAGTTACTCGGTTTGGAGGGACATCATGAAACGTGGGGTCCATGGCACAAAACGGCATTAAACTAGCACTAAACTTTGGCATCAGTTGAGAGTGGGATCCAGAATTTCAGGATCACACATTAATGAAGCTGAGCTCACTAGTTGATCTTGGGCCATTCACTATCAAAGCTACCTAAGAGGGTTATTGTGAAGATAAAATGGAGATGGCAGGGGAGAAGAAAATGCATGACTTCTTGAGCAGGAAGAAGGTGGGATAAAAATGTGGTCAAACAAACAAAAAGTCATCCAAACACCACCATTAAAATACCTAGGAAATACAGAGTTGCTTTCACTTCCTTGCTAGAAATATACAATGAAGTGCCTTGCCAGGACCATCTAGAGAGGTTTATTCATTTTTTAAACTACAGTGCCACAGCTGGAAAAGTCTTATCCTGAAGACCTAATTTCATCCATGAGTATCTCAGTGGTCACATCCACACCATGCATTTAAAGCGCATAGCTTCTGCTGAAGAATCCTGGGAACTGTTATTTGTTGAAGGTGCAGGGAACTGCACTTCTGTAAAGGACATACTGCAGTTTCCAGGGTGCTTTAGTGCACTTTAAATGTATGGTGTGGGTGTAACCATAATCTATGGGTGTTTATATGGGAGAGTATAGGTAAAGGTAAAGGTACCCATGCTCGTACGGGCGAGTCTTGACAGACTCAGGGTTGTGCGCTCATCTCACTCTATAGGCCGGGAGCCAGCGCTGTCCGCAGACACTTCCGGGTCACGTGGCCAGCGTGACAAGCTGCATCTGGCGAGCCAGTGCAGCACACGGAACACCATTTACCTTCCCGCTGGTAAGCGGTCCCTATTTATCTACTTGCACCCGGGGGTGCTTTTGAACTGCTAGGTTGGCAGGCGCTGGGACCGAACGACGGGAGCGCACCCCACCGCAGGGATTTGAACCTCCGACCATGTGATCGGCAAGTCCTAGGTGCTGAGGTTTTACCCACAGCGCCACCCGTGTATGGGAGAGTACATTGACACAAATGTATGGGAGAGTACATTGACACAAATCCTGGTGCCATTATGTCTAAGAATCATAGAGCTGGAGACAGCCTTGTAGGCTGTTTAATCAAACCCCCTGCTCAGTGTTGGAAATCCAGAGCTAGAATGTCCCAAGCAATGGTCATTCAGACTCTCCTTGAAGACCTCCAGCAAGGGAGAGCCCTCCATTCCTGTAGGCCAGGGCTGGGGAACCTTTGACCTTCTAGATGTTGCTGAGCTACAGCTCCCATCATCCCTGATACCTGGCCAGGTCAGCTGAGGGTGGTGGAAGTTGGAGCCCAACAATTTCTTGACGGCCAAAGGTTCCCTATCCCTACTCAAGGTGTTTGGTTTCATTGTCAAACCACTCTTACCACCAGTAGGTTTCCCCAAATGTTCAACTAAGGCTGTGTTCGCCCTCCCTTTTACTGTGAACTCACAGCATTTCCAGTGCTGGATTTCTAATGTGTTTATGTGGCATTATCCCAAACACATATGTCTCCTGTACTGGTGTTTGATATGTTGTTTTTCAAGCTAGCTTTGCACTGATGGGAGTTGCTGTTCCTAATTTGTTTGTGAACACCTTTGCACAGGGTAAATACATAACCCCCCCATCCACACCTCCTGGTGTGTATGCAAACAGAAATGATCTGAAGCTGTGCTCATGTGAACAGCTGAGACTTAGGAAAGATCTGTGAAATGCATTGAAAAAACAACTTCACTGCTGCACTCTAAGACAATAATTGGGAACACATCCTAAGACCCTGGGAACCAAACCTGGAAAGAAGCATCATGGTAGGCAGTGTAGTTGCCTAATGACCAATGTGAGAGGTTCTGGAGTCCCACCTGGTCAAGGTACGGTCAAGAAAATTCAGTGCTATCTTCAGCTTCCAAACCGTTTTCAGAGACATCCCCACACCACACTGAATGCATTTCAGTGATCTACCCCCAAACTTGGCAGATCAAAGGGGATAATAGTGCCCGGGGTGCAATCTTGCCTCATAGTAAGCCCCATCAAATTTACTAGGGCTCACTTCTGAGTAGACCTGGTTAGGGTTGCTCTGTGGGTCCTTATTACTTAGCTAAGAGCTGTTGTTTAAAGAACTCCAGAATTGTAACAGAATTTTCCAAAGTCATCTAACCCATGATAGAAGCTCCCTGTGCTTCCCTGAGCTGTGTTTGTGCTGTGTTTATCTGCATTAGGAATTGTAAATGTAGGCAAAGGGTAGCAGTTCTGAGAGGCAGGGCTGACAAGCTTATTTTTATTTTACTTTTGCAACTGTGAAAACATCTCTTTTTTTTATCAGTGATCTCATCCCTAGAATGGTTGATAGAATTTTATCGGTCTGCTGACCACAAAACCTTTGCAGTCACATGAAGTGCCTCCTGTCTGTGTATTTTTCTAGCATTAACATACATTGTGTATGTGTATATTTCTCTAGCAGAGGGAGTATTTATGTAATGGGTGAGTTATGAACTTACTGTATCTTAAATCCCGTTCTGTAAAGACTTCTGGACAAAGAGCTGCTGAGCTCCCGCTGCCCACCTCACAGGAAGATAAAGAGAAGCAAAATGGACAGGAGAATAACAGGCCTGCTTTTCTACATCACTGTTTCATTAATATAATCTTTAATACATATTTATTTGGTAGCGAATAAATAAATAAGAGTGAATTAAATTCACCGCAATCCAAGCAATATGAGAACATAAGAGCCAGTGGCCTATCTAGACGAGCATCCTGCTTTCACATTGACCACCCAGATGCCCGTGGGAAAATATTGTGGATAAAATATTGTGGGGGGGCAGGTAAGCCCCACCCCACATGATCAATCACAAGATGTGGTGCAAACACTATTTGAATGGAAATGCCCATCAACATTGGGGACCCCCTGACCCCTCAAATATTTTATGGGAGGGTTATAGGGACCTTGGCCCCTAGGAGTTGGCTCCTATGACCTGAAACAGGACCCAAGCACAAGAGTACTCTCTTGTCCTGTGACTTTCAGCAACTTGTATCCTGGAGCATTACTGCCTCTGACAGTGGAAGCAGAGCCGAGCCATTGCAAGGGTAATGTGTGCACAGAAAGAGGTCAGGATTTAGGGTTGCCAACTGTCCTGTATAATACAGGATTGTCTCGTATTTCAATGCAAAATGCTACATCCTGTATTGATACAGTTTTGTCCAGTATTTCAGGTCTTATCTGTTTATCTAGCTAGCTAGCTAGCTAGCTATCCATCCATCTATCATCTCATCTCTCTCTCTCTCTCTCTCTCTCTCTCTCTCTCTCTCTCTCTCTCTCTGGCAAGTTAGGGATCATCTCCAAATGCAAGTGTTTGAAAGGTTGTGTGAAAGCTCATGTATTTAAACTCTGGGTAGCCAAGCACAGACAGATTTACAAAGTCATGTGTGTGGACGTGCGTGCACACGTGTGTGCGCATGCGTGACAAATTTCAGACAGGCCATCCTATTCAGCTGCAATGGATTGCTTTGGAGTCAGCACCAGACCGTGGGGGTGGGGGGTGGAATCCTCTCCCAACTACCCTGCTCCACCCTGTCCAGTATTTTGCCAGAACAAAGATGGCAACCCTATGTAGATTGGAGAACCCCTTGGAAAAGGGCATGACAAAGGACATTGCTCAGTTGCTCTCTCCGTTTTCCCTAAGCAAGGCCTCATGTATCTTCTGCTAGGTCTCCCAAGGATACAGTTTAGGATGGCTGACAACCAGATGGGGAAATCTGGCCCATCTTCCTCTATACCATCAGAAGCAGATTTACGGGAGTGCGAGTGGTTTGCCCACACTGGCACAAGAAGTCCCCACAGGGAGCACCACAGCAATGACTTAGAATGGAAGGTGAGGCGGGGAGAGGGGAGGCATAGACTTTTGACACTGCACAGGGCAGCACTGAAATTTGAAGGGTTGTCTGGTCCAAGTTGAGAGCCAATGTGGCTTAGTGGTTAGGCAGCTGGACTTGGATCTTGGAGACAAAAAGGTTCAGTCCCCAACGCAGCCATGAAGCTCACTAGGTGACCTTGGACCTTGAGCCCATCACTGTCTCTTAGCCTATTCTACCTCACATCCTCCTTGTTGTGAGGAGAGAAAACCATGCACACTGTCACCTTTTGCTCCTTGAAGGGAAAAGGTGTGGCAGTAATCTAACAAAGTTCAGTTTAAAGATGAAAATCATAAGAAACACGAACGAGGCCTGGAAGTTGCTTATCCAAAGTCCGTACCTCAAAAGAAGGCAGATGCATACACCAGCTGGTCATCATCTTCACCCTCTGAACAGCAATCCTAAATATAGAAAGCCAACATAACCTATGCCAGCTTAAATAAAACTGGTGTAAATTGTTCCTATTCTACATTCTATTTGGGTGCAGAGACAGAAAATCAGGATTCTAAAATGACTGTATCCACTGATACAGAAAGTTCCTTGCTTTAGAAGATCAAATTTCTCCATACTGGAGGGCAACAACAATGGTGATGAAGAGGATGGTGCAGCTAACAGAGGAGGTTCAGCGGGCGTCTTCATTACATATTTTTAGGCACCAGGCGAAAGCATTCCTCTTCTCCCAGGCCTTTGGCTAATTAAACTGTGTAGGGCAGGGTATTGTTTCATTTGTTATTCTGCTATGCATTTTTGTGTTTTTCTGCTGTAAAGTGCCCTGTGATCCTCGGATGAAGGGCAGTACAATAATAATAATAATAATAATAATAATAAATAATAATTTTATTTATATCCCGCCCTCCCCAGCCGAAACCGGGCTCAGGGCGGCTAACAACAATAAAACAGTACAAAAAATTAATAAATAACAATAAAATAAATAAGTTTGTCTCTGGCATGCCAGCACAGCTCATGTGAAAATTTAACCTTTATTGGTAATTTCTGAAGAGGGCCCTGGAAAGGCAAAAGAAAGGAAGGTTGTGATGGTTCGTCTGTAGGTGACTCATAATCTGTTCACACATGAGGAACACAGGAGCACCTTCCTCTATGAGCACAGTCTTGATAGAACAGATATGGGTTAAATCATGGGTAGGCAAACTAAGGCCCGCGGGCCAGATGCGGCCCAATCGCCTTCTCAGTCCGGCCCACAGCCAGTCCGGGAATCAGCGTCTTTTTACATGAGTAGAATGTTTGCTTTTATTTAATATGCATCTCTGGGTTATTTGTGGGGCCTGCCTGGTGTTTTTACATGAGTAGAATGTGTGCTTTTATTTAAAATGCATCTCTGGGTTATTTGTGGGGCATAGGAATTTGTTCATTCCCCCCCCCCATATAGTCTGGCCCTCCACAAGGTCTGAGGAACAGTGGACCGTCCCCCTGCTGAAAAATTTGCTGACCCCTGGGTTAAATTGATGTCTTGGAAGCATGAGTTGTTTGGCAGTTGTGTTGTGAAGGAGACACATACTGCCTTATTAACTGGCTCTGCTTTTTGGAGGGAAGGCACAGGGTCTTCTCTGCCCTCTTGGTGCTAGGAAAATGGATACAGTCATACCTCAGGTTACAGATGCTTCAGGTTGCGTGTTTTCAGGTTGCGCACTGCGGTGAACCCGGAAGTACTGGGACAGGTTACTTTTGGGTTTCGGTGCTTTGCACATGCGCCAAAGCGCAACCCACGCGTGCGCAGACCCGGCGCTGTGGGTTGCGAACGTGCCTCCCGCAGTTCGCAACCCGAGCATCCACTGTATTGGACTGCCTTTTCTCCAATAAAACCCTGCCCTGTATTTAATCCAATTGTTGCCATTATCAATGGAAAGTTCACCAATTTTGCTGTAGTTATGAGCAGGAAGGCCTGCTAGCCTAAAGAAAGGCACAACATTTCCAGTGGTTCATTTGTTGAGGGATGCAGGAACAGATTTGCTCCATAAAGGGATACCTCAATCGCAGTGGCACAACTGAAGCCTGCTTGTCTTGCACTCTCTGCTGCTCCTGCAGGCAGCTTGCAACAGCGAGGTTTTTTTCCCCATGCGGTGCATCTGAGAGACAGCTGACATCCTTGGTGAGAGCTCTGCTTTCTGCAGCATCCCCCTCCCTGTACATAAAAAGACACAAGGAGCAGTGGCAGGGCTGACAGAAAGCCAAGGTAATCTTAATATTTATATCAGATGTTTCAGGGAAAGGTGGAGGGATAGCTAGAATGTCAAGAAGGCAGGCTAAGGTAATGCTGAGAGAGAGCCATTGAAATGAACATGGAATATATTCTTTCTAAGACAAAGGGGCTGGAATACAAAGAGCAGGCTTGGGCACAAGATAGAGAGACTAGTGCTGATGGAATGAATGAATGAAAAGTTTGGGGTGCAACTGAATGTGTTGTAATGTTTTATTTTCTTTGTTTTTATGCCAGGTGCAAAATGTTGGAGAGAATGTTCTGATATTCAAAGCTGGAAAGGATTCTGTTCCCCAGGTGACAGTTACTAACATGGCTATTTTTTTTTATCTCCTCAAGAGAGAAAGAAATAAATAAATAGAAAATACGTGTTGTATTCTCCAACAGGGGCAATTTCATTAAGACTGTGTATTCGGGGGGGGGGATGTTTTCCTTATTTTCCCACTTAATATACTTGATCTGCAACTGTTATTTCCTAGCATTGTGCAGTCTTCACTGGGTCTAAAAGATGGGGCATCTCTTCCTAATATATTAAAACTCTGCATGTTTTGCCATGTGCCAGGCTTACATTCTCCATCCTAGCCACCAGCAAACAGAACTATTGCTGCAAAACCTCATGCCATGAAGCACAGTGCTAGTCTGGGGTCTGACGGAATTGCAAGGATTCACAGGTAATATTCCAAACAGCCCCAAGTCACTCATGGTTGCCCAGCCATAACATTGCTAAGTCCTTTGCAATTGCTTAATGGCTGTATAGCAAAAGGTGTTAAGATTTGGTTTAGAAAGAGGTTGCCATATTTCAGGTGAACACTGCTGTCAATCCATGACTGGCTTCAGATTGTGACTCAGGCATTTCAGAAGCATCTTTTTCATGCAGAGATGATGACTGGCAGGTTTTCTACTATCCTCTCCGGGAAGTTTCACAAAAGAAACTAGGCTTGATCTAAAGTACACTCAGAAGTCAATTGGAGTTACCCACACAGCTGCAACCCCCCCCCCCCAAAAAAAAACTTTTTTATGTTTTCACTTGAAAATAATACCCTTTGATATGCAAATTCTCTTCCCCCCTCACCTCCAGTGATTTTTGTTCATTTCCTCCCATTTGCCATATAGTACAAGGAAGGAAGCAGAGAGGTTAAATGATAGGATTAAGAAAACACAACATGCATGTACAGGAGAAAATATTCATCTGCCAGCAAAATTATTCTTTGTGTTTTTCAATGAAGACCATTGTGTTTACTGGCTAGTGTTGCATGTTCTTTTGGGCTGTGCACAAAACTCACTCTTGTACAGAATTCCTCCCCCCACCCCAAGTGTGATGAGCCAGAAATTCAAAATTGGATAGAATAATTTTTTTTGCAAATACGTAGTAACTTGCAGAACAAGCCTATACATTAGCTTCCTCCAGTTTGGTGTCCTCCAATTGTAATTTCCATCAGTCCCAGACAGCACAGCTTTGGGACTTGTAGCACCAGATTGGGGGAAGACTGTTATACACATTTGGCCAGAAGGACGTCACACCATGTCATTGAGGTTTACACCCAGGAAGATGTGAGTCAGATTGCTGCCCCAAGGATTGGCAGGATCACATTTTGATGGTATGCTACTTGCTCAATTTCTTGGAGCACACTTACCGGTATTTGTTGAGAGACCGTAGGGTGCAACCACATGTCATTTTTACAGCGCTAAACATCCTTCATCTGTGTGTTTCTTTCACTTGCTTACACTATGTAGAGGGGGCGGGGGACATCTTTTCCAGCATCAACAGGCATCACTATGCCCCAGTGACTCAGCTCTCAACAAGAAAACAATACTTTTGCAGCAGTAAGTTTACATTTTTATCCTTACCCAACTAATTGTTCTTGACTGGTTTTGGGACCCACGCTTACTGTTTTGGTGTGCTGTTTAGCAGGACATGTGAAAATGTGTACCTGCATGCATATACAGTGGACGCTCGGGTTGCGAACGTGAACCCACAGCGTTTGAAACCCGCAGCGCCGCGTCTGCGCACGTGCGGGTTGTGATTCGGCGCTTCTGCGCATGTTCAAAGCTCGATTTAGTGTTTTTGGGTATGCGCGAGTGCTGAAACCCAGAAGTAACCCATTCTGGTACTTCCGGGTTTTGGCGTGTCCGTAACCCAAAAATGCACAACCTGAAGCATCTGTAACCCAAAGTATGACTGTATTGGTATCCGCACGGCTGGTAACCTCAATTATGTAGAGTTCCAGATGGTTTTTGGTGGATACCAGCACAAACATTTCTTTTCAGACCGCAGAATAGGTGCAAGTTGAAGTACGAGTTAAAGGGGCCTCCACATCTCAGCTTAAAAATAACCCTAAGAAACACATCAGCACCTTAATTATATCTCTATTATGCAGGGGCAGCCCTAGTTGTTTTGGTGTCTGAGGCAAAATGTCCCACCCCCCCTGTGATGAGGGTGGGTGTGAAGGTCTGCAAGAACTTCCCTGCAATGAAAAGTCCTTCCAAAGCCTCGTCTCTGAGGGCAGGGTGGGGTACAAACCCTGCTCAGGCTTCTCCTGCTTTTTCGGGTAGGTAGCTAGGATCCAGAAGGGCTTTTCCTTAAGGCAAGAAAGAGTCTCTGTGAGAAGGAGGTGTTCCTCAAAGCTAGCTTTGCTATTGGTCTCTGTCCCCTCTAGGGGCGGGGAATACCAGCAGCAAGCCTGTGCACCAAAACACCTCCCTCTTGCAGTGAGAGGAGGCCATTCTGCGAGGCTTTGGTGCTGGTCTCTCTTTACCCCTGAAGGTGGGGGAGACCAGCAAGCAATGCTGTGCAGCAGAATACCATGCCATTCTGCCACTGCTGCAGCCCCCCTTACCTGGGTTGTTTCTCTGGTGGCAGCAGAAGTGGTGGGGTGAGCAAATATGGTACCCTCAGCAAGGACAAAATTTGGTACCCCCTAAAGCTGTGTGTGTGATCAGACCAAAGGTCCATCAGTATCCTGTTTCACAGGTGATGGACCATTCTCTGGGAAGCCCACAGCATCACATTTATTATTTGTTATCATATATATATATATATATATATATATATATATGTGTGTGTGTGTGTGTGTGTGTGTGTGTGTGTGTGTGTGTGATGTGAAATGCATAAAAACTAAAACAAGGTTAAAACGCAACAAAAATACAATTAACTCACCCAGCATAAAAGACTAAAATGCCAGCTGTAGCAACAAAACATTTTAACACATAAGAAAACTAAAAACCACATCTCAAAGGAGCTGAAATCTCATGGGAGCTAAAACCAAGCAACATCAATTAGAAGAGACTAATATCAAAACGATATTAAATTATGTTAAAATGATATTAGAAGACCCGGGGAGCTGGGTGGGAAACACACTTTTACCTTGTTCTGAAAAGGTCACGGTAGAACAATCCTAACTATAGGAAGCTTGGATAATTTACCCTATTCCAAACTCCTTCCAGCAGCCCCTGGAAAGGGCTACTTCAGGCTGCGCTGACAGGTGAGCATTGGCTGGAGTTTTGAGGACTGGGCCCTAGGTCACATTACTCAGCTGAATGGTGTTTGGAATAGGTGTGGGTCTCTCCTTGACCTTCACCCTCACCAATCCCATGAAAAACCCCTTTGGGAGGGGACTTAAAGCCCAAGACTGGCCGAAGTCCAAATTATCTCACCCTAGTGGATCTTGGTTTTCCATTATGCTGAGAGGTGGGTGCCCAGCAAGCCTCTCTAGGGTGTGTGTTCCACAATTGGGGGTAACTGCCAAAAAGGCCATCATCTCCTTTGGGAGGCATCCTCCATACTTTAGATCGAGAAAGGCCATCACATTGAGGTAGTATGTAGCCATTTCAACCAATAGCCATTGGTTTCTGTTGAATGGGATCTTCAGCTTTACTTGTGCTGGACGGCACCCATATCAATCCATTTCAAATGGAAAAAGGGATCTCTCTAGGTATCTCTCTATCTGCATCTGTCTTTTCTATTAAGTTATAATATATATATATATATCAGAGACATCACCTTGCCAACAAAGGTCTGTATAGTTAAAGCTATGGTTTTCCCAGTAGTGATGTATGGAAGTGAGAGGTGGACCATAAAGAAGGCTGATCACCGAAGAAGTGATGCTTTTGAATTATGGTGCTGGAGGAGAGCCCCATGGACTGCAAGAAGATCAGACCTATCCATTCTGAAGGAAATCAGCCCTGAGTGCTCACTGGAAGGACAGATCCTGGAGCTGAGACTTCAATACTTTGGCCACCTGATGAGAAGAGAAGACTCCCTGGAAAAGACCCTGATGTTGGGAAAGATGGAGGGCACAAGGAGAAGGGGATGGGATGGTTGGATAGTGTTCTTGAAGCTACCAGCATGAGTTTGACCAAACTATGCTTGGCAGTGGAAGACAGGAGTGCCTGGCGTGCCCTGGTCCATGGGGTCACGAAGAGTCGGACACGACTAAACAACATATATATATATATATATATATATATATATATATATATATATATATATAATCTGTTATTATATATTTTCTACACAACAGTAGTACTTCTGTTTATTTTTTACTTGCGGGAACTTGACTTTAAAACAACAACACAAAACCCTTTCGTTAGGCAAAGGAGCAGTGCTCATCCTCTTAATACAAGCATTGTAACCAACTGCTTCTCATGCAAACCACTCTGTCTAATGTAGACCTTTCACTCGCACAAGATAATCTATCTTCAAAGCTATAAATCCAGGAGTCTTCAGCCAATCAAGCTGCCTAATTGGTTGAACATTTACAAACACTTGATAATTAAATTTGTGTTAAACTATATAAAAGGATTTATGTCCCACTTCTTCCAGATTGTTTTCCCCCTTTTCATTTTGCAAGAGTGAGCAGCCTCCTTCGGAAATTCCTTCTGCCTGATGCATCATTCAGGTGGTTAGATTCATCACATTATGTCAGTAATGTCACATTAGTAGCTCATTCCACTATAATGGGCTTGACACATCATTGGAAAAGCATATCAAGACTCCCAAATTTCAGACAGCCATGTCTGCTTCATAACCAAAGGACCTTAATGTGGTGGATTTTAATTAGACTCAAGGTTTTTGGTGTTGATGGTGGTGCTTTTGTTAAGCAGGAGAGTGAGAGAGCAAAAGAAAGAGGCAAGATTTGTTTTGGTCCTGTTCGTTTACACACACACACACACACACACACACACGGTAAAGGTAAAGGTAAAGGTAAAGGTGAAGGACCCCTAGATGGTTAAGTCCAGTCAAAGGCAACTATGGGATATATATAGATATATGGATATATAAAAAATATTTACACACACACACACTGGTTCACATATGGTTTGAAAATTATGAAGTTTCCCCTGGGAAATGATGAGACACAAAAAAACAATTGCTCATTTCAGATTGTATGTATATGTATTTATGGGCGTGAAAATATTATTCATTTCACTAAGGTCATTTGTGAAACAGAGCTCCATACTAAACATTTGCTCAGGAAGTTTCATGTATTGCAGCAGAAGCACTGACCAAAGTGATCTGGGCCTTCACCATCTTTCTGGTTAATGTAAACGCTTGCTGCCCTTTATGTGCTGTACTCATTTCCGGAACATATAATCTTCCCATGAACAAGATGTGCAACTTCCTTCATTTGCATGCTAACTAGAAATCTTGAAAGAGGATGAGTTAGCTGAATACCTTCCCTTGTCACTTGTGCAACAAAGGCAGCATTGGAAGGGCAAGAAGTGGTGTTTTTGTTTTGTTTTGTTTTCTGGAAGAGATTAGGGCTGCAATCTTAAACACATAATAGAGAGCTAGCCCTGGGTCATCTGCAATGGGCCACAGATCACTTGACCCTTCCCCCCTTTTTGAAACTTATTTTCCCCCTCTTTGCTTCTAGGGTGGCTGGACACACTTCAGTTTGCAGCCTGGCAAGACCCTAGTCAGCCACCATCTTCATTTACCCGAAGCATCTCTATGTATAAATTTTCCTATGGACCTATGTCTCAAGTGTTTTAAGTCCCCAGAAACAACAAACAACAACAACAAACAAATTTTTCCTATGGACCTATGTCTCATAGGAGACATTATGGACCTATGTCTCAAGTGTTTTAAGTCCCCAGAAACAACCCTGTGGCTTGTTAATATCACTTGATAATATTATCAGAAGGGATGAGAGAGAAATCAGTTAGCATTTATCGTATTTTTTGCCCCATAGGGCGCACCTAGTTTTTTTTGGGGGGGGGGAAATAAAGGGGAAAAAATTATTCCCCCCCCCCAGGCATGGGGCTGGCGCAGGGGAAGCCCGAGCTTCCCCCGACCCCAGCCCCCAGAACGACTTCGCGCCGGGCTCCCTAGGGTTGCGCAGAGCTGCGCGAAGCCAGGGACTGCAGGCAGCTCTGCGCAACTTCACGCTGGTCTCCCAAGGGTTGCGCAGAGCTTCCTGAAGCCTGGAGAACGAGAGGGGTCGGTGCGCACCGACTCCTCTCGCTCTCCAGGCTTCAGCGAAAGCCTGCATTCGCCCCATAGGAAGCACACACATTTCCCCTTCATTTTTGGAGGGGGAAAAGTGTGTCCTATAGGGCGAAAAATACGGTAGATGTATTCTTACCTAATTCTCAGTTTCCAAAACAATTAGCAAACTGAAGCATTGGAATTTGCATGTCTCCAATTTTTGCAGTGTAATGTGTTCAAAAATGCAGTAGAGGAAACTGTGTATGTCACATCTATAAGTAAAAAATAACACAGAAGAATGCATTATATTGGCGGGAATTGCTTTGCCAAAATGTGTATATTATTCACAGTAAACTGCTAGTGAATAAACTGCGAGGTTTTTATTTTCACAAAACTGATGTGGAAAGGTGTAGAACCAAACTTCAGTTCGGAACAAATAACAAAATTTTGATTGGAGAACAATCAAAACTGACATATTTGTCCGCCTCTATCTATCAGCCACTTATACCTGCTTGCAAAATATTTTTACAGGCCTGCAGTAAAAATGCAAATGGACTAGATGACTTTCTGGACTCCTTCAAACTCTACAGTTCTAGGATTCTATGAAGTAGGTCTGGTTCAAGAGTCTGCCCTGGGAAGAGGGGGTGTGGATGAGAAGAGAGGTGGTTTGGGGAGAGTCCCAAGGGCCAGGTAGAGAAGACTGGAGGGCCACATTTCATCTCTGGGCCTGGTATTCCCCATGCCCTGGAAAATTGCATTAAATTTTCATGGATAATTTGGGACAAATGCAACGGATCTACTGACATTGTACAACATAAATATTCTATATCACTCCCTGTTTTGTGTGAGAGAGAGACGGGCGGGGGGGGGGGAGGAGAAAGAGAGAAATAGTCCAGCAACAAAGTTCTACAAATAGAAAATGTGAGATCCTTATTTCTCCAGATGAGCAGGTATTTATACAAACAGTCACACCACCAGATAATAGAAGTGAAATTACTTACTTCTTCAGAGGCAGGACAAAAGTGGTCACACAATCAGTGCTCCCTGTGCTCTCTTGGAATGTGGAAGAGGAATGAATGAAAGTCTACAAAGAGATTGTATTTCCCAATTAGTTTCTATAAAATGCTATGATGAACATCAAAGATGACATTTTCTCAAAATCTCATGAGATACCGGTGTAAACTTACCACCTGAATGGCATGGTAATTGCAACATTCCCACCCAAAAATGAAATTTAGAACTTAATGCAGAATTTTTGCGTTATATTTGTGACATAATTCTAAAGTATAGTAGAAAGCAGAACATAACAAACCGAAAAGTTGAATGCCAGAGTGATTTCTTTTTTCTTTTTTTTCTTTTTTTAAAGAAGAAGCTTTCATGTTGACCTCTACTCTCTAGAAAAGTAAAATCTGTTTCACATCAGAAGCTATGGGGACAGAAGAATACATGGGAAACGAATAGTCATGGCAGTTTATAGAGGACCAGTTAGGTTTCCTGAAATCCAGGGGGATTCATGCCGTAAGCAAAGAGCAACAAACAGCAGGTGATAGGAAGGATTTAAATGAAAACAAGAATACTTTGAACTCAAGATGCTTTCATTCATTGTCTGCACATTTTCCAACCAAAGGGTGCATTTCAAAAACAAACAAGCACATGATACGAAAATGAAAGGAGAAGAAGGGAGAAAAACTGTACATCCCAAATGTTCTGAGTGCTAATAAGTGAAGTATATGTATATGTATATTTATATGTACTGTATATGTATATGTATGTGTGTGTGCATATATATATATATATATATATATATATATATATATATATATTCCTGTGTCTGTGTGTGTACACACACATATATACACATATATATCAGAATATATATAATATTACACATTATTAATATAATATAATATAATATAATATAATATAAATCACTTCTTATTTCTTTTTTATACATTCGATCATTCTGTATTTTAAAGTGTTCAATGCATCATAAAAATGGGTAAAAATATAAGAAAGTCTCTGAACACACACACACACACACACACACACACACACAACATTATATGTCCCGTGGCTACAATACAGGTGACATCAAGTTGACCCTCGCTGGTTCAACCTGGGTACCACCACCCCAACCCCTAGTCACTATCTGTCTGCCTAACCCAGGGGTCTGCAACCCGCGGCTCCGGAGCCGCATGTGGCTCTTTTACATCTTTGCCGTGGCTCCGGGGCGGATACTAGCGAGGGGAGGAGGCGCATTGTGCGCCCCGACACTCCTCACTGTGGCGGGTGCTGTACTGGCTGTGACGTCGCATGGGGGCGGTGCGTGCGTTAGTCACACACCGTCCCGACGTCACCTTCCCGCCCGCTGTCAGATCGTGGCTCCGGAGATATATTTGTTTTAAATGCGCAATGGTTTTGCGGCTCCCAGTTGTTGTTTTTTCTTCGGAAACGGGTCCAAGTGGCTCTTTTTGTCTTAAAGGTTGCAGACCCCTGGCCTAACCCAACTCATGGAGCTGTTGTGAAGGGTTGGAGGCAAAACCATATACAATACCACGAGCTCCTTGCAGTGGAAAGAACAACGAAGCCCTTATCAAGAAGGTGCAGCAAATAAGGGCTGTAGCTCAATAATCCAAACCTTGGGAGCTCCCAGTTGGGCTGGGAGTGTCCCCTGCCTGAACGCCCGGAGAGCCACTGCCAATCATTGTCACTCAGCTGTGTCAATTGGACATTGGGAAACATGACAGAAGTGTTGGCATTATGGCCAGGGACACTAGCGCAGTATTTCCCACATCCAAATTCACCCTTCTTTTCACTGGTTCCTCTAAACTGCTGCCTCAGTTCAGTGGCTCTTGGATTCCAGCTGTAAATGCATTTGCTTTTTAATTTTCTAAAGTCCTTTGGTAAGAGATTAAAGCCCCTAAGATTCAAGGCTTCTCTTCGGAATTATGCGTTCTCTTCCAGTATTTCCTATCAAATGCAAAAGGCTATAATCCTACAACTGTTTAGCCATTTACTGTAATCTGATGCCATAAATCCAATCAAAAACCCATTTCCTTTCAGAATTTATGGTATAGATTTGTGTAGGGTTTAAAAAAACAAACAAAAAAACCCTCATGGGCGGAAGGGCTTACTTCAAAAATGTAGAAACCCAATGATCTAAATAGCAACTAAGGTCTGCATGTGGCAGTTTACTGCCTATACACCTATTAGCTCAGAAACGAAACCTCAAACTGTAAATCGCCTAAAATATAAAGTATGTTCACATGCTTACAGAGTTTGGCATTTTATAGGGTTTCATCATCAGTGCAGTTTTACTGTCAACGGGCATATTATGCAAACTGGATAATTTAATATTGTCTACATTTAAAAAACACCAGCAATCCCTACAGTATACATAAGTTTTATGGACCTGTTTAAATGCTGTTCTGCATTCCTCTCCCCACCTTCCTAATATAGATCACTTTCCTCCATACTGAATGTCTCCCAAACAGCCTTTGTCGGCATTGATTCAGAACATCATCATCATCTGCAATGAGGTGATAACACCTGTATTTATATCTGCCAAGGGACTGACTCTGGACGATGAAAACAGCCACCATCAAAAAGTATAATTCTTTGCCATGGACGCATATCAGCATTTTTCTTAATTATTTTTGACAGTTTATCTATTGCACGATGAGCTTTCACAAGTGACAAAAATAACTGGGGTAGGAAAGGACATGTTTTATGAGGCGCAGTCAACAAAACGCATTTCCTGTTAGATATTCCCATTAGAAATCTGGAGAATCTATATGGAGACAAAGAAATAGTACACAAAGATACAACAGGGCTGCATTTATCTTTGCCAAAGTACTGGTCAGCTTCAACATAAAAATAGCAGTTGCGTCAGGGATAAGCCTAGCCCTTGAGGAAGAGAAGAGGGGTGAAACTTGAAAGAATTCAGAAAAAATAATGTATACATCTTGCAAGCAGTAGCGTAAGGGTTCAGCTCTTCTTAGGTTGTATGATGAGAACATTTTAATTGGATTGAGCCCATGATCCATCCTATCTCCATTTATGGTCAGTTGCAGATGCTAGAGAAGAAATGTAGAAAACTACCAGCCAGGAAACAATCTCATGCTCCTTGCTTTCTGGTTCAGTGATAGCTCCAGCAATAAAGCCCCAAATCTTAGAGCATAACTGAATCTTCTGTTGTTGCTGCAGCAGCTGGAGAACAAGGCACATCTCTGAGGGATTCCTTGTACTCTGCCACCAAGCAGCACCACATCACAACTTCCTCCTTGCTTGTGACAGACTCTCATCTGGAATACATGGATCAATCTTTGGGAATTAACAACTGATTATCATTCTTTGTGGACCGGAAAGACTTTTCATTCCCTAGTGAAAAGCAACAAATTAGCAAAGAGAGATCTCCTGAAACGCAGTTGCTTCTAAAGTCTAATTCTATGTGCACAGTCAATCCTACGCATATACACCAAAGATATTGGGTCAGACAGACTGAGGGGTTGCTTGTTCACACAGTCAGTTTTGTCTCCACGCAAAGGCTCCCTGAGGCTCCCTGGGGATGCATTCACACACAGCAAATCTCCCATACGGACTGGAATCTCGACTGATAACACTTGCACTTTTTTAGCGGCAATTTCTGTAATCACAGCAACACAATTTGCAGCCACCGTGATAACAGGAATCATTCCTGAGAAGTAGCAGCTGCCTCCATTGAAAGCTCGGTTAATATGAAACATTCTCTGCATGATGCATCCCTGGAGAGCATGGTGGAGAGACAAAATTGACCGCGTTGACCTGCCTGGAGTCAGTTATTTCATTTCAATACAACAGTTTCCTTTTTAACATGTCATGGAAAACACGGAGTTAACAGCATTGACTCACTCTCACTCTCTCTCTCCGTCTCTCTCTCTCTCACACACATACACAGCAATTTTGTAATACTTTCCAAACTAATATTATCAGACAGACCCTTATGTCTTTGACCTTCTGTTCTCAAGGCAATCCAAAACAAATCTGATCGCTATAACAAATATTTTCATATGTTCCTTTTCTGCAGAATCACAGGGTTTGCAACATTTTCTTTAATGAACAGAGAGTGGCGATGGTTGCTGTTTTTGTTTTTTGTTTTTAAAGCGGGAGCGAGAATAAGGAAAGGGGGGTTGAAATGGCCTATTGAGTGGCTGTTATCGCTTTGTGACAGTGGGGAAATGTGAACTAGGAAAACGGCTGAAAGTGATCCAGCAAATGTCAGTTATCATCCCAGAAGAGAAGATCCATGGGCAAACTCACAAATGTATGTTAACCACTCCATGTCTTCAAGACACTGGTTGCTCACAAGCCACAAGATTAGAATCATGTTGGGGGGCAGGAAGAGACAAGGCCATTGACCCTGTCCCTTCCATCACATCCTTGTCTCCTGTTCACACTCCACACATTGTAGAGTGAATGTCTCCTGCCAGGAGCCTGCCATACAATCACCCCCACCCATTGTTCTGCCTGGACACTGAGGTCCATTGCTGAGGGCTTCTGGTGGTTCTCTCGCTGCAAGAAGCCAAGTTACAGGGAACCAGGCAGAGGGCCTTCTCGGTAGTGGCACCCGCCCTGTGGAACGCCCTCCCACCAGATGTCAAAGAGAAAAACAACTACCAGACTTTTAGAAGACATCTGAAGGCAGCCCTGTTTAGGGAAGCTTTTAATGTTTAATAGACTATTGTATTTTAATATTCTGTTGGAAGCCACCCAGAATGGCTGGGGAAACCCAGATGGGCAGGGTATAAATAATAAATTATTATTATATTATTATTATTATAATCAGGATTCTAAATTGCACAGGAAGAATACATGAGCAGAGAAGATATGGTCGCCTCGCCTCAAAAAGGATATTGAGAAGTTTTCAGAAAAGAGCAACCAAAAAGACCAAGGAGATGGAGCAACCTTTCCTATGAGGAAAGGTTGCAATATGTGGGACTTTTTAGTTTAGAGAAAAGGAAAGCAAGTGGTGATATGAAAGGAATTATATAATGATGCCTGGCATGCAGTAGATAAAGGTCCCCCCCTCTCATAGAATCATGGAATTGTAGAGTTGGAAGGGACCACGAGGGTCATCTATAGTCCAACCCTCTGCAATGCAGGAATCTTTTGCCCAACGTGGGGCTCGAACCCACGACCCTGAGATTAAGAGTCTCATGTGCTACTGACTTGAGCTATCCCAGCTGGAGCACTGGAATTCCAATGAAGTTGCAGGTTTCCCACAGGCATCCGGCTGGCCACTGTGAGAACAGGATGCTGGACTAGATGGGCCATTGGGCTGATCCAGCAGGCTCTTCTTATGTTCTTGAGGATCTTCACAACAAACATGCAGCCCCCAATATGTGGGGAGCAGCGGGGGCAAGTAATGAGGGTACGATGGAGAGTGCTGGGCTAGCTTGTGCCTCATGACCCCATGAGGGGGATGACAGCTGAAGAAGGCTCTAACAGTGTCTCACATCCATTATGGATTGGTGGAACAATCAGGTAAAGGATCCCTGGACGGTTAAGTCCACTCAAAGGCGGCTATGGGGTTGCGGCGCTCATCTAACTTTCAGGCCGAGGGAACCGGTGTTTATCCACAGACAGCTTTCCAGGTCATGTGGCCAGCATGACTAAACCTTTTCTGGCGCAACGGAGCACCATGATGGAAGCCAGAGTGCACGGAAATGCCGTTTACTTTCCCTCCGCAGCTGTACCTATTTATCTACTTGCACTGGCGTGCTTTCAACATGGGGATTCGAACCGCCGACCTTCTGATCGGCAAGCCCAAGAGGCTCAGTGGTTTAGACCACAGCGTCACCCGCGTCCTGTTCCCCATGCATAGAGTGAACATGCTGAGAAGAAGATCTGAAAGGGGCTTGACGTGTTCCCATCCATGGGCAGAGGTCAAAAGAATGAGTAGGCCTCTCCAAAGGCAGCATGGCTGGTTTCCCTTTTGAAGGAAGTACAGTGGTACCTCGGGTTAAGAACTTAATTTGTTCTGGAAGTCTGTTCTTAACCTGAAACTGTTCTTAACCTGAGATACCACTTTAGCTAATGGGGCCTCCCGCTGCCGCTGCGCCGCAATTTCTGTTCTCATCCTGAAGCAAAGTTCTTAACCCGAGGTACTATTTCTGGGTTAGTGGAGTCTGTAACCTGAAGCATCTGTAACCTGAAGTGTCTGTAACCCAAGGTACTACTGTAAAGTTATGCATATTACCATCTAAAGATGAGGGATCTGAAAGACCATTAAGCCCAGAAAAACAGTATTTGCTGTACTTCCCAATGCAAATTAACACACACACCGTGCCCAGAATTTCATTTCAGTGTAACATTGTAAAAGATGGAACAACATATTTGAGAAGGCAAGGACAGGGGGTCACTTTTGGTGCCTGTTGTATCTCACAAAGCTGCCCTTGGGAGCCCATGCCGCATAGCCGGAGACAGCTGATTCTCCCTGTCCATTGCATCCCTACTCCCTATGGGGACTTGACTTGTCTGCTAGTTAGGACAAATATCAGCTAGTTAGACCTCTGATGGTGCTTTTGTGGATGGAGAAACATGTCCCATGGGATGCTTACAGGAACTGCAAGTGAACCATAGGCTTCTGTCAGTCGTGAGAAACATCTTTGATAAACTGAAATACTTCTAGAAATTGTTACAGTAAATGGCCATTATTCTTAGCTCTCCATTGAAAAATGATACAGCCTGAAGTCAAGAAGAAGAAGGAAGCGGGGGCAGGGGGGAGCCCACAGGCTTCCCAGTGAGAAAACCCCTTAATCCTGACTACAGTATTTATTTAAAATGAAATTTACTTATCCCTTACACAATTTGAACAGCGGCTTTTTAATTACGGCTGATTGTTAAAGGTGGTGTTGTGCAGCCCTAAAGATTTAAGATGAAGACATTCAATTGCTGGAACACATCCTCTGGTTACCAGTACTACAATTGAAAGCCCATAGGTATCATAGCAGAAACGATCGTATAAAAAAGCATTAAAAAGCATTTATTTAAGTGAGAGCAAGCATGGAATCCTTCCCAAGAGCGTGGGGGTAGGGGTGGGGAGGGAATCTCTGTGTGTGTTTTTGGAGACACAACAACAACCAAACCATGAAATACACAGTTGAAACGTTTGGGATCACTGTGAAAAAGTTCCATGTTCACTTGTTAAATAATGCTCCAAGGCAGTCTAAAGAATGTGAATGGTTCTTTCACAGGTCACAGATTCCATTCAGTTGTTGGACATTGTTATTATCCGACCGAAATAGACAGTCCTAATTAATATTCTACACATACCTGGGAGAACATTCTTAAGGAATCCATCTTCTGGTGGCTTGGGATATATATATATATATATATATATATATATTTGTTTTCGTAGATTTTCACGGGTACATATATATATATATATATATATATATATATATATATATATATATGGCAAACATTGAAAATTGTGACTAGTTAATGTACTGTAAACACAGTGATACTATTAAAAGTTTAATTTAATAAAGACACTACCACTAAATAGACTTGTTTACCCAGTTTTCCTTGCCTTTTACTACCCAACAGTTCTACCATGTATATTAAAGTTGAACTGTGAAGTCATTTTGCAAGTAATTATATTCTTGGCACTTTTCTGAACATAATATAACAATTACCACAGCAACCGCATTTTTATTAGGCTCCTCTGAGGGAGAAGCGGATTACTAGAAGGGACAGAAGGCGCTTCTAGACAATGCTAATATTTGCTCTATATCAGATGGAGGAAGCAGCAGCCTGATATAAATTTGGATCCGCATTGGAAGGACAGCCATAATTCTGCATGGCGATTCCTGCAAGAAAGAGCTGATACAGGCAATACATTTCAGAGACATAGCAGCACCTCTTCTTCCTCTTTCGATGCTTCCAATATAGAGAGAAAGATAGCATTGTACTTGTTGTTTTCTTGGGGGGGAAACCATTAATTGTGCTTTTGATAAAACAATTAAAATATGAAAATTAATAGTACATATTCATTCCCCATTTTTTAATATATAAAAATACTGTCCCCAACAGTATATAAGGTTCTACATTTTCTTGTAGCACTGTTGAGGTGCACTTATCATACTTAACGCAAGTTGCAGGATTGGGGCAATTGTCATAGGCCTTATGGAATTGGTGGAAGGTTATCCAGTACAAATGAATAAAAATTTCAAAGTAGCCTTGATTATGTAGGAAGTTAACTCTCTGATGAAAAGTAAGCATGGGGAGAATTCTAGACCTCTGGAAAAGCCGCTATTAAAAACTCCCAAATAAGTTTTTTGTACGGTTTTCGGCCCACAGCCCTTCTCTAATTGAATCAAACTCAACAGCACCTTCTCCTTAAGAGGTCTAACTAACCTTGTAGAGTTGAGAGTGTCAGTTAATATGGATAGGAGACACCTAGTACAGAAGCATACAAAAGTGCCTTGTACCTAATTAGCTGAGTAGCTCTCTGGGATTTCAGGATAGGTTCTCTCCCAACAAAATACTTCTTCACACAGAGCATAATGGGATTTTCCATTAAAATATATAGGCCTCATTTGCACCATACATTTAAAACAATATCCTACCATTTTGAGCAGTCATGTCTTTCCCCAAAGGATCTTGAGAACTGTAGTTTGTTAAGGGTGCTTGGAGTTGTGAAGGAGAGCCCTATTACCCTCACAGCTATAATTCTCAGAGTGAATCAACCCTTCTTCCCAGTGAGGTATGGGAATTGTAGCTTGTGAGGGGAGTAGGGCTCTCCTAACTACTCTCAGCAAACAAACCGCAGCGCCCAGAATGCTTTGTGAGAAGCCATGGCTGTTCAAAGCAGGATGATACTGCTTCAAATGCATACAGCCAATAGGGCCAATGGGATGGCGACCAACTTTGTTTTCTTTAAAAGCAGATTGGACTGATTCATGGAGGCAGAGAACGAGATCAATGGCTTGTGGGGGGCCAGACTATATTTTTTGGGGGGAAATGAACAAATTCCTATGCCCCACAAATAACCCAGAGATGCATTTTAGGTAAAGGGACACATTCTACTCATGTAAAAATACGCTGATGCCTGGACCGTCCGCGGGCTGGATTTAGAAGGCGATTGGGCCGGATCCGGCCCCCAGGCCTTAGTCTGCCTACCCGTGGTCTACATATTACCTCCAGGCTTGGAAGAAATATCCCTTTGAATACCAGTTGTTGGGGCTCGATAATTTGGAGAGTCCTGTTGCACTCATGTCGTCCTTGTGAGCTTCCCGTAGACATCTGGTTGGCCACTGAAAGATCAGGGAGGTGGACTTGATGGGGCTTTGGTTGGACCCAGCAAGGCTCTTCTTATGTGAATGTATTTCTGCTCTCAGGGTTGATTCCTCATCGGCTCAACCACAGTGGAAGAAAGACAAGAGGCAGCCACTCCTGATAGGTTGTCCCGTGTCCAAGACTAGTCCCATTGCCAGTGTTGAAATATGATTCAACCGTCAGTCCAGTTGGCGTCTGTACATACAGTAGGCTGCCATCTTTGGCGTTAGGCAGCAAGATATGTTGGGCCAGTTCAGTGTATGCCTGCTGCAAGAGAGAGACTGCTGGAATCCTATTGGCTTCCTGTGCCCTCTTCTAGGAAGCACACAGAGGGAGAGACCACTTCTCATCCCTTGCCACAGCTTCTCTACAGCACCAAGTGTCAGTAGCAGATGGAAAAGGTCAGACCTTTCTGTTTTCCCTACTTTGAACTCTTTTCTACCACTGATGTCAATGGGGTTTTCTTAGCTGCTAGAGTGGGCCCTGCTTCAGGTGGTACCCTGAAGTGCCTGAAAGGTGTGGCAAGTATTTTAAACGTGTTCATCCTAGGTCTCTGTGAGTTCGTGTGTGCATTTGGATGTATCTTAGGCAGTACAATGTCTTGGTATGGCATTGCTAGCCATCTTGAGCATCCTGATGCCCCTATCTCTCTGGCCCTGGGGACTCTTCCCAAGGCCACACTCCCTAGATGCACCTCATACTAACCCTGCTTTTTCTTGAGTGTCTTCTCTTTGCCTGTCTGGAATGTGCCCTTGAACATGGATAATGCCTCTTTCTTCCCTGGATGGAGCAGAGAGAGGAACATAAAGAGTCTGTGCATTAACTAGCCTACAATGAGTGTAAAATTTGCATTCATTGCTCTGTTCACATTTGCCCTTGCCATGTGCCCCTCCCAAAAGACTACCCAGAAAGGAATGTGCCCCTTGGGTTGAAAAAGGTTCCCTATCCCTGATTTAAAACATGTTGTACATATATTTTCTGTCTTCTTATGTTCAGTATTTATACATAGTACAGAACCTTAGACCATAGACCACATGCTTTCATTTGCCACGACTAATAAGTTTGTAATTATCTAAACACACACACACACACACACACACACACACACACCCCTAATCTGGAATACAGGGAGGACAGATTACACGTTTAAAACAGATAAATTGATAAAGCTACCATGAACAAAAACAGGAGCAAAATTTGGCCACAGCGTGGTTAATAATCAGTTCTGCGCTCCCACTGTTTTAGTACATTTAGAATTCAGGGCACTATTGCACAGCAATGCCTCACTGTTGTTCTCATCTTACATTTCTGTATTGCTTGCATAAATGAATGACAGTGTATGACTAATTATCACATCTATTCTCCATGCATGCATGGAGGCAGTATTGTGGGTTACTCCCACACATAAATCCTCCATTGTCAGTGGCAGGCTAGACATTATTTTAATCTACAGTATGAAGCTATTTTATTAGAGCAATAAGCCCACGGCGGAGAGAAGTACCTCTTAACAGAAAGGCAAATATCAAACTATCTGCCCACTAAAATACTTTGGCGTATGGCAGTTCAGCTGAACGATTACTGGCTGAAAATGGCTGTCAAGTGTTTAGTATTTACACCATAATATGGGGAAATGCATAAAAAAATCCCATCAAAATAAATAGGCCCATTTATTTCCAAGACGTAGAGGGAGGCTAAGTTTCTTTGTCCTGCCACTTCAGAGTCCCTTGATAGCATTTTCACCATCTTTATTGTCTCTTAGATATAGATCCTCCACTGCGTAAGTATCGGGGAAAGCTCCTGGTAACAAACACCTAGACATATAGCAGATGCATAAGTGCATCTTGGGATAAATACATTAAAGACAATTAACTGCCATCATACTCCTCAATTACAATTTCACCCGCTCCTGTAGTGTACACCTGTGGCTTGTTAGTGACGCAACTCATCTTTTAAAGCAGCACGACGGTTCAAAGGTGACTGTGCGAAATCTGTGCTTCCTTTGCTGCTCAAATATCCTTCAAATACCTGTTCAAACAAAAGGAAGAAGCACAAGAAATTAGCGTTACCCAGCCGTTTCAGAACAAATCACTTGGCAGTCATAGATTCGTAGAACCGGAAGGCAGTCAGTTTTGTCCTCTTCTTCATGGGAACTGCCCCAAGATCTTTTGATGAGGACCAGTGTATAAATCCAATAAATGATAAAATAATAAACAACCACGAGAGGCACTAACAGCCATGTCACAAGGCCCTGCAGACCTATAGCATATCCTCAGACCTTGAACTGACCTCATCCAGACCCGAATATAAAACTTTGTGTTTGTGTGTTTCTTTTTTCTTCCTTGCTTTCCTCCCCATTTTCTTTTCTTGGTTATTATTTTGTTCTCTTCAGATAGCAGTTTTGTTTGGTATTTATTGCATTAAATGTTGAAAACCTTTAATAAAATTGAGTTTTAAAATACCAAACCAGTTATCAGATGCTCCTGAGACAGGAAGGACTGTGGGCCCATTATTCATTGAAGGCACATTTTGCCCCTCAAAGAATTCTGGGCACCAGAGTTTCTTAAGGGTTCCTAGGAATTGTAACTCTGCCAAGGGTAAACTACAGGGGGCAGAATTCTTTGAGGGGGTGGGAAATACGTTTTGCCTGTGCTTTAAAGGTATTGTGTGTACATGATGAAGGTCTTCCCGAGCACTGCCATGTCCCAGGGATGGGGAACCTGTGGCCCTCCAGATGTTGTTTATTCCCATTCTTTTCAGCCCTAGCCAGCTGAGACCCCGGCACAGAGCCCCCGCTACTGGCTTCCTAGCCCAGTGTAGTAAATTGAGGGTTGACATATGTCCTTTTGTTTGAGGACATGTCCTCTTTTTCATGGGTAGAGTCGCCCTAGCGATCCATAGTTAAAAGCAGAAGTCGGCAAATGCGTCCTCTTCTCTGCTCTTCAAAATATGGCAACCCTAGAAGGTGCAAGAGAACGACACTATTCTGTGTACTTGAGCTGTGGCAGACCTGAAAAAGGATGTGCCAAGAGGAAGCGCTTAAACTCATGCCCAATAAACTAGCATCAGTAGCTGCACAGGTCAGACGAGACAGGGCAAGGAGGCTCTGTGTTTGTGCATGAGATTATGGTCTGGCCACACTCATGACTAGCATTTAACCCCTTGAGGGTCAGCCAAAGGTGAAGGCAACCCTTTGGCCAAATCTGTTTAGATGCTGGTCTGGTCCATTTTTCTGCTAAGGGAAACTTTATTTTGTAGGTGGGAGTACTTGACTCTTATCTCAAAAAGGGTGATATGGAGATGGAAAAGATGCAGAAAAGAGCAACCAAAATTATTGAGGTGGGGTGGGGCAGTTGGAGCAACACTGGGGCCTTGTAGTTCAGGAAAAAGGGGGAGTAAAAGAGGGCATGATAGAGTTGTATTATTAAATAATCCATCATGAGGTGAAAGTGAATAATCCATAATGAAGTGAAAGTGCTCTCTCAGAGATGCTGAAGAGTTGGAGATAGACAAGTACTTCACACAGAAATTAGTGCAACTGTGGAACTCACTCCCACAAGAAATTATGGCCATCAACTTAGTTGGCCACTGTGAGAGCAGGATGCTAAACTAGATGGACCATTGACCTGTTCCAGCATGTTCTTCTTACGCTCTTAGGTTGAAATAAGATTAGGTACATGAGAGGATAAGGGATGCAGGTGGCACTGTGGGTTAAACCACAGAGCCTAGGATTTGCCAATCAGAAGGTTGTGGTTCGAATCCCTGCAATGGGGTGAGCTCCCGTTGCTCGGTCCCTGCTCCTGCCAACCTAGCAGTTCGAAAGCATGTCAAAGGGAAAGTAGATAAATAGGTACTGCTCCGGTGGGAAGGTAAACAGCGTTTCCGTGTGCTGCTCTGGTTCACCAGAAGCGGCTTAGTCACGTTGGCCACGTGACCCAGAAGCTGTACACCGGCTCCCTCGGCCAATAAAGCGAGATGAGCGTTGCAACCCCAGAGTCGGCCATGACTGGACCTAATGGTCAGGGGTCCCTTTACCTTTTTACATGAGAGGATAAGGGTACTAATCACAATGATTATAGGATCCCTTCAAGATCAACACCAGCATGCATTTCAATACCAACTGCTGAGGAATAACAACAAGAGAGGGGAATCTTGCTTGTGGGTTTCCACAGACAGCAGATTGGCCATTATGGAAACAGAATGCTATACAGATAGGCCTTTGGTCTGATCCAGCAGGGCTCATCTTTTTGACATGCTGGAGAGAAAAAAGGCACATGGTTTAAAGACAAATGAGTCAAAACAATATAAAAATAGGGCATTACTGTTTCAAACAGGTTAGAACAAACCCAGAATAAGTCAGCACATGAGACTATAATATAGTCCGTAAGAGTTCACCATAATATTGAAGACCAATTATTTTATAAGTTGTAGAATAATCCAACAGTTACAGGAGTATAAATTTTATTAGAGCAGAGCTTTGTAACATACATCACTTTTTAATTTCCAGGGTTGGGAATTCATTAGAGGCCTATCTGAAAATGGCATGGATCTATGCAAAAGTACAATTAAGCCTCCAGCTTTACAAAATGGATGTTTATACAAGTTAAAGAAACTACTGGAGAGCTGTTCTATAATCACACTTAAAGCCATAATGGTTCCTGGAAGGATTATTCTTTATTAAATATGCAATTGGCATTTTTCACTAAGCTCTGTATGGGAATTTGATAGAACTCTCTGTAACGGAAAACATGACAAATAAAAACATTGGACAAATGGGCCCGTATCTCCTTTCAAATAAAGCAAATCTTGCATTAAAAAAGCATTTCCTACTTGATATGCCAGTGGAATTAACACTACCGAGTTGCCAATAGTGATTTATTCATTAGAATGTATCATATTCTATCAAACCATGCTCAAATCTTTTAAATCCTATTTCTGCTTCTTTTCCACGTGATACTTTTAACATCCATGAACTGAGACTCAGTTACCAAATATTATTAACTAGTACTGTGCCATATTTTTTCCCAGAGTCTCCCCCCCCCCCCCGCCACTCTTAACCATTCTCTAGCAATTAATGAGAAAATAAATTGTGTCCAAAATTTATAAAAGGGGATAAAAACCCCTCAGTGAAATTCTCAAGGCTGGGGAGCAGGTTACCTTACTTTCCAAGTAGCCAAGGGGTATTTGTGAGTGTCCTTTTTTTTTTTTCATTCTGCAAATCATCAGCACTCTGCAGCTTTCCTGGGTGCCCACACTTCCTAAAAACCCTGTGATGTCTTCAGATGGGCTTTCCTGTAAGCATCAGAAGGTGTGGGAAGGCTGCCAATTATGTGCCTGAAAACAGCTCCTAAGAAGCCTTCTTTCTTCTAAAGAAACCAGAGGGGAAAGATTTATTTAAAGAAACTAAAAGGAAGGATGCCCTTTCATTGGAACAAAGGGAGGTACGTAAATCAGAGGCTGCATACACGCTATACATTGAAAGCACCTAATTTTCATCCTAAGGAATCCTGGGAACTGTACTTTATCCGGAAAAAGAAGAAGAAGAGTTTGGATTTGATATTCTGCTTTATCACTACCCAAAGGAGTCTCAAAGCGGCTAACATTCTCCTTTCCCTTCCTCCCTGACAACAAACACTCTGTGAGGTGAGTGGGGCTGAGAGACTTCAAAGAAGTGTGACTAGCCCAAGGTCACCCAGCAGCTGCATGTGGAGGAGCGGGGAAGCGAACCCGGTTCACCAGATTATGAGTCCACCGCTCTTAACCACTACACCACACTGGCTCATCCAGTGGTGGCTGGTGCCCATTGGGATTGGGGGGTGGAAAGCAGTGAGTTCAGTGAGCCAGTGACTTGTGGAGCTAACAAAGATTAGTCGAAACAAAATAAAAATAATTCCTTCCAGTAGCACCTTAGAGACCAACTAAGTTTGTTATTGGTATGAGCTTTCGTGTGCAAGCACACTTCTTCAGATATACGAAAGCTCATACCAATAACAAACTTAGTTGGTCTCTAAGGTGCTACTGGAAGGAATTTGTTTATTTTGTTTCAACTATGGCAGATCAACACGGCTACCTACCAGTAACTATAACAATGATTAGGTTTGTCCCCACCCTGCTGAGTTCTACAAAAAGCAGCCCAGAAGGGAAGGAGGAAGCTGATTGGGAGCTGGCTAAGGTGGAGCACTGGCTCATTTGCCCTAATGGACCAGTTTACACTGAGTTTACCCCCGTAGACCTATAATTCCCAGCACCCTTAACCAACTACAGAGGAAGTCATGTGCTTTCAATGTGTGGTGCTTGCATAACCGTAGATCAACTCCTGAGCTGGTCTAAATCTCTCTTTGGTTTGGAGCATGGGTTGGCAAACTAAGGCCCGGGGGCCTGATCCAGCCCAATTGCCTTCTGGATCCGGCCCGCGGACAGTCCGGGAATCGCTGTGTGGATCAGTGTGGATCTGATTCTGATTGTTCGTGCTACACTATTCCCCCCCCCAAACACACACACCGCAGTGGTGCCTCCTCCCTCCCTCCCTCCCTCCTTCCCCCTGGCTTCTCCCCACCCTGCAGAGGAAGGGGGCTAGGCTTTGATTGGTGCCAGCAGCAGCAGCGTGATCGCTCGAAATTTAAATGGTGATCGCCATTTAAAGCAGCACCTCTCCAGAGCCCTTTCAGGCACTGCTCATTGTCCCCACCCACCGCCGCCAGCACCTGCCATTTGAAAGACACAGGAGCCACAGTTGGCTGAGCACCTCTCTCGAGCAGCCGCCATTTAAAGCAGCCCCTCTCCTGAGCCCTTTTGTGCGTCGCTCATCGTCCCTCCACTGCCACCGCCGCCCAACCCCCCACAAGGTCTGAGGGACAGTGGATCGGCCCCCTGCTGAAAAATTTGCCAGCCCCTGGTTTGGAGGCATATTTGCCCTTGCCCCACGGGTGTAGTCAGGTAGTGCAGGGGGTGCAGCTGCCCCCTCCAATCAAGTAAATAAATAAAAATACTTAACTAGCTGACCAGTCACAGATAGCTCGGTTCTGCCCCCGCCCCCAATAAATCCTGGCTATGTCTGATTGAATTCATTAGGATTTACATATGATAATGGTTGGATTGTGATGTTAAACTGTTAAAATTGAAAGTCTGGTTTATTTATGGTTGTTGTTGTTGTTTAGAGGGGGTAAGGGGTGTAACAAAAAAAATGGAGCAAAGCATACATAAGCCTGTACATTTTACTTACTTCTAATTGCTTATTGATAATAGCTATTAAATAAATGTGTGGGGATGGTTGTGATTAAGAAGGCATTTTAGGCAAAGAGAAAATGCCAAAATGAAGCCGAGAGAGTAAAAACCATTAACTTTGGCGATCTATTAGATTCTCTTAAAACTTCAGTACCACAAATTTTGACAAACTGAACAGTGCAATGATACTATTATTAGTAATCATCTGAAGACTTTTTAAAAAGGTTTTCTAAACTTTACTCTTTTAGTTGCCAGATTTGTCTAAAAGATTTTGACAGGCAAAGCTTCAGTTCCAGCCATTTATAATTCTTCATCAAACTGCTGTAACCATGTTAATGTGCTTTGGGATAACTGCTCCTTAATGACGATTAAGAAGCCTCATCCGGGTGCCTATTGTTTCAGCAATTCTATTGAGGAGTTGAGCAAATTAACATCAGCGGCATTTACATAGTTCAGTAAAACAGAGCAAGGAAGCAGTAGCGACAGCTGAAGCCCGAGCTGAAATCTCATAATAAACTCACAGTATATTCGCTGTTTGTACTTCCTGCTCCGCAATTGAGGTGGTCCCTAAAGACAAAGCAGGCTGAAGATTGGTCCAACAACTCTATAAGGGAAGTCTCAAGACTCTTGTCAACCTAGCTGTCTAAATTACTTAAACAGGACTCAAAGGGATTTAAAGGGGACAAACGACATGACAAACAATTATATTCTAACACACTATTTATAACAATGCCCTTTTAGATTATTGTTCCACCCAGACTGTCACATCGCTGTAATCCAGGGGATGAATCTTGGGACTTGCAAGTTAGATCGTGCACAGCTTGTAGGCATTTAGAAAAAAAATAGAAATAAAGAGCTGACATTCAGGAAATATAGAGCATCTCAAGGATAAATTCTGCTGGGATAAGCTTAATTTATCAATGTCAATAACAACGGTGAACACATCGCAAGAATGCATGCATATTAATTGAAAATAATTCAGATTAAATCACTGCAGTTTGACATTTTGAGATAGGCACTTTATCTTTTCAAGAAAGAGAGCACTATAAAATCTTTAATCTGAAAACACATCTTAATTGCATGTTATCACCTCCTAATTGCTTCTATATTATATTAAACATTTTGCTAATTACTAGCCTGATCATGGTGTAAATAGCTCCAGGCGAGGGTTTTACATCCAGCTGCAGACAACTGGGCACAATGAAGCCCAGAATAAGACTTGATGATTTGGTGTTGAATCATGGGCTTCCCATCATTATCGGTAGCTATCACGTTCCTCTCAAGTTCCCATGTGAGATGAAGAAAAGGAGGCAATCATGTAGATCAGAAATTGGGTTGCCTTGCAGATGCTCTAGTTTTATTTGTTATTCCCTTATAGCATTCCCAGGAAGAGGCAAAGGCTGCCTCCTACTGCCTGTATTCTTCTGCTAAGACACCCAGGTTCAAAGGCCAATGGTGTCCAACAACATGTTTTAAAATGGACATACTGTAAAGTGATGAGGCTCTTGTAGGTATCTTGCTGGCCATTATTCCCAAAAAGATGCCAGACGAGATGGGCCCTTGGCCTAATCTAACAAGGCTTTTCCTATGTTCTGATAATATGCCTATTTACTTAGAGGAACACACACACACACACACACACACACACACACACACACACACACCTGTTGCTACTACCAACATCACCACTGGTGACAGCATCCCATTTAGAGAACTCTCTTCCAGTATAGGTCTAGTTGTTCTCCACTTAGTGCTCATTTGTTGCCATAATGGCAGAAGGTTCAGCCAATTCCACCATGCAAGAGAACCCAAATGGTCATGGAGATGCAAATTTTGAGAGCAGTGGAATGTGGATCAGATTCTGGCGATTCTGAATTTTATCAAGATATTTTGGCAGCCTTTCATCAAATCCAATGACCATTCTGTGATACCTATATTATAATGTATTAACATACCTGTGTTTGACAAGATCGCAGGAGATGTCTTTACATTCCATGATACAACATTGTGCACTACCTCAGGTCCCAAGCACACAGCAAGCGCTATGAGTCTCACATGACTTCAGTTAAACATGCACTGTAGCATACTGTGACATACATACATGCCACAGCTAGGTTATCTCTATTTGATGGACTACAAAACCCATGCAGCTGTGTAGGTCTGACAGACAATGGAATATGCCAAGATAAGATGAACTTATCCTGAAGGGAACTATGAGCACATTTCCCCAGGGAGACTGAAAACAGTACAACTGCCAGCAGGTTTTTGTGTGTGTGTGTCACATATTGTCAGTGCACTAAGGCTTGATTCACGTGTAGCATGGTCGCAGTGCTGCTCCATACCAGACCAGCAACCAAAAGAAAAGAAGAGTCCTCTGGGTCAGGCAAATGATGTTCCTTCTTCCCATACTAACAGCATCATTGGCCCCCTAGGAGGAGCAAAGCTGGCATGGGAAGAAACCAAAGCATTAATCCAAACCAGTGTTCAATGGGGCCAATTTGCAGTCCTTGCAGAACCAGCCTGAAAGGCTAAGCAGTGATGAATGAATCAATGTAACTGGCTGAAGAATGTAAAACAGAAGCGAATCGCTTAATGCTCACCACACTCACCCGGAAACAGAAACATGGCCCACATAAAGGTTGGTGGATCCTGGTTTATGGAAAAACCTTGATGCTGTCATAAGCACCAGGGAGATCCATTGACAAGACTGGTAGGAGGGGAAAGGGGAACTGGGAGACATTAAGTGAACTGGATCCAGGGGAGGGACTGACTGGTCTCTCTGGGGATATCCCTGCCCTACCACTGTTGGACCTTCCTGCAGAAAAGGGAGAACCAGCTGCCTGCATTATAGTAATGGGATTGTTTAACTGAATATTTGTCAGGCAGCAGAGGAACCAAGCTCCACGGCAGGTAGCCAGGAATGGACAAGACAAGGGAAAGTCTTTACCATCTGCTTTTATTCAATATTCACATAGAGGCTTGAGAATGTGGCCTCTCGGAATAATGGTGTTGCTCCAAGTAAATCTCCCCTCCCCTTCTCTCCCACTTCCTCATTCATCATCCCTTCTATGGTTGGCGCTGAGGGCCCTTCCAGATTCTGGGAGATGGGTGGGTCTGGGATGCTTTCTAGTGATAATGTGTCAGCCAGCTGCTCTGGCTCTGGCTCTGCCTCCTCCTCCTCTTCCATTATTTCCCAACTCCCCCCCTCATCTTCCTCTGAGCTGTGACCTCTCTCAAACCCCTGTTGTAATTCTGAACTGTCTTCTTCTTCTCTGGAAGGGTCAGGCTGGGGAGGTGGTCTCCACCATTCCTCCTCTGCCCAGTCCCTGACAATATTTTAATTATGGATGTTCATATCCTAATGTTTGTGTCATTGGCTTTCATTCTTGCAAACTGCTTAGAAGTCTATTTTGGCATTAAGTGGCATATAAACAATAACGACAACACCACCATGTGGAAGGGGCAAGAAAACACCTCATCTCTCTCAACCTAATCAGCTTTAGGAGCTACCACATGATAGCCCCAAGCACTCTGCCCTAAGCTCACTGTGGATACGAATGTGCTAATTAAACAAATGGCCTTATGTAGGGTTGTCAGGGTGGGGGAGAAATGGCCACACTGCCATGAAAACAGGTGACCAGTCAAGCACAGACCCATTCAGCCAACGTATCCTAAATCACACAGGATCTCCCAATATCATCTTCCCTCATCTCACATCATTGTCCTCTTTCTTCTAATGAACTCAGAGGTTTTATATTCTTTCCCGCTAGTCATGCATGAGGCGCAAAAAAACCCAACGGACCACTCTCCAGTCCCACCTGGGTCTTTCACAAGTTGTTCTGGTCAGCCAATTACTCTTCCTAATAGGGGTTTCCATTGCAGTTGTCAAAAGCAGACAAACGTGCCATTGATTTCAGTGAAAGGAGCAGGCCTTTTTGCTTACTCATGCCTGCCCAGAGTTTTCCAGGCGACAGTTCTGTTCAATTCAAAAGACAGATTCCAAACTTAATGGCCATTAGCTCACAAGTTTCTAAAATAATCATAAACTGCTTCATAACTAAGAGGGGGGGAAACTTCTGGGTATAATGAAAGCTTCATTAGTAAAAATGAACTAATCATAGCTCTCCAAGGGGAAATTCTTTCTGTTCAGCGAACATTAGCCCCCGTTGCTGCACATACTTAATATAATTTATATTATTGTTTAAATACTACATAAATTTTAGATACTTTTCAAATGAGTTAATGGGCCATACTTTACAGTTTTAGTAGCATTTGGATCATGAATTACTGTCTATTGTGATAACATATTTAAATCTGAACGAGGTAACAAAAACAAGAAAATATTGCAGCACTTGAATGCAGTGTGGTTTTTAAATTCTCCCACTAAGGACTCCTTTTTCCCCATCCATTTTGCTTTAGAGGTTCCTTAACTGTGCTTTTATCCTCATGTGTTGTATGTTTGAAGGTGACATCCTCAGAGCACGCAGTAACTAAACTGCAAGAATATATTAAGGGAAAGGACAAAGTTATGCAATTCTCCAGGGAAACAGAGCTCATTCCCAGCATTCCTTTCACCCAAGAGTGCCTCCTGCAAGCCTTTCATGTGTTTGTCTTCATGGAGAGCAACATTCAGCTCACCACCTCCTGGCATTTCTCAAGTGGAAGGAATAACTTTGGGTCAACTATTCTGGTTTGGAGTCACCTCCTATGCCAGCTAAAATCAAGAGCCCTGTTCCATCATAGGGATGGATGGATGTCAATTTGGCTTATTTTGTTTTTCATTTTTCTTCATTTCCACATCAGTTTGCAATTATTATTATCATTGTCGTCGTCGTCGTCATCTCATCATTAAAATTTGACCAACTCCGGCAACTCCTTGCATACTGTGTGAAGTTGAAGATAGATAAATTTGGGGGAGTGGGAGTAGAAGAAAGGAAGGAAGGAAGGGAGGGAGGGAGGCTCCCCTTTTTCTGCAGGTATAGGGCCAGAGGAGATGTTGAAGAAGGGTAGAAAGTAAGATCAAAGATCTGAGGAAGAAACGAAAGCAAGAGGAACCAAGAAGGAGGGATGAAATAAACTTGCAGGTTTTGTTGTTGTTTGAGAGAGCGGAGTAAGGTGTGAAAGGAGAATGGGAGAAGAAATGACAGAAAATGAGTAATGATATTTTGAAAATTATGTCAGGGTGGGAAGGGAAAAATTATAAAAGACAAAACCTGCTCCATTTAGGGGTCCTGGATCAGTAAAATCTGCCTCAAATAGGGTGGTTGAGACACAATGCTTCCAGAGCAAATGTCTGGATTTACTCTGAGGAAAGCTGAGCTTTGGAACTCCTTGCCACAAGGAAAACACAGTAGGAAATGATTTAGCCATCTCTAATAATGGAATAGACATTAGTAGAAAGTGATGCCTGTAACTGCCAGCTGATATATCCAACCTCTGCCTCTACCTGCCATCATTTTGTGTCTGGTAGGCCTCGGTAATTTCCAAACACCTCAAGTGGGCCCTAGGGAAAGAAACTCTGAGGACCCCTGCTGTATTCTGATAAAACTACAATGAGAAGAAAAAGAAATCTGTGGAAGGTTTCCACACGAAAGCACCCTAAGGCTGTCAACCTGCATGCACTTAACTGGGAGCAAATCCCACGGAACTCAAAGAGACTTAAATGTCTGAGTGAAGTTGCGTAGAATGGGACTTTGTATGCTGCTGTTTATGGATTATTACTGTACCTATAAAAACAACATGTATACAAAAGCACACATGCTTTTGATCAAAGAGTTTAAGACAATGTTACCAGCCATTGGGTACAAATGACTGAGAAGTTTTCCTGGGGCGGGTCCCTCAAAAGGAATGGAAACTGCATAAGAACATTGTGCGTTATTTCCTATCGGGACTTAAAATGTTGTATATAGAACAGGGAAAATGGGCTTGTAGTATGTTGGGTCCTCCATCATGGAGGGCACGTGTTGCAGTGGGATCACCAGAAACTGCCTCCCTGTTGTGGGGCGGGACCATTTGGATGGCCACAACACCCCATTGGTTGCCCCTCTGTTGCTGCGGCAGAAATTTGGTCAGTTGGGTTGGCTATTGGCTGCTGAGGGGCTACTTAAGCTGCTGAACGTTGCTGGAGAGTTTCACTTTCTTGCGACGTGCAGCGGATCACCCGCCCTCTTCTACCTATATTTAGGATTGTTCTTACGGCCTTGCTATGCCTGTCTAGGAGTCGTCTGTTTTGGAGCAGGGGCCCGGTAGGAATTTTGCCATTTGGCTGATTGGCTGGTGCCATTTGGTTTTTGCCTACCGTGTAGAAAATCGTCACAACTTTGTAAGGTTGGCGTTTATTCATTTGGTTCAATGTTTTGGGGAGGGGACGTGGTTGGCTGTGCCTGCCCCTCCATTGCTGCTGCTAGGGAATTCCGTTAAAGGAATCCAGGGGCTCGCCTTGCTTTTGTCCAAACCCTGTCAAGGGGCTAGGGCCATGCCAGAGCCCCTGGGAGCATCTGGGGTGAGCTGTGAGATCGAAGGAGTTCTCGCTCCCCCAGGATGCTTTCCCTTACTGACATATGGTGGTGCCCAGTGTCAGTCCTGTTCCTGCCACCGTGCAGGTTCAGGTAGTCTGGAACCAATGCCTAAGCAACCACTCACATGCTGTAATCAATAAAGTTGTGGCCAAAATGTAATGCCAAAAACCTTAAACTAAAATCTGTGTCTATTGTGTCTTCATTTGGGGTGGTTTTGGGGGTATTCACATGCAACAACTGGTCCTTGTGCTTTACTTAGGAGTTTTCCTCATGTGCTTTCATATTTTTAACTCTCTCTCTCTTAATGGACTTACCGGTAAAAGCTTGTTAAAAAAAATAATAATATAGTTATTACTTTCCTAGTGTGCATGGGGGCAAATGGGGCTCATCAACCTGTAGCCCATCTAGGAGAAGGAAAACTTTGATCCCGGACCTCCGCTGCCTTGTGGGATATCTTCAGGAGAAGAAAAGGCCACACAAATCCCAAGTGGAGTCCCTAAGATGGTTAGATGGTGTCTTGTATGCCTCCTTCCAGTAACTCCTGCAGTCAAACTAGTGCCAAATGTATTGCTCTGCTTTCCTTTGGACCACATCAGCGAGGCTGAGAGAGGCATCATCATCTGGGCAGCCAGGACTTTGTAATTAATGATCCCTATACAGTGGTACCTCGGGTTAAGTACTTAATTCGTTCCGGAGGTCCGTTCTTAACCTGAAACTGTTCTTAACCTGAAGACCACTTTATCTAATGGGGCCTCCCGCTGCCGCCGCACCTCCAGAGCACGATTTCTGTTCTCATCCTGAAGCAAAGTTCTTAACCCGAGGTAATATTTATGGGTTAGAGGAGTCTGTAACCTGAAGCGTATGTAACCTGAGGTACCACTGTATATGTAATGTTTTGTTCCTCCTTAACAGCTGGTAACCTGATATAGGTGGTATATTTCCTTTAACATGAGTTACTGTACGATTATGGTTAGTGATTTGAGCAAGAATATATACTTTTCGTATATTTTCCAGCTACTCCAAATGCTACCAGGCATTTCCTATTTTAGTTTGGGGTCTATAATAACCTGCCAGTGAGGTTGCATTTTTTGAGGATATATATGCACCATTCTGTTATATTGGCCAATTGATCTAAGTTGTTTACTATGCATTGATATTTTGATTTAGTATAATGTCTAGTTTATTAAATAACATGATTTTAAATATACTTTCCCTCTTTTCTTCTTTGTTCATGCAGGGGTGGAGAGAGACAGAATGACTGCAAAACAACCACGAATTTATGGTGTACAGTTAACTACACAATATGAACAGAGATAGCTTCCTCCTAGTTTCCAGTTGTGTGATTTGTGTTCCTGCCACTATAGGCTAGTGATGGGTAATCTGTAGCTCTCCAAATGTTTTTGGACTCCATCTCCCATCACCCCAGTAGTCAGATGTAATGGGAATTGTAGTCCAAGAACATAAAGAGAGCCAAATTGTCGCTGCAGGCCCTCATGCTGGAAGTTGAAAGTGTAGAATAACCACAGTACTCTGCAAGAACACATTACTTCAAGAGCAATTCTGTCCTTCTGCAACCATACTTCATTTCAATGGGGCTTGCTCAAAAACTTAATCTGGTGCATTTTACACTTTCATCATACTGGAACCTCAGAAGAGATGAATTGGATTTCAGCCACTCCAAAACCATTACTGTATGCAAATAGCTTGACGGAGTGCCAAACATTGTCCTCGTAAGCCTTCCTGTTGTAGGCCACCTGTTTCAATTTCATTAATTTATTGTCCAATCCATAATTTACACGGCAGCATTAAATCAGACTGAAAGCAGAGGTTTAAATACTGTACACTTTGGGGCTTGTTATCTCCTAAGCAAGCATGTGGAAGGATTAACTTAATTCTAAAGGGAGCCCAATGCTAACATTTACAAGGAAGAATTTCCTGATAGCAAGTTTGTTAATGACAACCAGCATGTCTCTATGCATTTTACCTAGCCATATGCCGGTGCTTATGAAACCTGGAGCCCCTCACTTCACACAATATAGAATACCTAACTAATTTTGAAAATCCTTGCTTAAAATCCTAATTGAAGGGAAAACCCTCTCAACCATATAAAAGGCATTATTGCCGGAGATTAAACTGCTTGATGCTATGTATTGTTCTAGCGGTAGTCAGGAGGGAATATTAATTGAGATGTGCCATGGATTACAGTGTGTATTCTGCAGCGGTTCACATGTTTCCTGGTGGTCTTTGCAACAGGAACAGCACAAATGAGGGGGAATAAGATGGATCATTTGAAACCTTACTAGTTAAGTCATTGTTCTGCTTTGCACAAAAAGGTAATGCTTGGTTGATTTGCTTTATTTCTCCGTTGTTCTGGGTTGGTTTCTCTCTCTCTCTCGCTCACCCTAATCTCTGCCATTTCCTCTGTGACTCAGCAGCAGCTGGACCCAGTAAGACCACAGGAATTGACTCTTGGTAAAGAGCTCTAATGGAGCTATTACTCAGGTTCAGATCTTTGTAAACCTAATCAGACTCTCGAAGCCCATAGACGCAGAAAAGACAAGTGCTTCGTTTTACAACGTTTCTCTAAGTTATAAGCACGCCTTTGTCACATACGCAAAGGACAGGGGAAGACCTGCACATACAGCTACTATAGAATCGTAGGAAGGGAACCTGAGTATCATCTAGCCCAACCCCTTGCAATGAAGGAATATGCAGCTGTCTCATATGGGGATCGAACCTGCAACCTTAGCATTATAAGGACCACGCTCTAACCAAGTGAGCTATTTATATACAGTGGTGCCTCGCAAGTCGAAATTAATTCGTTCTGCGAGTTTTGTCGTCTTGCGAATTTTTCGTCTTGCGAAGCACGGTCAAGTCACAACTGCACCTCTTCAAGCGGTTTTAAGAAAAAGGAAACAAACTTGCAAGACGTTTTCATCTTGCGAAGCAAGCCCATAGGGAAATTCGTCTTGCGAAGCAACTCAAAAAACGAAAAACTCTTTCGTCTTGCGAGTTTTTCGTCTTCCGAGGCATTCGTCTTGCGAGGTACCACTGTAGCTGTAAACAGTGTTTCCGTGCACTCTGGCACTTGTCACGGTCCTCCGTGTGCCAGAAGCGGTTTAGTCCTGCTGGCCACATGACCCTAAAACTTGTCTGTGGACAAACCTTTACCATAGCTGTATACATGATGTGATAATAGATGATAGATAGATAGATAGATAGATAGATAGATAGATGATAGATAGATAGATAGATAGATAGATAGATAGATAGATAGATAGATGATAGATATAGATAGATAGATAGATAGATAGATAGATAGATAGATAGATAGATGATAGATGATAGATGATAGATGATAGATGATAGATGATAGATGATAGATGATAGATGATAGATGATAGATAGATAGATAGATAGATAGATAGATAGATGCATACATAAACACTAGAACTGTGCAGAGGCTCCCTTTAAAACCAAAATCCTGAAACAAACTGGGCCAGGTTAGATTGACCAGGGCTTTGGCTGAAGAAGATTGTGATAGCTTTGGATTGCTCCATGTTAGGTTGGATCCATCTGCAGTGATCCTGGGCTGTCAGAAGAAGAGCTGTTGGGTGGCAAAGAAGCAGAGGGGAGAACCTGCATGCATCTCCTTCTCCCCCCGTCCCTCCACTACATGCTGATTCAGGGTTTCAAACCTTAATTAAACATGGGCAGGGATCTCACACAATCAGTTTGTGTGTGTGTGTCTCCCCCCTTTCCTATCTGCATATTTCATTAGGGTTTTAAACCCCAGTTAAATACTGTGTGAGGCCCCCAATACATTTCATGCCCCAGATGCAGGTTAGGTTGGATTAGGGTTGCCTTATTATTATTATTATTATTATTATTATTATTATTTTAAAAAACAGGACACCCTGAAAGTTGATGAGCTTTCTTTAGGAAGACCCCAAAATTGTTGAGCATTTGCCCCCCTCCATTTACTTGTATAAGATCCAGGACAAAGCACCAGCTTCCCCCCCCCCCACCCCTAGATGTCAATTCTGCCTTTGAAACGGATGTATGGCAGCCCCAGATTGGGTCAGGCCAAAATTGAATTGAAGAAGCTGACACAGCTCCAATAAACACACACTTGCTCAGGCCTAGATTCTATGCCTGGTTTCTTGGAAGGAAGTCCTACTGTGTTTAGATGAATTTACTGCCCAGTAAGTGTGTTTGGGAATGCAGCAGGTATTTGCGTGTGAAGACCCCCAAACCCACCCCCAAAATAAAGACACAATAGACACAGAATTTACTTTAAGGTTTTTGGCATTAATTTTGGCTACAACATTATTGATTACAGCATGTGAGTGGTTGCTTAGGCATTGGTTCCAGACTACCTGAACCTGCACGGTGGCAGGAACAGGACTGACACTGGGCACCACCTTATGTCAGTTAGGGAAAGCATCCTGGGGGAGCGAGAACTCCTTCGATCTCACAGCTCACCCCAGCTGCTCCCAGGGGCTCTGGCATGGCCCTAGCCCCTCGACAGGGTTCGGACAAAAGCAAGGCGAGCCCCTGGATTCCTTTAACGGAATTCCCTAGCAGCAGCAATGGAGGGGCAGGCACAGTCAACCATGTCCCCTCCCCAAAACATTGAACCAAATGCCTAACCGCCAACCTTACAAAGTTGTGACGATTTTCTACACGGTAGGTAAAAACCAAATGGCACCAGCCAATCAGCCAAATGGCAAAATTCCTACTGGGCCCCTGCTCCAAAACAGATGACTCCTAGACAGGCATAGCAAGGCCAAGGAACAGCCCTAAATAGAGGGCGGGAGGGCGGGTGATCCAATGCACGTCACAGGAAAGAGAAAGCTCCCAGCAATGTACAGCAGCTTAAATAGCCCCTTGGTAGCCAATAGCCAACCCAACAGGCCAAATTTCTGCCACAGCAACCGAGGGGCAACCAATGGGGTGTTGTGGCTATCCAAACGGTCCCACCCCACAACAGGGAGGCAGTTTAGGTAATCTCACCACAACACGTGCCCTCCAATAAATGAGACTCGGTCATTAATGGAGATATCAACATGGGTAAGGTAGCCTTCTGGACATCAAGCTTTGGCATGTATGTACATTTATTTATTTTGTTAATTTAGATACCACCTAATACCATAGTTACTAAGCGGTGCTCAAGCAGCTCAACTGTGATAAATATCCAAAAACTGAAATATTGCATACTTCTCCTGCCAAAGGGGGAAATAATGCCCCAAATGAAGCATTTTGCAGTCACAATAGCCATATTGCCTGAACACACAAAAACTCAAAATTGTGGATGTGGAGGATGCCCACAAAGACTATAGAGGTATGCAGGCTTGTGTTTAGACCTTCCCATGCTTGGTACAAAGTTCTGAAGGAGATTGCTAAGAATGTTCTGTTGAACAGGAACCCTGATAAGACATAGCTCCCAAAGGCAAGGGGAATTTCTAAGCCCATTCAGCTGAGATGAAACCAACTACTCAGACATTTTCGCCAAATGTGCGAAGGTCTAAACACACACTTGCTTGCAGTGTGTGCCCTTTGGCTCCACCTTAACTTAACCATGGGCGGCTGTGAGCCGCCCACCTTTGTCAACTCCCCACAATGCCCCAGGGTGATGCTACATCATGGTCCTAATTCCAAGCATACACAGATATTATTTTTGGTGAAGCTTGCATGAGATTCCCCATAGGGCAGTGCTTGGTGGATTGACCTCAGAATCATTAGATGCCTCTGTAATGCTTCCAGAGAGGAGGGAGAAAGCAACAGCTGGTCCATGCTGCTACCCATGCCTGAATTGTTGTCTAAGGTCACCTTATATTTGCAGAGGACTGGAAGTATTATCATGAATATTTATGATGGCATCAAAAACAGAGCAGCTGCAAATTTCTTAAGAACAAGAAACACATTTCCGATGTAAAACAAATAAATCTCTTTGAACTGGGAGGGAACTGGAAGCCCTTTCAGTTGAACCCAGCATCTTCTACGTCTGAAAGCTGGAAAATTGTCAGATGTCTTCTATTTCTGCAATGCTACTAACAATGTGCTGTATAGATAAAAGCTGGTGCGTAAGGGTGGGGAGTGGGGAAAGGAAGCTCAACATTTAAAAGATCAGTTTGGAACAAAAAAATCAACAATAATCAGGGATTAACTGGAATGCAATAAAGATGTCTAGATTCTTTCCAAGCATATAACGCCGTAGAATTGCATTGGGAGCTCTGTAATGACTTTATCTGCTCTCTGCATTGAGAGAATTGCATTATTGAATTTTGTATGTAAATGTTCAGAAGTTTCTGTGCTGATTTGGGCATCCGCAAGAATCAGGCTACTAGACATACAACACAATCCTAACCGTGTCTACCCAGAAGTAAGTCCCATTGAATTCAGTGGCACTTGCTCCCAGGTAAGTGGGGCTAGGACTGTAGCCATAGTCACACAGAATGTTGCACTTATTCTGGCATAGCTGCACAGGCTTTCAGGTCTTGAGTGCTGATGATTACCTTAAACCAGATGCACCTAACATGAACCTCCTTACCACTTCAGTTTATCTGATGAGGTGCTTCTCTATATCCCTTCACCTTGGGAAGTAATGTCAGTTAAGGCACCGAGTATGGCTTTCTCTGCAAGAAAACCCAGTACATTACCTGCGGCGTAACTTGGTCTTCTTCAAAAGGTCAGAACCTCTTTTCTTAGGACAACAGTCCAGGAAGTTGCTATGTTTGGCATCCTTCAGAGAATCTGTACCTCTTTCCTTAGATCAGCAGCCCAGGGGCTCACTGGGTCAGCCAATTTTAATGTATTTCGAGATGTCCTGCTTCCCACAGGCACTCGTAAGTATCTGTACGGAGAGGGAGATCTGATAGTGGTGTTGAGACATTACTCTGCCAATACTTATTTACCATAGTGCCAGCGATAACTGCACTCCTCTTCAGGGGAGCAGGAGCTTGAGAGAGGTAATTTTATATTGATAACCATAAAAAGTCACCCTTGTGTTGCTGAAAAGTTTCCCGACTTGAATGTTAATTAAATCAGTGACAGTTTTGAAGGACTCCTTTTCTTCTGTTTCAAGAACCTTTAAACCACCTAGCCCACTTCAATCTCCCAACTAAATAATGAGCAATAATTTGCAGCATGGGGTAAAATAAAATAAAAAACGAAGCATTATAGCTAAAATCTAAATGGAAAAGAGAAAAACAAAATATATTCTGCTAAGTGAGGCAGAAGGTAGTTTTTAAAATTAAGCTAATCACAGATTTTTACGTTTTCTGGGTGGAAGAGGGAGAATTCACCCACATTTCATGTTAGTGAGTGTTTTCCCATGAGCAGCTATTATTTCAGCAAGGTGAAGGACTGCACTTCAATGGAAAAGCACTTACTTTTATAACTAGCAGTGTGTTACACTCTTATTTTCCCCCACCACAGACAGTCAACATGAACCACCTTATCCTGTGGTGTCAGACCCTTCAAAGTGCCCCTATCTTCCAGGGACAGTCCCAAATTTACAGAAGCTGTCCCGGTTTATCATTTGATGCTGGAATGTCCTGCTTTTCCCTTAGGATGTCCCTTTTATCATCAGAAAAATGTTTGAGGGTATGGTAGGATGTTCCCATTTTCATTGCAGAAATACTGGGGATTATGGAGTTATGTGACCCCCAAGCCAAGGAGATAAGTAAGTGTACAACCTTTAGAAGACACAGGGACTTTTTAATGTTTTATTATGCTTTTAAATATGCTGGAAGCCACCTAGAGTGACTAGGGCAACTCAGATGGGTGGAGTATTATTATTATTATTATTATTGAATAGGATGTCCCTATTTTCATTAGAGAAATGTTGGAGGGTATGTGGTCTCCCAATCCACGTAGCTAGTATGGTCAATGCCCACATATTACCTGAAAATTTTGTTAATGGAATTCCTGGTTAATCTTCCTTGGACTATATAAATGGTCTAAACAAACCAGGGCAGTTCTGTTTGACATCCTGGAGAAACAGAAAGGATTGATGTTAACAGTGCTGACTAGCCCTGATAAGAGCAGTCATCCAAAATCTCTAGAGCAAGCTAGGCCTCAGGTTGATGGGAGCTGCAGTCAAATGCCTCAAACTTGATGTGACATTTGATTCCAGATGTGGGGCGCATCTTTAAAGGAAAAGTCAGGAACCCTACAACTTAATAAAAGTGGGTTCCTCCCACTTGGTCAATATTTCCTTTAAGACAAAAACATGTGGTAGCAGAAGTGGAAGTGCTGGAGAACTTAGGAAAAGGAATGAACTCAATTTTACAAACTTTGCTTTAGTAGGACTGCCAGCTAATTAAATCACTTTTGTTGATCTACCATCTGCTGTTTAATTAATCCCTAGTCTTTAATATGAGTTCCTTTGGAAAAAAGTGCAAAGTAACGTTATTTATTACATGTTCACCCTGCCCTTCCTCCAAGGATCTCAGGGTAACGTACACTGTTCTTCCTCCTATGATTTCCACAAAATAATCCTGTGAGGTAATTGTACTGAGAGGAAATGCCAGGCCCAGGGACACTCGATGACATCAGGGCAGAGGGAGGATGTGCTCCTGGGCCAACACAGTCTTAGCCAACCGTCTCCCCACAAAATCACACTCACAGAATCAACTTAGATTGTTGTTTATTATTGTTGTTGTTTTAAAAAAACTACCACTCAGACAGAAAGACCGTTGTTAATATTTTCTTTTCCATATTCTCCTTTGTAAATAACATAGTAACATGCTTCATAGTGGCCTCAAAATGCCTTTAGATCACTTTTGTAAAAAAAAAAAAAAAAAAGCAATTAAATTTACATCAACGTGGTTCATCTTTTGAACCACTTTGAGAATTTTGTTTTGTTTTGACAACCAAGTGTTTCATGAACCAACCAAACAAACAAACACTAATAATAATAATAGGGATGAATAATAATAATAATAATAATAATAATAATAATAATAATAATAGGAAATGGGTGTGGTGCTACTTCCTCCCAGCTAGTGAGGGAAGGAGTCTCAGTCCTACTAATGGGGCCTGGGATGAAATGTTGCAGCATGAAATCTTCTCGTTCAGAGTTCCATCTCCTTTTTGTCAATATACTCCCTTCCTCCCACCCCCCACCTCTTTCCCCCTTTTCTTCCTAATGTATCAACAAACGAAACTGCTTTGTAAAAATGTTACATGGAAAAAAATATGAGAGAGAGACATTGCACACACTTTTGTAAATCAAGAAAATATTTTATAAAAATACATTTAAAAACAAAACAAAAATATATATACTCCCCTCCTGGGCTCCTCTCTTTTTGGTTTGACCCTGACATTCTGTGGCCACTGAACACTCTCAGTCCTCATTTAGAGATTTATCCTCTTAGGATTTCACCACCCAAAATATGTTGTTCTGCAAAGCACAGAATGGTTTCAAGCCTGCATATATCCATAACTGTCAGCTTTCCCCCCTTTTTAAGGGAAATTCCCTTATTCCAAATAGGATTCCTCGAAAGAAAAGGGAAAAGTTGACAGCTATGCAGATATCTCATATCAGACATGCCTATAATGTGGTATTAAATGGAAAGCCAGATGTGAGGATGGAATGGAATGGAGTATCCTGAATTAGGAACACTTCACACAGCAACTTTTAGTTTCAGGTCCCAGTTGTCCCAGTTAATGTGAATTGCCATTTACCCATGCCTTGCGAGGTTAAGATCCAGTAAGAGAGGAGGACTAGCTGCCCCTTATAGCTATTATTCCCATGTTCTGGTACACGCATAAGACTTGCATTGCCATTGTTCTATTTTACCATATTCAAAAGAGGATTCCTGTAACTGGTCAGCTGAGGCTCAAAGAACGACATTTCAGCATTTGCTTTGCTGAAAAAGAAATCAAGTACTAGTTCATCACCATCACTGCCACCCCTCCAACAAGCTCTTTACATCATTTGGGCAAGTGCAGGGGAGATAACAAGGAAAAAATGTTTGCCTTACTAATTGTAACAAAATATGTGCCATTCCATCAGAACACCCTCAAGAGGATCTGAAAGGCTCTTTCATCAGCTGGCATCTTGTGTTATCCTTTTACTGAAATGAAAGGAGAGGCTCACATGGAAGATGGTATTAGAAGGACCCTATTAGAAGTGAAAATACATCTCTAATTGATCTTTGAAAATAAAGCTTTGGAGTTGCATTGTTAATTTGCCTCAGCTGTGCCTCAGATGTTCCTGGCAAGGGAACACTGTCAAAATGAAATTATATCAACCTTTTCCAAACAAGAGCACGTTTCTAAAAACGGGAGGTGGAGGGGAAACAGGGGACTCTTGGTTACTTCACTACTCTTTGTAAGTTCGGACGTGAACCGTTTTAGTGTGTGTTTGAAATCTATCTCCTCGTAACACTCCGTTCCAAAGAAAGCAAATATTCAATACCTGATTATAATACTATTAGCTGACCTAGTGCAAAAAACTGGACCAAGCCCTCGCGCAGAGAACTCGTCGAGCTTAAAGAGACACATTTTCCAACTCGAAGCAGTTTGTACAACGCTAGACTGCTGAACTGCTCCAAGGCACGGCTGTTTTTAATGATAACACACACTGAGGCACAGCTCCCCAGTGTTGTTTTAAGCTATTCACTTATTATCAAACTATGAAACACACTGATATTTTGTCTTGATGAAACAACAGGACACATTAAAACAGAGGATTATTATTATTATTATTATTATTATTATTATTATTATTATTATTATTATTTCCATTATTCTGGCAACCAGGAAGCAACTGTGCCTGTTCTACATGGCTATTGCCTTAAGTTACCAGGTTAGTTTGAGACTAATGTTAGAAAATCTCTGTACTTTTCTAACACAGAATTGCTGGGATTATAAGTTTGTATTTCCAAAGGCGAAGTTGTTTGATCTTCCAGTTTGATGTCCCAAAGTTTTTCTCTGTCTGTGCAGAATTCACTTAAAGTAGAACATTCAGGGGTGAAGGGATCAAATGAGACAATCAAATCTGCACTGATTCATTTTGTTATAAAGCAAGGAGAGAGATATCTAGGATAGTATCCCTCAAAGTTACGTTCAGTGTAGATCTGTTGAAATTAATGGACCTAAGTTACTCATGTCCATTATTGTCAATGGGTAGGACTGACATTGGAAGCAGTCCAGTGCGGCGCGCACATCCTGCAGTCAGGGGTAGGACGAGCCAAGGCAGGGTGCGCTGCGTGGAGCCTCCCCACAGCCTCCCCCTCAGCTATAGGGCAGCTGAGGCAGTGGGCAGACGCAAACCCTGCGCTGCTCTCAAAAGCAGCGCAGAGCTTGCAGGCAGTCCGCCCGCCACCTCCCCCTCAGGAGAAATGCGTGGTTCAGGCACGCTGCAGGCCCTGCAGTGTGGCGCCCAGTGCCCGCCACCTCACCTAGCTACCAGTGGTGTAGGAAGGAGGGTGCAGGAGTTATTTTTTCAAAGAAAGTGTTGTGAGCCCATTTTTTGGGGGGGGGGGAGGAACACCACATATTTTTGCCATTTTGTTACCCCCCTCAGTGATGACACCCAGGTCGGACCGCACCCACTGCACCCCTCTTCCTACGCCACTGGTCCATACCTTTTATATCCAAATGAGCAGTGTGAGGAAGCACAACCCACCACTCCTTGGCTCTCAAGAGTGGACTGGCAGTGGGACTCCTTCTGTGGCCTGAGACTCAGTAAGACTCTGATGATGCTCAAACTGATTGGATTTAAAGTACCTGGGCCTGTCCAGGTGTGGTGGAGAGGAGAGATGGAAGGACCTTTTTGTTCCCTGTTCCCTGTCACTTTTTGTTCCCTGTTTCTCATTTTTCCAATCATAAATTCAGTTCTCCAAATTTCTGCTCAATCAGCAATTAAAAAAGAAAAAAATCCTCAGAAAAGCCTTCAGTACTTTACTACTTTTTTCTCCCAATAAACATATTTCTGCATGCCGTTTTGGTGTACACATTTTTTTTCTAAACAACTTATCCTAATATAATTCATTTTTGTCTGTTATTTTCACTAATATGTTCTTCTTTGGGCACACTTTGCCCTGATGCATTCATTTTTCTAAACATTGCTTCGTAGGAGAACTGCAACACAAAATTAGGATCAGTGTGAATTTTGTAGGATGGCTGTGTTTAGGTTTTCTTATCGTTTTGGAAAGTGCAAATTTGATAAATTTGGCTTTAAATGTGAACTGAATTTAATTCTCCCCCATCCTTAGTGTGGAGGGAGGCGGTTTTCCCTCTTCTGCTTAAGGATCCTCTTTCCAACAGGTGATCAACACGTTGAGTGCCTGTAGCACTAACCTGTTTGGTGCACAGTGCAGGAACTTTACATTCTACAGACCCTCAGGTGTTGGATGAGCAACCATTTGCGTGGGTGGAAGGAAGTATCTGTACCTAACATGTTTCTGTAGGTGAACCTTTAGGCAATAAATATACAGTTAAAAATCACACAGCACAGTGCATTACAATTAGCAGAAAAACCATTAAGTGGTCTGCCACCCCTGTGCAAAACAAGGACTGCTTGTATAAGGGCAGAAAGGATCTTTCAGATATCCTGGTCCCTAGCTGTATGGGGCTTTAGACACCAAAGCATTGAACTTCAGCCAGCGGAGAAGAGTCCACAAAATGGGTCTTCTAATTTTGTCCCAGCATTAATGTCTAACACTCTTTGCACAATAGATTAGTCAAAGCCTGTAACGTAACCTGAGAAATGCTTTGGTGGACTCCAACTCCATCAGCCCCAGCCAGCTTGGGCTGTGTTCAGGGATCATTGAATCAGAGTTGAAAGAGACCCTGAGGAACATCTTGTCCAACCCCCTGCAATGCAAGGAATATGCAGCTTTCCCATATGAGGATTGGACACGCAACCTTGGTGTTATCAGCACCACCCTGTAACCAACAGAGATATCCAGGATAATGGGAGTTGTTATACTCCAACCTAGACAGCATCTTAAAAAGTAGAGACATCACCTTGCCAACAAAGATCCTTATAGTAAAAGCTATGGTCTTCCCAATAGTGATGTATGGAAGTGAAAGCTGGCCCATAAAGAAGGCTGATCGTCGAAGAATTGATGCTTTTGAATTATGGTGCTGGAGGAGACTCTTGAGAGTCCCATGGACTGCAAGAAGATCAAACCTATCCATTCTGAAGGAAATCAGCCCTGAGTGCTCACTGGAAGGACAGATCCTGAAGCTGAGGCTCCAATACTTTGGCCACCTCATGAGAAGAGAAGACTCCCTGGAAAAGACCCTGATGTTGGAAACGATGGAGGGCACAAGGAGAAGGGGACGACAGAGGACGAGATGGTTGGATAGTGTTCTCGAAGCTACCAGCATGAGTTTGACCAAACTGCGGGAAGCAGTGGAAGACAGGAGTGCCTGGCGTGCTCTAGTCCATGGGGTCACAAAGAGTTGGACACGACTAAACAACAACAACAACAACATACTCCAGCGGCATCTGAAAGGCTATGGTTTCCCTCAGTCCTGGTCTATGCACACACATTAATCCATAATTTGGATAAGCTCTGCTGGTGAAATTTCAGTGACTATTAATGAAGAGTTTTCAGTCACTGTACATTCTACCTTATTAATCGGGGAAGATGCTTGTGGGTGGGAGTGTGGTGGGACATCATATTGCATCATTGCGCTTCAGGAAGTGTTAGATCCTTTGTCGTTGCTGTGAGTCTTCCAAAGCAGTTTTCGATAAGTCAGATAAGAAAGCAACACCTCTACAACAGACAGGAGAAGAAATATAAAGACATATGGGGGTGTTTCCAAAGCACCATTTGTGGAGATAAATTAGTGTTAATGGACTATTCTCTTTTGCACTCACAGTGAGTATTCTTTCACATCTGCGTGCAGCTGGTTAACCTGCTCGAGTTAAGCCAGCCATATGTTTCTCAGATAAGTACACACACCTTTACCAAATGTCATGGCTCCTCTGGCTGAAGTGATCTCAGTTTGATCCTTTTACATGGTTTTGAATGTTCTATGGTATTTTATACATTGTGACTGGCCGCATTACTGTCATTGTCAAATGTAAAAGGTTGATATTATTATTTGTTGATATTTAATTTTACTGTTTACTATTACATTCTGATGGATCATTTAGTATTGCTTTCTTTGTTTATTTTAAAGTTATGTTTCTATTATGACATTTTGTATCGGATCAGTTTGTTATTAGGTGTGTGATCGATGCTGTCTATTTTGTTGTTTCTTCAGCTTGCAAACTGCCTCCTGTATAGTAATATAGAAAGGCGGTTTTAAAATTAGAAGTGAAATGAAATGAAGTGAAAAATCCAAATGAATACAATGGAGGCATGACAGGCTGTGAAGGTAGTTCAAATCTGTTCCGTACATAAAATACACAACTTGAAAGGATAGCTTTATAAAATGAGTGCTATGCCCATAATAGCCAATAAACATGTCTGCCTACACATGGAAATACATCATATCAATTAGGCTATGGTAACTTGTACAAGATACACAAAGCAGATATATTTCATAGCCAATAGCTTATGGGTGCTATAGTTTAAGGGTGCTAGGAATTATAGCTCTGGGAGATGGAAACTACAATTCTCAGGATTCTTTTTTTCTGTGGGGAACATTATTTGAAAGCGTACTGAATATGCTTTAAATATATAGCGTGGATCTGTCCTTCACCAACTCTGGTGCAGTTATTGTACTGTGATATACTCGGGTTCAGGCCAATGATGCTGTCAGTGCCTATCAGCACTGCTTGGTATTCTCTAGGCTTGGCACCGGGCCATAAGGCGCACAGACCTGTTCCTTCGTAGGCCAGCGCTCTCTGGTAAGAGCAGATAATCTCCCTTTGATGGGCATTCAGCGGTGACATCCAGGTTTTCAGCCCACTATATGAAGCACCAGTAAACATAAATACATTTTTGTTTAGACAAGCCTACCCAGATAAGTTGAATGGAGATGCCTGTCTTAATCTGCTTTTAGTTCATTGCGGAACATAATTTTCCTGAATGTCTTAAATGCAGGAGGCGACCATTTTGCATGGGGGTTCTATTTGTGTGTGTATATAGCAATACATGAACCAGATGGGCGGGATAAAAATATTATTATTATCATTATTATTATTATTAAGAAGGGGAGCATACAGTGGTACCTCAGGTTACAAACACCTCGGGTTACAAACACTTCGGGTTACAGACTCCGCTAACCTGGAAGTAGTACCTCGGGTTAATAACTTTACCTCAGGATGAGAACAGAAATTGTGCTCCGCCACCGTGGCGGCAGTGGGAGGCCCCATTAGCTAAAGTGGTACCTCAGGTTAAGAATGGTTTCAGGTTAAGAATGGACCTCCAGAACGAATTAAGTTCATAACCAGGGGTGTAGGAAGTGGGTGGGGGGCTGCCCCAGGTGTCATCATGGAGGGGGGGTGACAAATTATCAAGGAACAATTACCGCCCTACTAGGGCAGTTCATAAAAAACCTTTTCTTGAAAATGACTGCTCCAAAGGTCTTATCTTACTACACTAGGGTTTATATAGCTATATATGATATTTCATGCATATCAGTTAATATCTTGACCTTCCATGAAAATAGCTGTTTACTTGGCCGTTTTCCTATGTCGTGAAGCCTGAAATTTCAATTCAGTGGAGCAGGATCAAGATATACACATAATATCTGTACTGCATTGTTTACTGTGACAGCACCTGCACTCTGGAACTCCCCGCCTATTGCAACAAAGCACGTGCCTTTGCTAGACTCTTTTCGGGCGCCTGCTAAAAGCATTCTTCTTTAGGCAAGCATTCCTAGATGCTTAGGAAGTTGAAGTAATTTTAATCTTAATATTTTAGCTTTTGTATGTTTTAAAGCAGGATTGTTAAGTTTTCTTGATTTTACTGCTGTGGTGTTTTTTTTGTTTTTTGTTTTGGTAAACCACTTTGCAGGTTTTTTAAAATAAATTTTATTAAATAAATAAACAATAAATACAAATAAAATAACACAAGCCAAAACACAATCCATCCTGTAGATTTTGCTATCTGTCCATAGTCGCCTACTTGTTAGCAGAGGCCCAGAATCCACATTCCTTTGTAAGAAAATACGTAATAACGTAAAACTATTTTTGCAGGCAAAAAAAAAAAAAGTGGGGGGGGGGGGAGAGTGACAAGAAATTTTCCGCAATGGGCACCACCTGATTTCCTACACCTCTGTTCGTAACCAGAGGTACCACTGTATCAGGAACAAGGGGTGGGTGGAGAGACCAAAGGCACCTCTTATTTGCCCAGAGGTTGCTATAGAGATGGCATTTTGGGGGAGCTGCTGGAAAGGTGGCAGATTTGGCCTTCAGTGTGGCTGTCATTGCCACTGTGGCAATAGTATTCCTTGGAGGCCAGATCTGTTGTCCCTGTGAGTTCTGCCGCCTGAGTCAGTCACCTCACATATTGGTTCAGGAAGTGCCAATTGGGAAGGCTTTAATTAAAACATGAAAGAAATTAATTTCTCTTTTTTCCCTATCTACAGGTTCCCTGACCAACTGAGGTATCCCAGGTAGCAAAGGGAAAGAGGGTCTTTTCAGTGGTGGCACCTTAGCTTTAGATGCCTGCCACTTAGCTCGCTGTCATTTCTTACACCAGGCAAAGGTCTTTTAAAAAATAATAATAAATCCTCAGGCCTTTTGATCTGTTTTGACTTAAAGCTGTCTTTAAGCTCTGTGACTCTTTTATGCTGAGTTTATACTTAATTTTAAACTGTGTTTTTCTCTCTTTCTAACTACCCTCAAAATTTTTTCTTATAAGGCAGCCTAAATACTGCAACAAATAAATAAGCGAGCGAGTGAGGGGTGCAACAATTGAATTAAGGTGAGGAAGTATCAGCCTGGTTGCCTTGGCAATCACAGCACCATTCATCTCAAAAACTGCCCCTTGTCACTTCCTTTCACAAGGGGGGTATGGAAAATTGGTGAAAGTGGGGGTGTTCCATAAAAGGATGAAATGTCTGGGAAATGTGCATCCCCGGTTCAGCTCAGCACCAAAGAGAAAAGTCCTAAGAGTGATTCTCAATACATGGTACCTCCAGTGGGTTTTAAAGGCAGATTTTTCATGAAAAAATGTCATAACAGTGCCCACTAATAAACACGATGAAACATAATCGACAAAGCAGTTTTGGTTCCCTTACTTTTTTCTGTACAATGTGTTATTATTATGTTCAGCATCTCAAGCTTTCTTATTTCATATTCTCCATTGAGTCGGGAGTTGTATGAGATTCAGAGGTCTATAGAAATAGTTTTGATCTACATGAGTTTGCATCCCTCGAGTTTCCCTTTGAGTTTGGAGTCTGAAAGGAAACTCAAAATTCAAAGCAAAAATCAATTCAAGTACAGGGGGGGAATCTACACTTTCCCCATCTTTCTAGCAAGAGCATCTGGTGGCATATTGTCCTATTTTAGCCTCACAGACTTTTTAAAAAAATTGATTAAAAGTATTGTTTTGCTTGTCATTTTGGGTGTTTTGGTGTATGATTATACAATGGTACCTTGGTTTTTGAGCATATCGGAAGCCAAGCATTTCAGTTTTTGAGCACTGAAAACCCTGAAGTAAATGCCGTTTTCAAACACGCCTCGGAAGTCGAACAGCTTCCGCTGCATTTCCCCCCAATTTTCTCCATTGACTTTGGAGACCTTTTGCATCTCGATTGCGTCTTGATTGTTGAACATTTTACATAATGGTTGATATTGTATAAGAATTCTGCAAAACATCCAAGAAGGACTTCAGTTCATCGACAGCTCATGTGCTTTGTATGTATAAAACCCCCAGCTTTAATTCCTGGCTTCTCCAGGTAGCAGAACCAAAACACCTGAAGAACCACAGCTAACATTGGTCATTATGAAGAAGCTTCCTGAGGTGACAATGGGCTCTCCCAAAATTCTGCAGATATGTGCACAAAGCACAGGGAAAGCTTTCCTTCTGAAACTTGTTCGTTTGTTTGTTTTTGCATACAATTTTAGAGCTAAACCAAATTCCAAAACAGAATTGGATTTGGGAACTTGAATAAATTTATGTCCAGTTAATGCTGGGGAAGGGACGGGGGTGGCGCTGTGGGTTAAACCACAGAGCCTAGGACTTGCCGATCAGAAGGTCGGCGGTTCGAACCCCTGCGACGGGGTGAGCTCCCGTTGCTCGGTCCCTGTTCCTGCCAACCTAGCAGTTCGAAAGCACGTCAAAGTGCAAGTAGATAAATAGATACCGCTCCGGCGGGAAGATAAACGGCATTTCCGTGCGCTGCTCTGGCTCTCCAGAAGTGGCTTAGTCATGCTGGCCACATGACCCGGAAGCTGTACGCCGGCTCCCTCGGTCAATAAAGCGAGATGAGTGCCGCAACACCAGAGTTGGCCATGACTGGACCTAATGGTCAAGGGTCCCTTTACCTTTAATGCTGAGGAAGAGAAGAAATAGAAAAACTGCTGACCTCCCATTCCAGGTAATGCATCAATTGGAGTGGGTGGGGGATGCTTTTCCTCTTCCTCTTCCTCTTCCTCTTCCTCTTCATTAATTTGCCTTCCATATATGTATACCAGTGCAGCAAACAAAATATACAGAATATGAATGTTAAAAAACAATACAAAACGGAAAGCTATGGCAGACACCTATCCATCCAGCTGGGAAGGCCTGTTAGACCAAAAATAGGTGGGATTAAATATAGTGCTAAAGATCTCATTCCATCAGTTTAAGGATCTCTCCTCATCCAACCAGGACAGAGAAAGGTTGGGGCGGTGGATCCCCCTGGGTGCCATCCCTGAGGGGGTGCCAAAATGGCACACTGTGGTGCCCCCCTGGGCGGAACCACATGGGGTTGCATCAGCATTAATAGGGATTGCCCCCTAACTGACCCTTAACATGGCCAACCCACATCAACTAAGGAGCCTTCTTAATGATCTTCTAAGCACTACAATCACCCACACCTTTTATTTCAGATCTGCTAGGGCTGATGGTCATCTGATGGTTGTGGCGGGATTGTGGCAACTTTTTAGACTTAACTAATGAGTTCACCCTGAGCAAGGCTGAAGTCCATGAGGTCTGGACTTCAAAAAAGTTAGCCACAGACACAAGAGCAAGTGCATCTGAATGTGGATGGATGTTCTCATCTGTATTTTTTTAAACTTATTTTAAAAATGCAACCAACCAGTTCATAATGTGGATGCAGATCTCTCTCCATAATGATTGCATGACCAAAAGCCTCCCACAGACAAAAAAAAATAATAAAAATTTCAGACTATCTGCTAAAGATGGAAAAGGTACAAACTTAGCATGGATTTCCTAGGCTGCGCATTGCTTGTAGCTTTTTGCCAACGTAGAAAGTTGCCCCTAAGGTTATGATCAGGCTTATATGTTTATTAACTTGCTAGCTGATGGGATTGCCTTTCAAGCCATTTCTAAAGTCCAGTTATACCCATAGAAGTGCTCTAAATGTGTTAGAATGATCTTATTAAGCTTTGCTTCCATGCACACTGTGGCATATAATAATAATATAGCCGACAGCAAGGCAGAAGTCGTGGCTGCACTTTTTGAAATAAATCCTGTACTTGAAAACTGTGAAATTTTTAAAATTTATTAAAAGGATTAGATCCAGAAGGACTATTGTTGCCTTTTTTTAAAAAAAAAAAACTTCTTTACTTTTTCGAAGTCAGCGTCATAATATAATATAGCAGTTTCAATTTTATTAAGATTTGCAGCTGTATTATTGTTAGAGGGTCTGGAGTTATGTGACCCCCGAACCAAGGAGATAAGTAACTATACAACCTTTAGAAGACATCTGAAGGCAGCCCTACATATAGGAAAGGTGTGGTTTTTTAAAAAAAATTTAATAGTTAATTATGATTTTATATATGTTGCAAGCCTCCCAGAGTGGCTGCGGCAATCAGATGGGCAGGGAATAACAACAACAACAACAACAACAACAACAACAACAACAACAATGGAATAAGGTAAAGGTAAAGGTACCCCTGCCCATACGGGCCAGTCGTGTCCGACTCTAGGGTGGTGCGCCCATCTTACTTAAGAGGCCGGGGGCCAGCGCTGTCCGGAGACACTTCCGGGTCACGTGGCCAGCGTGACGAAGCTGCTCTGACGAGCCTGCACCAGCGCAGCACAAGGAAACGCCATTTACCTTCCCACTATAAAGCGGTCCCTATTTATCTACTTGCACTTAATGGTGCTTTCGAACTGCTAGGTTGGCAGGAGCTGGGACCGAACGACAGGAGCTCACCCTGCTGCGGGGATTCGAACCGCCAACCTTATGATCAGCAAGTCCTAGCACTGAGGTTTTACCCACAGCGCCACCCACGTCCCCAATAATGGAATAGGGTGTACCTATTTTCATCAGAGAAATGTTGGAGGGTGTGCAATACCACCACTACCACCAGCAACCAATACACTGCAAACTTTCCAGTTACCCCTGTCTGGGGTGGAGAGTACCTTGCACTTGAAAATATCTTCTGTTCTTTCCAAACATACCACATGATCATCAATATGTGTTATTTTCCGAAAGGTATGCAAATGCTCGATGGCAGCTCAAGTAATCATAAGAACACTCATTACTTAATTTGCAGCCAACCTTTGTGTCAAAATCAATATGGCTGGGCCACCTAGTTTAATGGATATCTAAGCTGAGAGATCACTCTTCGCTTAAAAAGAAAAAAAGGAATTTCCGATAAAAGAAAAGCCCAGCCTTTCCCCCAGATGAACATAAATATAAAACAAAAAAGCTCTGGAATAGAAAGGCCATGGGCTGCGTTTTGCACTGGATAGGTTCTGGTTGAATGAGATCTGGGATTTGTGCCAAATTAATTGGCGGGGGGAGTCCTTTTCTTCGTCTCCAATAGCCACAATGTTCATTATTAAGAAAAGCATATGAACTGCAGGATTTGATTTTAATAACACCAATGTCTTCATTAATCTGTACTACCATTTAGCCTCATTATGGAGAAAACGCTGAGTTAATGCAGCACCTATTATTGTTGGATTTTCCCTGGGGGAGGGAATGGGTGGGGGAGAGAGAATCTCCCCCCCTCGCGTCCCCTCCCTCTTCTTTTATAATTCATTCAAGGGCTATCAGGTGTGTGTGTCATATTTTTTAAACAGGCTGGCTGCTATCAAAAGGCTTGGGTCTATTATAGAAATGTGCGAAGAAATTTGTGGTTCCAGGGCGGATGAAACAAGGGGGAAGCAAACAGGGCTTGAACTGAACACCATCTTTATTTCGGTTTGTGTGTTTGTGATGCTTGTCATGTCAAGCATCCTTGTGCCATCACCTGCAAGTGAGCTGATCTTTCCTCCCAGGCCTTTTGCTACGGCTCCTTCTCAATCAAGAGTCCCACCCCCACCCTGATAGTCGCTGCCCGGTTTTGTATCTGCCCAGCAAATAGCGCGCCTTTTGTCCCTGCACAAGTTCCTAAACAAACTTAATCTCTCTAACACGGTGACAGATGACATTTAGATGTCCTTGTCCCCCTTAAAATGAGTTTTATTGACAATCAGGGAACAAAAAGAAGGCCCCCATAGAAGGACCAATGTTTTATAGGGCCTGCTAAACAACATCTTCGTTTCTCGGTGCAGAGGGTGTGGAGAGAAAGCCTGAAGTTGCCCCCTCTTTTCCCCATTTCCCCCTGCTTTGCAATATCACCATGACAACAGATATAGAAATCACTTAGTGACTCCTGGAAAGAAAACACACTGACACAGTCCCCCTTGTATGGCGAATCAAACTAAAGCCTTCATTCAAATGGCTATTGAGCTTGGGCATTCATGTAGAGGATGGGTGGATTTTACACAGGTAACAACAACAGAAAGGCCGGCCTGAACTCCAGCCACAGCATATGGTAAAGTCTCTGCTTAATTAATGCATCCTCAATAGAATTTATCCATTTAAAATTTGTTTTCTTTTACTTGAAACATCATTAATGTAAAGGGCAACATTAATCAACATCTTGCAACTTAAAGGGCATTAAAGAGCGGATCTTTTCTTTTCTCTTCTCTCTCTCTCTCTCTCTCTCTCTCTCTCTCTCTCTCTCTTTCCCTTATGCAACAGAATCTTTCAAGTAGTTAAGCAAACAGCATATGATTTCAGGCACATTCGAAAGGTCCTTAATCATAAGGCACATCTGAAGAGGCCTCTACCGGCCAGGCTTGCTAGCTGCAGCAAAGTTCTCTTCTTAATTGATTTGGGCTGGAAATGCTAAGAGAGAGAAACGCTTGCAAGTTTTTGTTGTAAACTTGAACACAGAATGGAGGGCCAATAAAAAATATGGTGCAAAGCATATAAATATTTTTTGCTTCCCTTTCTCTTTCTCTTTCTCTCTCTTTTAAAAAAGCTACCATGGATGTTAGCATTTTCCTTTTTAATATGTATAAAAAATATAAAGGGTAGAAAAGTAGTAGATTAGGATATGTACATATGACATTTAGCATTATTTTACTGTTATGTGGCTTACATTAGCAGCAAATGCTGTGAGTTTGTGTTTGCTTGTTTGTGTGTCTATGTGTAGGGCTCCTTCTAACTCTGGACTTAATACACTACTCAGGAAAACTTTTCCTGTAAGCAGCAGTTTTCATAAGCTTTGCTGTGTTAGTCTGTTGCGCCAAAAATAAGGTCACAAGGCTGATTTATTTTTATTTTTTGCTATATGACAATATAGTTATTTCCCACTGCTAGATTTTTTTAATTAAAAAAATACCAAAGCTTGAAATATGAAATCCATAACACACACACACACACACACACACATATCTAGTGGAACCCTGCTTCCAGTTTGTTTTATCTGCAGCAGAACAAAGAAAACTAAGTGACTTCAAAATAAGTAGCCTTTGACACAACAAATAATATAGGTAACTGTGTTCCCTGTATAACTGAAATACTGTAGCCATTTGCCCTTAGCTTCCTATTAAGCTTTCCCTCCCTGCTGCATAATTTTGATCTAAACTGAAATTTCACTTCCTTGATATTCTTCAGTTCTGTTCCAAAATGATTCTGTGTACAAATACCGATGAACTGAATGTAAATATGGGCCACCAAAAAGTTGTCAGTATTTAGAAATGGTGTAAGAATTTAGAAACCAACCTATCTGCTCCCTCACAAGCTTTTATCCCTTTCCTTTTCTTTCTTGACATTGTGCAACCCAGACATTATACATGCTGTTTTGCAGCATGTGATTTTATTTTTTTTTAAAAAAATAAAAAATAAACAACAGATATATATCATTGCAAAGTTCAAATTGAGACTAAAACTAAAGAGCTACTGAAAAAGTTGAAGTTATACCCCCAAAAAAGTTTTTTAAAAAAAGTTTTCAGAAAATTACTATTTTGAGTACAGGACTAAATTTACCAATTCTGTCACCACCACCCCCAACTACACATCCTCTCTTTTACAAATTATTTTATAAGATGAGAAGTCTTTTACTTTAATTATATCTGGCTGTGTCATAGTCATAGTTGATGTACTGGCTTTGCATCTTTGTTTATATAAATTGTCATCCCATTTTATCCTTGATTACCTTAATGATTGTCACCTCTTTCAAGGTCCACAGAGATGTAGGTGGAGATTGAACATACAGGAATGACTTAGCTTAATATTAGGCTGCTGGAATATCCTTAATATGTTTTAATAAAATTGCCACCTGGCAGTCGCAACAGTGACACCTTCTGGGGAAAGCAGGAAGTAGGAAAATATGTTTTCAAAAACAGCGGAAGCCTGCTACACCTATTTTATTTTTAAGTTGCAAAACAAGCAAAGGGACTTCAAAATAAGTTTTTCCCTGAAGCTAAATAATACACATGCTAGGCATAGCCTTCCATTTGGAAAGAGAGTTTTGCCTCTCACTGTGTTTGTGCCAAGTGAAGAAAGTTGCAAAACAGCTTTAAATATATAATTTTTTTTCTCCCAAAGTGAAACAGTTAATCATATGTATGGAAACCATACTTGTTGACATACAACTTGATGTTGCCTGTCACCAAATGAAAAAATGGCCGAAAATGTCAGGAAAAATAGATCAGTTATGTATACACATATATAAGATATGATATGCACAAATAGTTTGCATTTTTAGGTGGTTTGGAACCCACTGAAATGTTATCAGTTCAACGTGAACACAGAGACAGAGAGTAGATATTTCTGTACCTTTCAATCCTTTGGTTCCAACAGTGGAAATGATGTAGCAATGTTTTTAGTTAAATTTCTTACTGGGAATTGATGTAGTTAACCAAATCAATGAAAAGTATTTCGAATTATGGCAGCATGAGGAGATGAAATGGCACTGTCTCTTTACCAAAATAACACAGGCAACCACTGCTTTGCAAAATACCTGCACTTTTTGGTCCAAGAATGTGTGCCAATTTCTTCTTATAACCATGCTACCAGTTAAAAGAACTAATGGATAAATTCACTAATTTGCTCATGAATAATTTCAAGCCAAGTAGAAAGAAGCCAATTCTCTCTCTCTCTCTCTCTCTCTCTCTATATATATATATATGACATAGAGAGAGAGAGAGAGAGAATCAACATATATATAATCTGTCAATACATGATTAAATATTGTGTGAAGATTTTAGAAATTCACAAATCTTGTCCTTTTCGCTCATGTTGAGAATGGGCCAAACAAGGAAGGATCAGTAGTGCATTTTGATAAAGAGACTGAGTATGGAGGAAGCAGAACAGTCAGAGGGAGCAAATATTAAGAACTATTAAAATAAAATAGAAAAGCTCCTGGGACTAAGGATGGTCACCTGGTATAGATCTTCACCATTTGCTGAAGACTGGTGTCCATCTCTCCTGTGTTTCTGCATCTTTGTCATAGCCACTGAAATTGCTATAAATTGCACTCCTCTGCATGTTTACTCCAAAGAGCATCAATGAAGCGTAAATGTCTGTTGCCTTAATCTGGAGAGCAAAGTATTCTTTAAAAGTGAAGCAATTTAAAGACTCTGCTGAAAATATATACAAATCACAGAATATGTGGAACGGTGAAACAGTTTCCTTGGCAGAGATACAATTGAAGTTTTTTGTTTGTGTTTTTTGTAACAGAAACAATATTCCTTGAAAAAGAAAGGAGGTTTCATTTTGGAATGCAGACGAACGTTATGGGGGTTATGTCACGAATACGTGTATGTTAATTTCTAATTTCATAAGATTCGACGTAAAACAACATTTTACATTATTGCGCAGTGTACAACTATGATCAAATTTCCATTTAAATACCTAGGGGATGGCTTTGCATAGTACTGAAAACACAAAATTATTTATGTCACAGATATCTAACAAGTGATCTCAGACATGTCCAGTATCTGTCAGACTGGAAACTGTGTACAATATCCCAGGAGGAACTGACCAAAGAATGATTTAGAGACATGTACTGTAGCTGTGGTGATGTTGCCCAAATTTGTGTAGTGATAGCAGCTATGCCATGTGTTTATTATTATTAATAATAATACTAATTATAAAAATATATTTAAATAACCGGGAGTTACATTTCCACCAAGAGAAAGTTTATTTGAGGGGTTTGAAGGCATCTAAATTATATTTCAAGAAATGTTGCTGGAAATGATGTAAAACACGTCGGCCAAAAAATGAAAGCCGTGATAAAGTTAAGTTTGGATGGATTCATAGGTGGATGGAAGTACCACACACACACACACATACGTACACACACACACACACACACACACACACACACACTTTATCATATATGTATATGTTTCCTTGCTTTTAGAAAATGATGAAATTTTAAAAAACAGGGGGGGAGGAGATAATGAATAAATTTTAAAAAATTATTCTTTGGCCACTAAACTTACTAAATTTGCAAGATGAATTTAGCAACCGAGGAGCTACAGTTTAGTTAAAAGGGTAAATACTGAAAGACTCCTTACAGCTTGTGCTGTTGAATTGGTGATACAGCAAGTTGTGCCATAGATAAATTAGACAGAAGAGCAGAAAGAGGTAGAGAGAAGCAGGGAAAAAAAAACAGAGTTCTGGAAATGACAGTATTGCTCAATGCTGCTTAAAAGTTTAATGTATGAATTGTAGGATATTGAGCTCTGCATATCCTAATTAATATTTTCCCCCACTGGCAATAGCCATACTTGAAATACTGCTTGTTATGCCCTTTCTACAATGTGGTTAGACAGTCCTGCCAATATGTTTTGGTGGTGATCACTGACTATTTATATTTTCCATTTACAAGGGCAGGGAAAATACGGTGGCGGGGACGGGAAATGAATTTGGTTAACTGGGGAAACTAAGGTGTACTCCTTTTAATGTTATCTATCTATCTATCTATCTATCTATCTATCTATCTATCTATCTACCATCTATCTATCTAGATTATATATCATTCTCACTAAGAATCTAGTTTCATTGTATCTCAGCTGATTAATTGTAAACAACACAAAAAATGTAACTAGAGAGAGGCAGTGGGTATTGATTTACCAATAAGTACAGTTTCAAGACCAGTTCTACCAATTTCAATGAAAAAAAAATCATATTTTTTGTTGTCTTTTTTGAAACAACATTCTTGATTTCATATACCAACATTCCCATTTCTGGAGTGTAACTGGCACAGCGTCAGGGCCAGGAGCTGACAGAACTCTAGCTGCTGATAAGCTAAATCTTTGGCTGGGCTGTACTACTCTGGATTTTCAATATGGATTTTACACAACTGAATGCTTTGCTGTGCAATTATTATTGTTATTTTTCTAGTTAGATAACTAGATGGCATAGAGAAGGGCTTTTAGCCTAGCGCATTCCTCCCTGACGTGTAACTTTCTGAATCCCAGCCCCACTTCTGTGGAAGAGCTTTTGGTCACCTGCAGTCTTGAGTGGTATTGCCCAAATTCAGGTTTGCCACCTCAGTGAGAACGAGGCCAGAGAGGTGGTATCAAAAGCTAAGGCGATGGTTGCTGTGTGCCCTACTTTATAGAGGACCGTTATAGATGGTTAGTTCTCTGTTTAAGGAGTTCCTCTGTTTGAGGAGCGGCCCTGTGTCCACGTCTAGTTTAAAACCAAAGAATCATAAAAAGGAGAACAAGAATCCTTGATGTGTCCCATCAACAGTTACCAGCTGCTTAGCAGTTTGACCAGGCACACATACCACCTGGTCCCAGTCTCTCAGGCTATGGTGAGACATGCTATATTTCTATTTAAATTATAATCACTATTTCTAAAGTTCTATTTTTTTAGCATGTATTAATTTTTGAAAAAAATCTGCGTTCTCTCTCACCCCTCTCTCTTTCTCTTTTTGGCAATGAATTTCCTCATTTGAGGGGATGCGTAAGTGGTCCATCAAAAGCCCACAGAACCCAATCAAAGCATTATAGTCAAACTCAAGGCTGGGCACCTGACAAGACGCCAGGAGAAAAACCTTACTTACCCGAATGGTTATTATCAAGAAAAAGACAGATTTAAATGAATAGCAATTCACGACACAAACACAGATTCTTTTGCCCTTGGCCACCGACGGTGATGTGGTCTACCAAGTTTTATTCCATCACGGAAATTTTAAAGGTGACGTTTCACCTTTCATTTTAGTGTGCAATAGGCTGAGGGCATGCATGCAGCATAAAATACGAATGTCTGTACCAGTTCATTTTTAAATACTGAAACATGCTAGAAAGCAGATAACCCTAGTTCTTGTCACATTTTGGCATGGGCAGTTATTCCCACACTCCAAATAGCACAAGTGTGCCTGCATAAATGTATATGAAAACTTAACATTGAAAATGGCCATTTATTATTACTATCATTAAATTTATAACTGGACCTTCCTCCCACAGGATTTATTATCATTCATGTCATGAAATGAAGCAGTTTGTTGGTAAATGCAGGCTTTAATATAGTCATTGTAGAATATGGTGCATATGTAATCCACAAACCAGAGGTCTCAGTTACTTTATTTGCTATTATATTAATCAGATGTGTGTGAGACCTTGAACCATGTTTACATTGTTTTGGCCATTCTAATTGTGATCCCAAACAATGGACTTAAAAATGACCTTTTTCTCTTTTGCAAGTTTTTTAAAAGTAAGAATTGCCCCGGTTCCCATTTTTAAAAGGGGAAGGGAACAGATGTCTACAACTGTTTTTAGATGTACTATGGCAACAGATAATACTGTAAGCATTGCAAAGGGGTGTTTCCAGAATAGCTCACATTGTCTTACCAACTGCACCCAATTCAAACACCCCGTTTGTTTGTTTGTTTGTTTGTTTGTTTGTTTGTTTGTTTGCTTGCTTGCTTGCTTGCTTGTTTAAACAACATTTAGGCCACCCTTTAGAAAAGCTATCTGGGTGTATACCCAGCACAGTAAAACATTAATATAAGTTATGACCAAAAATATGCAACCTGTGGCCATCTAGATGTTGCTGGACTCAAACTCCCATCATCCTGAGCCAGAAATTGTGGGAGTTGGAGTCCAACAACATGTAGAAGGCCACAAGTTCCCCATGCCTGATTTAGACAGACAACAGAGCAGAAAGACAACATAAAACAAAAACATGAACCAGCCAAGCAAATAAAATTGCCACATAATCAATATTACATGTTTAAAGCCAGGGTGAATAGAAATGCCTTTGCTGGGTGTTGGAATAACATTGTAGTTTGTGCTCAGTGGGTATTGTGTAACCAGGGTGTCTCAATGAACCTAAGAAACTGCCTTAGACCAAGACAAGCTAGTAATCAGGGGTCAGCAAACCTTTTCAGCAGGGGGCCAGTCCACTGTCCCTCAGACCTTGTGGAGGGCCAGACTATATTTTGAGGGGGGAAATGAACAAATTCCTACGCCCCACAAATAACCCAGAGATGCATATTAAATAAAAGCACACATTCTACTCATGTAAAAACACCAGGCAGGCCCCACAAATAACCCAGAGATGAATTTTAAATAAAAGCACACATTCTGCTCATGTAAAAATACGCTGATTCCTGGACCATCCGCAGGCCAGAGTTAGAAGGCGATTGGGCCGGATTGGGCCTTAGTTTGCCTACCCATGAGCTAGTTGGTCGAGCGAGTTTCTTATTGTCTGCATTGAAGGACAGCAACTTCCTGTAGTTTCAGGTAGGAGTCTCTCTCAGCCCTACCTGGAGATGCTAGGGATTTAACTTAGGATCTTTTACACGCAAAGTATGAGCTCAGTCACTGAGTTCTGCCATTTCCCAAGCTACAGTCCATCCTCAAGCTGAAAAGACCCTCTTTCCAGTTGCCACCCATCTAACTGACCACCCCAATGATAAATGCAGCATTTGAGTGGGCTTATGCATTGCCTGCCTAAAAGAGATTGCAAGTCCCCTGCATGCGGAATTCTTTTGCTATTTCATTTCTGGAAGGGACCGTATTTATTGATTTATGTATGTAGATTTACCACCTGCCCTATCCTGTGGACTTAGACACCTCTGGTGCAGAAATGATAAACAATATGTTTGCATATTGTATTAAGTAGGAGGTTGAGAAAACCAGCAGTTATTTCCACCAAATTCCCAAGGGATGCAATGCTCTTCTATCACACGGCTTTCACATATTTTTACTGAAATGTCTGGAAGTTCTTAGAGAACCATGCTGAAAGGCTATGAGTATGTCTGGAATTCTTGTCCTTAGCTGAATCTCCCTGCTCAGGAATATGGAATGTCATGTTAGTGTCAATTTAGTTTATTCCACAAAATACTGGCAAAAATGTGTGGGCTTTAACAAACGAATCTATGGATGATTAAATCTACCTAGTGGGACCTACAACAAAATGTTGCAGTGTTGAGTGCACCTATTCATGACCTCAGCTGGTCAGCCATGTCCAATCAGCACTTTCCCTGGGCTAATATGTCCAGCCGGCATTCCCCCGCCCCCATTTTCTTCCTCGCCAACAACACTCAACCAGCCTTGAATGTTAGCATGTTCGGTAATCATTTGTCTGTTGTTTTGTGTGTGTTTATGGAGCTGATTCCTTGCAGGGGTCTCTTCTATATATATATATATTCTATCCAAAAAATAGAAGCAAACCTGTGGATTCCCCCCAGCCTGTGGATATCTCTTTGTTGGGCACAGATGGTGCCATTTTGGTTTCACAATGATCCACACTTGGAGAACATTATTCATATGTTACTATTCCAGCATTGTTGGAATATATGGATTACAAGCAACAAATGTGCAGTTTTACGTGGACTTCTTTAATGGAAATCCATTAAAAGAGTATAATTGTCACTAATTAATAATAATAATAATAATAAAGCCCACTGAAGAATCATAGCACTGATTTTTCTCAACAGAGGCTAGTTCAATCTGAGTGGCCTCTGGGAAATAATTTGAAATATATATTGGGTTAGATCCAAAGGCAAGGGTTAGATTCAAAAGTGCCCTTCCACTTATGAGAGGAATGTTCCATTCATTGAAGGCACCTCTCTGTCAGCAGAAGAACATCTGTGGATTCAATCTTCTCCTCTTCGTGCAATCCATCAGAGTATATTAAAATATTAGCCCTTCGTGTTTTGCATATATTTAAATATATGTGATTTACAGACTAAACACTGACCACCGTCTACTGCACAGGTACACGTGTCATGTAAATGCCGTGGAAATAAGTGCAGCTGAAATGTACTGTGAGCGCTGGTCTGTGTTGTGGCAAACTAGTGCCTGAGTGTAGTACCTGGGAAATATTGGCTGGCTTCACACACACAAAAAGCAAATGTGTTCTTTTAAAGCAAAACCAAAAGGTAGGTCTCTTGGCTTTTTTTCACCCCTGGATTTTTTATTTTTTTACTATTGAGTAATAAGAGGCTTTCAGTAATCTAAGCAAAACCTATAGGAGGCTGTGGTCCATACAGTGGCCACAGCTAAAAGCATAACCATAAAGAAAATATCCAACAGCGACTAAGCAATATTATAAGAGAGATTGCATGCTGGTGTTCCTGTTTAAGAATCCAAGCAATGTAGATCTGGAAACACAATCTGTTATTCTTGTATTATTATTTTTTTAATTCTTTCCAATAGTTCACTCAGTGACTTTGAGTTCACTGATTGGGCTTAGATGCTAGAAAAGCCATTCCGTTGAATGATCCCAAATGATTATTATTTCTGCTTATGTCCAAATGAATAAACCCCAAATGGCATTTAAATATATCATTTAATTGGCGCCAGTGGCAACAGTTCTATAAAACGTGTTCCATGTCTTCTCTTTTTGTTAGATGGGAGTCCAGATTTGGAGTCAACACATTTCGAATCCTGCAAAGTGCATTTCTTATTGAAAGCAGCCACCTAGACATATAGGAATATGAAATGTCGAATAAAAGAGAGCATTCTTTTCCTGCCCCCTTTTTTTAAAAAAAGAAAATTTTATTTCAAAAAGATTTTGCAGCAGCAGCATGAGTCATCTAATTAATGGAATTTAGTTCAATGTAACAGGAACAGTGCACAATGATGGCAGTGGAAATGTTGTTTATAGGACATATGGAAAATTGCAATAACCTGGGGATAATGTGTTTCCGGTTAGCCACATAACATCTGCTTAAAAGGTGAAAGGTCAAAGTAGATGACTGTGTAAACTGTTCTGTAGATAATATTTTCAGAACATTTCATATTTCAAAATGTTACAGCATAAAATTCTATACTCATGTATTTTTTCCTTGCTGCCACTGATGCCACTGGTCTTTTGCTTGATACAATGTTTTGTCATCTTCCTATTAACTTTTCTGTTGACTTGTTAAGTGAAATTTAGGCTGCACTCGCGCGCAACAGGGAGCAAGTTCCATGGTTACTTACTTCTGAGTAGATACATTTAAGGTGGTAGTTAATTGGCACAAATTCCATATCAAATCTTCATGGTTTTATTTGCTTTTCAGGGTTGTTGTTTCTTTAGGACATTTTATTTGATGTCCTAATAAATATTTTTAAATAAAGAATTGTTTTCAGAAAAGGAATTAAGTTGGAGCACTCCAGAACAAATGTTCACTATGAGGCAAGCTGCCTAAATATTGGACTTCAACACAAATGGTTTAAAAAAAAAACTTGATAAAAATATTAATAAGAATGAATAAGGATAATGAACTTTTAACCCTTTCAAATGCATGCATGTGTACAGAAGGCCCAACATGCATTTAGACAGATATTATTTTCCCTTTAAAACAGAACAACTGAAAGTAGAGAAGTCTAGTTAGCTGCACATCCTGCATTCTCAAGGAGAACTGTCCAAAATGTGTTAGGGTTTGCTTATAATGATGTTATATGATATCGTGGTTGCTATACCTGCATATGTGGAGAATTTAATATTGATTTACTGTACCTTTTTGCCTATCCTTGAGCAGCATAGATAGCCATTACAGCTGTTGGTGGTATCTATTTTGTCTTTTCGTAATTGTCATTTCTCGTTCTACTTAAGATTAAAATATGAAAATTGCATCACGTGGACACAAGCAGTGCATTAGCCAGGTTATCAGCAGTTTTGTGCCTCAGCCATCATTATTCCTGTTCACTCCCATGTTACATATGAAACCTGCATACCGTATTAGAAACTTTCTTTCTTTCTATTTTAGTTAGACCACAACACTATGAGCACCCTTTATATAAAGTTCTTCCACAGATGAATCATTCTCTTCCCCCCTTGCTTTTTATAGCCAGCACCTGTACAGTTTTATTCATATTTTGGAATAGTTTTATCTGAGGCTGGATCAACTTTAAAGTCGATCCAACTTTTTTTTTTTTAAAAAAAGTAATTCAATATCTGCTTAGCTCACTGACATTTGCATTAGGAATAAGGTGATATATTCATACAACTTGGATGTTGTCCAGCCATTTCTAAAGAGGTATAAATCTGAAAGGTGTAGGGCTCATTCCTATTGGTCAGAAATCATATGCATCTATTATTCAGGCAAACATTTCCTGAGTATGCAGGAAGTGGCAGCGCATATGCTTTTTGAACTGTTCATCTTCATTCATTTATTGCTACCAGGAAGCCAGTCAACAAGGCAAAAAGAAGTCCTGGTCAAGGGTCGATATTCCTGCTCTTTCTTTACAATCTGTTCATGCACAACATACAGCTGAGAAAACAGAGAATAAACACTGCATGGGAACATCCTTGAAAGCAATCTTTCTTATCTCCCAGACAGCACTCTTTCGTTTGTCATAGAAATTAATACATATGTGTTTTTTAAAAAAATGAAAGAAATGGAGGAAGACTTCTTGTTTTGACTAGTGTTCCATCATTTGCTTACAGACTATATTTGGATAATTTATGAACAATTACAGTCTAGCAACCAATGGTAGCACACATTTTTTCCCTTATGAAAGTTGAGAGGGTTTTGTTGTTGTTGCAATCTAGCTAATAAAAAGCTTCTCTTTCCCCCCTTTTCTTTCTTCCTTTCCCTCTCTCTTCCTCCCTCCCTCGCTCTTTCTCTTTTTACACAACAGAATTTTTGACAGGGTTGACTCCAGACGCCTTTCCAGCTGGGGCCTGGGGCCTGGGTGAACCTTCAAAATTTTCCCATTTGAGCCGCATCAAAGTGAAGGAAATTCAAGGATCACTAACGTCTCAGATGGTAGCACTTGCCCTAACAACCAAGGTTCAGGAATTCTTTGGAGCAGGCTGAGGTCATTTTTCTCCCCTTTTCTCCTAATGCTTTTCTCTATTAATCAGAGCTCACCGCTCAGATTGGTCTTCAACTTCCTCCCAATCCTTGCTAAGCCTGTCATTTCTAGCTATTATTTACTTTAATGGACTTTGGCTGATCCCTTATGAAGCTTTGGATCTGAGAATAATACGGCTGGAGAGTAACGGGCGCAGGCCCTGGGTGTGGGTTTGCCTGCAGATTAACCATGGCAGATGGGCTTTATTGCTGCTTCCTGTGTGCCGAGTGTTGATTGAGAGGGTATAATGAGAGAGGTGGTGTCAACACAATGGCTTCAGCCACTTCATTGCACCTTGCGTCTAAACAACCCTTTTTTCCTAAATCTTTGGGTTGTGAAATTTTAGGAAGTCAGAGCACAAGAACAAGCACAAAAACAACTGTAAATAACCATGAATGTTAATCCAATGCTAATTGGTCCCTTCTTTCATTATAGGTACATTTTGCTCAGTGTTGTTGTTTTTTTGGTTGTTGTTTTTTAACCCAAGGAAATTAATGATATGGACAGTTATACATAATTGGACTTTTATATCAGCTTAAATGCTAATGCAGCCATGTAGCAAACTTAATTATTATTATCTCATTAATTTCCAGGATAAATGTTTCTTAGAAAAGCTTACCTCCCAATCATCTCGTTATGTTCTACATGTTTTTGATACCTAGGGGATTTATTTTTGAGGGGGTGGTGGTGGAATCAATTATCTGTTGTGCAGAGGATATTTCTTTTTTTAAAAAAAATGACAGCAAGAGAACTGCTTAATTTTTGGTGCAACTCGTCACAATATTCTCCGGTTTGTAAAGACAAGAAGCGAAATGCAGTAGTTTTAAAAGCACAGTCATAAAATATATATCATGTATTTGGTGGCTAGTCTCAAAATACCTTTTTACAGAATCCTTACTTTAAAGATTTCACTTAATTCCTCCTTTTCATTGATGGATTAAAATCACAACTATTGATTCCTTTATTCCTTTGGGGGCATTACCCATCTGTCTTATCTCTTTCATCCCAGCACCCCTTGGTCTGAGAGAAGTGTTGTACAAATGAACTGAGGAAAATCTGGAGAAGATTCTAGGTCAAGTTTGTGTACAAGAGTTGAAATTTTTAGTGACAGTCTTCCCTTACCGCCAAGCAAAAGTTTCCACACAGCGTTGCGCAAGCGAGCCCAATTATCCTCCTCCTTTGAAAACCATTATCAAGTTTTTCAAAACTTCTTTCATTTTGCTGTTGTCATTCAATGAAAAGGAAACTAACCACCATGGCAAGAAAACTCAGCTGCCTAGCAACCAAGGGCCACGTTTTAATTCTGACTTGCTTCTGGTCTTGACTAATAGAAAGTGACTATGTTAAGCCAGTCAGAGGAGTTGTTTGTCACTTCTGAAATGCAAACAAAACAATACTGTTTTCTAAAGTACCAGGCATGATTGATGTAAAGATTTACAGTAACATCATTCATTTCCCCTTGTGTTTTAGTGGGATAGTGGTCATATCCTTGCATGCTTTATTAAATGCATTATAAGAGCAAATAAACATGGCACTTTTCATCCCTTAATCACCAAAAACAATTTTTTTTTGGGGGGGACGACTTTATTCTGCTTGTGGATTGTAATTGATGCATTCAATATATCATTGTCACACCAGTATGTAATTCAATAATATAATATGGCATCCACAAATAAACAATGCAGAGAGGGCACAGCAGATTAAAACAGCAAAGAAAAGGAGGGAAATAAGTGAAGCTGTTATGAGTAAGATGTCAACCTGGGCCAAATTTTCCCACACTTGGGTAATTGTATACCTCTGAGATAAAAGAGTGAGATGGACTGGGGGATGGGGGTTAAAGCAGAAAACCTCTCAAGAACTGTAATTGCAAAAAGAAAACACAACCAACCCCCCCCCCAAAAAACTAAAAAAACCTAAAAAACCTAAAAAACCCACAACCCTCTGCCAATAGAAATCAAAACCACCTTGCCTGTTGCAATGTAAGAGCAACTACTGCTGTAGATAATTGTGATTATAACTTCATGTGCACCGAGTTTTCAAAAAATATCACAAGTAACATTGGTGCTAATCTGATGTATGACTTAACGAGATAGGCAAAGCTGTTTGAAAGTTAGCTAGTTACAGAATAAAAGGAAGGATATTTGATGTTTTAGGAGCATAGGAAATGTCTTGATGGATCAAGCCAAAGGTCTATCTCAGTCCCTCCAAGTGTCCCTATTTTCCGGGGGCAGTCCCAGATTTACAGAAGCCGTCCAGGATGTCCCTGTTTTCCCCAGAGAAATATTGGAGGGTATGGAGTTATCCGACCCCCCGAGTCATCTGAAGGCAGCCCTGTATAGGGAAGCTTTTAAATGTTTATTATGTTATTATATATGTTGGAAGCTGCCCAGAGTGGCTGGGGCAACCCAGTCAGATGGGTGGGATACAATTATTATTATTATTATTATTATTATTATTATTATTATTATTATTATTATTGAATAGGATGTCCCTGTTTTCATTGGAGAAATGTTGGAGGCTATCTTATTTCCCACAGTGGCCAACCAGATGCCTCAGGGAAGCCCAGGAACAGGAAATGACAGTGATTGCCCTCTTCAGTTGTTGCTCTCCAGCAACTAGCATTCAGGGGCATTATGACATTCTCAAACTTTTCCAACTCCATTTTGTTGAAGTACTGCCTTTCTGGATCAGCCTGCAACCCATATCTCACCATCCTTTTACCCCAGCAATCCATGTCAAGTTTGGGAACACCCCAAGCAAGTGAAGAAGTGGAGACTGTTCCCTGTTCTCAACAAATAGATCCACAGGGTTAAGCGGAAGGCCATGGTATGTCTCTTACACACATTGTATGCATCATATATAGAGTTCAATGCATGAATGAGAAGTAAGGAAAATAATGTTTTCAGCTATTTTTAATTTTGTATTTTTAAATTGCTGTAACCTACCCTGGAACCTTATGATGAAGGGCAGGTAAGAAATATTAGTAGTAGTAGTAGTAGTCGTAGTCTAGCAGCCACATATTTCAGAAAGTATTCTACCAACATAAACATTTCTATTAAAGGCAAAATTCATTTTGTTTTATTTATTTATAATACAAGGTCTTCTTTTATTTCTGCACTTTTCAATTTGCTGGTTTTAAAAAAGTTGGAATGCTGTTTTATTATCCGTATTACATTTTATACACCACTTGGATGCAGAAAAAGAGCAGTTTATAAATTCTGAAATTAAGAACAATAAATAAATATTGATACAATGATAGGTTGGACACAACTGGTTGCTTCCAGTGTTAGTCCTACTTAGAGCAGATATATTGGAATTAATGCCGATGAGTAACTTAGGTCCATTAATTTGAATGGGTCTACTCTGAGTATAACTTAGTCTGATATAACACTGAATCTTGTAAATACAAATTACATCAACTACAGTGCCATACTATACTTTTGTTCCAGGATAGTGATGAATGCAGTAGGACGAATGGATTGTGCTTCCTGGAACACTGGTGGATCCTTCTTCTTTCTTCCCCCTCTCACATTTGTATCCTGCATATCATGGAAAAAAATAGATTGAAGATCATGTGGAATTATTCCATATTTTCCTCAGAGCAACCTTGTCTGTGTGTAGGGGCAGATTGCATATATTAGTAAAAAATAGCACACAAAAATGCATTATATTAAGTAAAATATAAATATCAGGGAAATTAGCCTTGCAAAAATGTGTGTACTGTGGTACCTCGGGTTACATATGCTTCAGGTTACATACGCTTCAGGTTACAGACTCCGCTAACCCAGAAATAGTGCTTCAGGTTAAGAACTTTGCTTCAGGAATGAGAACAGAAATCGTGCTCCGGCAGCGATGCAGCAGCAGGAGGCTCCATTAGCTAAAGTGGTGCTTCAGGTTAAGAACAGTTTCAGGTTAAGAACGGACCTCTGGAACGAATTAAGTACTTAACCTGAGGTACCACTGTATTGGGCAAGACAGCAGACAAAAATATTAAAAGAAATTTGCACAAAAATTGTGAATTTCCATGAGTACTACACACACACACACAAACAGAATCCGCATATTAATGTGGAACTGTGGAGAAGAGAAATTAAGACTGAAGAAACGAGAAACTGAGAGAAACCGTAATTGACATATTCACCCATCCCTGCCTAATAGATGGGCATCAATATTAGTCTCCAGAAAAAGCAACAACAAGCTTTCATGGACTAGAATCCACTTCATCAGGCCATAAAATAGGTTTTATGGTTGAGCAAGGGTTTCTCTGAAATCCAAGCTGACCAACCATTCTATCTGTATATCACTCTTGACTGCTGACATGCTCTGAAACAGGCCAAATGTATATAATAGGGTGCTCATTACTATAATGTCAGCAGGTGTTTGTAGTCTTCCATTACGTCTGACTAGTCTTCATTTTAGCAAGGATGCCCATGGTTCCCCCAGAGCTAGCCAATACATCTCATCACTTTTGGTTGCCATCTTTCTGAATGTTGGAGCTGGACTCCCACATGCTTTCTGTCCGTGTAAATCTGTTAAGTGTTAGTCAAGCTCTATTCGTTTATTAATTTTATTTAAAGCATTTTTGCTCCACCTGTTTAGCATAGGCTTCCAAGACAGCTAACGAGGGGTGTGGAGTGGGTAAATCTACTATACATAGCATACCAGAAAACAGCAGCAGCAGCAACTTCAAAAGAAAAGACAGCAGAAAAGAATAAAACAGAAAATAATCAGCTAATAAAAAGTACGACATCAGGATGCTGAACTCGATGGGCCTTTGGCCTGATCCAGCATGGCTTTTCTTATGTTTTTAAGAAGTACTTCCTTTTGTTCACCCAAATCTCACATTATTCAGCTTGATTGGATGACACTGGGCTCTATTTTCATGCAGGAGGGAGAAAAACTTCTCTCTGTCTAATTTCTTGATGATGATGATGATTAAATTGACATACTGCCCATCACCCGAAGATCCCAGGGTGGTTCACAACAATAAAATACAAAATGAGAATACAAAATACCGTATTTTTCGCTCTATAACACGCATCCGACCATAACACGCACGTAGTTTTTAGAGGAGGAAAATCCGTAGGCATGCCACCCGTAGGCATTCCCTCCATAACACGCACAGACATTTCCCCTTACTTTTTAGGAGGAAAAAAGTGAGTGTTATGGTGCAAAAAATATGGTACATACTAAAACAAAAACAATCCAATAACCCTCCCTCCCACAAACACATTTAGAAAGCCATGGAACGTTAATCATGCTAAATTGCTCAGGAGCAAGTTCTGATGACAGGGCTTCAAAAGATCTGATGACGACAGATTGGCCCTTGGGATCAGCTAGGTGACAGGTCTAGTACTGCTGCGGCACCCTTGAAATGTACATATCAGACAGACGGGCTTGTGGTTGACTCAGGAGGTATGGTGCCATTGCCTGCCAGAAACATTGGTTGGACATCCTTCTCACACCACCTGACCACAGCCTTCCTTCTGGGAATGTATATTGTCCTCTTTGTGATGCTTTCTTCTTTTGAATGGTCACCATCCTCAGCAGATACCTTTCAGCCACCAATTCCATTGGTCACCAACTGCGCCCCATTCTTCTTCTGCTATTTTCTTCTTCCCTTTCTGCCAACATTGAGCGTTTTGAGGAATTTCTTCAGAAGGAAAGGAACAAGCTACTACTTTCCTTTTAATTACTTCCCCTTCAAACTGTGGCTTTCAAGTATACTTTCATTCATTCTCTGGAGTGGTCTTGTTGAACTGTGAGTGAAAAAGGCAAGTCAGTCTTTGACAATCCCAGTCCACACCACTAGCTTTGAAGCCATATTTCGATCCCATGAAATTTGTCTTTCCACTGCACAGCAGAGGGCAGCATCATACCCTCCAGCTCCACCTATATAACACCTGTTTCCCCTTACATATACAAATAGCCGGAATGCACTCAGTTTTGATGAATAATGAAGCATGCTATACCACTTGGGCTTGAAGAATACCAGATCTCCTTACTTCACTATGGCATCAAACTTCGTAATGTTCTGAGTTTCAAAGCTCTGAATGACACTCCAAAACTTGCACAGTGTTATCTAAGTGCAGTCCTATGCACACTGACCAGTACAAACTCACAATGGCTACAGTTCTTTCCAAATAAACATGCATAGAATTTCACTCTGCATACATAAATATGGATTTCCTAGGTAGTTGAACATATCCTTTAGCAAATAATTCTGGTTACCAATACCCCATGAAAATATCTTGCTACTCATGATGCTTCCTCTCTCTAAGTTCTCGCAAAAACCAAATGGTTGGTAAACCTGTTTCTAGACTATTGGACATCACATGGTGATGGGGCTCTCACATGATTGAATGAACTTGGCATGTTGGGAAGAAAGCTAGGGTAGGATCCTTTTCATTTATATTCTAGTTTTCTGTGTGCAGGGATAGAGAGAGAGAGAGAGAGAGAGAGAGAGAGAGAGAGAGAGAGAGAGAGAGATGCCATATAAACTTGAGTAGTACTGTTTAGAAACAGTGGTATCTCCTTAGCTGCTAAGTCTAAGATGCATTAGGAGTTTCCCTTTCATTCCATGCAACTATTTTCACCTGGCAGATATAAGTGTGTGAATAACATACGGTACTCCTTCTGTTTGCTCTTGAGCATTAATCTTAGTAAGTATTCGGAATGGACAAACCCAGTCCATCTGGCCCATCCCAGCAGTGCATGAGGATAGGACTAGGTCCACCTCAGATGTGAAGATAATCGCACAAGGGAGAGTAAGGGCATGCTAGTAAACCACTGGCCCCCTTCCCCTTTTATACTGTTGTTTGTGAGCTGGTGTGAAGAGTCTCCTGAAGCAGGAAGACTCCTCTGCCTGCATTATTTAGAACCTTGCATAATTAGGCAGTCGCCTGCAAAGGGCTCTAATTGCTTATCTGTTTGTTACTGATTTTGTGAGTGTCTTTCCAAGTTGCAGCTCTTTATTTTATTATTTATTAATGTCTTTATAAAAATCCGGATTTATTCTTCATTGCTATAGCAATCAGTTTGAAATCAAAGGCATGATAACATGTTAAAATGAAACAAGCATGGAGGGGAAAAAAATTACAGACAATTAACAAAATGAGCAATCCTCACACAAAAAAAGCCTGGGCATAAATCAGGAAGTTTTCAGCTGACACTGAAAGTTCATAAGATTCGGTTCCAGCAGTATCTGAGAAGAGAATTCCATAAATGGGGTGCTAGTACTGAGGAGGCCCTGTCTTTTGTTGCCACATAATGTGCCCAATGAGAGTCAAGCATCTCTCTCCATTTCATTGAGGAAACTATTTAATGACCTTTTTCTTTGTCCACCATGGCTCCAACCCCCTGTCACCGCACACTCTGCTTTGGCAGGCCACCATCTCGGTGTTCATTTCCTTTCTACCTGTCCTATAGTCTATAATTAACCCATGAATTTTGCTTAAATTCAATTTCTGGAAAAGCAGGTTTCAAGGAGCCCTAGGCACATGTGTCCCAAACAAGCACTCTGCACCCCTCTAGCTATTTTCCCCACACATAGGCACCAGCTCTTGGGGGCCAAAGAGAGCCAGCGTGGTAATGGTTAAGAATGGTAGACTCGTAACCTGATGAACCGGGTTCGTTTCTCCGCTCCTCCACATGCAGCTACTGGGTGACCTTGGGCTAGTCACACTTCTCTGAAGTCTCTCAGCCTCATTTACCTCACAGAGTGTTTGTTGTGGGGGAGGAAGGGAAAGGAGATTGTTAGTCACTTTGAGACTCCTTAAGGGGAGTGAAAGGCGGGATATCAAGTCCAAACTCCTCCTCCTCTTCCTCCTCCTCCTCCTCCTCCTCCTCCTCCTCCTCCTCCTCCTCCTCCTCTTCTTCTTCTTCTTCTTCTTCTTCTTCTTCTTCTTCGCCCCCTAAATGTTTCTTTTCGAGGGGACTGGGCCCCCTCAGTGTTCAGAGGGCATTTGGCTCTGCCCCCTGGCTCCTTGTGACGTCACATGTGTAATGTCAAGAAGGTGTATCAGGCCCCTCAATCATCTTGAGAAGCTGGCACCTCTGCCCCCACAAGTACGTGAGTGCCCTTGTGGATCAGGCCAATTAAGTTATTAGCCGCCCTACACCCTGAGGTATCAAATTCCATAATTTAACTAGTTACATCTTCTTTACTGTGTAAAGAAGTAGGTGCTTTTGCCTGTTCCGAATCTTCCAGTATTCAGCTTTGTTGGATGGTCTCAGGTTCTAATATTACAAGATTCATCTGATCCACTTTCTTCACACCATGAGTGCCTAGTGTGACTCACATAATCTTAAATCGGAGCATTTCCCAACTTGAAAACTCTTTTGCAAATGCATGCACCTTCAATCAATTAACTAATCAATTAATCTTCATAAAATTAGCTGGCAAAGATTTCTTTAATCAGACAACAGCCAAACGTACTTTCTTTCCTTTAAGTCATTTCCCTTTTCCCTTTTTGTTTTAATAGTATAGAAAAATAAATATTTTTTTCAGGGCCTTTGTATAAATGTGAAATGTTTATTTCTTTAGACTTATAGCCCACAAAATCTGCAGTCCTTCACAATCTTCCTTCAGCTGTTCACCTTCAGCAGCCACAAATGCAGCGAAGAGCTGTGCACAGATTTGAAACCAGTTTCCTGAGGCCCTAGCCTAACACTCCACCTCTGTGCCAATCTGGCCTTGATTCGTACATACAGAAGCACAGATTTTAACTCCTCTGCCCCTCTGATCAGGAGGTGGAGGGCATGCCCCTGTTTTGTCCTGTACTGGTAATTGGCAATAAACTTAGTAATGGTAATTATGACACAGCCCTGTACAACCCTATCAACTGATCCATTTGCATTTGCAGGATGCATCCCTGTACCTTCCCAAAGTGGATCTCCTTTTGCTGGTGACTTTCTTTATTATTCTGACATATAATAAATAACATTTAAGAATAGCTCACAAAAGATAAAAGGTTAACCCTAAATGGCTCTTCATCTTGACATCTGTCATTGCCAGATATTCTGGTATGTAAAGCATATATGAGGGAACTATTAACTCTTGAGTCTGGGCATGTGCAAGGGCCATTAGCAGTAATGGGAATTATGTGTGTGCAATGAGGCCATTGTGCAATGCTGGTTTTTCTTTACCCACAACCTACGACCATGCAAAAATCCTTCTATGCACGTTGTTCAGTCACTGTTCTGACGGAGATATGTTAGCATATGACCCAGGGAAAGGAGGAGAAACCTTGATTTTAATTAGGTGCTCATTCTCTGCAATTTGATATGCCAGGTTTGTTTGCTGTTGCCTTTAAAAATCATGACTACGACATATAGCACCTTTAAACTGAACAGGATTAGGAATTTAAAAACTAGCTGGGGGAAAACAGAGCCAACAGACTGTTGAGCCTTCAAATAAGGAAGCAATTTCAGTAAACCACATTTTGCTCCTATAAATAACTGCAAATGTTTAGTCACTGCCTTGCAAAATTCTAAACTTCATTTCACTATCAATTTTCTGATTCAGCTGAAGAAGTTCATTATCTATTAAATTGGAGGCAAACCTCCCACAGAGGAATGCTATCTAAAGATAGATATGTTTGTATGTAGAAGGAGAGCCTTTTGTGGTTGTTCATCAAAAAGACATTCAGAGCCTTGTCCCATTCTCCTCTACTGTAAATCGAAAAGTGCAAGTAATACATGCAATTATATTTCGGTAGTTTCTTTTCAGAACAAAGTCTTCACAGTATAAAGATATTTATTCAGATTTGGCTTCAAAGATATCTAAAGTTATTTTCTTATCAACATTGTGATGCTAAAAAACAAAGGAAATTTTTATATGGCTGATTCTTTTCCTCACAATGTTTGCATGTTGCTTCCCCAGTGCCATCTGATAATTGTTTGAAGATTTTGCTGCAACATTAATTACATTATGGTGAACAAGGGAGAAGGGCAGAAACTAGAAAGACAACGGCTGAAATGAGGTGAAAGGCAAATTCAGTTTTTCCATCTGCCATAGAAACCTCGTCAAGACTAGCTTTATCTGGTAATCCACTTTTAAACTTTAACCTGTAGGGGGGCTCTTTGTGTTAGTTAATGTTAGCATAAAAAGAGCCGGCACACTAATCAGATTAATCATATTTTGTGAGACTCAAAAGCTTCATTAAAAGGACCTAGTTTCCAAGCTACACATTTGATACAGAAAGAAAAGTTTGCTAAAAAGGAGAGGAACACAGAAATATACAAAGAAGCAAATCGAAATCCTTATGTGGTTTCACCAAACTAAATAAAAGCCATCACTTCTTAAAATTAGTCAGAGGAAATATTCCAAAAGTTTCCCCAAAGTGTCCCACTTTATTCTGAATATCATAAGGTTTTACTGAATCACACAAAATAAAGAACTCGTTCCAGGAAAAAGAAAATAGACTTGTTATTTTTTGACATGCTAGAAGCCCTGCTAGAAGCTAGAACACATTTGTGAGCATCAAAGTAGACTTTAAGTGTTGACAGATCTCACAGAACCTGAGATTGAGGAGTCCAACTTGAATTTAGAATATAAAACTCTGCTTTGGGGATCCTGAAACATGAGTTTTCCAGCACAGTCCCTGGCGAAGGAATACTGTTTTCATCTCAAAAGGCAGAGTAGTCATCATATGTGGAAGTCTATTCTTGTGAGCATTAAGATCACCAGGTTTTGATTGGTGCCTTTGAACCCAAATGTTTATATTCCTTTAAATCTTACTGCCACCAAGTGAAATAGTCACCTTGTTGTAAGCGAAAATGTACTAAAGGCTCAGTTGCAAAACAGTTTAGAAGCATATGACAGCATGTATGCACAGATCCTAAATGCTCACCTCCCTTTTTATTGCTATGGTGCCAATTACTTTTTGGAGCAAGCTGCAAGGAGGCTCACACTGCTAATCCAAATAAAATCCTTGCCAAAACTTGGTGAGCGAGTCTAAAAGAACTGAGACCACTATTTGCGCTTCGAGACCACCCACCACCCCCCAAAAATGAAGACACAGTGACATGGGATTTTAGTTTAAGTTACTGGGCAAAATTTAGGCCACAGCTTTATTGAATACAGAATGTGAGTGATATTGGCTTAGCCATTGGAATCCCTAGACTATATCAGACTCCCACCCGCTTTGGCGGGGAATCTGGTAAAGGGTAAAAGACTGCCAGAGGGAGCCCCACCGGTGGAAACCTACTCGAGCTCTCCCCAGTGTCCTCGTGGGGTCCTAGTATGGCCCTAGCCCCTGCCACGGGGTTTCAGACAAGAACCAGGCCAACCCCTGGATTCCTTTAACGGAATACCCTTGACCTTGGAGGGGCAGGTGATGGCCGCACCTCCCCTCCCCACACATTGCTGATCCAATGCCTAACCACCAAACCTTACAAAGTTGTGGCGATTGCTACGTGGTAGGTGAAAACTAAATGTCCCTACCAATCAGCCAAATAGAAAAATTCCTACCAGGTTTCTGTTGCAAAGCAGGTGACCAACAAAGTCCATAGCAAGGCCAAATGCACCAGGTAAAGGGAGGGTGGGCGGGTGATCCACTGTGTGGTGAAGAAGAAGAAGAAGAAGAAGAAGAAGAAGAAGAAGAGGAGGAGGAGGAGGAGGAGGAATTTGGATTTGATACCCTACCTTATCACTACCCGAAGGAGTCTCAAAGCAGCCAACATTCTCCTTTCCCTTCCTCCCCCACAACAAACACTTTGTGAGGTGAGTGGGGCTGAGAGACTTCAGAGAAGTGTGACTGGCCCAAGGTCACCCAGCAGCTGCATGTGGAGGAGCGGAGACGCGAACCCAGTTCACCAGATTACAAGTCCACCGTTCTTAACCACTACACCACGCTGGCTTTCGCAAAGGCAAAGAGGTCCAGCAAACATCGCGCAGGGCTTAAATAATGTTTTGCAGCCACTCCCAAGCCACACTATTGGCTTTAGGGTCCAAGTGACCGTGAAACAACCAGCTGGAATGGAGCCCTGCCCACACCAGCAGGTGGGAGATGCCTGGAGGCCTGAGCACAATGCGTACTCTCCTTGAAGAGGATCCGATTAACCTCACAGAGTTGCAGTTCTCAGAGTGCTTCAGCTATCAACCCCTTTCCCCAGGGAACTCTGGGTATTTTAGTTATGTGAAGAAAACAGGAGTCTTCGAACATCTCTCAGCACCCTTAACAAACTACACTTCCCAAGATTCTTTGGGGGAAGAAGCCATGATGGCTTAAAGTAGCATGATACTGCTTTAATTGTATAGTGCAGATGGAGCCTGTGTCTTGAGATTCTGAAACAGTAACTAATTTTGAACAAATTCTTTCCCCAGGCACATATAATTTGCTAGGAGAAACCATGCTATGTAAAGGGGCGGAGCCTGGTTGTCTCACAAAGGGAAGAGGAGAGGTAGACCCTCTCAGGAGGACGTACTGAATTTATTGTTAGCAATCACGGCAGAAACCAGCATCCAGTAGAACGTGCATAATCAGATAATGGCATAGAAATTAAGTTTTACTGCCATGGCACAAATAAGATAATTGAGGCTTTTGTAGGCATTTCAGTGGCCTTAATACAAATTACTGGATGAACCTCACTGGCAAAAAAGAAAGGTGTTCCTAATTTCTTCTGATTGTTGTAATCATGGTAGAAAGTCAACAGATCTTGAAAACATACAACAAGAGGGCAAACAGAAGAGAAACCCTTTAAGATTGCGCTTCTAAGCATGCTTAGTTGGAAGTAGTTCCCATTGATAAGATACATTTAGCATTTGCTCCAAGTTTCAAAATAATGAAATTGATTAGCAACAGGTTGAAGATGGACAGGGATAAGTCCTTTTCTCCCAACACACGATAAACTTGTGGAATTTGCTGCAACAAGACTTGGGGCTCACCCAGACTCGCTTTTGTGCCGTGTTTCTAAGCATGCCTTAAAGCTCTAAAATTTCTTCTGATTCAGCGATAAAAGAGCTGGTTTTCCGGGGTGGGTTGAGGTGGTGGGGGACTGCTTGGAGCTGGACCAGGAAAGCACAGGCCTCTGCTTAGAAAGTGTGGGGCAAAAAGTAAGTGGAGACTTGGTAAAGCTGACTGATTTAGGGCCAAAAACATGATGCATTAGCTCCCTGTGCCCTAAGTGCAGGGTTTACTTAACTCAAATTGCCAGGGGCAATTTGAGATTCTGGACTTAGTGGGAGGTAGACAACTAAGTTTTACCCAGAGTGAATCCATTGAAATCAATGCACGTGGGCATGTTAGGTCCATTAATTTCAATGGATCCACTCTGGGTAAAACTTAGCTGAATACCACCAAAAGGGGTCTCTCTCTTCATTAGAATAAGCCGGACAATCAGTGTTAAATGTTCGGAAAAAGTCAGAAGCCCAAGGCAGTATAAGTTCCTCAACTACGTTTATTCAACATTGTCAGAGACAATGGCTCACTCAGAGGAAAACAAAACCCAAACTCACAGGACTACACAATAAAAGCCCCAACATGAACTGACCATTGACAGTTGACAGTTGAAAGTGCATGCGCTTACTTGCCATTAGAACGTTTGTCTACCAGCGCTTATACGATTGGTTAGAACGCGCCTTGTAACATAAAAAGTGTTAAACCCAATACATAACCATCAGTTAAGTCAAAATGTAGCAGGCCACACCCCTGTTCTGTTGGGGACCCCTCCTTCTGCCGCAAAGTCTTTGGACTTCTCTTGATGCCAGCAGCACAGCCGACTATAAGGGCAATCCAGACCGGACCCTATCATGGGAGATAGGAGGCTTTAATCCTTTGTCCCCTGCAATGCTTCCATGCCACACCATTGAGATATGAACAGCTTGAAGGAGCCAAGTCGCACCACTGGCTCATCTGGTTCTGCGTTGTCGACAGTGACTGGCAGCAGCTCTTCAGGGTCTCAGACAGTGGCCTCTCCCAGCCCTACCTGGAGAAGCCGAAAACGGAAATGTGGACTTTCTGCATTCAAAGCAGGTGCTCCACCACTGAGCAACACCTCGCTCCTCACATTCTCACGCCCTGGCTTAAGGGATCCTGAAGTCTGTTCTGCTAGAAGGAGACGGTTCTGTTATTTAGTAACCCTACAACTAAGCTATAAAATACAAAACGAATCAGCAAATAAAACACAAAAAATTACATTAAAGCTGCAGCAAGTTAAAATTCCTACAGAGCATACTTTAATAATATGGGGGGGGGGCGCGAGGGGCAAATGCTTTGCATGTTTGTTTTGCTAAGAGATGCACATGCTTGGAGGATTTCTCTCTTCTTGTTGTTTATTTGTATCTTGCTTTTCCTCCCAGGAGCTCAAAACTGTGCAAAGCGTCTTCTCATCATCTTCCTTATCTTCACAACAGCCTTGTGATGTAGGCTACACCGAGAATTGGTAGTTCAGGCACCAAAGTTGTGAAACTGCACAGACTTAAGAGTCTTTTCAAACTTTCAGAGCTGGCAAACGTTTTGTTTTGTTTGGGTGTTTTGTGGTAAATATCAGAACTATGAAATGCTGCAGTAAAAGCAAAGAAGGGCTGTTTTTCTTGCTTTGTGCCTGCTTGTTTTTCTTCACATGAACTGTGAAATACATTATATATTTGTATTCTACATTGACTCCCAGTACGTTTCCGAGCACAATTCAAAGTGTTGGTGCTGACCTTTAAAGCCCTAAATGGCCTCAGTCCAGTATACCTGAAGGAGTGTCTCCACCCCCATCGTTCTGCCCGGAAACTGAGGTCCAGCACCGAGGGCCTTCTGGCAGTTCCCTCACTGCGAGAAGCCAAGTTACAGGGAACCAGGCAGAGGGCCTTCTCGGTAGTGGCACCCGCCCTGTGGAACGCCCTCCCACCAGATGTCAAAGAGAAGAACAACTACCAGACTTTTAGAAGATATCTAAAGGCAGCCCTGTTTAGGGAAGCTTTTAATGTTTAACAGACCATTGTATTTTAATACTTTGTTGGAAGCCGCCCAGGGTGGCTGGGGAGACCCAGCCAGATGGGCGGGGTATAAATAAATTATTATTATTATTATTATTATTATTATTATTATTATTATTATGCCTTTCCTCCTAGGAGCTCAGGGCTGTGGACATTATTCCTTCCTCCCCCTTTTACTCTTTGTAACAGCCCTGTGAAGCAGGCTGGGCTAAGTTAATGTATTTACACTGACAGTTGTTCTTGCCAATAGACTGTGGAGAGGAGGGTAGGATGCAGGGGCCCAATCCAAATACAATGCACTAGGCCCAGGAAATCTTGCTGGCATTCCTGGGCCCTGATGTGGCTCTGCTCTGGTATTCCACCCAGCTCTATCTCTGACCCTCATACTCTCAGCTGCATGCAGCACAACCCCAACACTACCTCTCCATGCACGCTGAGGAAAATGTCCGCAGCTGGAGGGAAATAAGATCTTATTATTTCACTTGCCCATGCTGCTGCCCAATACCCACCCCCCTCCAAAAACCAATGCACTATGGGAGAGGATTGTTGTTTTCCAAGCCTTGTTTGTGGGCTTCTGGTTAACCACTGGTTGACATCACTGGTTGACCACTGAAGGAAGCCGGATTAAATAGGCTTTTGCTCTGATCTACCAGAGCTCTTCTTGTGTAGTTACGTTCTTTTTCGAAATTATTTCAGCCACATTTGCATCTAGGCTTATTGCTGAATTTAATGACTGTGTTGTATAAAAGCTGACAGGGTAAATAAGGCTTAATCCAGGCTCTCATGAAAGAGTGAAATGTTAAAATTGGATGTGTATAATTAGCTTATTGATGGAGATACTTTATTCAATCTGCGCATTTAGAAACATTACTGAACAAGCATTTTTTTGTGATGCAGTAACATTAAACTGCAACATTGTATGCTCAGACACTGACCCTACAGAATCATTAATCCCATAAAGATAATAGTAAGAAGAAAAAGAATAGCAAGCAAGAAAAGGCCGTAGCAGACTATCATTTCATGAAATTAAAGGTGACATAGTTTTAAAAAATAAAATGCAATCTCCAAGGCAGGTGTTGTTCTTATTTCTCAGGTTGAAGTAATGAAATTGCAAATGTTGATGCCCTGCCTCCACCATGGATAGTGTCAATCAGACGGCATTTCCAAGACTTCTGCCTCTCCGCTATGCACCTTAGCCAAACAAATTGCCACTGCAACCCTATGCTTAGATCAAGTTGTATTCAGCGCAATGCAACTCACTTCTAAGTACCCTTGCACAGGATTGTGATGAAATGGTATTAAAATTAGGTCTGTGCAACGAGAATAATAATTTATGCACTGGCAGGTACTTTCTGAAAAATAACATGAGGGTGGAACACTGAAAATGTAGTTGTAGATATGCAAACACCATGGTCTTGATTTTCAAAGTATAAATCAAGCATTTCATAAACTTGAGCTGCACATATGAACCAATGCTGTGGTGCTGCCCTAATGCAACTATAGTTATTGGGGATGAGGGGGTTTTGGCATGGAAATGGAGAAGAGATCTTTGGACAGCTGAGTACTCTGCAAGGTAGACATCTGGACAGCTGAGTACTTATATGAAATAGGAGACAACCGAGAGGAAATAATTTGCTGAACTGGTGAGCACACAGTATAAAAAAACCCATACACTTCAAGTAAGTGTAGCATGACGGAAGTTTACCGTGCCTGCAGGTTAAAAATATAACTGATGTAATCATGTGTGCATCTGAAGGGAGACCATTTGAAAACATCATTCCAGAAACAACCAGCTTGTGTGCTTGTTTCTGAATCTATACCCAACCCTGCAGTGGCCAACTGACATTATTTGGGCAGCTTGCAAAAGAGTAAAAAGCCTCAGATGAATGTTCAACTGTGCCTCCTTGGGCAAGATTTATAGAATAACAATTCATTGCTAAGGAGATGCATCTTAGCAGAGCTTTTACTTCCTGATTAAAGCTTCTCCATATATATTCATTCTAGTCTATTTCAATATCTCATCTTAGACTTTAAGATGAGAAGGGCCTCTCAGCAATGTCATCCTCCAGGTGACCATTGTATGTACAGTGAATTAATGTAGTTGGGAAAGGAGGGTTTCAGCTGCAAGTTTCACTCTGTGACCTGCTGGCACCTGGGGAAAGGCCATGTGTCTGTGGTGGAGCATTTGCTTGGAGTGCAGAATGTTCAGTCCCCAGAATCTACAAGTAGAGCTGAGAATGTTTCCTGCCTAAAATCCTGGAAAGCCACTGCCAGTCATTGTAGACAGTATTGGGTTAGATAAACTCATTATAAGTCCAATAGCAGGACCTATATTCCTATGTTCCTATTCTCAAGGCCATTTGTATGAGGCCTACAAAGCTGTTCGTGTCCTTCTCGGTCACCTCCAGTTACAGGGGTTAAGTTCAGCAGTGTATTTGGTGAACCAACTTTTAAGGATGCAGCTGCACAGAGATTTCTGGGATAATGGTAGAATTTTGTGGAATTCACAAAACAGTGTCTTTGGAGACCAGTAGATTCAGCACACTTCCCCCAGGCTGTCCCACTACCCAGGGACAGTCAAGACGGTTATTAATCATCCTGAAATGTGAATTACAGTGGTACCTCGGGTTAAGAACTTAATTCATTCTGGAGGTCCGTTCTTAACCTGAAACTGTTCTTAGCCTGAAGCACCACTTTAGCTAATGGGGCCTCCCGCTGCCGCCACACTGCTGGAGCACGATTTCTGTTCTTATCCTGAAGCAAAGTTCTTAACCCGAGGTACTATTTCTGGGTTAGCGGAGTCTTTAACCTGAAGCTTCTGCAACCTGAAGCATCTGTAACCCGAAGTACCACTGTACCTATAAAGAGGCATTTTTATAATAGCAGAGTATGGTATGAAGACACACAAGACCGCCATCTTGTTGAACCTAAGGAGGTGTGGGATCTGGTCAGTGCCTAGAAAAGTAGCTCCTCTGCCCCCAGAACAACATGTATACTGCCATAGGTTCCATGATGGAAGAAGGGTGAAATATAAATGTGAGAAAATAAACTCCACACATGAATATTTAAGTCTGCAATCCTATACTGTACTCATTTTTCTAGGACTAAGCCACTTTAAAGACAATGGGATTTACTTCCTAGAAATGTATAGGATTGCACAGTTGGGCTTCAGACAGATTTACTTGAGGATAATTTAGAAGCATTGATGAAATCTTTGAGTGCGCTGCCTTTGAGAGCTATGAGGAGATAAGTAACAAGCTGGTGGGGGAGGCAAAGCCATTGACTTTTGCCCTGTAATTGTATTGTAATTAGATTTAAAATAATTTTTATTGAAATATAATATATACTCAATAATACACACACACACACACACACACACACACACATACTGGTATATCCATATCCCTTTATCATTGTACGGTTTAGTCTTTAAGACTGGAATGTGCAATAACTTAAAGACAGATATATAGCTGACTGAATAAACAAACAAATAGTAAGATGGCTAAAGTTAGAATTACAAAATGTTCTTGTGTTTTCTGATGAGATCCTGCTATTTTTGTGTTTCTCATGCAACTCCTGTAGCCTTTTATCATGGACTGAAGTAGATTGTTATGATTACTTGTTAAGAACCAAGCACTCCACCATTTTACGTCATCCTCCTTACTACATAAATAAGTACTTCGGATGACTAAAATGTTCCCAAAGAAATAATAATTATGTTAGAAGTAGTACCCCAGGGCTATTGGAAGGTTCCTACCGCAGTAGCTCCTGCTGTTTTATCTGGCCTACAGAAATGCGAGTCCTGCTTCTGAACTTTTACTTCAAATTGTTACTCAAAAGCGAAAAACTACTCTTCTGTATTCAGACCTTTTGTGTAAATATACTACAGGAAATTCTAAGTGGAAGCTATTTACTTCTATATTTCTCATCTAGCCATAAGGAAATTGCCCCTATTTACTTATTGTGTCTTTTCTGCCCAAGGTTAAAAGTTAAAGGCAAGTTAACAATATATTGCTATCTTGGGCTAAAGAGAGATGTAACTTATGCAGAACAGTGGATGTGGTTTGGGAAATGCTCCCACCACATGTGGTGCAAACAAACTCCTTTCTTTTCCAGTGAAAACCTCAGGCAAAGGGAAACATTTGGCAGCTTTTAAAAATGTTTTGATTTCAGTGGGGAAAAGTGAGCTTTGGACAGTGTTGATGGGCTAACAGGGGGCATCAGAGGTGCATAACAACAAGCCCGCACAGTAGTTCTGCAACCATTTTAAGATGTTTGCACGGGAAGGGTAGTAGCTCAGTAGTAGAGCATAGCGTGTTCTCCCTGAAATGAGAGCACGTGTTGCGGTGGGGTCTGCCAAGCCATCCCTCTGTTGCCAGGCAGGGTTAAAAGAAGGCTGACCTGGGGCAATGATTGGATGGCCGGGTTGCTGAGGCAAATTGCATGTTGCAATGTGGTGGGTGGGACCGAAGGCTTTAAATATTGGGGCACTCAGCTTATTGCTGTCTCTTTTGCTGAGTGCATCGGATCACCCGCCCGCCCTGAGTTCTGGTTGACCTTGCTATGCCTGTCATGGGTTTGTCTGCCATTGGGGCAGGGGCCTAGTAGGAATTTTGTCCATTTGGCTGATTGGCTGGTGCCATTTGGTTTTTGCCTACTACATAGCAATTCGTCACAACTTGTAAGGTTGCGGTTAGGCATTGGTTATAAAAATTGGTTGGAGGAGGGGTAAGGATAGGCTGGGCCTGCCACTCCAATGGTGGTGCTGAAGGGAATTCCATTAAAGGAATCCAGGGGCTTGCCATGATTTCGTCCAATCCCTGAAATGGGACTAGGGCCGGCAAGCCCTGGGGAGCATGTGGGTGAGCGGTGAGGGCCTGTGACTCAGCTCCATTGCTCTCCAATATTGTTTTCCCTTCACTGGCTTCCGAGGGAGTTCGGAAGTCAGTTCTGTCCCAGGCGGGGGGACAGATAGTCTTAACCAATGCCTAAGCAACCACTCACAGATATGTATTTTAATAAAGTTGTGGCCAAAAATTATGCCAAAAACCTTAAACAAAAAATTATGTGTGAGTTGTGAGTTATTTGAGGGGTGGCTTGGGGACCTCGACACGCAACTACATTGCATGTAGGACATTCCAGCTCAATCTGCAGCATCAACAGATAGGGTTAGGATTGTCCCCTGTCTAACCCTGCAGAACCACTGTCAGTCAGTGTAGACAACCAGCGGTGAATGAAGGCTAACCAACACTCGGGCCGGGGCAAACCTCCGACTACTCACGCGTTGCTCCGCTACGTACAATGCATGTGTGGCGTTGCTAAGTACGATGCATGTGTGGCATCACTACGTAGGGTGCATGTGTGGCATCCCTACATACAGCGCATGTGTGCGACACAGAGCATGCATTGTACATAGTGGTTTGCCACCGGCACCTCTCAAACACTGTACGGACAGTGGATCCTTCACATGGCTGCTAGTGCCACTGTGCCCAGGGGCAGCGGGGCAAGCACCCCACAGGGTGCCTTCTTGTCACCCCCCCCCCCAGACATGGCACTCAGGGCACACCGCCCTCAGCTCCTCCTTGCGACGCTACTGTAGACAACATTAAGCTAGATGGACCAATTTAGGGCAGCATCCTATGTTCTTACTTAAAAAAAATAAAATCTACAGTGAGGTATGAAATAGATAAACATACATGTGTCACTTGATACATTCCCTCTCTCCCCACTCCGCCCCAAATTCTGAGAGCCTGAAATATGTAAAACTGACATTTGACCAGATCTCATCTATATATATATAGATATATATAGATATATATATATATATATATATTTATATATATATAAATATATATATTTGCAAGCCAAGTTGTGAAACTGAGTTAAAGCCAAGTTCGGCCCATCTGTCCGGACTGCTGCAAAGCTATCATTGGGCCAAGTCTTAAAAGAGTCTGCTTTCTTTGTCAGTAACATCACAGGTTCCACCTTGGGTTTTCCTTTCATTCTTCCTCCATGGCAGAGATGGTATCCAAAGTGGTAGAGGCCGAGGGACAGCGACACCTTTCCTGTTGTGCTAAAACATTCCATCCATCTTGATCCTCATCCTATTCTGAGGAAAAACTTCAAAAGCGGTGGAAGTTGAGAGACTTGACCAAGGCTGCCTGGTTATCTTTACAGCCGAGTTAGGGTTTGGTCTTGTTTCCCCTCAATTTTGATGTCAGGGAAACCAAGTTAATACCACTCAGTGCTGTAATGGAGCAAACGAAACCTACACTGTCACTTCAAGGAGGCATTTTCAAGGTCAAGGTGGAATAAGGAGATTATGATGCCCCCTTGTCAGGGGACGCCTCAGCGCTCTGCATTGCTGTACAGTAGACTTCAGATTACCATGAATCCACAGAAACTTTGCATATTGCACAGCAACTTTAAGAAGCCATAAAACAGAGAAGTAAAGTTGCTTCCTTTCTCATTAGTCATCCTGCGTGCTTTGATGCAGTGGCCTTTGAAATAAGGAAATATATGCAAACAAGATTCACTTACTTTTCTTCATATTTACTGGGTTGTCAGCAGAACTTTCTTTAATATTAAGGAGTGGGGAAAGAGAAAGAATGAAAGTTTGCCCCATATGTTTACAGACTGGCATCATGGATGAGTGTTTTTTCCAAACATCACTGTTATAATATTGCTTCGTTCCCTTTTCTTCTTGATCATCATCATCTACATCTATATTTATGAAGCTCTTCAAAACACAAGTTCTTTGGGGATAAGGAAAGCTATTAGGTGCTTGCAACTTTTCCAAAATTCTTGTTGCCTAGTGATTCCACACGTATCCTGGATGATGCCAAAGAAATCCAGTTACTGAAAAACAGAACATGATGATTAACTTTCTTGGGTAGTCAATTGTTTTGTAATTTTTCCTTCCACCATTATATCTAGCTAGAGCTCAAATACCATGAAACCTTTTTCTTTATTTTTTTTGTCAGTGCATTATGCTGCAGTCCTTGGAATCTTCATAATGCTTTTTTAAGCCTCAAGCCAACTGAAAAGTTCATAGGTTTCCATCCACAGGAAAACAATGAAATAAAAATTAATTGGGTACAATCCAGAGTTTTGTTCACAAAGGGGTTTCTTGCAATTGCAGGACAGGCATGGAAAGGAAGAAAGAGACCTCTACTGCAATGGGGTGGGGGAAAAGTTCACTTCAGTTGGGGTCACTATTATGACGCCACAACTATCTCCTAAAAATGCTTCACACATAAACCTGAAATTGTTGGTTGGTTTGGTCTGGTGAATAGAGAGACACAGCCTTTAAAGGAAGGTGCTTTGATTTGAGATGATGTTTTAGAATGGGACAAAGCAAGTGTGTTACAATCTATTGCATTTGTACTGCAGTAGAAGATGGTTGTGACAAAATGTGTTTATTCAAGTAACCTTTATTGGCACCACATAAGAACATTCAGAATACATTCAGAATAGATAGGCCAGTGTGATCTCGTCACCATGTTTATTAGGAGAATAATGTGTTTATTAGGAGAAAGTCACACTAAAATACTGATGAATTTTCAAGATGGTTTTTTTGGGGGGGCGGGGGTATTTGCATATTGTTGCAAAAATGTGGAGAACTAAATTGAAAATTGAAAAAATGAGAAACTGGGAGAATCAACAGGTCTGTCCATCCCCAATGACAGCCCTGACTGATTAGGCTGAGAAACAGTGACTGGTCAAAGTGAGCTTCATGGCTGAATTGGGATTTGAACCTGGGTCTTCTAGGTCCGAGAACCAGAACTCTAACCATTATACTACACTGACTCACTTGTTGTTGCCCCATGGGGATGTGATATGTGCATGAATTATTGAACCATATGGGCTGTGCCACTGGGACAGAGGGTGTTGACTAGATAAGAAAGACCCATACAACCATCCCTATAACAATATCCATATTTGTTCCACAGCTCCCTAAGATAGCAGCACAACACCCCAAATTCTACATAGCTTGGTGTATATGTCTGAAGGGGACAATCTCTGTTCAGTGGTACTCATTTGTTTGAAGTTCATCAAACACGCTAGAAGTATATTGTGCAATTGGTGCCCAGAAGCATAAATGAAATGAAAACTCTGGAAGCTTTTGCAAGCTGAAGTTTATAGGAATAACATACATGAACTAGATATATCCAGTTTTCTTCACAGAGAGATAAAGGCTGCAGTACTGTAGCCACCTCCAGAACATAAAGATATTCACATTTTCAAACATAGTGAAATATTTTCTAATCTGAACATCCTTTTAAAAAAAGAGGTAAAATCAATAAGTGGCATGAAAAAACTTCAAAGAGGGACCTCCTGTCAATGACAGAGGTTCTTCAGCAATGTAAAGTCTTTGAAGAAAGGCTCCCAGTGCTGGGAAGGCTTTGAAGTGGCAGAAAGCAGGCATTTATAATTACAGAAAGGTGTGGTGTCCAGCAGAGATAGTAAAAAGATATAACTAGGGTATGTATAGGGGGAAGGTTGAGAGGTGGCATGGGCACCCCCTGACCCCTGCTCACCAGTAGCCTTAAAAAAAAAACACCTACAAGGTCAACTCTGTATCCAAATGAAAGAGGCAATTTGCAAAACGGATGAGCTGGGTAAGGACTAAGGGAACCACATTATATTTCCAACACATGTTCACGAAGTAAGTTGTTTTCCTTCTCTCTAACAGTCTAAAGCCTTTTACACACACACAGAGAGAGAGAGAGAGAGAGAGAGAGAGAGAGAGAGAAGAAGAAGAAGAAGAAGAAGAAGAAGAAGAAGAAGAAGAAGAAGAAGAAGAAGAAGAAGAAGAGTAGTAGTAGTAGTAGTAGTAGTAGTAGTAGTAGTAGTAGTTTGGATTTGATATCCCGCCTTTCACTCCCCTTCAGGAGTCTCAAAGCGGCTAACATTCTCCTTTCCCTTCCTCCCCCATAACAAACACTCTGTGAGGTGAGTGGGGCTGAGAGACTTCAAAGAAGTGTGACTGGCCCAAGGTCACCCAGCAGCTGCATGTGGAGGAGCGGAGACACGAACCCGGTTCCCCAGATTAGGAGACTACCGCTCTTAACCACTACACCACACTGGCTCTCAGAGAGAGAGAGCCACCTCCCCATGTCTTAACCTAGTAGCTCTGAGTGGAAGTCCGTTCGTCTTTAATTTTCCAATCACATCAGTTTCAGTTGCAAATTATTCACTTACCTCAACACTGCCTCATACAGAGTCAGAACAGTGGTCCATTTAACTCAGTATTGTTAACACTGACCTGCAAGCTCTCCGGGATTTCAGACAGGGCTCTCTCCCATCCCTACTTCGGGATGGAACCCAAGATCCTAAGTTTGCAAAAGAAACACTCTAGCACTGAGCTATGGCTCTTCCCCTGACAGAGAGTGTGTTCCGACTCTTGTGGGGGCAGGGAGAAAATGTGACTTAGGTACCAGTGGTTTTGAGAATCTGCTTTCAGGGGAAACTTTCCATATCAATGTTGTCTGCTGAGGAACCTTTGCCTGTCTTCTCTGCACACTGCTGCAGATTCTGAGCAGGGGAGTGCAAAAAAAATGGGAACACTTTTCAAACACGTTCTTCGACAGTATCATTGTGTCTAACACCAAACTCAACTGGTTGAGTGCTTATCAGTTAGGAAGCAGAATGGAATGACCCAGTAATAAGAGTGGCTTCTTGGCGAATACCTTATAAAACTTAAGTGTATGAATTAAAAGAAAATGAGATTTCATCATCACCACCCAAAAATTTGGGAGCAGCCTCCAGGTGATGGAGGGATAATTTCTGAAGGCTGAAGCCTTCTAGGCTTATCTGGGCTCTGGGCGCAGTTTAGAACCCTGAAAAAAACAGTTCTACATTACACAGATGATGCCTATCATTATCACTATTATAATTGTCATTGTTATTTAGATTTCTTACCCACCCTTCACCATGAGGTCACAAAGGGGCCAGGTTACAACAGGGATTCAAGCACATACCAGGAAATTCAGGTTCACACAATTCAAGTGGATTAAAGTGACCCAGCCCAACAGATCCACTTTACAAAAGAAACACAGTTAGGAAAGTGACAGAGAAAATCACGGAATGAATGAATGATTCATGGAAAGACGTATAAACATTCCAGAAAAAAAATCAGGGCACGTCCAGGATGCACGCTAATTTTTGTATAACCTCCTCACAAGCAAATAGAAACAAATATGCAATAAAGACTGGATATCATCCAACTTCCATGCTAGCAAATTGGGATGAATTGTCAGTTAATAGGTTATCTGGAGGAACCCCCCAAATTTTTTCTCTTTGATTGGGAACCTTAGTGAGCCAAAGTTCTGACTTGTTAGGAGAGGTATTTTTATTGGCAGGGAGAGGTGCCTGGAGCTAGTCAGTCCCTCCCCTCCACTCATTGGTGAAGAAGATGTGGGGTCCAGCCCAGGAGAAGGGAAAGTCATTGTCCTGAACCCCGGTCTACCTGGAGGTGAGTCCTGCTAGTGTACACAGTCCTGCAGGCAACGCTAGAGAGTAGTCAGACAGTCCCAAAGGTCAAAACCGGTCCAGGTCCAAGCAAATTCCAAAATCAAACTGTAAGGCCAGGTTCCTGCCTATGCAAAAGATCAAGGGTCAGTGTACCTGGGGCCAGTCCCAATGTCACCACCCAGTGGAGTTCTTGAAGCAGCCAAGCTGTGGTCCATCAACGTGGAAAGTTGAGCAGACACAGAGTTTCTGTGTTGCTTCCCTGACTTATGCTCAGGTAAGGTTATAAGAGAATGGGAACTTGAACTCTTGCTTCTGAGTAGATTGGCCATATCCACTGAAGTCAATAGGATTAACTTCTGAGTATAAACACATTGGATTGCACCATGAGTGAACATTCACCCACCATCAATGTGTTGTTATACTTCAATAGGAGCTGGTCATAGCTTACTGACAGAGGTCCCCAATTCAATCATTGGCATCTCCAGGTAGGACTGTGAAAGACGTCCTTCTAAAACCCAGAGAGGTGCTCCTAGTCCGTGAAAACAATACTGGGCTGGATGGACCAGTGGTCTTACTCAGTATATAGAAGCTGGATATTTTGTAAGCTTTGGAAAGCAAGCCTGAAAAACAAATAAGCCTGCCATATCTTTGTATGACAACGTGTGTGTGTGTCAACCAATTATGGAAAGGGAGCATATCACCTTTTGAAGTACAGTCTCTGTTTCTAAAGAGTTGAAATACTGTGTTTTTGGTTTCAGTGTATCATCAAACACTCAGATTTCCCAGTAGTTGAAGAGAAGATATCTTACAATTTAGAGCATGATAAAGATTCTTCAGAACTTTCTTGGACAAGGACAAACAGCAACTTTCCTAAATTTACACTTCCTGTACCAGTGGCTTTCAAAGATGTTCTTATTCACTTTAGTGTCTATGAATACGCAGCATAAAGGTAAAGGTAAAGGACCCCTGGATTGTTAAGTCCAGTCAAATTTGACTATGGGGTACGGTGCTCATCTCGCTTTCAGGCTGAGGGAGCCACCGTTTGTCCACAGACAGCTTTCTGGGTTATGTGGCCAGCATGACTAAACCACTTCAGGCGCATATGCATTAAGCATATATTGAGTAAACAGCGTTTAATAAATAAATAAGCAAAATCCTGGCACAAATAACTTTCCAAAGTGTATTCTCTCTCTCTCCGTCTCCCCCTCCCTCCCCCTCTCTTTATCAACGCATGTATTTTTCTTTGAACTACAAGCAAACACTGAAGTGGAAAGCCACAAAAGCCACATCAACACTTTAATATGTGTAAATCAAAGGAAAAATAACTCTTCATCAGGGGATAACTTTTGGTAATTTCTAAAGGTATCTTACAGTTCATATACTTGCTATCAATGGGAAATCAATGAGACCAAAATCAATGCGACTTTAAAAGGCTTAGCCGTGCCTGGATCACACCCAAAGAGAAAACTGACATAAGCATTATTTTTTTAAAAAAAGCAAAGGCAAAACAAATTCAAGATTCATTTTCAAATTGTTTTCAGCTTTCTGAAGGTTTGTGTTTTTGCTTTTTTGTGGGGGGGGAGTACCCCATTTTATGGTGTTATAGTCCTTCAAATGTGGAATTCCCTTTTGTTGAATATCCATTCAACAAGTTCACTAACAATGTATATTCTGCAAACCTCTACAGCAGAAAGAGAATGGATGCACACAGATTGGATCCAGTAAATTTGACCCTCTTGAAATTGCATATTCCCCCCCCCCCGGCCCCTCTCTTCCTCTTCCCCTCTCTCCCTTTCTCTCTGGCTATGCACACATTGAGGTTAACTGCAGTTTGACATTTTATCCCAAAACTAGTTTCAATCCGTATTGAAAACCTAAGCCATGCTCTGTTTGCAATTAAGTCAAAGTGTGCCCATCGAAATTTGATTGGGTGCTGCAGGGGCAGGGCAACCAGCTAGATAATGCATAAGAGGAGAAGACATCCCCACCAGCGGAAGGCCTGACCTAGAGAAGTGGATAGAGAAACAACCAGAGGAAATAGTAACCAGAACAGAGGAAATAGTGAGCATGGTACTCTTTCAAAATTCCCAGTGTGACCATTGTCTCAGAAAGGTTGGTGACACATTAGAGCGTATGGACATTCCCTAGGAAGAAGCGGGCTTTTAGCCGTGGGAAATAGGTTAAATGCACACAATATGCAAAAGGAGCGTTTTCATGTCTTCTGCAGAAGCTGCAAAGCAACAGGCAAGGAGCTTCAGCCATTCCTATTTCTTCCATTGAATGTTGTCCGTGGGAAGATTCTCCCTGGCCTTCTGCCCATCTTCAGCAGGAAGATCAGGAGGTCACACAGCAGGTGTGTTTGATGCAGTAACAACTTCAGCAGATCAAGGTGGCTTTAATTAAGACAGCAATTAAGTTTTATACTTAAACAGTGCTTTACATGCTCATAGCACTTTACAGCCACTAGCTAATGAAGTTTCACAACACCCTCGTGAGGGGTTATCTTCATCTTATGCACAAGGAAAGTGGCTTATTAAGAGCTGAAGATCAAAGTGCCCAAGCACTTTACGACACTAAATAAGATGAGGCTAATTTTTAGAGTTGCTGGTCATCCAAATCCACCTCTGAAACTGATGTCATTCACGAGCACAGGAATGCAAATCCAAAAACTGGCCTCAGGGATGGGCATAAAGTGGCCAAGCTACCCATGGGGTGGGGTAAGCAAGGAGCATGCAGAAATTTTGGCTATTGGTACTGGAACTGGTGGCAGAAAACTAACATAGGAATATGAAGATGATAAGATGGCTGGCAGGCCAACTGCTTTTGGCTCTGTGTTGGTCTTGGCCAGGGGTCTGCAACCTTTAAGACAAAAAGAGCCACTTGGCCCCGTTTCCAAAGGGAAAAAAAACTGGGAGCCGCAAAACCATTGTGACATTTAAAACAAATATAACATGCCTTTATCCGTGGCTGGCCTACCAGGTGTCCAAAACAGGGACATCATCTTCCTCCTCGCAGTCGTAGACCTGCATGCGCGCCGCTGCCCTCTGATCTGACAGCGGGCGGGAAGGTGACATCGGGACGGTGCGTGACTGATGCACGCACCGCCCCCATGCAACGTCACAGCCAGTACAGCGCCCGCCACAGTGGGGAGTGTTGGGGCGCACAAATCACCTCCTCCCCTCACTAGTATCCGCCCCGGAGCCGCGGCAACGTTGTAAAAGAGCCACATGCGGCTCCGGAGCCGCGGGTTGCAGACCCCTGGTCTTGGCCAACAAAGCTGTTTTCCAAAAGAATGGTGTCACAAAGATCTGCCTGGCACCAGCCTATCTCTTTAAAACATCCAGTTCCTTGAACTTCCATTTCTTCTAGGTTTCCAGATCACCTCTCCCTACTAACACCTTGAAATCCACAACTGGCACCCTCCTTGTGCTCCTTGAATAGGTGGGGAAGCTATGTTTTATGTTTTTAGTGGCATGTTTTTTATGTGCAGAGTGGCAGGGGAAACCCAGCCAGATTGGCAGGGTATAAATAATAAAATTGTTGTTGTTGTTGTGGCCTGAAGGTCACATTCGCACATGGGTAATTTTTTGATTGTCACATGCCAGTAGTGGGTGGGGCCAGAGACATAAAAATGGACAGAGCAATGTAGGCAACTCTTACTTTTGCACCATAGGCTATATTCCAGCCACACAAAAAGCAGAGGTTTCTAAAGAGACATCCCTCCATCCACTAGACAGGCAGAAGTACTCAAGGAGCGCACAGAGCATGGCTGATGATGAGAAGCCTGGGTAGAGGGGGTTCAGCCTAGAGAGAATATATGGCCTAGGGAGAGTCTCAAGAGCTGACAGACAGCCTGAGGTTTCTCACACCTGCCTTAGGCTATCTCCTTGAGTATATATAGACAGTCCATTAGATCTTTAGAGACAGTGTGGTGTAGTGGTTAGAGTGTCAGACCTGAGACATGGGAGAGTTTGAATCCCGACTTGGCCATGAAGCTCACTGTTTGACCCTGGTCCAGTCACTGCCTCTCAGCCTAACCTACCCCACAGAGTGGTTGTGGGGATTAAAATAGGGGGGAGAATCACGTATGCCACCATGAGCTGTTTGGAGAGAAAGGTGGTATATTAACAAGATAAATAAATAAATGTTCATTTAGTTCCTCATTAAAGCATCATTTCACCCTTTCTCCAAATTGACTTTTGAGATTTTGGTGCATGTTTGTGACAGGCCCAAAGCAAATATTTGTCCCGTTGTGCGCAAGGCTGTCAGGATCTGAAGAAAAGCAAGCAGCTCTTTGTCCTGTGTTAAAACAGAGCAACTTATACAAATAATAAGGGTTCAGGTGCCCTGGAAAACTATGTTTCCCAGGGTCCCAGCAGTATCCCAATCACTGCTGTTGCAGTGTTCCTGTTGCTAATTTATTAAGCATCCCCATCAGTACTAAGATGGAAAGCAGTTCTCCAAGGCAATGGGTTATGGCTGCCATTTTTCCATAGGCAAAGGAGCATGTCAGAAAGGGTGGGATAGCCTCTGGGGAGTTGGCCCAATCAACTTTTAGGGACAGGCCCTATTTAAGCTGCTGATTTTACTCTCAGCCAATGCTCTCAAGGCCCCTACAGTAAAAATGTCTTGAAGGGCATTACTCTGGAACTAGCCTTGATTTAGTATGCCCAGTGCCAGATTTAGGGAAGTGCAGGCAATTCCCTCACACAGGGTGCTAAGGTGAGGGGGAGCAAATTAACAACAAACAAATAAACAAACAAACAACCCTATATTTATATGTGTACCTAAAAGTGAGGAGGGACGTCAAATTTTGTCCTTGCTCCAAGTGCCATATTGCCAAAGTCTGTCTCTGAGATTTTCCAGCTATGGTAAGAAAAGCAAGTCTTTCACTTCAAAGAGGGAGATGAGCCTTTAAGAAAGGTCAGTGTTTTGGCCAGGGATGCATTTGATATGTACTTTAAGCAAGTGATGTTGATATCAGTTTGGAAATTAGTATAAGATACACATCTCTGCCAGTTTACCACTCTGCATATAAAATTCTGCTTGGCTGGAGACAGGTTTCCAGAGCTTTTTCATCACAGAGCTCCCCACTTTTCTCAAATTATTTCCTAGGCAATTATATCTCGTGCTTTAAAAGTGCTTAATTTTGGTTAGATCTCTGACTGACCTTGTGAATTTTGTTCAGAGGGACTAACACAACTTAGACAGGTGACTTTAATTTTTAGATCAACCTTATGTAACCCATGAAAAAAAAGGATTTGACAATTTTTGCATATTTTTATATAAGGTTGTTCAAGCTTGGGCTTGTAAGTTATTTAGAAAAAGGAGGAAATCCTGAGAAGCTAGCAACAAAAGAAATTATATGTGAATGAAAGAGGGTACTTCAATGTGACCCAAGCCTTCAAGCCTAGACAATATTTTCTGTTTTCCTATACTAATAAATAAAAAAGTTCAGTGAGCTTGCCAACATGTCATCTTTGTCAGAATCCTTTTTGCTGTTGTTTCTTTATGTTTTGCCAGAGAACACAAGAATCAGCGTTATGAAAAATGTATGCTGTTGTCAAGTACGTACAAGTAATTTCTGTGAAGTGTTAACTAAGAAGGACTTAGCTGCCAAATTTTTAAGTATATATTTGTTTTTAAGCACTTTTATATATTCATTCTTCTATGTAGGAATTATCAAAATATGATAATACAGCTCTTCAAATTCTCACTTCAAATATAATAGTCTAACCTGAGACGACCAATCCTGCAAACTAAGTAATTTTTCTTATATCCATCGAATTTCAGCAACCGCTTGAAATCCTGAATCTCTTTTAGGTGCTGTTGATATAAAGAAGCTGGTTTTTCATCTTCCCTCCAAGGAAAAAGAACACTCAGGCCGAGCATTAATTAATCTACAGCTGCCAAAAGTTTTAAAAAAGCTTTGTAATAGGCAATCCAGAATGTCTGAAAGTTTTTGTGGCAATTGGATGACTAGATATGAGATGGATATAAGATAGGGAGATCTCTTAGCTGCAATCCAGAGATTGTCAAACACAAGGCGATGTAGATGACATGTAGATACATGGGTAATAGTGGGAACAGAAGGAATGGGATTGTCAATTTCAGTTCATATTACAAGAAAGATGAAGAGGCAAATACCTTAGCATAACATGGATTACTTGGTACTATGCATAGCTGTGTATCTTACTTGTGTCCGCCATGTGTTTGGCTCTGCTGATGGGATTCCCAGGCCAGTTTTGGAACTGTTATACAGGAGCAGTTACTGAATACAGTGGTACCTCAGGTTACAGATGCTTCAGGTTACAGACTCCGCTAACTCGGAAATAGTACATCGGGTTAAGAACTTTGCTTCAGGATGAGAACAGAACAGAAATCGTGCGGTGGTGGTGTGGCAGCAGCGGGAGGCCCCATTAGCTAAACTGGTGCTTCAGGTTAAGAACAGTTTCAGGTTAAGAACGGACCTCCAGAATGAATTAAGTTCTTAACCTAAGGTTCCACTGTATGAGCATCTAGCTAGGTAAAGGTAAAGGGACCCATGACTCTTAGGTCTAGTCGTGACCGATTCTGGGGTTGTGGCGCTCATCTTGCTTTATTGGCCGAGGGAGCCGGCGTACAGCTTCCGGGTCATGTGGCCAGCATGACTAAGCCGCTTCTGGCGAACCAGAGCAGCGCACGGAAACGCCGTTTACCTTTCCGCCAGAGCGGTTCCTATTTATCTACTTGCACTTTGATGTGCTTTCAAACTGCTAGGTGGGCAGGAGCAGGGACCAAGCAATGGGAGCTCACCCCATCGCGGGGATTCGAACCGCCGACTTTCTGATCGGAAAGCCCTAGGCTCTGTGGTTTAACCCACAGCTCCACCCATGTCCAATCTAACTAGGGGACCAAGGCAAAAGAAGAAAAAGAAGCACCACCACCATCTAGGGATATACACACATTTCTAAAAGCAAGGAGTTTGTGATAGGGCCTTTGACAATGACTTCAGATGTTGTAACATGCACTACCATTGAGGAAGGTATAGCCGTATTAGTCTTTCCATACTTCATTTGTTTTTATGGTGAATTCAGGCATCTACTGCAGTGATGAACACGTGATACAATAAAAATATATATTCAGCTTTCATCCACATTGTGTTGTAATAATTAAAATGCTCTGTCTATACATGATGGGTAGAGATTACCAAGTAGGGCTGTCACATTCCCTTCAATAACCGCATGGGGAATATTGCCATGTACAACTGCCTTTGAAAGACACTTTGCAAGTGAAATGTAACTTCATATGGATTATTTTTTTTTTTTCAATTTTGCATGTTAGTTCCTATCCCAGCTAATCTATAATAGGCTGATTGGTTTCCTATTGCACTCTGTGCTGGACTATTTCACAACAGAGTTCCCTATTCTAAGTACTAACTACGATATTGCAATTGACAATTGTGCTGGACTCTTACTTTCCACCTGGGGACACAGTTTCATGTGCATGTTGGCCATAGGTGCATATTGACCTTTGTCAAGATTAAATAAAATGTGTGTACATCTTCCCAAGCGTTGGGTCCAGTTTTGCTGCCATTAACATAAATTGTATTTCACAAGTAAACAATGGATTTAGAATATTGCTGCCTTCCCAGACTCAGTGAATGTGCCTCAGACTTAGCGAGGCATTCCCCTCCCCTTTAAATTTATTCTCTATTACTGTATATTGTATACTAGTTGGTGGTAAATTGTAAATATGGCTACAACCTGTGGAGATCTTTTTTAAAAGTGTTTAAAAAGCAATTTAAGATTCCAGTCAATGGATTATTAATTTACTTCAGAATTTGTGGCTTATAATGTTCTTCTCAGTAACTCTGTGTGTGCGCTTTCGTTTATAGTCATACTGAGGAAAGTGGACTATTTTCCCCTTTAAAAACAACAACAACATAGCCTGCTACACATCTCTTGCACCCCAATTTATAAAAAAAACCACTTTGTTGTCTGCAAATGGGCAGCAATTTGTCATTCCTTTCTGCTTCTTAATGTGTCTGCCAGATGCTGTGAAAATGTAGTGTATAATAATATCCAGAGGAAATTAGGAAAATAGAGCAAATGCGTGGATGCTGATTTCTCGAAACTTCACTCATTAACTCATGAGAGCATAAACATGTAATATCTATGATCTTATCCTGCAAGCAACATCCTTGCAAGAGAGCAGGTTTCTGCATATGCACTGTGCTTTGGGCCTGCCCCATGTGTGAAGGCGAATACTGTGGTAAAAAAGCCTACATCCACCACCCAGAGCTAGGTTTAGGGTGAAAACGGAAGATTATTGCAAAGAAGGAGAAGTACCGACTAGAGAAGAGTGGCCGACTAAGCTGATGGAATACACAGACATTGCAAGACTGATGGGAAAGATCAGAAACCAGGAAGACTGTTATGTACTGAGGTTCTCACCCTGGGCCAGGAGGGGGATACTGTAGATAGTTTTCACTCAGGTCCACATATGCAAATAACGGATTGAAAGTGACGTTCAGTGATTGGATAGTTACAGAAAGTGGTTACTGTTGCGTTGTAGTGGAGCTCTATATAAGCAGGCTGACTGAACCCTTCAGTTCAGTTCTATTCTGGCCTGTGAATAAACAAGAGCTGTTTGAAGACTCACTGTGTCATCTGATATGTTCACCCACAACTTAACAAAGACCAAGTATTTTTAAAAGACTGGAATATTTTTTTTATTTTTTTAAAAAAAATATTTTTTATTGGTTTTTACAAATATTTTCTTACATGACATCATACTTTGCACAAATAAAACATTTGGCTCGATAAGCCTGTAACTTCCCTCCTCCTTGACTGATGGTTTTCAAGTCTAATCTCAATATACTGCATTTTCCTGTATTTCTTATTCCTATTAAATTATATCCTTATAAAGTTACTTAACTAACTACAATTAGTAATAAATGATAATTTTATCCTTACAAAACTTCTTATAACCCTACTAGCGATGTTCATTGTTTACATTTGTCTTTCAAATATAACAGAAATTTCTTCCAGCCTTTCTGAAAAGCCTGGTCCTGCTGGTTCCAGATTTTCCCCGTCAGTTTTGCCAATTCAGCAAAGTCCAATAATTTCATCTGCCACTCTTCTTTTGTCGGTAAAACTTCCTGCTTCCATCTTTGGGCTAGTAGTTTTCCTCCTGCAGTTGTTGCATATAAAAAAAATGTTTTATCCTGCTTATGTATTTCTCTGCCTACTATGCCTAATAGGAAAGCTTCTGGTTTTTAAAGAAACATATATTCCAACATTTTTAAAAGTTCATTATATATTATTTCCCAGAAAGCATCCACCTCCTTACAAACCCACCACATGATAAAAGTCACCTTCTTTTTCTTTATATTTCCAACATTATTTGTTCTATTGTTGTTGTTTAGTCGTTAAGTCGTGTCCGACTCTTCGTGACCCCATGGACCAGAGCACGCCAGGCACTCCTGTCTTCCACTGCCTCCCGCAGTTTTGTCAGACTCATGTTTGTAGCTTCGAGAACACTGTCCAACCATCTCGTCCTCTGTCGTCCCCTTCTCCTTGTGCCCTCCATCTTTCCCAACATCAGGGTCTTTTCCAGGGAGTCTTCTCTTCTCATGAGGTGGGCAAAGTATTGGAGCCTCAGCTTCAGGATGTGTCCTTCCAGTGAGCACTCAGGGCTGATTTCCTTAAGAATGGATATGTTTGATCTTCTTGCAGTCCATGGGACTCTCAGGAGTCTCCTCCAGCACCATAATTCAAAAGCATCAATTATTCCATTTTGTTCTATACATTTTCGCTAATTTCACTGGTGTTAGGTACCATCTGTACATCATTTTCAATACATTTTCTTTAAGCAAACTGCAAGCAGTAAATATTATTCCATCTTTCCACAGTCTTTTCCAATCTTCTAACAATATGTTATAACCAATATATTTTGCCTAATGTATCATTGCTGATTTTACTCCTCCACCTTTCGTATGCCATACTGGAATTATTTTTTAATTTGTCTGAAAGACCACTGTAGACGATTGAAATCATTGGCAGAAATAAAATGACACTTGTAGAGTAAAATGAACTTTGGTTACTATGATTATATAATAGATGGATTATGGTAAAAGATGCAGAAAAGGGGGGGAAATTGTTAGAAATGGAACCCATGGAGGGATGGAAGGAGATCTGAAGGTTCGAAAGAACCTCTTTTTATTTTATTTTCTGGAATGGTTATGTTTATTATGTATAACTTTATGTAAAACCTACACACACACACGAAATGAAATATTACAGCAGAAATTTCAGTGAGTGCTTCATCCTACCCAGCTTTCCCAAGAATCATAGAATCATAGAATCATAGAATCATAGAGTTGGAAGAGACCACAAGGGCCATCGAGTCCAACCCCCTGCCAAGCAGGAAACACCATCAGAGCACTCCTGACATATGGTTGTCAAGCCTCTGCTTAAAGACCTCCAAAGTAGGAGACTCCTCCACACTCCTTGGCAGCAAATTCCACTGTCGAACAGCTCTTACTGTCAGGAAGTTCTTCCTAATGTTTAGGTGGAATCTTCTTTCTTGTAGTTTGGATCCATTGCTCCGTGTCCGCTTCTCTGGAGCAGCAGAAAACAACCTTTCTCCCTCCTCTATGTGACATCCTTTTATATATTTGAACATGGCTATCATATCACCCCTTAACCTCCTCTTCTCCAGGCTAAACATGCCCAGCTCCCTTAGCCGTTCCTCATAAGGCATCGTTTCCAGGCCTTTGACCATTTTGGTTGCCCTCCTCTGGACACGTTCCAGTTTGTCAGTGTCCTTCTTGAATTGTGGTGCCCAGAACTGGACACAGTACTCCAGGTGTGGTCTGACCAGAGCAGAATACAGTGGCACTATTACTTCCCTTGATCTAGATGCTATACTCCTATTGATGCAGCCCAGAATTGCATTGGCTTTTTTAGCTGCCGCGTCACACTGTTGGCTCATGTCAAGTTTGTGGTCAACCAAGACTCCTAGATCCTTTTCACATGTACTGCTCTCAAGCCAGGTGTCACCCATCTTGTATTTGTGCCTCTCATTTTTTTTGCCCAAGTGCAATACTTTACATTTCTCCCTGTTAAAATTCATCTTGTTTGTTTTGGCCCAGTTCTCTAATCTGTCAAGGTCGTTTTGAAGTGTGATCCTGTCCTCTGGGGTGTTAGCCACCCCTCCCAGTTTGGTGTCATCTGCAAATTTGATCAGGATGCCCTTGAGTCCATCATCCAAGTCTTGATAAAGATGTTGAATAAGACCGGGCCCAAGACAGAACCCTGTGGCACCCCACTAGTCACTCTTCTCCAGGATGAAGAGGAACCATTGATGAGCACCCTTTGGGTTCGGTCAGTCAGCCAGTTACAAATCCACTGAGTGGTAGCATAGTCAAGACCGCATTTTACCAGCTTCTTTACAAGAATATCATGGGGCACCTTGTCAAATGCCTTGCTGAAATCAAGGTAGGCTACATCCACTGCGTTCCCTTCATCTACCAGGCTTGTAATTCTGTCAAAAAACGAGATCAGGTTAGTCTGACATGACTTGTTTTTCAGAAATCCATGCTGACTATTGAGCGTAAGCCTGGTTGTATAAGAGCGTAAGCCTGGTTGTATAATTAAATTCCAAGACTCACAAAGTTGAGAATGGAAACTTTATGGGATGCTTCCTCTTCTCAAATGAATATGTGCAGGGCTAGCCAGATCGCCCACATTTTTCCTGCCTCAGTCCAAGTTGAGAGCTGTGGGTTGTATTCAAAAACATCCCCTCACTCTTCTACCTCTGTATGTCCCCGAACCCTTAAAATCTGCCCTGTCAGGTTGGGGCAAAACCCAGAGCACAATTGGAGGGGCAGGAGAGAGCGAGGGGAAGTCCTCTTGCATGAACAGAAGCCATTCCACTCCCTCAATGACCTTGTTGTGTACAACCCTGTGAGTTTTGCCAAAGATCAGTGAGTCCACTATCCAAGGTGCCTATTTTCTGTTGGGAAGATGAGGCAGGTAGAGAAAAGTTCCTGGCTAGAACCAACCAATCAATTCATCGCACAGCCAGTTCTTCCACTATCAATTTATTCAGACACTGGAGAGTTAACTGCAATGTGAATCCAGCCTGCTTAGTCTGAGCTACAAGCTCAGAAAACATTTTAAACTAGACTTAAGTATGTATTTGTGACTCAATTACCATTTTAAGCCTCCCTGAACAAAGCTGCTGTATCTGTTACTTTTTAACAGGTATTCGGAGTGAGTAAATGTTATTTTTACCTTTTACAAGGCAGTTGGTGTGATTGTTCTTTTGAGGGGGAGAAAAGGGGGAAACACCAGGAGACCAAGAGTCTGTCTTAACACATGTGATAACACACATCCTGAATTATTTAAACTCAGAGGCTAAAACTAGCCTATCTAAGCTTCCCTTTAAGCTATAAAAGGATAGCACTCACAAATGCGAGGAAGGAAGGATAACATCTAATAAATATATCAGATATGATATTAATAAATATATCAGATATGATATTAATAAATATATCAGATATGATATTAATAAATATATCAGATATGATATTAATAAATATATCAGATATGATATTAATAAATATATTAGATATTCTCTCCCATCATCTATTCACATCCATGCATATGTGACTCACAGCTAGGTGCACCCCACATTCTTGCTTACCATCTAGTCATTTTCAAGTTCCAGTTTTAATTCAGTGAAACATGGACTTCACCTCTTCATATCCAAGGTAATACCCATGCTATTGCTTATGCTAACAATTAGGAGATGACATGCAGGTCACGTTAAAAACATCTAATGAACTATTGAGTTGTGATTGTTTTTATTTTATGTATTTTGTGTTTTTATACTGTGATTTAATCCCGTGAACCACCCTGAGACCTGCAGGTATGGAGCAGTATACAAATTTTAATAATAATAATAATAATAATAATATACAAGCACACCCCTATTTTTAATTTTATTTTTATTACCTTACTTCAACTTCTGAGAGCAAACTGGTGTGAATTAACATAGTGGTTGAAAGAAGAGAACTTAAGGGTTCTCTTATCAGGATATCCAATCATTTAATTTCTCAATAAATTCCTTTTTAGCTATGCCTTCTGCTTGTTTTCTTAGAGGGTTGAAACGCTTCCAATTGCTTCAGATTCAACTTGTGAGAGATGAGCGGAGCTAACATGCATGCTTTGTCTTCATTATTGGCTTTCTCTAAGTCTGGCCATCAATTTTGTTTGCTTTTACTGCAGGCTTTGTTGGCACAGACAGAACAGGCATCTTCTGTGTCAGCATAGATGATTCCCTACCCACCATACCAACACAGTTCCAGGAAGAAAGAGAGGAACGGCATTCCAAAGACGGAATTGTGCTTTAAAGAGCTATTTAGGAGGCTGGAAAAGGCAGCCAAGTGTTAAACAGCAAATTCAAGTTTGAAAGTGTTTTAAATGATGGATGTGAAGTATCATAATTCAGCAGCATGGAATGGGACCTCTTACTGGGAGAGGCTAAAGAAGAAAACTGAACCAGTACAAAGGGAACCCCCTCCAGGGAAGAACGCAGACATTTGGTCCTGGATTCCAGTTAGGGTAGGCCAAAACCTGATACTTTTATCTCCAACCTTTGACCCTAACATCTGGAAACTTAGTTTGCGTCAAACAGAAGGAAGTTTTCTTTTCTGTTTCAAATGCTTTATTGGAGAACTCCTAGTTATCTACAGTTAACTGAGTTGGCTCTGGCTAGGTGTGTGTGTGTGTGTGTGTGTGTGTGAGAGAGAGAGAGAGAGAGAGAGAGAGCACTTGCAGTGAACTCTGAAATTCAGAATATTTGCACAAGACATTGCAGCTTTCGTACAGGGTGGTGGAATGATAGTTTGCATGCACACACAATATGATTGTTTGCATGTATAGGTGCCAGAAAACAGTTCAGATAAGCATCCCCAGAGGGGTTCTAAATGGCATAGAACTTCCAGCTCCTTTGAAGTCCTTAGATGTTCTCATATCAGAGGGACTGGACCTAGTGCCAGAAATAGCAACATATTTAAACATCTTGCATGCAGACACAAATTAAATTCATTCAGCTTAACTTGCATTTACAACATCCATTGAAACATTAAGTGTGACATAAGTCATGCTCTTCGCGGCAGTTACTTTCATTGTTATGTTTATTACTAATTTAAGAGACTCTTCTTTGAGTAAGGGAGGGGGGATTACTGAATTTAGACTGCACATTATAACATCAAAAGCTCTGGTTTTAAATAAGCCTGTTTGCGCTACAGAAGATTTTCTCCCCTTATAGGACATTAATGGCATGTCAGACAAGTGTCTCATTCTAGCCTAACATTTCCTTGTATATATGATGAACCGTCAACATCATACAGTACATACAAAGACTTGGGATTCATTCAATCACTGATACACACATGGAGTATCAAAAATGGTTAGGGTACTTCCACCAGAGACAGAAAACTGATATTTGGCATACATATGTGCCCAAGGCACTAATTACTATAAACGTCTGAATATAAGATGTAGCTGAAATCCTTGATGTAACATGTACTTTTTGATGGAAGGCAGCAGATAGGTATGTGCACAATAAGTATGTGCACATGTGCTGGAATTTTGAAATATAGGAATTTCTCAATCACACACTCATCGAGCCTTGGATTGCGGAAGTGAGGATTTGCAGCCAGAGCTACAAAGTAAATCTGAAAAGAGGACGAGCCATGCTGGCTGAGACAAAATGGGTGGGTGTTTGAGCATCCTCAAATTGGAGGAGCTAATTTAACAGTGGCATCCATGAGTGTATCTGTGGTTGCAGAGTGCAAGCTATATGGTCTAAACCACTGAGCCTCTTGGGCTTGCTGATCAGGAGGACTGCGGTTCGAATCCCCACAATGGGGTGAGCTCCTGTTGCTCTGTCCCAGCTCCTGTCAGCCTAGCAGTTCGAAAGCACACCGGTGCAAGTAGACAAATAGGTACCGCTGCGGCAGGAAGGTAAATGGTGTTTCTGTGCGCTCTGGTTTCCGTCATGGTGTTCTGCTGTGACAGAAGTGGGTTAGTCATGCTGGCCACATGACCCAGAAAGCCATCTCTGGACAAAGGCCACCTACCTTGGTATGAAAGCGAGATCAGCGCCACAACCCCATAGTCGCCTTTGACTGGACTTAACCGTCCAGGGGTCCTTTACCTTTACCTATTTTCCTCAGTATTTTTATATATTCATTAGAGCTGCAAGTTTAGGGTAAAATCCTGTGATCCCCAAGGAAGGGTGTTTCATCCTGGGTCCTTGACATGCCCCTCCTCCAACCAGGGACTGAATTTACAGCCCCCGAAGCATGTAGGAATTCAGAATACATTCATTTCTGCTTTGCCAGCTCATGCCTTGCAGGACATTGGATCTGGAAGTAGAACATACACACTTTAGGATTGCAGCCTTAGCTGATGAAGAGTGTGATCCTATACATATTGTTGTGAATTGGGGGGAAGACCCTGCCCCATAACCTCTACATTCAGTAAAGGGTTAGAAATTGAGCCAACCAATAACACCATGAATTTAGCAAAGGCTGGAGATAATACTAGCTAGCTTCCTCAGAAGGCTAGCCTAGCAACCACTAGGAAGGAGGAGGAGGAAGGAGGCAGAATTCCCTGAGGGGACTGAAGGGCCGGCTGGAGCAGGCTGTGACAGAGAGACACAAGGGTGGTGCTTAGGATGCCTCCAGATCCAGTTCTGCACCCTCTTGGGATATGAATGCTGTGAGCTGTCTCCATCAAAACCCAGGTTGTAAATATGGGTAAAATAAACCATATTTCATCAAGCCTCTGTTGTGTCTCATTTTCCCCAAGGAAACACAAACCCTGGTTTAGTGCCAAGACCCCTGGGATCTTGCTGTTGCTTGGCAGAGATTAAGGTGGCTTGTAGCAATATTTACCTGGGAATTAAGTCCAACTGAACTCAGTGGACTTTTTTCCTGAGTAAACGTGCATAGGATAGCACAGCAGATCAATTAGATTACAGTAATTGATTTAAATTTGATTTCGGATAATAAGACATTTTTTAAAAAACACACATAGATTTTAATGCAATTGTGTGTGTGTGTGCATGTAAAACCAGTAGATGACAGGGCCAATCTTAGAAAAGGCATTTAATCCTATATGTGAGAGAAGAGGGAAGGTCTCTTCTAAGATGCACCTGTCATAACATCATCTCAAAGCAAAGAGTTGAATCCAGATTTAGTTGTACTTCTCGTTAAACTTAATGGGGCTTAGGCTAAGTGATGAGGAACTTGTGCCATTGATTTCAAGGAACCTAAGTTCAATTAATTTTATTTATTTATTTTTAAAAGTATACATATACTGACCATGCATAAAATATCAGGATGGTGTGCATGATTATGTATACAATAAAAAAAAAAATACCACTAAAAACAGTGCCAATATTAATGTAGGAGTCCTTTATGTTGGATCCTGTATAAGCTACGGTACTTATTCAAATAAATGGGATTTAAACTAGTAATGATTAATGTGACTCATATGGATCCAACTCAAAGAACATGTTTTTCTTTTTTTCTTTGCAACTACTGTTTTTATATGCAGATTTATGTACATTTAATCAACTAAATGACTTAAATGCATATAATTAATTGACTCAGATTTTAAAAATTGGATGGCAGCCCAAATATATGTATATACTGTATTTAACAGCATCTTTGTATTAGCAGTGCCTGAGTTCCATGTCAGCTGGTTATTCAGGTCTTACAAACTTCCAAGCCCTACAGATCCTGAGATTCTGTGATGGTCCCCTGATTCCCAAGAAGCAATATCAGGGTGCAACTCACCCACTCGAACTTCTCCTTTGTAGGAATCTCCCACTTTCTCCAAGCTCTCTCTTTTGCGAAGCTCCTACTAGCTCTCACCAAAGGATGGAGGCGAGACACAGCAGATCCTACCTGGCCCAAAGAGAGTCCACAAAAAGTATCAGATAAGTTCGGGGGAAATTATAGAACACAGGTAAATCTCTCGACAGAATGCACTGTTAAAGCCAAAGCCACAGAGCATGATTTCAATAGGCTTAAATGACGGGGAAAGTAACACTCACTGTGAATTCAGATTATCATCTGGTCTCATGAGAGTACACAACCTTCATCTGAGCCTGTGAAAGGCTTTGGACATTACAATTATGCATGCTGTACATTTCCTTATGTTACACATTTCATGGCTGCCAGCTGCAGATGGTGCTATGTAGTTATATAGCACCAAGCAGAGTGTTTCCCGACTGTCTCAAAACAATTCCCACAATCCCTTTATCTCTCTTCCATGGGGGGTTCCCATTCATACACAATGCTGCAATGTACATGGTTGGGTAGGGTGCTTTCTTTTTTTATACACATACAAAAAATTGTACACTTTCTACCTCTTGTTATCCTGCCATCCAGACAGTCAGCACCAATCACTCTCCTTTCTTTCTTTCTCGCTTAGCACGATCACATTGGTTCTGATCTATGATGGATAGGTTTTCAGATGCTTTCTGAATCATTAACAAAATGACGGTCAGGCTTGGAAGAGAAAATGTGAATTAATCAAGCATGAATCAAACTGCACCGGCAAAATGCAAGAAAGCTCCCCCAGCCCATGGAAAATGTTTAACTGCTAGAGCGCAAGGCTGGAACAGAAAGCTCCAGCCGTTTTTAAACACAACAGCCTTGGCACCTATGCAACGTACAGAACTTTCGGCGTGAGCTAACATATTTATTGCAAATGCTCAATTATGAAATTCGTTTTAGACAGGACATTTCCCAGGGAACCAAATTAAGCCTAATGATACTTAATAGCAAGGACTGCTGCTTAATTGGGGTGGTAATTCCATCTAATTGGGATTCCTGCAGGTGAAAAATGGTACACAAAACAGGTATAAATTGTTTGGTCTTTCTGGCATCCTGATACTAGTCTGGTGCTCTGTCTCATTCAGGGTCACTCTCAGACAGTCTTTAGTCAGGAAAGCCAAGTGGCTCCAGAAACATAAGCTTTATAGCAATGGAGGCTCTGCTCCACCAAACTTCATTCAGCGCTCAACCAGTCCCAGCCTGCCTGCCTTAATACTTCCAACCAGTTCAGGAGCTGGCATTGCCTCTCAGCTTCCTCCTTCTTAGACTCACTGTTGCCCTTGTATGACTTGATAGGAAGGAAGTTGGGGACAAAACTAGAATGAACTGCCTATGTTTGTCATTGGCTCTGGTTCCACCTACTGTGTCCCCAGGGGCATTGGACATTATTGTTTTCAGACAACTATCTGTCAACTCTTTTCAAGCAGGAGAACCTGGGACTAGTTCATGTTATAATTTCTACACATGGGCAGTCCTGATCAACCTCATTTACACATTCATGTGGATAAATACCATGTGTGAACCAAGCACATGTAGGCCTGCGGTAATTCACATTTTCCCAAAGCTGCTGCTCTGTATCATACAAATCTACATCCATACCTGTGGGATATAAGTCAGAATAGTAATTCAACAATGCATGCTATGGGATCATGCCAAATATACCTCTCCACCCCCAAAAGTATATGATATAGCAGGCAAAAGATGTGTTTATTGGACTGCATTCTATATTCCACTTCGTATTTTCTAAAGGGTATCTGTATATTCAGATAACATACTAATCTACATATAGGTTTAAAATAAGATTCAGTAAATCCTCAGTACGACTAGAAGTTCTTAAGTGGTTCCAGATCTGTTGCCTAATTGATCAAAGGGCATGGGATATCATACTTGTATGAAGAATCTATTTGCAGGAAAAACCAAAACCCTGATAGATGAATGAAAGAATTTGGGAAGGTGAGGAAGCGAAATTTAATATCAGAGTCAAAAATGTGCGTTGAAGACTATGGGTGCCACACACTGACATTTATGCCCCAGATAAGTATAACCTTCCTTTCTTTGAGAGATGAACATACTCAGCTTTCACATGAGCAGAAATGCCCTAATCCAACATTTGCTCTCCAGTGTCCCTTCCAGTCAGACACTGGAGTTTTGCCAGCCTTCTTGTTCCTCACCTCTTCTTGTGTTCTTCCCCACTCTCCAGACTCTTATGTCACCATAAAGGCTAACATTTTTATTGTCACAGACATTTTCTTGGAATAAGGCTGTGTGTGTATAGAAAAAGCAGCTAGGATGTTCTCTTCCTCAATTCGGATCAAAGCATGTTTGGCGAAAAATCACCAAAATCCAGCATTTAATAAGAAACAACAGGATAGAGATGGGTTGTGGCTAACAGCATGTGTACACCGCTTCTCAAATCAGCGGTGGGAACATACTGAATGCAGAGTAAATCAGAGTGTGTACACAGCCTAAAGCCCACTAGAATTAGATGCATGAAATGCTACAGCAGAGGGAATAATTGATTTGACTGAAGCAAGAGAGAGAGAAAGGAATGAAACTTACTAGTATATTAAAGTCTCCTTTTCAAGTGCCTATCTAGAACAATGTTCATGTTTGTGTCCTGGGAATTCCTCCAATGTCAGGTTTGTATCCATCTTTCACTTTGTGTATGGACTGGCATCTTTTTTGTATATAGTCTACAAAGAGACATTGATGGGAGCTGCTGGCTTGGTATATAGCACATGCGTTAGGCCCTGTAAAGTTTGGATATGAGCCAGGACTGGCATCCAGTTTGTTGCAAAATCTGGAGCCCACTTATTATTTCTGGTTTGCTACATACTGCTGTTGGTAAGTACCTGCTACAGATTAGGGAGAATATCAGTAAGCAAAGAGAGGCCTACATCTCAAGCAGGGGTAAGGAACCTGTGCTCCTCCATGTGTTGTTGGGTACCAGTTCCCATCAGCACCAACCAGCATGGCAAGAGGACAGGGATGATGGGATTTGTACTCCAATATCATCTAGAGGGCCACAGGTTCTCCATCCCTTACCTAAAGCCTGAATAATTGAGGCATGATTGTCAAGGATAGGTAAGGGATGGGCAACCTGTGGCCCTCTAGATGATAGGAATTCCAGGTAAAAGCAAGTGGTGTTTTACGCAATATGAAATAGCAACATGTTCAGTTCCACTGCCATGTTTTAGAGAAGCCATTTTTGGAAGCATATCTCCACTGTCTCACCTTTGGTACCACTTCATCCTTTTCGTGGATCATTTCCACATGTTGATCTGATCCTAGTGACCTAGATGGGATACACAACCTTTGAAAACGGGATGAAGTCAAAGCACGTCAAGCTAAAATCTCAATATATCTTGTGTCATTTACAAGGCAAGTCACAAACACGTATATCTATTCGTGTTGACTTCTATCTAGAAAAAAACAAGGTTAATAATCAGTTTAGTCGAGGTGAGTGGCTTGCAAAAATCTCTCCACTATAGACACGTCAACAGCTCTGTTCCTTAGGAATGCACGCATTACAAATCAAAACCCAAATTCAAACAAAGACCACTTCATAAACAAAAATCTTAAAATAAAAATAAAAACAAGAAACTAATTTTAATTCCACTCTCCATCTATGCTCAGTGGACTCCAGTATAATGCACAATCTAAATTATCTGCTATTGAAAATTCAACAATGCCAAAAATGGCCATATTAGCTGCAATTGTGTCTCACTAGCAGGACCCAACACCATTATTACCCAGAAAACGTCGCCACAGAGTAATTTCAATCCTTGTTAGGGAGAAAAAACAGGTTCTTAGAGTATGCCATCTTGCATCAGGACATGGTTACATTTCAGGTAAGTCAGGCTTTGAACAGCAAAATCATTTAAAACATCACTTTCAATCAATGGACCATTTTTGACCACAGACAAAAAAAATGCAGTTGCATCCAACACCTAATTATTATCTGGGAAATGTTTTATGTGCTGTGTCTTAAAAAAAACCACACAAAAATTATCTTCTATTTGTCTCTCTTTAAATGCTGAATGCTATGATAAATCAGTCTACACTAAAATTAATAACTATCAGGTGCAAAATGTTAGCATAGCAATTCATAATGTAAAAGTCAACTGGCATGATGAATTATGGTACTAATGAAAACTGCAGCTTAACAGAACAGATAATAGACAAAAGCTTGGAGTGAATTTTCAACCCAGTGTTAGACTGCCTCATAAAGGAAGAGTAATTCATATCCTTTTTCCAACTAAGATACATACAAGTGAGAAAAGTGTATTTTGCCCTTCCAGCATGACAGTTTCATGCAGCTTAGCACAGTTATGTACATCCACCCATTTGAAAACAACTCCAGAGGCTATCCATAGGTATTGATCTATTTAATATCTTCATGAAGGCTTTTAGCATCTATGAATCCATTGGGAGATCATAGGTGATTTGGAGTGAAGTGTCACCAGTAGACCGGTGACACACAACACTGCAAAATATCTGAATCAGGTGTAACCATACATGTCCTGGATGTAGTGGCGGGCTGGATGTGAGCCAGTAAGCTGAGGCTGAGGCAAGTGGGGGTGCTGGGGTGAGTTTCTCCTTGAATCCAGGAGATTGATCTGTTACCTGTTCTGGATGGGATTGAAGGAGCAGGTGCATAGTCTAGGAGAGCCTTTTAAAAGCTTTGGCTAGTTTTCCACCTAGGGCTGTATATGGACAAGGATAGTTTGGTTACAGTTATATAAGCACTGGTAACCTCATTACAGGACTTCTGCAATATGCTCTATGTTGGGCTGCCCTTAAGGTTGGTCTGGAGTAGAGATGGAAGAACCTGTCCATTGCTGTTCATGTAGTTCCTCGTTTTTCCAATCTTAAATTCAGTTTTCTACATTTTGCAGAGAATTCTTTTTTAAAAAATCCTCATGAAAATTCACCAGTCCAAATTTCTCCTGATAATTACATTTTATATGTGGTTTTGACTGCTGTGCCCATTTCTGCAAGCAAATTTCACTAATATAGTGCATATTCTATGTTATTTTCCTTTTTATGCGCACTTCCCCATCAAATATGCATTCGTTGAAAAACTATGTTGCAAAATTCAGAGTAGTGTGGCTTTTGAAGAGTAGATGTGTTTCAGTTTACATAGTAAAGTTTCAAAAAGTGTGCATTTGATAGACTCAGTTTTAAACGTGTACTGAATTGACTTTGTCTTTCATTCCTAGCCTGGAAGCTGCAAATAATGCAGAATGTAGCAGCTAAGTTGCCGAGTGGAGCAACCTCTCACCAGCCTGTGAATGTCTCTGCTCAAGCAACTGACTTGATTGCTAGTTTAAGGCTTTGCAGTTAGTTAGTGTATAAAGTGTATAAAGGAGAGCCAGTGTGGTGTAGTGGTTAAGAGCGGTAGTCACGTAATCTGGGTAACCGGGTTCGCGTCTCCGCTCCTCCACATGCAGCTGCTGGGTGACCTTGGGCCAGTCACACTTCTGTGAAGTCTCTCAGCCCCACTCACCTCACAGAGTGTTTGTTGTGGGGGAGGAAGGGAAAGGAGAATGTTAGCCGCTTTGAGACTCCTGAAGGGGAGTGAAAGGCGGGATATCAAATCCAAACTCTTCTTCTTCTTCTTCTTCTAAAGTGGGAAGAAACTTGGGATCTTCTCCTTTCTATACTTGTCCAGTCACTGAGGTCTTCTGGTGGCAACACAATCCCAACATATGTCCTGTGGTTACTTTGAAACCTTCACAGGATCAACATGTTGTTGTTTTTCACAAAACATCCTGGTTTCCCTGTGTCAGCAATCAGGGCTTTAAACCCATGGAAGAAGATTTGCATTCATTATCTATCCACAAGACAAGACAAAATGAGCATTTTAGAAACTACCTTTTCCCCTTTGCAGTCTTGTTTCAGACATTTGACTTCAGAAACCCCCTCCCACTGTGCACATTCTTTCAAAAATGAATCCACCAGGACTTCTGATCTTGGCAATTTGCATATTATTTTCTTAGCCCTCCCCCAATCAATAATACTTACCTTTTATATATTTTTTAATCCATCCTTCAGTTTCTTGCTCAGCCCAAAGCTTTGGATGTGCTCTGATTTTTTAAAAAGCTTGTCATCTCTGAATATGTTCCAGATGATTATTTGACTTCTCATAAATCCACTAGCAGTTCTGGAAAATTGTGTTACCCAAAAAAAAAGGGGGGGAGATCAAACCCCTATTTTTTTCTCACTTCAAAACTACCGTTATTAATTACCATGGAAAATGTTATTTAGTGACTTAGGGTCTGATGCTTTCCTCTAGTGAAGTGAATAGGAATGTTCACAGTTACAACAGGACAGAGTAGGACCTAGACCTTAATTTCTTCAAGCGTACTGTATCATTAGGGGAATTTGCACAACGCTACAGCACAGACTTTGCTTAATCCAGCCATTCTTTCTAGGCATCAAATGTAAATACTTGCCAGTGAAGCTGAAAAAAATCAAATGTAGGATAAGGGATGCTAGCTATAGTATTTTCATATTTTGCAGTATATGCTCTCTCCCTCAGCCCCTTTGTCTCCCAGCAACTGTTCAGAGGAATACAGATCAGAAGCAGCAAAGTTTTATGACAACCCATTGCAGAGGCACCTCCATCAATTGCACCAAAGGGGTGGCGATTGGATTATAGTAAAATATCTCCATTGACTCTTGGTAAACACTGAGACCCATCATTATTGGATATAGAGATAGATACTGGTAATATCTTGCAGTGTGGGAAAATGTCTAAGTCAAAGCCGACAGGTGTGCATTTGGTCCCCCTCCCTCAGGTTCCCCATCCCTGTTGCAAAGACTACCCCAAATTTGTGAATCACAAAGGGGAACCATGGTGTATGACAGCCCTGCAATGTGACAATTTAACACAACTCATGGTCACAGAAAGTAGAGGAGCAAATCCCTGAAAATGAAGCAATGTGCTGCTATCAATATTCATACTGCAGTCATCACACACATCAAGAATTGCACAGATCAGCAACGCAATGTCACCTTCAACAGCATTCGCATTAGGCTTCAGAACTTAGAAGGCTTTGCTTCTCTTTAATTACCAACAACACGATTTCCAAGCATTAGACAGAATCAGCTGAAAACCACAATGGATTTTGTGCTCATCCAACCTTGTAGGTGGAACTTTTTCTATTATATTCTTAACCAGTGCTATTTTTCTAGAAAAAGAAGAGCTGGAACTCACCACGAACCCTTCCCTTGTTCTCTTATAATGGCAATGGCACCTACCTGAGAGGTGCTGGAACCAATTTCCAGCGAGTTCTGCCTGAAAAAAGCCCTGTTCTTAACCAAGACTTCAGAATCTGATGACCGAAGTACCAGCAAGCGCATTATTCACTCCTGTTGTTACATTAGCCTCCAAATAAGCTTCTTTAATGGAAAATAAGATTTAGTGGCAGAGCTCCTGCTTTGCATGCAGAGGGTCCCAGGTTAAATCTCTGGAATCTCCAGGTAGGACTAGGAAGGAGGTCCTGTCTCAAACCTTGGGGAGTTGCTGTCCATCAGGGTAGATGGATTTAGATGGGCCTGGGGCAGTATAAGTCAGCTTCCTATGTACTTGCAACAGTGGCAAAGAATATAGAAATATGCTTCTCCAGGTATCTCACTAAGAAGTTCCTGGGGACCTTGTTGCTAGACATGCAACACTAATTAGTCTACAGTAGATGGCAAGGTGACATCTGCTTTAATGCTATAAACAGTCAGTGGATGTTTTGCCTGCCAAGGCCTGATGGGGCAAATCAACAATTTCTTATTTAGGAAGTCCATTTTGCACATGGTTTCCAGTCTTTAGAAACTCGGTTTGTAAAGCTCAATTGGCCCCTTTGAACTATTCCACAAATTTAGAAATGAAGATGGCATAGAAACCCAAGTATCCCTTAATAAATGCCTGGTAGCATGTTTGGGTTGGTCGTGAAAATCATCTTAGAGGTGTTCTATCTATGGTATAATAATAATAATAATTTATTTATACCCCACCCATCTGGCTGACCTTCCCCAGCCACCCTGGGCAGCTTCCAACCGAATATTAAAAACAATACAGTGTCAGACATTAAAAACTTCCCTAAACAGGGCCGCCTTCAGTTGTCTTTTAAAAGTAAAATAGTTGTTTATTGCCTTGACATCTGCTGGGAGGGCGTTCTACAGGGCAGGCGCCACTACTGAGAAGGCTCCCTGCCTGGTTCCCTGTAACCTCACTTCTCGCAGTGAGGGAACCACCAGAAGACCCTCGGTGATGGACCTCAGTTTCTGGGCAGAACGATGGGAGTGGAGACACTCCTTCAGGTATACAGGACTGAGGCCGTTTAGGGCTTTAAAGGTCAGCACCAACACTTTGAATTGTGCTTGGAAACGTACTGGGAGCCAGTGAAGATCTTTCAGGACCAGTGTTATATGGTCTCGGCGGCCACTACCAGTCACCAGTCTAGCTGCCACATTCTGGATTAATTGCATTTTCTGAGTCACCTTTAAAGGTACCCCCACGTAGAGCTCATTGCAGTAGTGGCATAAAGTAGCATAAATGGTAGCATAAAGAAGGCAGCCGGATGGCTCCCCAGCACCTCCAGTTGAAACGATTTCATAACTGAGTGCTAGTAAGGAGTCCCTTATTCTGACGCACCACCAAAGGGGAAAGGGGTTGCAGTAGCAGGGGGAGGCAGCACCACTCAGCGTTGGCTCTCTAGAGACTAGCTTCATGGCAGCTGGGAAGTCCCAGCCTTCACAAGGCTGAATAAGGCAGCTACGTTCTTGGCCCATTCCTACGTTTCCAACAACACTTGCTGCAAACCAGGAAAGACCTCACCCCATGCCTCCCAGGTTCTGTCTTGGCCAGCAAGCTGCACACACAACCCTCCCACCCTTTGTTACCCCAAGTTTCAGCTGGTCACTAGCTTAACATAGGAAGAGTTTCCTGGATCAGGCCAATAGCCCGTCTAGTACAGCATCCTGTTCTCACCGTGACCAACCAGTCAGGACAAACCCACAAGTAGGACCTGAGCACAAGAGCCCTCCTATTTTTATTTTTCACCGCATCCTGATTGGCCATGGAGGGGCATGTTTTTTGCCTACCTTGTGTGTAACACCTTTTTGTGGCTAGTTTAGATTCCATAGCACCCTAGCTCCCAGATCTATCATAGCTGACCATAGAGTACAGTGCTCCTTGGTGCTTGCCTCTTGACATTAAGTGGTGATGAGGACTGCAACAAAACACAGTTACATTAAAATAATTAGGTTTTGGTGAAGCATCAGCTGCAAATTTGTTGGAGATGTCCAGCTACGTGGTTCCCTTTAAAACAAACTGCAAGAAGAAGAAAAGAAAATGCAATTGCCCTGGCAACCAGAATTAGCAGCAATATCAAATCATTTACAGTAATTACAAAATCCAGTAGAAATATGGAGAGTGCCCATCCGCAATAATAATTAGAATACTTTCTCTACTCAAGAGTATAGTCTTTATTTGGGGAATATTTCCAGCATGAGGATCCTTCTCAGTTCAAGCCCCTATGGCTTTCTTTGCCGCAAGAGATACACAAAAAGAGCAGCAAAATTTGCTTTGTTTTCTTGGCCACTATTGTCTCTTTCTATTTCACACACACACACACACACACACACACACACACACACACACACACAGACACAAACACAATGTTGATTTCACTGGTTTAAAAAGTAAAGCAAGGAATTATGTGAAGTTGGGACTGCTGAATAATTCATGAATTCTGATTGAATGGGATCATTATCTCCAGCTTTACAAGCTAATAAATACTGTCTATTGCCTAGATATTGTTTTGATCCAATAATGACAAGGGAGGGGGGAATACCTCTGACCTTTCTCCCCTTCAAGTTCCAGCCTAAATTAGGGAGGAGTTCTCTCATGAGTTCACTGCTGGGGAAAAAATTGCACTTTCCCCCCCTCCCAGTTGATTTCTCCCAGTTTTTTTGCTGCTGACTTTAACATTGCTCGTTTTTTGGAAACGTGCAAAGTAGCCCACTCCTTTCAGATTCTTTCTCTCTACTTCTTACATTGGCCTTTATTCCTCCCCAATGAACACAGCTGATTGCTTATTTTTGGCCTGCTCTAAGGACTCATCGGGGACAGCAACACACTAAAGAATGCGGTTCCATATAAGAATCAGGTTAGGACTACAATTTCTCATGCAGGTTTATTTTGTAAGTCCCATAGAATGTAGCACGGCTTGCTTCCAAGTAAACATGCACAGATTGCACTGCAAATAAAATCTGTGCTAAAACCTCTGATCCAGTTAAAATCATTTCCTGGCCAGCAAACTTTGACCAACAGATCCTTGTGATGACTTGTTACGATGATCTCTGCATTTATCAGACATACACTTGGCCCTATAAGTAGTGACACTATCAGTCATCTTTAGCAGGGGCTGAATGGGATACATACCTACAAGGGTGGACTTTGGTAACATGGCCTCCTGAGCGAGCACAACGTTTGGTGCTTCCCCCACCCAATATTTCTTATAAATATTGGTGGTGGTGGTGCTGCTGCTGTTGTTATGTGTCCCCTCAGCTCTGGCATTGAGATTTTGACCTCAAACCTTGACATTCAGTGTTTAGAATTGAAATATGACATCAAAATTTAAAGGTTGCCTTCCTTTGGTTGATTGAAATCAGCATTATAGTTGCTACTACAAAAATCACAGAAGGAAAAATACAGATAACGAATAGCAAATGTTTGCCCAAATGGTAAAAACTTTCTTAGGGAAAAAATAGTTTCATCTTTATGACTTATGACAGAACCACCAGGACATTTGCAGACATACATTTTAATAAGTAATAAAGAGCAGATGTAGTTAACAATCACCTCTGAAATCTCATTTATAAATGTGATGGCTCTGTAGAGAAAACTTCAGAAATACATTTGTTGAGTTAAATTCCATCTTGATCACCCATTTGGGTTTTTACCGTATCACCCCTCCTGAAAATAAATGCCAGAGTAATCTACCAATTAAACGATGAGAGACTATTAGCCATTATCCGTCATACTCCTCGACTGAAATATCAAGCAATGTGCCTAGAGGTGCTGAGGAATTGCGACTGCTAGTTCCTCCGCGTGGCAGGTGCCAAGACAGTCTGAGATGAGAGGTGATTGCACAAAGCTGTGATTGTGAGATGACTTAGCAGAACCCATGATGATCTCTTAATGGCCCCCTACCGAGGGGAGCAGGGGTAATTGTTTGCCAGGGAGAGAATGTGTCTGCAGCAAGAGATCCTCTGCAACCAAAGTAACAAAGTGGGAAAGGAGAGGAAAACGGAGAAACTGGGGGGGGGGGAGTCTAGAGCAAGAATCACATTTGTTTTGGAACAACCTTTCAGGGAGAGGGAACTTCCAGTGGCAGGCAGGGCCAGAGACAAATAGGCAAAACATTAAATGTGATCTTGACCAGGCATCCCCAACCTTTGGCTCTCCAGATGTTTTGGACTACAATTCTCATCATCCCTGACCACTGGTCCTGTTAGTTAGGGATCATGGGAGTTGTAGGCCAAAACATCTGGAGGGCCAAAGGTTGGGGATGCCTGGTCAAGATCACATTTAATGTTTTGCCTATTTGTCTCTGGCCCTGCCTGCCACTGGAAGTTCCCTTGCCCTGAAAGGTTGTTCCAAAACAAATGTGATTCTTGCTCAGGGATGCCTGATCTTGACCTTTGTTCAGTTGGCTAGTTTCGTCACACTCACACATCCTTCTCTAGCCTTCATTCATAAAGGTAAAGGTAAAGGGACCCTTGAACATTAGGTCCAGTCATGACCAACTCTGGGGTTGCGGCGTTCATCTCGCTTTATTGGCCGAGGGAGCCGGTGTACAGCTTCAAGGTCATGTGGCCAGAATGACATGACTAAGCCGCTTCTGGCGAACCAGGGCAGCACACAGAAACGCCGTTTACCTTCCTGCTGGAGCGGTACCTATTTATCTACTTGCACTTTGACGTGCTTTCGAACTGCTAGGTTAGCAGGAGCAGGGACCAAGTAACGGGAGCTCACCCCGTCACGGGGATTCGAACCGCCAGCCTTCCGATCGGCAAGTCCTAGGCTCTGTGGTTTAACCCACAGCGCCACCCGCATCCCTCCATCCTTCATTCATAGAAGCAAGCAAAACAAAAAACAAAAAAACCCAACACAGTCAGTTTTCAAGGATGCATCCCAGCTAGGCAAAAACACTTAAGGAGGATGCAAACCACAGCTGGTGAGGGATGTGGCTCGATGGGGTGTGTGGCGTAGGGAGAATTCTGGGGACCATACCTGGTCACACCTGGCCCTTGGCTTCAGGTTCTCCATCCCTGGCACAGAGGCTATATTACCAGGAAAGTAAGAATACATGTGGGGTTAAGGAAAGAATGCAGGGCAAAAAAGAGCCAGCATTAGGTAATTTATTTAATTTGTTTATGAACTGCTCAAAGAACAGACAAACTAGGCAAGAGACAGGAGATCCATGATTCAAGCACCCATCTCTCTTTTGAAAGCAGCCACAGGGGGTATGAAATTGATTAGGAAACGGACATTTTCCTGACCCAAATACTTTATCATATGTTTGGCTACTTGCCTACGGACACATTTTGTAAGGACTTTGATGAAGGCAAGTGTTTAAGAGGAACCTAAGAAGATGCTCTCCAGGGATTTGACTACAAACTTGCAGATTTGCTGGTGTGCGGCAGCGTGAATGCAGTTCTTGAACAGGAGAATTTCTTTCTTTTCTTTTTTAAAAAAACCAAATCCCCACCTCTGTGCTTAAGTTCTGCCTGCCACAATCTAGGAGTTTTGTTTTTAGAAGCACGTTTTTCAAATTGTTGAAGATGCTTGAACTTTGGCCCACTCCTTCTTGCTGCGGGGGGAGTCATTGAATGTTAGGTCAGGAACACACAATGCAAGATGTACCTTCCATTTGAATTGTGTGCCATTTTACCTGTAGGGCTCCTCTGATCTTATTATGAGCGCTAAACTTTGAATGGGGCACTGTGTGCTGTCGCACACACGCACAAAAGGATTATTGGGTTAGGCCGCTAAGTCGGGTGCCTTTTCCTGACCTCTTCTTCTTACTATCCCTCCCTCTGCAGTGCATTTCTCTTAATGACAGATACAGATACAAGACAGACAACTGGTTGGCTTGCTAATGGACCAACACATTCCTTGGCCCTGTGTGTGTGCAAATGAACCCATTTTATTTCCCATTTAATCTCTTCCCTCAAAAGAGGCGGAAGGAAAACAGGTACAGTGGTACCTCAGGTTAAGTACTTAATTTGTTCCGGAGGTCTGTTCTTAACCTGAAACTGTTCTTAACCTGAAGCACCACTTTAGCTAATGGAGCCTCCTGCTGCCGCCGCGCTGCCGGAGCATGATTTCTGTTCTTATCCTGAAGCAAAGTTCTTAACCTGAAGCACTATTTCTGGGTTAGCAGAGTCCGTAACTTGAAGCGTATGTAACCTGAGGTACCACTCTAATGGCATAAGTAACAGTAGCTCAGAACAGCATGATCCAGCAGCCTCTTGTCTAAACATATCAGCAGTACCTGTACAGTGGTACCTCAGGTTATGAACACCTCAGGTTACAAACACTTCGAGTTACAGCCTCCGTTAACCCGGAAATAGAACCTTGGGTTAAGAACTTTACGTCAGGATGAGAACAGAAATTGCGCGGCGGCAATGCGGCGGCAGCAGGAGGCCCCATTAGCTAAAGTGGTACCTCAGGTTAAGAACAGTTTCAGGTTAAGAATGGACCTCTGGAATGAATTAAGTACATAACCAGAGGTACCACTGTACCTGTAATGGTTTGGAAATGCAGGGTTCAAGTGAAGAGGAGTAAATAAAAGTTTGCCTCGTTTTCTAACTTCTCATATCTAGAGATGGTTGTGGCAGTTCATATTGTTTCTTACCTTTTGAAACCGTAAAAATGATTTCTCAAGGTACCTACGGTGCATGTTAGGAAGGAAGCTGCCTTTGGTCCATGTTGCTCAGTTCTGTTTTCACCAACTGGTGGCGGCTGTCTAGGATTTCAGACTTTCCCAGCTCTACCAGGAGATGCTGGAGATTGAATCTGGGACCTTGTGCAGGCAAAGCCCATGTTCTATGAGATGTGTCGCTTCCCCTAAGCATGGACCACTGTCTTTGACTAACAAACTTCCTCCCCCAGTGTCAAGCAACAGTTGTCTTCCAGGTAAATTGGCTGACTGTGTAATCAGGGCCCAGCTTCATATGTGTCACATATAATTGACATTGCTTATATGTCACGTGTGATGGAAAGGGTTTCAGCCTACCTTCTTGGTTTGGCAGTGGAGACTGTTTGGGTGGTTCTGATGGATGGATGGATGGTTCTCATTTAGAAAGGAGCATGTGCCAAGCACTAAATCCCAGGAGAGTGATCCCCTAGATTTTTATTTTTATTTTTAGCTCTGCTCTAAATGTAAAGCCTTGAATGGCAGAAATAAACTGCAACCTGAAACCTGCTGCAAATGTGTATATATTGTTACTGGCGATGAGGGAATTGAAAGCAGTTCTGCTGCTGGGCCAGAAGTGAAGACAGAGGAAAACTCTGAATTCTTCCATCCATTTCCTGGCTTGAGGAGGGGAAGGTTTAGGCATGCTCAGAATTATGTATGAGATATCATGATGGGCACCAATTTTGGATGGCTTTAAAAGGGATTTAGACAAATCCATGGAAGATAAAGCTATCAATAGTTGCAATCCATAATGTACATGTTGTAGCTATATTCTGGGTGCCATCACCAAGAAGGCCCTGCCTTGTGTCATTGCCTTGTGCATTATGCCCATCAGCGGATCATGAGTAAGGCCTCTTCTACTGATTTCCAGGCCCTGGCTGATAGGTGTTGTCAAAGACCTTCTTTCAAGTACTTGGGGCCCAAACAATGCAGAACCTTGTGTGCTAGCACTTATCCCCACACAGGTGCTTAACTCACCTGTCTGCTCAGTTCCTGCCCTTTTGTGCAGGGGGTTGATGGATGAGGAATTTCCAGTTCTGTCATTTTGCTCTGCTGGCATGGGCTTGCCCTTCCAAGTAGCAGCTCAGGCATGGATAATGGAAGATGAATTGCTCATGCAATATATATATATATTTGCAGGCAAGTCACAAGGCTGGATATTTTTTGAGGGGAAGTATGCAAATGGAGTGAAAAACAGTAACTGTTTAGGGAAACATCATTTAGCTATGACTTTATTCTGAGATGTTATTAATACAATCAATTTGCACTATACCATCTCGCAGGGAAGTTTAGAAATATAGACAATTTCTCATGCCACTAGCAATACCAACAGTTGCTTATTGATACAGTGAAACCTTGTTAATGTAGTAATGACTAGAAACCCCACTGGGAGCTGCTGAATTTTGTGAATTAGCGTGTAAGTGGATAAACAATACTAAAAGCAAAGATAATACATCACAAATTCTGCTCTTTGGGGACTCTAATCTTCCTTTAGGCAATCTTTGGATAGGGTAAAGGCATAAGCTGTGCCACCCTTGGCGCAACCCCATGTGGCACTGTGGCCTAGAGACACAGATCCTTCTCCTGAAACTCTGGGGGTGGGGGGAGAAATTAATTAGCAATCCGTATTGTATTGGCAATTTTTAGTGAGCTAAACCAGCCTTTCAGTGGGTCCCAGGCACTTGACTATAAAAGAACTCAGCGGTGATATATTTTGCATATAGTCACGAACCGCTTAATGGTTAACATCCACTGACCTGCCAATTATGCCCCTGTGGAAACTCCAGCTGCCGCAGCAAAAAGTAACTGCCCACTCTGGGGAATCCAGCCATCGTAAGCAGATTCCAGCTGTTCTCCAACATCTACACAGGCAGGTGAGCTTCATCTGAGTAGGATGGTTTGGGATGTTCAGTATCATACAAACGCTAAATGGATTGGGATGTCCTACTGTAGCTCAGGTGTGGCTAACTCTCTGGCCAGGAGCAGCCAGTAGGGGCTGAGGTGGGCTGGTGACACGCACGTAGCCCTCTGGCGCTAACATCACATACCCTCCAACATTTATCCAATGAAAATACGGACATCCCATTCCATAATGATAATTTTACTATTTATACCCCACACATCTTACTGGGTTGCCCCAGCCACTCTGGGCAGCTTTCAACATACCGGTATATAAAAACATAATAAAACAAGAAACATTTTTTAAAAAACACCCTTCCCTATACAGTGGTACCTCTGGTTGCGAACGGGATCTGTTCTGGAGGCCCGTTCACAACATGACAAGCCCGCAACCTGAAGCGCTGTATCTGCACAGGCGCACGGCGCGATTTGTCGCTTGCGCGCATGCACAAAGCGTCATTTAGCGCTTCTGCGCATGCGCGAGTGGGGAAACCTAGAAGTAACCCTTTTCGGTACTTCCGGGTCGCCGCAGGACATAACCTGAAAGAACGTAACATGAAGCAAACGTAACATGAGGTATGACTGTACAGGATTGCCTTCAGATGGCTCGGGGGTTAGATAACTCCATACCCTCCAACATTTCTCCAATGAAAATGGGGACATACTAAGGAAAAGTGGGACATTGCAGGATCAATTCAGAAACCGGGACGGCTTCTCTAAATCAGGAACGTCCCTGGGAAATAGAGACACTTGGAGGGTCTGGCATCACTGCAGCTTAGTGGGAGGGTGAGGGGTCAGTCGGCGGGGAAGTCCGTGCTATTTGGTAAAGGGGGTCTGACCCCTTTCAGGAATGCCTGATGCCATGAACATTCCAAAGGACTTGACTGAGACTAAGACATGACTTGAGTCAGTTCCCTCCACCTCCACCTTACACCATACCTTCTCTTTAAACGGTGGGTTTCTCCGCAGTTCACAGAAGCGGGGGGTGTTATTCCATCTGCTGCTTCTTTCTCAACCCTTGGGGTGCTGTGGTATGAAAGGCTCCCTGATCTAAAGATAATCAACATCACGTGCCGAAGGACGAGCCAATTGTGTGCAGATACGCAATCCATCAGTGTAAGGTTAATGCGCTCCTTGTTGAAAGCATATAATCATTTTGAAGTATCTGGTGTGTGTGTGCGTGTGCATGCACGTTTCAAAGAATGTCAAAAAAGCAAAGCGTAATTTTATGTGCCTGGAAGTAACTATCTAAGCTTCGGGCAATATAAACGTTGCTATTACTGGGGAGTAAAAGCTCTGCATAATTAACAAACATCATCAGCCTTACAGTTCCTGTGGAATGTGGCAACCTCCTTGCCTGAAGGCTGCTCTCATCTTCCTAAGTCTGTTTACCCTGTCCAAGATTAGATTAGTTTAATTATTATGAAAAAGACTGCTAAGATCTTACAGCCTAATTATGCAAATGTTTTTAAATGTTCGCAAAAAGTAATTTATTTATTTGGGAGATAAATGAATCTGTTTTGTCATAAAACAGATTGCAGTCCTGGCAATGTACAGGCAGGGTTATGTGCCCTAAGGCAGAACTTTTACCGCAAATATCAGTAGGATCTCTGGATTACAACATTTTATAAATACATCAACGATCTCTTTCTTTAAAGCGGGTTTTATTGTTGTTGTTCTTCTTTCTTTTCTGTAAATGATCATAATTCCAGGAAGAACTATTACAGGTTTAATATGCAACCAACCTTCTTGTGAAAATAGGACTTCCCAGCCAGAATTGTCTATAAAATGCTAACAGCCAAACCGTTCCTAGTAGACCTATTAAGGTGCACCTGTTTTATGAGGCCTCGGATCAGATTTCTTTCCAAGAGTACTCTCACACATACTGCTGTGAGAACAATCGCTACAGAAATGGTCCCTCCTTCAAAATAAAGCAAAGGCACCCTTTTTGAAGTTTTCTATAATAACTGCACTGAAGGTTAAAAACCAATCTCTTTACGTTTAAATATAGGAAAGTGACTACGTTTATATCCATAATGCATTTCTGTTTGTCAAATGTGTGTCCTGCTCTTTTTTCCTAGAACAACTATACTGGGGGATACTTCAGGGATCTCTTGTATGATAGGTCTGCTTGATAGTGACTGGTCCAAATTTCACCTCCATGCCTGAGAATTGATATCTATTGGGGCGGGGGGTGGATTTGGAAACCAGACTGGTAACACATCTCTCTTGTACGTATTGGTTTTACTTGCAAGAAGGACCATAGCTAAGTGTATGTAAAATGTCCCACATTCAATCCCTGGCATCTCCAGGTACAGGTGTGCAAGACTCCTGTATGAAACTTGGGAAAAGCCAGTGCAGATTGGGCCAAAGAAGAAAACAAAGTCTGGTGGCAACTTTCAGCATCTGAATATTTTGGACAGCTGTGTTCATGAACGTACGCTATATTAAGTCGCAGACAAATTAGCCATATAGGAGATTAGAGGGAACTAAATTGGCAAATCTCCTTTGAAATGTAAAATGAAAATGATTAAAAACCAAGACATAAAGTGGGCAAAAGAATATACTTTTTTTTTCAATTAAAGTGGTTCTCCACACCCCCTCCCCACTTTTGTGCATGCAAGAAAAGATCAAGTTCACCTCCACTGTTAATGCCACAATGATGCATTAATGTCTTTTACAGTCAATGTTTATTTCCCCATCTCGGATGATGCACTTCATTAGAAATATATTGCGCCAAGAACAATGCAGCCTGTCTCCTTGATTTGTATATAAATTAACTGCTATTTAAATAGGCAGGGCAATGGCTCTACATGGAGATTACACCTAGAGTTCTCTTGTGTATTAAATGGAAGATGTGAGCGATGATATTAACTAGCTGCTATGACATCACCATTAGCATGGATATCCGAGACATTAGAAGCTGCTGGCTGTCATTTAAATGAACACATCTCAAGTGCACCTGCTTTATAATTATTCGTTTGAGTAGGATCATTAACATATTCCTTAAGTCATTTGCAGGCAATTTGGCTCTACAGTAATGATTTTTATCATTCTTTGTAACAATTAATTTTAGAAACATGACACACACACACGTACATATACAAATGCATATGCATATGAGTAGCAGAAGAAAAGCTTTGCTGAGTACACTAGTTCCTTACTGAAAGCAGATGCATCAAGTTACCTCAGCTAAGAAGAAGAAGAAGAGTTTGGATTTGATATCCCGCCTTTCACTCCCCTTCAGGAGTCTCAAAGCGGCTAACATTCTCCTTTCCCTTCCTCCCCCACAACAAACACTCTGTGAGGTGAGTGGGGCTGAGAGACTTCAAAGAAGTATGACTGGCCCAAGGTCACCCAGCAGCTGCATCTGGAGGAGCGGAGACGCGAACCCGGTTCCCCAGATTATGAGACTACCGCTCTTAACCACTACACCACACTGGCTCTCAACTGAGGGCTTCTGTGGTTTGTAAGCTTCCTTCAGGGACAACAGGAAGTATGCTGTGGGCTTCTCTCACACGTTCTCATTCTGCCAATGTTACCAGAGCAAAACAGGAAGAGAAGGCCCCTGACCATTAGGTCCAGTCGTGGCCGACTCTGGGGTTGCGGCGCTCATCTTGCTTTATTGGCCAAGGGAGCCGGCGTACAGCTTCTTGGTCATCTGGCCAGCATGACTAAGCTGCTTCTGGTGAACCAGAGCAGCACACGGAAACGCCGTTTACCTTCCCGCTGGAGCGGTACCTATTTATCTACTTGCACTTTGATGTGCTTTTGAACTGCTGGGTTGGCAGGAGCAGGGATCAAGCAACGGGAGCTCATCCTGTCACGGGGATTCGAACCACTGATCTTCTGATCGGCAAGTCCTGGGCTCTGTGGTTTAACCCACAGCGCCACCCACATTCCTTCCATAAGTGAATAGAGTGGCCTTATTTCAAAGTTTGGGTCGAAATGATTCCCACACCCCAAATTCTACCAAAACAAAACGAAAGGAGATCATCTCTAATATATACATCATGCCCCTGCTTTCTTTTTTTGCAATGTACGTTCAACCTATCACGAGAGCCAACAGACTTTTAAAAATGACTTGCGTTCAGAACCGATGATGCCTCATTCCACATCTCCTGATAACGCCTCTCAACAGCTCCATATAGAAATTAAAGAAAATCAAGCGCTGCAGAAGGCAAACAGATCAGTTCCCATGGCACCGAACAGTAGTTTGCCATTGACACCTGTGGCAGTCACTGCAATGTATTGCCTCCCAACCCCAACGCTGGCCTAGCTCATAAGGTTGTTGTGAAGTTAAAACAGTGGGATCAATCTTGCAGGATGCTTTAACCTCCTTCAAAGAAAGGCAGAATGAATGAATGAATGAATGAATATGACAAGGCCAAAGACAGCTAATAATCTGGTGTTTTCTTTACAAAGTTGACGATAGCTTGAATCATAGAATTGTAGAGATGGAATGGACATGGAGAATCATCTAGTCTAACCCCCCTGCACTGCAGAAGTATTCAGCTGTCCCATATGGGGATCAAACCTACAAACCTGGTGTTATCAGCATTTACACCCATTTACACCCAGACAATAGAGTGCAGGATTGTAGCTTTAAATGATATTGCCTGTCTCAGCAAGTGTTGATATTTAAGCAAGGATGTTCATGAAGTTTAAAATGTTGCTGAATGCCTGTGCTTCACAATTTGTTTGTGATATGTTTTCTAACGATTTCCTCCCTCTTTTGTAAAAAAATCAAAAATCAAATTAAGCGTTTAGGAAGTTTTCTTCCAACTGAAGGTATCATTTAAGTTCAGAGAGAATGAGAGAGAGAGAGAGAGAGAGAGAGAGAGAGAGAGAGAGAGTAATAGCTTGCCAATATTACGGCTGATTTCATTTTCAAATCAACATTATCACATCATTACAGATTTGTCAGTTTTATGGAACAATTATTCAGTTGGTTTATTTCAATTTCCAATTATTTCAGATTCCACAATTCACTAAGAACACATTCTCGTTAACTTTCTTTAATTGGATGTTTCTTTCATAATAATTTGTTTCAGTCATGAGGGAAAGGCACGTGTCCAGAAAGGGTTAAAGTACAGTTCACAAATTTCATCATGAATGACAGCATTCATTATTACCAGTAATCCCTGTAAAAACGTCTGATGGCTGGAGAGGAAATTCTTTGTATTACAGCCAAACTATGTAGATACAATTATTTTCTTTATTTCTACAATTCTCCTAGTAGTTAAATTCAGCAGTCTTCAGTTGTGCTGTTTTTATACAGCTGAGGATCAGTCTCGGTTGAGAATGAAATAACTTGTTAGGTTTCAGCAACACAATATCTACTCAAAAGTAAGCCCCTGGAACTCAGTGGGGTTTTCTCACAGGTAAGTGGGTGTAGGATTGCAGCCTAAAGCATTAATTTTTTAAAAAACAACAAAACAGAGCTTAGCTATGTTCACATTTACCACTAGGTGGCAATAGGAATAACCTGAACACCAATCGCCTTTCCTTAAGAGATCAGCTTTTAAAAATATTGTAATTATTTATACCTTGAGTTGAAACCAAACAATTCATTTCTCATTGCTGAAATGCAGCATAGCCAGGTGGCTTTCTAGTCTGATCAGCGTACAGCTCACATAGCACTGTCCATCTCGCTGCAAAAACTCGGTGACTTTTAAATGAGCTCTATTTTTATCTGTTGACCACTAGTCTTGTGGGCAGTTCCATAGCCAGACAGTCAATCATAGAATCTTAAGAGCTGGAAGGGACCCCAGGGTCATCTAGTCCAACCCCCTCCAATGCAGGAATCTCAGTTAAAGCATCCATGACAGATGGCCATCCAATCTTGGCTTGAAAACCTCCCATGAATGAGAATTCATCACCTTCCGAAGGAGTCCATTCCACTGGTCAAACAGCTCTTAGTCAGAAAGTTCTTCCTGAAGTTTAGTTGGAATCTTCTTTCTTGTAATGTGGTTTGGTTCCTACCCCCCAGAGCTGGTGAAAACAAGCTTGCTCCCTCTTCCATGTGACAGCTTGATAGATATTTGAAGATGGCTATTCTATCTCCTCTCAATCTTCTCTTTTCCAGGCTAAACATACCCAGCTTATTCAACCTTTCCTCATAAGGCCTGGTTATCTTTATGGGCCTTTTGGAAGTACGGATCCTACAAGCCTGTCTGTGAACATGGCATACGACACTGGAATCTGGGATGAAGTCAGTGTAGCCCAGCAGGCAGTGAACTGGGTGGGACATGGATTTGGACAAAAAAATAAAAAAGGCAAAAAATCAGATCTGTCCATTGAGTACTTTTAGTGCTTTGCCGCTTGCTTCCCTGGGGTCCTTTCAGAGAAAGAGCAGGATTAGATTTAATAAATAGCAATTTATAGTGGTTCGAACCAAATCCGAGCCCATGGCTGATATTTGGGTTGTCCAAGAGGTACTAGGAAATGGCTGGTGACGTCACACTCAATGCCAGTAGCCAAATTGTGATGCCACACATTTTTTGAGTGTGTGAAATACTGAGGCAGCCTCTCTCATCATCAGCACTCTCTCATCACTGCTTAACTTGTGTGTATATGTGAAATCTCTCTCTCACACACACTATGAAAGTATAATAAATGAGGCTCATCATTATGTTCTATCGTTATCACAACAAGAGTTTGGAATTTCTTTTATGATTTGCTACTGAAAATTTAAAAAATACTGAACTTGCAAGATGAAGACTTCCTTCTCTTTCTCTTTCTCAACCCCCCCCCCAATTTTCTTCCCATTTGTCCCCCCTCCCCCAAAATGTCTTTTCTGGAGGAGCAAAAATAAGAACCAATCAGGAACTAAGAGGATGCTGCCCATTTTGGGAAATCCTGAGTGCCTCCAAATGGTAGTGGAGAGACCTACCTAACTACATTAGGGCAAGCATTTTGGTAACCAAGCACCACCTACTGTGCTTATTACACAGACCACAAATAGGAGAGATAGTTTGGGATGATTATAGAAGAACTCTCTGACTTATATAACTCTTTTGTACTGGCACATCTGACTCTTTGAGAGTTGCTAACATCACCGGAAACCCTTTTAGAGCTATATGGTTTCTTCCCCCAATTTTCTCTATACAGAACAAGCTAGCATTATATGTAAGGCAAAAGTGAACATGGTTTTGTGTGTGTGTTTATACGTTCAGGATTATAGTTGGGGGATATGTTAAAACTAAAATAATTGCATCATAAATAACTATGGGGTCCTTCTACAATATACACCTTCCTGAAATGATGCAGAGTGCTAAAGATATGTGTTTAATATGCATAAAATGCTGTGTTTCAATGCATTGTATTTAAAGCACTATGCAGAGAGGTTTGTTTCTAGGTAAACGTGGCAAGGAGAGGCTGGAGTTGGCTAACTGATTACTCATCTCTGGAAACCCAAGCTGCAGTCTCTCTTCAGGAAGGTGAAACCTGAGGACCCAATGTCAAAGTCAGCGGATGCAGCCAGTAGCAGCCGTAGATGTTCAGCTCAGAGATGATAATACAAGCAAGTTACTTATATAGGATCTCTCTCTGGGACCAGAGAGAGGAATGTTTATTGAAGTGTATTAAGGGCTAAAAACAAGACTGGATTGCATTGCTTGCTATTAAAGAGAAATGTGTTACTTTGCATTTGTAACATTTGTTTGTAGCTATTTTAAGACTCAGGTAAGTAGCCGTGTTGGTCTAACACAGTAGAAATACAATAAAAAATTGTCCAGTAGCACCTTAGAGACCAACTAAGTTTGTTCTTGGTATGAGCTTTCGTGTGCATGCACACTTCTTCAGATATCAGTTGGTATCTGAAGAAGTCTGCATGCACACGAAAGCTCATACCAAGAACAAATTTAGTTGGTCTCTAAGGTGCTACTGGACAATTTTTTATTTTTTTAAATATATTTTAAGACTGCAGTGAAGCTCTGAGACTCATTCATTTCTATTCTACACAAACAAATTTATTTCTACTTTGCACAAGGTGCAGATCAGGGATTGCATGTTTTGGGATCAATTTGCTTCAATTTGAGTTTTATAGTATGTTAAGGCCTTCCAACCCTCCACTTTAGAGTCAATTTTAGAGAGCTAGCAGCAAACAAGGTTATCAATAGTCATTATAACTTGGTGTCAGACTTCAGCTCTGAGGTCTCCTCCCTGAAGCAATGGCTTCACCCCTTCCTGCTGCAGTGTCTGCACTCATGAATTGATGACCCAGATGACGTTGCATTTATTTATTTATGAATATTTACAGGCTACTTAATATTGAGAAACTTCCCAAAGTGGTCTATAAATTCATAAAGCATACAATACGGAAACCTAAAAACTACTAAATATATTGTTTCAGACATCTGCTTTAACCAGAAAAAAATAACTACTGTATTTTTCCCTGTATAAGATGTCCCCATGTATATTTTGGGGGACTCCAAATTAAGAAGAATAGGGGGAGATTGCCCATAGTTGTTGAGCTTTGTTTAGGGGGGATCACCCACCAGACCTATGTGCGCATCACTCACCCACCACTCACATGCGTCGGAAAAGACACCAATCGTCCATCCCAGCGCCGGCAGAAGCCACCAATCACCCACCCAATTGCCACAGCAGCAGCAAATCAACACCAGCCCCTGGCGCAGCCAACAGTAACACGCCCAATAGCCGCTGACAATCTCCGGGTCGTGGCAGCAACCAATCCCACGTCCCCGCTATGCACTATCCGTGTATAAGACAACCCCCAATTTTAAACTTAATTTTTAAAGGAAAAAATCTTGTCTTATACATGGAAAACTATGGTATGTGTCTGACATCACTATTCATGAATCGCAAACTAAAGATCATTGGCACATGTCTAATATCACAAGGAAGAACATTCCTCAAAATGGATGCCAACATACTAAATACTGTACTTTGAGCAGAGTCAAATTAGAGTTCTTGCTGGTGGTTCTGCACCATACTGTCCTCCTTGCCACCTCCCCGCTCTCCATCCCATTAAGGAACAGTGACCCACCTACCAGTGACTCTATCCCACCAGGCAAGCCACTTCTGTTCAACAGTAGGTGGTTCCATCAGGAGAACCTCTCAAGATGACTTCAGTGGCCAGCACTAGAGAAGGAAGTCCTGTGTTTTCCCTACAGCACCATGGCTATAGTGTCATTCTGGTGTCATTGTGGAGGAAAATGGTGGCCACTGCAAGATCTGGCCACTTTGGATTGGCACCATTTTCATGGAGTGAAACCTGCTGTTTTCCTCTCATGATGCCCCATAATGATGCTGTATCTCCACCATGGCTGGTAAAATAAAATATTGACTAAGCTGCCAACACAAGAGCACTGCCGTAACTGTTAATGAATTCCACCACCGCATCCCCAGTCAGTAAAATGTGTGGGCCCAAATGTCTCCCGTCTCCCAAGATGCAACATAAACATCTAGAACTGAGCTGGAAAGTTCCCAGTAGAGAAAAGTGATATAGGACACCTTACACAGCGAGTGGCACTGTGGGTTAAACCACAGAGCCTAGGGCTTGGTGATCAGAAGGTCGGCGGTTGAATCCCCGCAACGGGGTGAGCTCCCGTTGCTCGGTCCCTGCTCCTGCCAACCTAGCAGTTCAAAAGCACATCAATGTGCAAGTAGATAAATAGGTACCGCTCTGGCGGGAAGGTGAACTGTGTTTCCATGCGCTGCTCTGGTTTGCCAGAAGCAGCTTAGTCATGCTGGCCAATGACCCGGAAGCTGTACGCCGGCTCCCTCGGCCAATAAAGCAAGATGAGCGCCGCAACCCCAGAGTCATTCGAGACTGGACCTAATGGTCAGGGGTCCCTTTACCTTTACTCATTACCAGGGAGCCTGTATTTGGTTTCACAACCCTTTTAACAATTGGAATGGATCCTCAAAGGGATATCCCAGCAGTTGCATCTATTCCTACAGACTAACACTCCACAGCCATTTTGTCACACAGAACAGCCTAATGAACTACTCCCCTGAGGAAGCCAGCCAGTATCTCTCAGAGGTTTTGAGTAGAGTTTTCTCATTGCACCCAGCAGAGGGCAAAGAGCTATGAAGGCCAATAACCTGAAGCCAATATATGCATACTATATGGCCAAGAAATTAGAGATTGTTTGTAGGACCCTACGCATTATGTTGCTTCTTCAACATGCACATCTCTCCATTGGTCATAATATTCAAGAATGTCCCTCATGAGTTCAGGCTAATTCATCATCTGTCTTGTTTGAAGTGAGGCTCACTTAAAGGCACCATTGAGCCTGAATTATGTTCCAGGTGTTAGGCTTATGGTCCTTATGGTCAAGTTTGCATTCAGTCTGCATTTTGTATACTGCCAGTTCATCCCAGGGCTTCAACTTGGTTCAAGTTCCAAAAAAGTTATTGCTTTCATAAGGTCCTTCTGACAGCCTGTTCCATTTCCTGTGCCGATTGCAAGAAGTCTAGTGCCTCCCTTGACTTGTTCTGATTTGGCTAAAATCCTGCAATTATATTATATATTTCTTGATTTATTAAATTTATATCCCGCCCTTCCTCCCAAATGAGTGTGTACTTTGTATGTATAATTTTATAATGTCTCCTGTTTTTAAACTCTGGTATTTTTAATAAATATTTTATACCATTTTATGTAAACAGATGAGTAATTCTCACCCAATTAACCAAAATATAAATCTTGCTCGATAAATAAATTGATACTTCTAGTAAGCGTCCCCTTTATATACATCCCCTAGACAAAAATTCCTCGATTACATCCTTTGCTCTCTTTCCAACTGACCTCCCCTTGAGCAAATCTCTATTTTGCTGGCTGGCAATAAAGTATTTATTACTGCACTGGTTGCAAAATTTGCCTTGGCTGCAAGTAAGTTGAGAGCTAGGAATGTGGAAGGACGTGTGGATCCAGAATTGGCCTCCACAGTCACTTACGGACTCATTGAAACCATGTTTATTGAAGACAATCTTACTCAGCTATGAGTGATCGCTGAAGAAGAAGAAGACATAAGGGGGAGTGTGAGATGCGGAGCCCTTAACTTATACAGGTGTGATTTTTGCAGTTTTGTATGTTTGCTTTAGGGGCGCGGGTGGCACTGTGGGTTAAACCACAGAGCCTAGGACTTGCCAATCAGAAGGTCAGCGGTTCGAATCCCTGTGACGTGGTGAACTCCCGTTTCTCGGTCCTTGCTCCTGCCAACCTAGCAGTTCGAAAGAACGTCAAAGTGCAAGTAGATAAATAGGTACCACTCCGGCGGGAAGGTAAACGGCGTTTCCGTTTGCCAGAAGCAGCTTAGTCATGCTGGCCACATGACCCGGAAGCTGTATGCCAGCTCCCTCAGCCAGTAAAGCGAGATGAGCATCGCAACCCCAGAGTCGGTCACGACTGGAGCTAACAGTCAGGGATCCCTTTACCTTTATGTTTGCTTTGCTGTTCTTGTTGTTCAGTTTTAAATCAATTATTTGTATTCTATGCATTGTGACCAGTTGTGACAGCTTATAGCTTTTAGCAATAAAGATTTCATTCATTCATTCATTCATTCAGAGAACAAGTGTCCAGAGCACGGCAGCCAGTCATGCACTTCAAAATTCAGGAACACCAGCTACCTGAAAAGGTCATTTTAGAACTGGAGAAATTTCACTTGGATAATTACGGTATATCTCTTCAGTTCTGTTGCTGAAGCATGGAGATCTTTGTCTTTGTAAGATCCACCTTTTCTTGATCTGATTCCACTCTTTGTTCCCAATGCAGATCTTTACCCACTCCTTCTTGCCTGGCCGGCAGGAGGCATTTTGTGGTTCGCCTCAGGTGCCCAAATGTCTTGGGCTGGCCCTGAGCAGAATAGCCAATGGTAAGGGATGATGGGAGTTGCAGTGCAGGGCTACAGGATAGGTACTCCTGCTCAAGAACCCATTTCAATTTAAGAGACACTAGAAAGCCCAGTTGTGAAATCAGAGTAGATCAGCCATTTGCTCCAAGATGACAGGCACAGCATAAGGGCTGTGAATATACTAGAAGTGAAGCAATACAATAGAAAATGAAATGTGAAAGGTTTGATTATACCCTCTCAGACTTGTTTTTGGAGGAAGTTTACGCAATCCTCTTTGATGGGGGAATCACCATTGATTTAAGAGGTGCATTACCAGGCCACAGTTATGTGGGAATCTACTGGAAAAAACTGAGCAAAGTTTAATCAGAATACTAATATTAAATTTCTATTCATATATATATATATATATATATATATATATATATATATATAGCATAGAGCAATAAAAAAATAATTTTGTAAAGCAGGTTTTATTTAGCCACATCTGATTTCAATCAAAGGGATGACAATTTTTACTCAAAAGCCAGAGTTCTGGGAGAACTACTTTCAGGTTTAAACAGCTGGCAATGTGTGGGAAAGATTGCTAAAAATAATTGATTATGTTTGCTGAAATTCCAGTTAAGAAAAACAAGAAAAAATAATAATTTTGCTTTAATTCCCCCGCCCCCATGCTGTTCTCTTACAGAACGTTTCCCCCCCCCCCCCCTTATCATTCCTTATTTGGATTCAGAATATGGTTGCCTATTTTCTATGGTCAGTGGACACTTCATTTTAATTACTTCAAAGGTAAATGCATTTTGAAGGTGTTTGGTTCCAATTTCAGGCAAGGAAGAACAAATTAATATAATGATCACATAAGGATATAGCAAAATCTTCAAATATAAGCAGTGTGTCATTAAGAAAAGACCAACAGTTAGTTGGCTTTGCTATGAGCCTTTATCTAATTATGAAGGGCACAACTTAACTACTCAACATAGCTAACTTTTATCATAGAATTTTAAAGCTGGAAGGGACACTGAGGATCATCCAGTCCACCCCCCGCAATGCAAGAATATGCAATGATTGAACCTGTGACCTTGGCATTATTAGCACCACGCTGTAACCTGGTCAGATAGCAAGTCACATAAAGATGCTCTTTTTTATCTTGGCAGTTATGAGGTATCACCAGGCTTATAACAACCATTATTTTGCCTTAGGATATAGGTGCCAGCTCCCTGGTGCCCTGGGTGCCAAAGCACCAAAAAATTCCCATGAAGGGGCCAGGTACCCACAAATTTTGGTGCCAGGGCCATGCACACTTCATGGCACCCGCGGCCCCGGGCACCCACAGTTGCGGGCCCAAGTTGGCACTCCTGCCTCAGGATTCTTATAATTAACATTCTTATCATTCTTACTAGCGACCTTGTGTTGCTTGCAAATTCTAAGAAACAGATCAACAAAAACTCATAACTGTTAGAAGGCCTTGCAGTGTGGGTGAATCAGAGCAGATTAATCACTTATAGTTTCTGGAGTTCAAAGGCTTTATTCATGCAAAAACTCTACAGAATAAATAACGACGAGAAAGAAAAACAACAGACATCTTGTCTGAACAAGTTGGGAGTGAACAACGAAACGATTCAGAGAATCTAAAATACAAGCAGTGGCTAGATCACATCTATCTATCTATCATCTATCTATCATCTATCTATCTATCTATCTATCTATCTATCATCTATCTATCTAGCTAGCTAGCTATCTATCTATCATCTATCTATCTATCTAACCACCCTTTTTCCTTAGCTCTCAGGGCTGTTCACAACATAAACTACAATATAAAAACAACTATATGAGGAAAAACAAGAACAAAAATTAAATAGATAACCCCCTCCCGCATCCCCATTTGCCCTCATGTGGTTTAACGGAACATGCATTAACTACAAACTCAAGAGAATGAAAAGTATTTGCTTTCCTTCAACAATAAGAACATAAGACTAGCCCTGCTATATCAGGCCAAAGTCCCATCTAATCCAGTATCTTGGTGTCACTCCTGCAGTTTTCATAAAAACTGGTAGCTAGAAGCATACGGCCTCTGACTGTGAAGGAAGAACATAGCCGTCGTCGTTAATAGCCATTGATAGCCTTATCCTTGATGAATCTGTCTAATATTTTTAAAAAGCCATCCAAGTTAGTGCCTCTTGTGGGAGAGAATTACCTAGTTTAACTATCTAATGTGTGTGTCCTACTCTCAGCAGCCAGAAACATCATAACCAGACACTGGAGAGACCTGTCAGGTGTAAGCAAGGACCAGCGGTACCAAATAGTATGGGAAACAGCCTTACTAGAAAAATTAACCAATAAACTGAAACTGACATGGTAACAAATAGAAGAAGATGCCTTCACCCAGGTATGACTCCCCTTTATCACATACACAGCCCAACAAAACAATGACAAGATTCCACCAACAGCATACGAATCAATATGGTTATCCTGATTCAAACACACACACACCCCACTCACACATTAAAACAAAGTTCACCACAGCCAATCACAAACAAGCAACCACACCCTAGGCCAGGGGTAGGCAACCTAAGGCCCGGGGGCCGGATGCGGCCCAATTGCCTTCTCAATCTGGCCCGTGGACGGTCCAGGAATCAGCATGTTTTTACATGAGTGGAATGTGTGCTTTTATTTAAAATGCATCTCTGGGTTATTTGTGGGGCATAGGAATTTGTTCATTTTCCCCCTTCAGAATATAGTCCGGCCCCCCACAAGGTCTGAGGACAGTGGACCGGCCCCCTGCTGAAAAAGTTTGCTGACCCTTGTCCTAGGCCAACCCCAACTTCTCTCACCACCAAAGGAACACAAACAAATAGCAAAGAGAACCTGCACAAGCGACACTGACACAACCCCCCCCACACACACATTAAGTAAAATAGAAACATCACCACCCAACCCACCATGGCCCCCTCCACCTCTTTCCCCCTTTTCTTCCTAATGGAACACTAACGTCTCAACAAATGAAACTGACCTGTAGAAAATGCAACTTGAAAATGCAACCTGTAGAAAATGCAACTGTGTATCTGAAGAAGTGTGCATGCACACGAAAGCTCATACCAAGAACTAAGTTAGTTGGTCTTTAAGGTGCTACTGGAAGGAATTTTTTTATTTTGAAAAAAGAGACATTGCACATACTTTTGTAAACCAATAAGTCTTTAATAAAAAATACATTAAAACAAAAAAACGCCCAACTATCTACTGTGTGGAGAAATACTTTCTTTTGTCTGTCTGGAATTGTCCAACATTCTTCGTCGGAGTCCAGGAGTTCTAGTGTTTCTGTAGAGCGACAGAAAAACTTTTCTCTTTCCACGTTCCCCATGCCATGCTTAATTTTATATACTTCTATCATACTCAGTTTTGAAATTAGTGGTTAAAATCAATGCAGTTTTGAAAGATTCATTCCACCTTCATGAAGGTGCATCTTCAGGGAAAGATGAAAGTTAGACAGTGGGGGTGGCCAGATCCATAGTTTAGGGTTCGCCACACACAAAAATGCTGTCTCCAGAGCTGCCACTACAAAATACTTCCTTCTACATTAGACCCTCGAAGGAGAGAGAGAGAGTGGAAGGAAGGAAGGAAGGAAGGAAGGAAGGAAGGAAGGAAGGAAGGAAGGAAGGAAGGAACAGATGAAAATATAATCATTCTGCAAATGGATTTTAATTGAATTAAGTGACAAACGAATATTAGCCCCTAGATAATTTTTGTTGCTTTGCTGAGCCAAAAAAAACCCCAGAAATAAAAATGTTTGGTGACAGAGAGCAGCCCCTTCCCCCCACTCCAAGTTCTTTTCTAACAAATATCTCTCTGTCCAATAGGTAAGAGTAACTGAGGCAATTTAAATATGCTCATATCACAGGAACACATGCCTGAGCTATGTTGGCCTCTTTGTTGAAACCCGTTCTTTCGGAAAATCGTTTTCTTTACCCATTGGACAGCAAGAATGCATTGTCAAGAAATTTTATAGCAATAATTATAAAAGATGTCCATTTGAACCCATTGAGGTCTCACTGATTTTATCACACCCAGTAGACCGCCCTGCAGGAGGACACTATATTTATGTTAGCAATATATGCGAGAATTGAGATCGTAAAATTAAATGACCACATAGAACTGTCATTTATGTGATGAGCGCCTACATATGTGTAGGCCGGTTTATTTTGCAGCCTTGCGTATACTAAATGGTCCACTCTCTGAGAATGTTCTTAATCACGCATTTCTTCACTGTTTCTGCAATATTACACTTGAAGGACTGGTAAGCAGTTTGCCGTAAAATGGTAAATGGGCAACCGGCTGACTGAAGAGCTCACTAAAATAGAACTACAGTACATCTTGTATGCAATTGTTTTATGAGAAACATTATGGTTACTAGAATAACATTTCACCATTACCAACTGCTGAGAGAAAAGTCATTAAGATATTTGGCAAGCCGGGGCAATTTTTCAGCAGAGCTATAGTACAAGACCTCAGAATAGCTTCTGAAGGGGGGAAAAATAAGGAGGGGGGAGTCTAGCTGTCGCAAGGAAACAACTTAAGCCCTTCTGTATCATTTTATTCACAGGGGTTTATTTTCACATTCCAATGAGAGAAAGTTATTGCTTCTGGAGAGTGAACAATTGAGCCTTAACCCTTATTATAACAGCGCAATTTCTGCGCTACTACAATAAATCTTATGGCAGTCTTTCCATTAACAATCACGCTTTTCTAAGGCACTTTTATAGTCAATGGTGTCACTCAGACACTTTTATACCAGATTTCTAAATGGCAGCTTTAAAACAAAAAGGAATTAAAAAAACTGCATTTAAGTACACTTTAGAGATTGAGAAGGCAAGCAAACCAAAAATAATAATCCAAGTAAGCACTTGGAAGCCATTTCGTTGTCATTTGTTGATTCTGGGAAAACAGGGAAGTAAAGAGTTGAAGGGGGGGGGAATTATAGAGTTCCCCTCAACTCTTCAACAAAGCAACAGGACAAATCCAGGATGCATTTCTTGCATGTGTGACAATTTGCCCTATAATCCTGGTATTATTTAATCTCCCATTAACATATTAGAATTTAAACCAGAGCTGTCAGCAGATGACATGCAGCTTCTGCTGCTCTCAATAAATAGGATATTTCCCCCCTTTATAGGATTGTACTTTAATGAAGTGACAAGGCATCATGGCTTCAAGGTACAAGCATCACTCCACTGAAAACATCACTTACCCAAATCCATTTCTCTGTAACAAGTACAGTAATGACCTATTACAGTAATATCATGAGGTAACAAAACGTAGAATAATGAGGCCCAATGCAACCTAACTCTTCCCGTTGTCTGTGTTGCCAGCGGCAACAATGACTTCTGGTTAACGTTGTATGACAGAAGATCTCGGAGAGGCCTTGTAAATGATGCAGCCCAGCATTAAACAAGATGCTTTTTCATTCCCATCTTTCATGGCAGGTAAAAAAAATAAAGGGGGGAGTAAATAACAATTTCAAGGCTCAAAGTATAGACGCTATTTATCCAATACAAATTAAAGAATATTCTAATGTTTCTCCAACTCTGTCGAACTGTACACACAACTCTTTGTACCCTGGGAAGGGCATCCCAGCGGCAAAAAGGGAAGCTTGAATATGTGATGTCTTAAAAACAAAAAAATTGGGGGCCATTTGTAAGGCCAAATCAGCTAGTGGATGCAATGTTCATTTTGATAGTCTCCGTCTCTCTCTCTCTCTGCATGTGTAATTTTGGGGGCATGGTTTTAGTAGGTGTAAGCCTTTTTTAAACTGCACTTCATATTTTGATTTTTGTTTATGTGATATGTTTTTAATAATAATAATAATAATAATTTATTATTTATACCCCGCAGCCACTCTGGGCGGCTCCCAATCAAATGTTAAAAACAGTACAGCATTAAATATTAAAAACTTCCCTGAAAAGGGCTGCCTTCAGATGTCTTCTAAAGATAGGATAGATGCTTATTTCCTTCACTTCTGAAGGGAGGGTGTTCCACAGGATGGGTGCCACTACTGAGAAGACCCTCTGCCTGGTTCCCTGTAACTTGGCTTCTCACAGCGAGGGAACCACCAGAAGGCCCTCGGCGCTGGATTCAGTGTCCGGGCTGAATGATGGGGGTGGAGACGCTCCTTCATGTATACAGGACCGAGGCCGTTTAGGGCTTTAAAGGTCAGCACCAACACTTTGAATTGTGCTCGGAAACGTACTGGGAGCCAATGAAGATCTCTCAGGACTAGTGTTATGTGGTGCCGGCGGCCAGTCCCAGTCACCAGTCTAGCTGCCGCATTCTGGATTAATTGCAGTTTCCGGGTCACTACTTTAGCTAATGGAGCCTCTTGCTGCTGCCGCGCCGCCAGAACACGATTTCTGTTCTTATCCTGAAGCACTATTTCTGGATTAGCAGAGTCTGTAACCTGAAGCGTATGTAACCCGGGGTACCACTGTATTGATCTTTTAGGCTGTTGCAAACCATTTAGATGTCTTTTTCCAGTAAGCAGTAGATATGTTTTGCTAAATAAATAAAAATAGTAACTCTCTTACTGTTGAGCGGACTGGCAGAGCCCACCACCCCATCGCTGCTGCAGGAAATACGTTGCTAGTCCAGATGAAGCCCTTGGTCTGATTCATCAGGTCTCTTCTAATGCTTTAAAGTAAGAGGCAAATGTCCAAACAAAACAATACATTGAACACTGAAGCACGTTTCCCTGATGTTTGTAGGATTAGGCCACATCCACACTGTACATTGAAAGTACGCATTTATAGTACGTGGTTCCCACCCACCCCATGCAACTAGCCTGGGAACTGCAGTTTGTCAAGGGTGCCGGCAACTGTAGCACCGAAAGCAGTAATCTATGGTTCCCGGGATTCTCTGGGAGAAAACCATGAGCTTTCAAGGCTTGGTGTGCATGTGACCTCATTGCCCCACTGATGTGGTTTAACTGTGAGAAGTCCACTGAGTTCAACAAGACAAGTGGTGTGATTAGAGTGAAACCTGTCAATGGGTTACGGCACAGCTCTTAATTATGATTCATTTTTAAGGTTCACAGGGCGACTGAACAAGGTGTAGTGGTGCTATATAGTCTAGTGAACCATTTATTTTAATGGTCATGGAATATGTTATGATGTTCGCTAGAGCTGAAATAAATCATGGCTGTCAAACTCATGAATAATACACACATAGGCAGAGGTTGCCTGTTATTTTGAGAAATGTTCACGTTTTAATTTGTGCTGCTCGTGTATTCTATTAGGTTTGCTTTGATGTAAATGAAGGTGAGGGAGATATCATAAATTGAGAAGCCTGGGAACATTCATTTATGTGCTGAATTTATATCCCGCCCTTCCTCCTAAAGGAGCCCAAGGAGGCAAACAGCAAGCAATAAATAAAAATGTCTTTGAAACACCTTAAAAACAGTTCCATTGTTCACACACACTTCCTATTTTCTTCTACTAAAGAGAACGGCTGGTCATATATCACGTACAAAATGCTCATGAACATACAAACACTTTCATCTCATGGAAGAAGAAATTAAGTTCTTTATATGGCATGTCTGCCTTGTAGCCAAAAGTTCTAGAGACAGTGTGGCATAGTGGTTAGAGTGTGAGGCTAGGACTGCTGAGACCTGTGGAGTGTGGTGGAGTCTCCTTCTTTGGAGGTCTTTAAGCAGAGGCTTGACAACCATATGTCAGGAGTGCTCTGATGGTGTTTCCTGCTTGGCAGGGGGTTGGACTCGATGGCCCTTGTGGTCTATTCCAACTCTATGATTCTATGAGACCTGAGTTCAAATCTCCACTTAGCCCTGATTGTCACTAGGTGACCTTGGGCCAGTCACTATCTTGTGACCTAATGTACCTCACATGTTGGTTGTGGGGTTTTGGTGCTGCCTTGACCTTCTTGGGATGAATAAAATTAATCAAGGGCTGCCTGTTATTTGTGAGGAGTCAGGGAGCACTCCGTGTGTGCAATGCTGATATTTTCACTGAGAGTAAATATGGAACATGCCTGGCATAGAAGAAAAAGAGATAATAACCGTGTGCTCAGAAGAACCCCATGAAAGCTTTGGCTTGGGACCTTTGCATCAATTTCAAATCCATCCACCCGATCACAAAAGTGTGCGCCAAATAACAGACATGCCCATTCAATGATAGTTCAGCTGGCTAGAGCATGGTGCTGATCACTGCACTGCAGGGAAGTGGACTTGATCCTCAGGGTCCTTGCTCCACCCCCTCCATCACATCACCATACCTGGCTCTGCCACACATTGCAGGGGAACATGCCATATGGGGAGGGATGTGGCTCAGGCATCTGCCTAGCATGCAGACGGTCGTGGGTTCAGTCCTCAGCATCTCCAGGTAAGGCTGGTAGAGGCCTGGAACTCTGAAGAGTCACTGCCACTTAGTGTGGACAATACTAAGCTAGGAGGACCAATGGTCTGATTCAGTATCAGGCAGATTTCTGTGTTCCAGGGCAAATGTGTTCCCTGTGAGAGATTTAGAATCCTGCAAGGAGCCACCCACATACAGGAGGCTCTCTGCTGCAGTTATTTGCCATTTCTCAGAGGCAGAGTGTCTTCCTTGCAGGCAGGTCGCAGGTTCAATCCCCAGCATCTCCAGACAGGGTTGGGAGAGAATCCTGTCTGAAATTCCAGAGGGCCTCTGCCAGTGTAAAAGGTAAAGGTAAAAGGACCCCTGAGCATTAGGTCCAGTCGTGGCCGACTCTGGGGTTGTGCTGTTCATCTTGTTTTATTGGCCAAGGGAGCTGGTGTACAGCTTTCGGGTCATGTGACCAGCACGACTAAGCTGCTTCTGGCGAACCAGAGCAGCGCACAGAAACGCCGTTTACCTTCCCGCCGAAGCGGTACCTACTTATCTACTTGCACTTTGACGTGTTTTTGAACTGCTAGGTTGGCAGGAGAAGGGACTGAGCAACGGGAGCTCACCCCGTCACGGGGATTCGAACCGCCGACCTTCTGATCAGCAAGTCCTAGGCTCTGTGGTTTAACCCACAGCACCACAATACTTAATGCCAGAACAGAGCATTAGTGAATCAAATGCCCATAGATAAAGAACATTAAATGGAAAATTCTCAAATCCTGAAACCGACAGCTCTAGCTGTGGATTTTGGATGCACAGCAAACTAGGCGCTGAAAGTTATCCCAACAAACTCTAATGTTTCAAAATGCAATTGCAATGTTTTCTGCAACTACCCACATAATATTTAGACGCAAATAGACAATTCAGCCTTAATAGTGAGCCGCTACCATGATTTAGCACCAAACGAAAACAGTTATGAGAGAATTTAGCAAAATAAACACTGCAGTAAAAAGAAGAGCTCCCATAATTTGCAGGGTAAACAGAATTACTTAAAAAAAAAATCCAAGTCTGCTAGGCTTGCAAAGCCATTGGAAAGCTGAATTAAAACCAGCAAAGAGAGGAAAGCACACAAAAATTAGGCAATAAAATTAGTGTGAGTCAAAATATAAAATATTAATTGTTTAATGCCTGTTAAGATTGTTCTATAAATATTTTAGCCTGCTGTCCACAGCATCCCTTTGGATCAAACCCTAATCCCCCATATCCTAATGTGAATTGCTGATGGAGCTCGGGCCAAGAAGGGGAGGGGGAATGATACAGAGGGCAGAAGTAGGCAGTACAGCAGAGGAGGAAACCTAAAATTAATGTGCATGAAGTAGACAGCTATGCTGGAAATCAGAGAAGGCCTTGCACAACCACTGATGCCATCAAGGCAGGACTTTAGGGCAGGGGTGGAAGGCAGCACTCAGCAGAATGAGCAGAAAGGCTTCCAAATAGAGCAGGGCTTACTGCATTTTGGCCCCATCTACACTATACAGTGGTACCTCAGGTTAAGTACTTACTGTAATTCGTTCCGGAGGTCCGTTCTTAACCTGAAACTGTTCTTAACCTGAAGCACCACTTTAGCTAATGGGGCCTGCTGCTGCTGCTGCTGGGCCGCCGGAGCACGATTTCTGTTCTCATCCTGAAGCAAAGTTCTTAACCTGAAGTACTATTTCTGGATTAGCGGAGTCTGTAACCTGAAGTGTATGTAACCCGAGGTACCACTGTACATTCAAAGCAGTATTATATGACTTTAAACAGTCACCCCTTCCCATCCAAAGAATCCTGAGTAGTTAAGGGTGCAGAGAGTTCTTAGGAGACCCCTATTCTCCCCTACAGAGTAACCATTCCCAGAGCAGTTTAACTGTCAGTGTGTCTGGTGGTTAACCAGAAGGTTGGTGGTTTGAACCCACCCAGGGACAGCTGCACTCAGGGAATCCTGCATTCCAGCGGTTGGAGCAGATGAGCCTCGGGGTTCCTTCCAATTTTACTTGTGATTCTATGAATTCCTCTTCCAGGGGAACTCTGGGATTTGTGAAGTAAAGGACATGAGGCAGGAGTTGGTAATGCAGGTGAGCTGTGCACTGGCGAGCTGCAAGCAAGCTGCCGTCTAGCGCTGTGGAGGCTCCTTTTATTAGCACAATATGCAAAACCAGTCAGATACATTTTGGACTGTGACCTTTACACATCTTCCAATCCCGAGATTGTGGGGTGGTACAAGGTTATTTTGGCACCTGTTTCCACCGCGTCATTTTCCCCTTGCACAATCTATGACGAAGGAGACAAAGGTCACAGACAGGGCACAGCAGACTACTGAGACCCCAAAAGGTTAGACAGAGAGCAAGAAGTTCAGACAGCTGTGGCTTTATCTGTGAGGGGGAGTGTGTTCCACACCCCAAGGTCATGTGTGCAGACAGCTGGGGCTGCCCATGGGTGGGAGTGTGCTCCACAACCCAGCGGTCATTCCTACAAATTGTAACTGTCTAAGAGTCTTGTCACATGTCTCAGCACTATTAATAAGCAACAGTTTCTGGGAATTTCTGTAGTAGGCCATGACAGCTGATGTGATATGATACTGCTTTCAATTCACAGTACAGATGGGCCCATGATACAAGTGAAATAATGCACACTGCAATCTAAAGAGGGGCATCAGAACTCATCTAGGGAGAAAACCAGGGCAGAGCCTTTAGCTACTGACCCCAACGCCTATTTATTTCTCCTTCTTTTGAAGACATCCAACCAAATATGGGGTAGAAGTGGGAATGTTTGCTTCCTTGGGTTATAAGACCCGTTGAGTATAATCAGTCCAGAAGTGTTCTGCTTAATTTACACGAAACTTATTCCAGGCAGATATCATGGTTACAAATATACTTTGACCCTCTGCCTTGAAATACTCCTTTTGATGTCAACAGCACCTTTCTTCTGATGTTTTAATGGAGAGCGGCAAAACCTATTTTTGTACTATCTCAATGAAACTTCTCTTTTCACAGGATTATGAGATTTAGAGAGGAAAGTGGGCCTCTTCGCCCCAGGCTTCCAAGAACAAAAATGAGAACTTTTAGAAGGAGTTGCTTACCTGTTATCTGCACAATCTGTCCTTTAAAATGGAACTTGGCTCCTCTTGTATTTTAAATAAAACTTTCACCCAGTCACTGCCACACATAGCCCAGGACAACCCTGATATTCTGAGCAGCGATTCCACCTCATAATAGTTCTGATCTTAGAGGAACAGCTGGTTTTGTTTCAGCACCACACTGCTTAGATGGGCTGAAAGTGTAATTCTATAATGTCTCCTCAGAAGTAAATACAATTGGGCAGGATTCGCCAAATCAGACCCAACAGGAGAAGCCCTGAACAAAGACTTCCAGTTGCACAATGGGATTTTTCCCCCATCCCCAAAATTGGCTGGGGGGCGGGGGAGTGGAAGAAACCCTAAAACAGCAGAGAGTTTAACTCTTTATTCTCCTTCTGCAATCCCACAGAACCTTCCCTTGAATTGCCTAGACCTGTTTGTAGAACAAACTTTTTCCCACCCTAGCTAGTGAATAAAAGATATCTGTCTGGAATTATGTAACACATCTCTAAATATATACAACAGCAGGTCTTCTGTATTGCAAAAGCATGTTTTAGTGTTCAGCGCAATGAAGTGTTTGTGTTTATGGGTCTTAATAGCTGATTAACACATGTTTTATTTATTTAAGATATTTATGTGCCTCATTTCAGGCAAACCTTTGATTATTTATTTGTGAATAAATGAGAACATTTTCACTTTAGTTTGTAATCATAACATAAGCGAGATGTTGCATTGCAGCAGCTTCTGTGGATGCAGCATGTACAACAGGTGTGGAGAGTCTTTGGCCTCCCAGATGTTACCAAAATAGAAACTCCCATTATCCCTAGCCATAGGCCATGCTTGCCAGGACTGATGGGGATCTTCAATTACACAAAACCCTTCAGTAGTATTGGAATAATTATGTACTGCTCAAAAATATGCATATTACTGCACCTACAAAAGTTGGTTGATCAACTATTTGAAGAGTGCTTCTCTTATTACCATCAGTTGTGCAGAGAGTGAGATCTCTTAAGTATAACTGGTTTAATTGACACCAAACTGAGGGTGGCTGTGTCTATTGCTGAAGGTGAACATGGGAAAATTCCATTATATACTGTGGGACTCTAAGCTCCTTAATGTTTTGATAATTCACTAACTGTGTTTTCTGCTAGCACTAAACTGAAAGTAACCTTTGATCATGTGATAAAGCTATTGAGTTGCAAATTTGCCATCTTGGAAGGGTGGTGGCTGGTTCTTTGTTTTCTCCCAAACTCCATGGAAAGAGGATGTAAATGAAGCTGGCCAGGTGAATAGCCAAAGGTAGAATGCAAATATGGTCTGAAGCTCAGCATAAAAAAAACTAAGATCATGGCCACTGGTCCCATCACTCCTGGCAAATAGAAGGGGAAGAAATGGAGGCAGTGAAAAAATTTACTTTCTTGGGTTCCATGATCACTGCAGATGGTGACAGCAGCCATGAAATTAAAAGACGCCTGCTTCTTGGGAGAAAAGCAATGACAAACCTAGACAGCATCTTAAAAAGCAGAGACATCACCTTGCCAACAAAGGTCCATATAGTTAAAGCTGTGGTTTTCCCAGTAGTGATGTATGGAAGTGAGAGCTGGACCATAAAGAAGGCTAATTGCTGAAGAATTGATGCTTTTGAATTATGGTGCTGGAGGAGACTCTTGAGAGTCCCATTGGACTGCAAGAAGATCAAACCTATCCATTCTGAAGGAAATCAGCCCTGAGTACTCACTGGAAGGAGAGATCCTGAAGCTGAGGCTCCAATACTTTGGCCACCTCATGAGAAGAGAAGACTCCCTGGAAAGACCCTGATGTTGGGAAAGATGGAGGGAACAAGGAGAAGGGGATGACAGAAGACAAGATGGTTGGACAGTGTTCTCGAAGCTACCAACATGAGTTTGACCAAACTGTGGGAGGCAGTGGAAGACAGGCGTGCCTGCTGTGCTTTGGTCCATGGGGTCATGAAGAGTCGGACATGACTAAACGACTAAACAACAACAAGAAGAAGAATGCAAATTGTGGGAAGAGAGAGACTTCTTTTTCTAGGTCTGTTTGGATTATTTCATATTTTCTAAAATGCTGAGTCTGTGCTGGATATGCACAAGACATGGATATTTTAGATGTATCATTTGGAATTTTAATTCTGTTATGAAGAAAGTTAAGCGAGTAAAACTTTGAATAATATTTTTATGGGTCTGGACAATGTTTTCTTCCAAAAGAAGTCAGTTCTCATGCTTCCAGTTGCTTCAAACTGCACAGTATTAATATCTGCAATAAGATCTGGGATGATCTGGAATAAGGTAAGGGGGGAAAAAAGGTAAAGGATTCCTGGACAGTTAAGTCCAGTCAAAGGCAACTATGGGGTTGCAGTGCTCATCTCGCTTTCTGGCCGAGGGAGCCGGTGTTTGTCCACAGACAGCTTTCCATGTCATGTGACCAGCATGACTAAACCACTTCTGGTGCAACAAGACACCATGATGAAAACCAGAGCGCATGGAAATAGTTTCTTCCCTAAAAGAGGGCATGTGTTGCAATGAGACCTGGAGACTGACCTCCTGTGTTGTGGGTGGGTAATCCACAACACCCGATTGGAAGGTCCCTCGTTGCTGGGTTCAATCTGGCCAATGGGGTGCAGTCTAAAGGTTGCAGTTATTATGCGTGTTTTCCTGGAAACATGCTCCATTGGTGATAGTGGGACTGACTTCTTGAATAAGCATCCATAGGATCACATTCCATGCATTAAAAAAAAAGGCATTGAAGTCCACTGGACAAATGCCAGGACAACAACACATTGGTGGTGTTTTAGAAAACCAGAACATGTAACTTGGAACCTCCTAATCCAGGGAGAACAAGAAGAATTCTATAAGTATTAGTTTGGTTTTCTTGAAGCAATATTCATTAAAAGAAATTAAGGTGACCACATCTTTTGAATCTATGCAAAACTCTATATGAACAATGCAAGAGGCATCTGGAAGGGTGTGTGGGATTAGCAGAATAAGGACCTTTCTAGTTATTTCAGATAATGGCAATTGATTAAATTGGTTTGCAGTGGAAATAAAGTTTTTTTAAAAAAAATAAAAATATTTAAAACAAAGGCATCAAAGAGAACAATTTAAATGAATTACACAGAAAGGCATCATGTTTAACTGAGCAAAGTATTAGACTTAAATTATTCGCCTCTAGTGACCCTTGAAAAAGGCTTATATTTGTGACCTGCATATAAAAAGCTTAGAAATGCTAATCATTCCATCTGGAAATCAAAATCATAAACGGTTACATTAATGAATACTTCCAGTTAACTCTCACATGCAGACATTGTTAGCAATTTTGTTTTGACAAAAAGCGATTAGAATATTTATTGTTGCCTAAGCTTTTTTCTGTGCAGTGGGTTACAAAATGAAACATGTTTTGAGTTTAATTCAGAAAAGCACAAATCTTTATTAAAACACAGTTAGTCAAGTTAATTATATGATATTCCTGAACAAAGGGATAAATCAGCAAAACCTTTAAGTTTGTAATCTAAAAGGCAAACAATACTTTGTTGGGCTGACCTGTGGAGCTCTTTAACGTTGATGGGAATGAATTGAGAGGTGTTTATGTGTTCTCTGTTTTAGATTAAAATATTACAATTCACATTTTCCTTCAGACTTTCGGATCATAATATTTAAACTATTAAACCCATTAATATTATATTGATACTTGCATCTACACTGCTCTGGAATCTGTTTCCCATGAAAACAGTTTAGAAAATTTCAAAATAAATGAATAAATAAGTTTAGATTGACTTCCAGCTCAGCAATAATAATAATTTAAAGAGCTAAACCACAAGAGAAAAATTCAAAGTAAATGAATAAATCAGATTGACTTCCAGCTCGATAATATTTTTTTAAAAATCTAAACCACAGTCCTTCAGTGTTACAGTGCATTTCACAGTTTGTGCATTTCAGAGGTTTGTGACACTGAGTTCAATGGAACTTACTCTCAGTTACATGTGTATAGAGTCTAGCCTCTGTCATTGACCAATATGGTTTGTATACAGCAGAGCCATACTTAAAGTGCATCCATCAAACTTAATTGTCACAACATGCTTTCAAAATTCACCAGGCACATTTTGCACCTGGCTATCAACCAGTTGAGACCAAGTGAAGATTCCTGGGCAGTAGGATGGCACCTGTTGTCTCCCCCATCTGCATACCTGGCGATCCCTGTATCTTGCCTGCTTTCGTGCACTAAAAACACATCCTTTGAAATTCCATCTGTGATATTTTACCTGCACAATCAGAACAAACGTCAGGAACCAAAAATTCGTATTAAAAAAAAAAAGAGTTTTGAGCCGCCTGGCCCCAAAATGGCAACTAGACATTCTGTTTTGGCGACTGTAACACTGGATTAAGGAGCCGCTTGGCACCTTGCTTATATATCTGAGCTTCTAACACTGGGCACACATAACCAGTGAGCCCACTTCAATCCTGTGTCTCTTATTCAGAAGCATATCTCACTGTTTTCTATTAGGCTTTTTCTCAGGCAAGATTGCATAGGCTCATGCTGTTACACAGTAATGCTGAACTGCATTGCAACTGGTGTACTTGCGTGCTGAGGTCCCCAAAACACCCCTGCCCCAATAACTCACACAACACACAAATTTTTGTTTAAGGTTTTTGGCATAATTTTGGCCACAACTTTATTAACATACAAATTGTGAGTGGTTGCTTAGGCATTGGTTATGACTAGCTGTCCGTCCGTCCCCGCCTTGGGGGACAGCACTGACTCCCGGATTCCAGTGAGAGTCAGTGTGGAGGAACAAGATCAAGGATAACTGGAGCTGCGACACAGACCCTCAGCTACTCCCCGCATGCTCCCAGGAGCTTACGCGGCCCTCACCCTGCACCAAGGGTTTGGACAAGAGGATGGTAAGCCCCTGAATTCCTTTAACGGAATTCCCATGCAGCAGCAGCATTGGAGGGGCAGGCACAGCCAATCCATACCCCTCCAACAACCAATTTAACCAATGCCTAACCGCCAACCTTACAAGTTGTGACGATTTGCTACGCAGTAGGCAAAGACCAATTGGCACACACTAATCATCCAAAAGGAAAAATTCCTACCAGGCCCCCGCACCAATGCGGACGACCCCATGACAGGCATAGCAAGGTCAAAGCACAAGCCCAAACAAGGGAGGGCGGGCGGGTGATCCGGTGTCCACAGCGAAAGAGAAAGGAACATGCTGTGGACCTTGTTTAAATAACCTCTGATCCCACCCCTAAATTGGCAACATCAAATTTACCCCGGTAACACCAGCCACCAATC